>NC_055992.1:35277611-35900945 GCF_018446385.1 Zingiber officinale | reverse complement strand
CAAGGGAGAGGAAGACGTGGAAGAGGGTCGAAGGTTCTCAATACTCAAACGACCCATGATCACTCTCCAGTTCCACCCATCCGTGATACTTATATTGAGAAATTACCTGTGTCTCTGCAGCGTTATATTTCTCACACTGTTGATGTTCAACCTGATGGTCATTGTGGATTCAGGCAATAGCTGCACTAATTGGGTATCTTGAAGAAGGTTGGGTTCAAGTACGATTTGAGCTTATAGAAGAGATTCAACAAAATAAGGATCTATATGATCAACTTTATCCAGATCCAAATTTGGTAACCAATCTATTATTCTTATTGAATTATTTCGAGCAGTGGGCACCAGAAATATATTGGATGGACGCTATGCCTTTGGGAATTGTCATCGCATCAAGGTACAATCTTGTACTTCATACATTTGGTGAGAATATTGGGAGTTGTTTTACTCACTTGCCATTAAGAACTCCTCCAGTTCCAAACCAAGAGCGTCGAGAAATAGCTATTGCTCATATTGGCAATCACTTCGTACAAGTTTTCTTATATCCTCATTATCCTGTACCACCCATTCCAACTTGGTGGTGGCAACATTCATCGTATGAAGCTAAAGGATGGGTCACTCGTTACAGGACACGCGCTCATTTGTGGTACGAAATAATAGGTGCATCACCACCAAATGCATCGGGAGCAGAATTTGGAGGCAATATTGATTAAGATTTCTATTTTTATATGTTTTTATGTTTTTTTTGTATTATTACATGTACTTTTCATTTGGAAAAAATATATTTGTTCCTAAGTTATGAATGTGTTCATTATTAATTGTTAGTATTTTTTTTAGTTTTAAATACAAACTAAAAATAAATAAAAGATTATAAACATATAAAAAAATTATTGAAAAAAATAAAACTGAAAAAAATTTGATAAAGAAATTGATTAAAAAAATTAATAAAAAATTAAAATTTAAAAAAATCAATTGAAAAAATATAAGTATTATGAAAAAAATAATAAATTAAATTATTTAAAAAATAAAAATAAATAAAATTTATATAAAATTGAAAAATAAAGTATTGATAAAAATAAAAAAATAAAAACTAAATAAAATTTATATAAAATTGAAAAATAAGGTATTGATAAAAAATAATAAATTAAATTAATTAAAAAAGTAAAATTAAATAAAATTAAAAATATAATTATATGAGAGTTATTTTTAAATAAAATTAATTAAAAAATTAAAATCAAATGAGAATTAAATGAAATTAAAAAAAAACAAAAAAATAAAAAGGGGAGGTGGAGGGGTACATGCGTCTTTTGACAGGGAGAGAGAGAGAGGGGAGGTGGAGGAGATGTGGGTTGACCGGGGGGGGGGAAGCAGCCCTCTTTTGGAGTTTATTCGATCTTATCTGTGTCAGTACCTGCACATGGCTTAGGGGTGGGTCCCACCGAACCCCGAGTGGGCTCCACCCACCCATGAGTCTGTGCAGGCACTTAAATCAGGTTTTTGAGCGAGTAGAGGAAGTTCTGAAGTGTTATTATATTTAGACTTTGGAAGCAAACGAAAACCTGTAAGGGCACATGTGCAAGACTAGCAAGCTCAATTTTTGTGCAAATTGGTAAAGAGTTGAAGATAGTTACCGGAAAAAATATCTAATAAATTTAGTTAGTCTTATTTATTATTCTTAGAGTGATTAATTTAATCTCATGAAAGTTTTTTTTATTAGCTATTAAAGTAAATCAAAAAGTATGTATAGTGGTCAGCTTAGAAGTTCAATATTTTTTGATTGTGCTTTTCATTGGAAGAATTTTTTTTTACAAATATATCATAATTGAGGATCAAACCATAAATACTTGAGTGACAATCTGGATGTTTTATCATGACATCATAGCCCCGGGGATAGATAGCTACTAGAAGCATATGTGGAAGAGATCAAATCCTCTGTCCCCAAATTTCTCTGTCCTCGTGTCCCTTTGCCGATCGGACGGACCAGATTACATCTCAAGAATGCCTTGCACATCACGAGGATACTGCACACATCTTAAAGATGTCATGATGTCTTAAGATGTAATCTAGTCTGTCCGATCGGCAGGAGACACGGGGACAGAGAAATTTGGGGACAGAAGATTTGATCTGTATGTGGAAGTAAGCAGTGACGGATCCAGGAATTTAAGTATAGAGGGGTGATCACGATCTTGTTAGGATCGACGGTCGCGGCTAGAGAGGGGGATGTGAATAGCCGACCCCAAATTCGCGTTTCTTTCTACAAATCAAGTTAGCGCAGCGGAAAAATAACAACAGAAACATAAATGGAGAAATCAAACCTCAAGCACAGCGATGTAACGAGGTTCGGAGATGAAACTCCTACTCCTCAGCATGTCCGTAAGGTGGACGAAGCCTATCAATCTGTCGGTGGATGAGACCCCGGAAAACCGGCTAATAGAAACTCCTTCTGGGTGGAGAAACCTCGCCACAAACTTCTTGCAACAGCAAGAATGGAGTACAACCAATAGAGAAAGGAAAACAAGAACAATATGAATGTAAAAACACTTTGCTTGTCTTCTCTTCAACTGGAGTTCGATGAAGCAGCAACTTCACGATGTCAACAGCAGCTGATCACCCAGTCGAGGGAAGCTCACACGAAGCTTCAGGAATAGGGAGCTCAGCAAAGCTCAGATCGCAAGAGTGAGGAAGAGGCAAGAATTTTACTGTAGAGGCCCTCGACCTTGATATATAACCTGCGAAGAAGAAGACACATAAACTAGTCGTTGTGTCGCAACTCGACCGATCGGCACCACCGATCGGTCAGGACCTCTCCGATCGGTCTTGGGACCGATCGACCTTCTTGATCGGTCCCGGACGATCAGACGCTTCACGAGAGTTGCCCAACTCTCGATCGGTCTGTGGACCGATCAGACTCAGTGGATCGGTCCACGCACCGATCTCCCTCTTCTTCTCCCGATCTTCGGCTCGATCGGTCACCGCACCGTCGGGTAATTCAGAAACACACTATTTGGTTCCCGATCGGTCACACCGATCGATCACCAACGTATCCGGATCGATCACGGACCGATCCGGGTTTAAGCTCGACCCTAAACCCTACGGTCAGAACGAGCTACCGAGCCCTCTCGACCTGTCCGGAGAACGAGCTACCGAGCCCTCTCCGACTCCATCCGGTCCGAGAACGAGCTCACCGAGGCCCTCTCGACCTAGTCCGGAGAACGAGCTCACAGCCCTCTCCGACTTCATCCGGTCGAGAACGAGCCTGAGCCCTCTTTGACCTAGTCCGGAGAACGAGTTACCGAGCCCTCTCGACTTCGTCTGTCGAACGAGCTCCCGGCCCTCTCGACCTAGTCAGAGAGCCCGAGCCTCTCCGATGCTTAGTTCGTCCAGAGAACGAGCTCCCGAGCCCTCTCTGACCTAGTCCGGAGAACGAGCTGCCGAGCCCTCTCCGACTTCCCATGCCAAGCTTCCATACTTGGACTTCTCCCGTGCCAAGCTCCCTGCTTGGACTTTTCCGTGCCAAGTTCCCTGCTTGGACTTTTCCGTGCCAAGTCTCCATACTTGGACTTTACCCGTGCCAAGCTCCCTGCTTGGACTTTTCACCAGATGTCTGGTCAACCTTGACCTATCTGAATTTCCCTTGCCTGGCTTCACTCACCAGGACTTTCCAACTGCCTGGCTTCACTCACCAGGACTTCCAAACTGCCTAGCTTCACTCACTAGGACTTTTCCGTGCCAAGTCTCCATACTTGGACTTTTCCGTTGCCAAGTTCCCTGCTTGGACTTTTTCCGAATCAGGTCAATTCAAGTCGGGTCAACCAGGTCAACCTTGACCAAAGATTGCACTCATAATCTCCCAAGTTTGTATTTTGTCAAATATCAGAATACAACTTTTCTACTCTCATCAAACATCAGAATAGAACTTTTCTATTCTCGTCAAACATCAAAATACAACTCGAGTCAGGTCAACTCGAGTCAGGTCAACCAGGTCAACCTTGACCTAAGGTTGCACCAACAATCTTCCCCTTTTTGATGTTTGACAAAAACCATAATCAAGTTAGGTTAACCCGATAACCTAACTTAGGTTTTCCAATGTTCTTCCTTGAACATTCTCCCCAAACTCTAATGTTCTTCCTTGAACATTCTTTGGACATTCTCCCATTCTCCCCCTTTTTGACACACATCAAAAAGAGTGAATCAAGGTCAAGAGTTTCTTCCTAATGAAAGTCTCATACCTTTCATTGAAACCCTCAATTTCCCCCTTGATACTAAAGTCAACAATCAACTTAGTGATAATCTCATATCACTCAAGTCTTTAGAGTAAAAACTCTCCCTAAAAGTCAACTCCCCCTTAACTAATAGGTAAAACTCCCCCTAAAGGTCAACTCCCCCTTGACCATTGCACCAACAATGTCTTGGAGAGTTTCAAACCTTTAGAAATCCAAAGCACAAACTTCATTGTTAACTTTCAGAAATTTCAGACAACACAATCGAAACTGGCACGCCCTGATCGGTCACTAGACCGGTCAGACTTCACTGGATCGGTCCCGGACCGATCCACACTTCTCTGGATCGGTCCAGTGACCGATCCAGACTTCCCTGGACCGATCAGCATCCCCTCTGATCGGTCCACAAAGCTCTGATAGGAATTTCTGATTTTTCTCCCGAAATTCAGAAACCCCTAAAAAATCACAGAAAATTCTAAAAATTGTAAAATTTTGAGGATACATTCCTCATAACATATATTATCATGGAAAAATAGTTTTCTATGAAAATAACTTCCATTTTCAAATCTTGATACAAAGTTTAAAAACTTTGAAATAGTTCAAGTTTACCTCAACTTTGTATCAACTTGCTCAATGATGAATGCTATCACTAGAAAAGCTTCATCAAGGTTTTTCAAATCAATTTTGAAATGATTATAAACCATTCAATTTAGGACCACAATCTTAGGGTTAAATGTACATGACTTGTACACAAGCTTTCCCTATGATCCTCCATTTTGAATTAGGCTCATCTAGGTACAAGAACTATGCACCTTGATCCTAACTCATGATCCTAATATCTCACACACATCTAAGGTGTATCAAACACATCCAAGTCAATTTTGATGTGAGATATGGTTTAGGTCATCTTAATCTAAGTTCTCATGCATTTTCTAAACAACAATTTGATCTCCATATCAAATTGTGTTTTTATCCTTAAATCAAATTAATTGATAAATGGAAGAGATGATGACATGACATAAAATAATATCATAAGTAAAAACATATGCCAATGTCATGATGTCATGTCATAAAGTATGAAACTTAAATAAGGCATGACATATAGCTAACCTAAGTATTATCATGACATTCCAAATGATAATAAATTAAATATGATGTCATGACATGACATATGGCAAACAATACATGGCAAATAATATATAAAGGTATAGAAGATACCTAATTCTAGCCTTAGTTGCCATTTTTGATAGTTTTGATCATTTTACCATAAATTCCATATTCCTAAGTGTAATAGACCTAAAATCATATACTAAAGGTTTTTAGATCACTATGTGCCAATTAGATTGACCCTAGAGAATTCCTCGAATATGGTTGGCACATGCTAATCACCTTAGGAATAGTTTTCCATTTCATTTTCAAGGCTTGATTACACATTGAAAATTCCTAAAGTGCCACCTTTTGCCATGATTAGGTTAACTACCTATTCAAGTAAGGTTGGCACACCCTAAACCATCTAGCGTGATAGAATCACGCTCTTAGGAACCCAATATCTATTGGAGTTCATTGGGTTCACTAAATATTCACTAGGGATGACTTCCCTAGCAACTCTCCTAATGACCCTCCTAGGCTTTAAAGCCTTGGTCATTTGGGACTCATCAAGATCAACTCCAGGGGTGACTCCCCTTGTGACCTTGGTGATGGTCTTTCTAGCCCTAGGTCTTGTTCCATAATTGAATGGAATATTATGATAAGTGGACTTGACCACTTGAGTCTTAGGTTTGTGACCCAAACCTCTCATGTTCTTGGGCTTTGATTTTTGACCCTTAGACCCTTGAGTTGACTTCTCTAAATTCTTAAGGGTCTTTTCTAAATTGTCAAGTCTTGACCTCAAGACTTGATTTTCCTTTTCTAATACCTCAAGTTTTAATTTGTCATTCATCTTTGTGGTATTCCTAGGCATATGTCTAGTTGTTTTGGGATTTCTACCTAGGTTCTCCTGAGCCTTAGATGAGTTAATTCTAGGGTTAGTATTTCTAGAATTGTCCTTACCTAGGTTAACATGTTTGGAACCTAAGCATATGTATCGGTTTCTATGGTTGTCATTCTTATCATTATTGACAATTGCAAAAAAACTACTAGCATGCGTCTTATTAGAATTGCAAGAATGTGCCTTAAATGATACCTTAGGGTTTGCCTTGGCTCCCCCCATAGATGTGCTTGGTCTCTTGTCCTTGTGAGGTTGCCTCCCCCTCGGACATTGGCTCCTATAGTGTCCCCTTTGCTTGCATTGGAAGCACACCACGTGCTCCTTGCCCTTGCGTATCGGGACTCCGGCTTTCTTGACCTTTGGCGCCGGTGGAGTCTTCCTAATCCTCCTTGGACATTTACTCTTGTAATGCCCAAGTTCCCTACACTCGAAGCACATTATATGTAATTTACTTGAAATTAAGTTGCTTGAGTTACCTAGGGTTGAGGATGGATATACGCTCTCTTCTTCATCCCTTCCGGAGGTAGAGGCTTCTTCTTGCACCAATCTTGATGAAGAACTCTCCTCCTCTTCTTCCTTAGATGTTGAGTAGCCCTCAACTTCTAATTCCATACCTCCATGATGTGAGCTACTTGGCTCACTTGACTCCTCTTCATGACTTGAGTTGGAGCTCTCCTCATGGAACTTAGCCAAGTTGTTCCACAACTCCTTGGCATCGTTGTATCTACCTATCTTACGCAAGACATCATTAGGTAATGAAAATTCAAAGATTTTCGTTACCTTGTCGTTGATTGTGGATTAGTGGATTTGTTCCTTCGTCCACTTCTTCTTCTCGAGAGGTTCTCCTTCTTTATCTACCGGAGGAATAAAACCTACTTGTACACAATTCCAATTTACTAGGTTAGTCATAAGAAAATACTTCATTCTTACCTTCCAATACGCGAAGTCGTCGCGATTGTAGAAGGGTGGAATCGTGATGTCTTCTCCAAGTCGATCCATTCTCTAGCTTGTGCTCCCCCGGGTGTTAATCCGTCGAAGAGCAACCTTGCTCTGATACCACTTGTTAGGATCGACGGTCGCGGCTAGAGAGGGGGGTGTGAATAGCCGACCCCAAATTTGCGTTTCTTTCTACAAATCAAGTTAGCACAGCGGAAAAATAACAACAGAAACATAAATGGAGAAATCAAACCTCAAGCACAGCGATGTAACGAGGTTCGGAGATGAAACTCCTACTCCTCGGCATGTCCGTAAGGTGGACGAAGCCTATCAATCCGTCGGTGGATGAGACCCCGGAAAACCGGCTAATAGAAACTCCTTCTGGGTGGAGAAACCTCGCCACAAACTTCTTGCAACAGCAAGAATGGAGTACAACCAATAGAGAAAGGAAAACAAGAACAATATGAATGTAAAAACACTTTGCTTGCCTTCTCTTCAACTGGAGTTCGATGAAGCAGCAACTCCACGATGTCAACAGCAGCTGATCACCCAGTCGAGGGAAGCTCACACGAAGCTTCAGGAATAGGGAGCTCAGCAAAGCTTAGATCGCAAGAGTGAGGAAGAGGCAAGAATTTTACTGTAGAGGCCCTCGACCTTGATATATAACCTGCAAAAAAGAAGACACATAAACTAGCCGTTGTGTCGCAATGGCTAGGGCCCGGACCGATCAGGCACCACCCTGATCGGTCCAGACCTTGGACCCTCCCTCTCTGGGACCGATGGGCACCGTCGTCGGATGTCGATCCTTGTCTAGTGAGCTTTCTCCTGAATGTTTAGGGTTTTGTTGTGCATCTTCTTCTCCCGATCTTCTTTTTCATATTTTTAAACTATTTTGTTTCATATCAAAATAACAATAAATACTTTCTCGGCAATTCTAGTGGATCCCCTAAGACTTAATTTGATGCGATCTCGATCTGGATCTGATCTGAAGAACAATAGCTTTAATAGCTCTTCGTATGAAGAAGAGTATGAACCCCCAGAACTTGAGACAAGATGCGAGCCCTCTCCGACTTCATCCGGTCCAGAGAACGAGCTACCGAGCCCTCTTTGACCTAGTCCGGAGAACGAGCTACCGAGCCCTCTCCGACTTCGTCTGGTCCAGAGAACGAGCTCCCGAGCCCTCTCTAACCTAGTCCGGAGAACGAGCTGCCGAGCCCTCTCCGACTTCGTCTGGTCCAGAGAACGAGCTCCCGAGCCCTCTCTGACCTAGTCCGGAGAACGAGCTGCAAAGCCCTCTCCGACTTCCCATGCCAAGCTTCCATACTTGGACTTCTCCCGTGCCAAGCTCCCTGCTTGGACTTTTCCGTGCCAAGTTCCCTGCTTGGACTTTTCCGTGCCAAGTCTCCATACTTGGACTTTACCCGTGCCAAGCTCCCTGCTTGGACTTTTCACCAGATGGATGGTCAACCTTGACCTATCTGAATTTCCCTTGCCTGGCTTCACTCACCAGGACTTTCCAACTGCCTAGCTTCACTCACCAGGACTTTCCATCTGCCTGGCTTCACTCACCAGGACTTCCAAACTGCCTAGCTTCACTCACTAGGACTTTTCCGTGCCAAGTCTCCATACTTGGACTTTTCCGTTGCCAAGTTCCCTGCTTGGACTTTTCCCGAATCAGGTCAATTCAAGTCGGGTCAACCAGGTCAACCTTGACCAAAGATTGCACCCATAATCTCCCAAGTTTGTATTCTGTCAAACATCAGAATACAACTTTTCTACTCTCGTCAAACATCAGAATAGAACTTTTCTATTCTCGTCAAACATCAAAATACAACTCGAGTCAGGTCAACTCGAGTCAGGTCAACCAGGTCAACCTTGACCTAAGGTTGCACCAACAGATCTGAGTTGAGCGCGACCAATTTTTTTAACAGTTAATTGATTATATATAATTAAAAAAATATTTTTTAAATAACTTTGCGTACAGGAGAAAAAGGTATAATATTATGGAAAAATCGTGCAACAATATTAAACCAGTTTACTGACAAATATGTGACAATTGCGTTATTCAAGACTCCATTTTCTGAAAATGCTGTAAATTAGTTCATTGTTGATAGTATTAAAAACATCTTTCTCTATATAGACTACCAAACTGTCATTCATCCATTTATCTTTAATTCTATTTCACAAATCTATTTAGACAATATTCATTGTCGAAGACACCCTTTAAATAGTTACAGTAGCAACTGAAAGAAGTAAGAATAGCTCCATCATTTGATAAACCAAAAGAAATACAATAAAGGTAATTATTGATCCATCCATAGATCCAGTCCAGTTAATTTGTTCCCTGTGATAGAGTTTAGAGTGTGTCGTCCACAAATATCAGTGGATGTTGCCTGCTTTCTCTGCCTAGTTGTGATGAGCTGATTGACCAGTGGGATATGCCGATGGTGACAGGTAGGGAAGTAGATGGTTGGGTTGATTTATAGAACTTCATCGGAGATGTAATTTCCCGGACTACTTTCGGTAGGAGTCTTGAGGAAGGAATGAGAATTTTCTAGCTTCATGATGAGTAGGCTCTACTTGTTGCCGGTGCCTTGTTGAAAAACACTTATGCCAGGTTACAAGTGAGCACCAATTACAATGACAACATGATCTCTTTCGATGTAAAATTAAAATCATGGATTTAATTTTCCTAGAGTTAATTATCTACTAATCTATTGATGCAGGTATTTGCCCACCCGAACAAACACTAGAGCGAAAATAGATAAAGAGGTGAAAGATATTCTTCTGCGCTTAATCAAAATAAGAGAGGAGAGTATGAAATCAGGCGACGCAAAGAATGACGACCTTTCGGGCATGTTGCTGGAGTCCAATCAGCAACACCTCCAAGAGCACGGGGACGCAGGGTTGAGTCACGAGGGTTGAGACGTCGTTTGCTTAAAGCATATGACGCGTAGGGGTCGCTCAATGCATTTAAAAGAGAAAAAAATACTTCAAATGAAGCAAACGACGGTATCCTCCATCTCAAGCTTAAGGATCTAAGAGGTTTATGATTTATGGAGACTTATAGAAGTGCAAGCAAGTAAAGTTGAATGAAATCCACTTCTCGCAGACAAAATGCTCTCTCTTGAGCCCTAGTTGAATGAATAACATTGAAGTTGACTGAACTATTGATAAAATTCTTGAAATAATGATGTAGTGGCATAATACTTTCTTAGTTTTCTAAATATTTTAGGATCGAGTTTCAATTTTGATGAATTAACGAATGAATTTTCTTTAATGGATGATTGACTTAAGAATATTGGATTGACAGGTCATTTGATGTGAGCGTTGAGACTTCTTCGTACAAGAATCGTCACATCTCCTTTACTCTAAAAGATTTTCAGAAAAAAATATTGAACTAGGTAACATTGAATCTGGGACTGCTAGTTCGACTCCATAGAAGTTTCCGACCGACCGCTAGGGTAAATCGGGAAGCACTCGTGGAGAGCAGTCTAGAAGCCCAGCATCTAATGGTGGTATGTCCCATTTGAAGGAAAAATCTCTATAAATGCATTGTGGCTAGGGATTGAATCATGGATACTAGATGTCTTTCCATTACAAAGTAGCCTGGTGCTCTAACCCTCTATTTTGATAGGGTGAGTGAAGTTCATTAACGGAAGAGGAAGGGAGGGGAAGTAAAGTATTTATATTCTCCTTATTTGGGAGGGAGGGAAGATTCATTAACATAATATGTGTTACCGTGTTTGGGAGGAAAGTGAAGGTAACGAAAGTTAAATATATAAAGTTACAAAATTACCCACATTTTTGTTAAAAATTTACGCGTTCAAGAATCTAGTGCATCTTACATACATTTATTAGTTAAGACTTACGTATTCAAACATTTGTAGCTCATTTGTTAAAGTCGATGTCGACATCAAAGTCAGTGTCGACGTCGACATTGGCGTTGGCATCGAAGTAGGCATTGAAGTTGGCGTCGAAGTCAGCGTTGGCATCAAAGTTGACGTCGGTGTCGACGGAGTGCGAGCGTCGGGCGGTGCAAGTCGAGCGGCGTGAGTATTTTTCATTATGATACAAAGAATATCTAAAATAATGATTTTTAGAATTAATATAATAAAATAGGGATACAATTGAAATACAAATTTTTTTAATTCCTTTTACCCTTCCTTACACTCTAAATCGAGGGGGATAAGAAATTCTTTTATTTCATAGATAAGAAAGGTTAAAAATTATCCTTCTTTACTTTTTCTTTCCGTAGCTCATTTTTCCCAAATAAAATTTTAAATTTTTCTTCCTCTTCTTTATCCTTCCCTTCCCTCATCCGTAAAAGGTTGTTAGGTTAACCGTTTCAATTTATTCAAATTTGTTAGTAAAGCATTAATATTAACACCGAAGTAGGGCCATGTTGAGCCCGCTTAGGGCCTGCTGATACCGTAATTGGACCACATTGAGCCCGCTTAGGTACTGAAACACACACTGTAACAGGGCAATATCGTGCCCTGCCATATCTCAGTCCTTTCTCCTCTCGATCGAACGCATTCACGATCACACAGAGCGATAGAAGAAAAGAGCAATCGATGACGGAATCCAACGACAATAACTCAATGGCGCAGCAACAGCAGCTTCTCATACAGCAGCACCAGCAGCAGCTCTTTCTCATGCAGCAGCAACAGCTCCATCTCCAACAGCAGCAACAGCTACAACGCCAGAAGCAACAGCAGCAGAAGCAGCAATCGCAGCCATCGGCTCAGCATCAATCGCCTTATAGCCTCCTGCAGCAGCAGCAGGCCATCTCCCGCTTCCCCTCCAACATCGACGCCCACCTCCGCGCCCCTGGCTTGCGATCCCTTCACTTCCAGGGCCCTGCCGTTTCGCCTTCCGCCTCACAGCTGCCTTCAGCTGCTAATCTCCACCATCACCCTCCTCAGTCCCAGCCGGCGCGATCATCAGGCTTAGGGGTAGGTGTCGGAAGGCCCGGGAACCCCTTGGAGGTGGAAATGGCCCAGAAGGATGCCATGATGGTCTGCAACCCTGACTTCAAGCGCCCTTTTGCCTCCGTCGACGATGCTGTGCTCAGGTATTTCCTCTTCCTAGGGCTTTGCCTTTTTCGGATTGCACCTTTTATCCTCCTTCACATCTTAGGGTTTCTATGCATCTTTTTCCTTTCCATACAATAATCGATCTTAGTGTTGTGTTGGTAAAGGAAATTGGTAAAGGAAATAACTTGCATTTTACACTGCATATATTCTGAAAGGATTGGGAATTATGGCCTGTTAAAGTGGATGATGCAGAATCTGAAAAACTGGAATTAGGATTCTCACAGGATAACAAAATTTCATTTCTCCCTAGGATCTGGTTTCATTGTTCAAATACATCACGGCTCAGATTGTAAGTGAGGAAAAATATAGCGATTATGTTTCTAGATTTGGAATTCATTACGAAAAATAAGATATTTTCTGGTATCAACCAAGGGTGAGAATCTTACATGGTTAACTGCCGATACATTAAAAAGCAACTCAAGCTAGAGTGGAGTTGGCTATAGTTGTAGGACCATGTATGTATTCTAAAATAGCTGTTTGCTTATCTGAGCCACTGTGCTTCATTGTTCTTTACATTGAAATTCTGAGTTCCATTTGCTTGTTTATTAGCTGTTTGCTTACACTGGATGCATGATCATAGTGTTTCATTCAAATGCCTAGCAGAGCACTACATTCATCTCTGCATAGCTGCACAAACCATCTCCTAATAGATATTTATATTATGCCAATATTCTTCAACCTTTATATTCCCTTTGACACTATTTTTTTTGTTTTTTCAGCTTTCGTACATCTAGGAATATCCTTCCTCACGCAAGTCTGTATTAGTGCCACAAGGATCACTATAAGTGTCTGGATTTGATGAGGATCAAACTAGCATTTGTAGGATCTGTTAATTGATAGAAATTAAATTTAAAATTTGCATTAGTTAAAATGCATAAAAATTCGAATTAGGAAGTGAAAGAACAAATCAAGGGAACAAAATTAGCCTTGTTTCTGTATTATTTAACCTGCAAAACCTATTAAATTGTTATTAATTTTTCCGAATAGGCAGGTCATGATATGTATATCAAAAGAACCTTACTCCTAGACTTCTGCAAGGGACCCAATATGAAGGAGCTATTTGTTTCAGTGAGTCATCTTTAGGCCTTACAAGTAGGATGATTTTTGGTGTCAAGCCAAGACTTAACTGAAGTAAGGAGCATATGTCACTTTTTAGTCTCATAAAGAGTATTTTAGATTTTTAGGTCATTTATGTCTGGATAAAGGCCTTAATGCGAGACTTCTTGGAAGAACTAGTATTGACCTAAACTTGAGCATTTTCCTGTTGATGTTTTTTCATCCTTGTACTTTATTGCTCGTTGCCAGCTTATCTATTGACTATAATTATCCGCATAGTAAGGCTATTGGATTATGAATCATCATTATCTGTTTAATGATAAATGAACTACCTTAGCATTGTTTTCTCTTACTATGATTAGCATTGTTATATTCTGCAGAAATGGTCATGCATATTTAATTTTATGTGAAAGTGTTTTTGGCTAACTCAAAATCATAATTTATGCTGAAGAACTAGCTTGGTCAACATTCGAGTTCTCTCTCTCAATCTTTTTCACTCAAGATATCAAGATTGCTACACCACTGGAGGAAAATTTTTTTTGCCTTTGAAATAAAAATTGAAAAACCATTATTTTGTTTGCTTAAATTATAAAGTGACCTTGTGATTAATGACATCTCTTTATTTGGCTGAGTAATTGTGGGTTTTGACACGGGATCATGGACATTTGAGTTATGATAGGATCAGTTAATTGTCCTTTACATCCTGCTCTTGTATATTTGATTCTCTAGGTCCTTTTCATAATGACACAAGCAAGGTTCAAAATCTTGAGATGTGATGGAGTTTCGGTCTTTGATTAGAATATTGTGCCGATGTTTTGATGCATAGTGCCATTGACTAATTGGAAGTTGAAGGAAGAAGGAGATGAAGTAAAGATTGTATGTGCCGAGTGGCATCAGGTTTCGGTATTTTATTGGAGCAATACGTTTTTACCATTTCGCTTGGTATGGTACGAGATTTCATACCATGAACACAAGGATAGTGGTTAGGAAGTATTATGTCATTTTTAGGGGATTTAATTGTGAGCTAATTAGACCGAAAATATTACACATTGACGAGGTCCGGTTCACTCCTTTTCCAAGTCATTCTATACTGTTACTTAGAGAATAATTAGTGTGGAAATTATTATGTCTAATGAACATAGGTGGTTGAAACCTGTTTTGCTTATATTCTCCTTGGAGGCTACCGACATGCCATGTAAATGTTCACGCAGCCATTTTTGCTCATAGGAAAAAAAGTATTAGGGCTCATTTTCTTAGCCAGTCCATTCTACCATGATATAGATTACCGTCATTGCTCATTTATATTTACACCTCTCAGATTGGTAAGTTTACAACTGAGCTCTAATCTATTTAAAATTTTATATGTAACGTTTCCCTTTACGTTCAAAAATATCATAAAACCCCAACTTATTATATAGATATACTCAGTGTTATGGCCTCTCAGCTAACTAATTATTGGAACTAACAAAAGAGATGAAATTATCTTTGGACTATGCTTTTTCTTGGATGAAGTGACAAAAGAGAGAAAGATTTCACTAAACTGCACTTTTCTTGGATAAAGTGACAATCAATCTCAATATATTTCCTTCTTCAATTAAAAATAAGATTGGAAGCAACATTCATGGCAGCTTGAGTTTGACAATATAATTACTCAATTTTCATAACTTAATCGTTAACTCTTTGAGCCAAATAAATTCACATGTAGCTAGAGCTATGACTTTATATTCTACTTTTGCACTCTACTTGGTTCCAACAATTTGCTTATTGTCCTTTCAAGATATTACGTTGTCTCTAAGTAGAATGCAATTCTCGATGAGGATTTTCTATCTGTAGAGAGCATACTCATATCTATATTTTGTATACAACACAATTTATAGATGTCCATGGTCACATTATATGAGTGCTGAAAAACCTATCCTCGAACATTCTTAAGATATAGAACCCTCAAGGCTGGTTCTCAGTTATGGTACAAACCTTATGGAATTAACTAATCACACTTGAAAAAAAATGAGACATCATCTCTCAATGACTGTAAGGTAATGCAATTTTCCAACTAGTCTCTTGTACTTCTCAAAATTTGATAACAATTTCTTTTGTATTAGTCTTGCATTAAGGTCCAGGGGAGTATCAACTAGTATTGCTCTTAATATACCAGCCTTCTTGAGCTTTAGGTTGCTATGATCTTTAATTTTAAACTACTGGTGAAGATTTGTTTTCACTCTTGTGATTCTGATATAGTTATCATCGAGAAGTAATGATGATATCATTCACATAAGTGATAAGTATGACGTTTTGCAAGGGAAGAAGTATGATAAAATACAGACGGATTTATATCTGTAATTACCCAAGATGAAAAAGAGTATAGCTGAGTTTACCAGACTATACTAAAATAGATTTCTTCAGCCCATATAAATACTTCAATTTATAGGTCAAATTAATCTCCCTCCGAGCAACAAAAGCAAGGCGGGTAGTTTATATAGAAATTATTCTTGATGTTTAATTGATGTGATGACCACTGAAATATAGTTGCCATTGTAAAAAAGCAAAGGTAATAACAATGTAACAAGTAATCAACTCCATAAATTTGAGTGTTATTTAGTCACCAAGTGAACTCTCAATTGATCCATAATTTCTCTTGGGAGGATCTGTATAATGAATACCCAATTACAACAATTATTGATTTTGTGGAGGAAAGAGGAACCAACTTCTAAGTCTATGTAAGACTATCTCATCAATTATAATATGTTGTCATCATGAATAAGGCAAACCCTTTGGAACAATTTAAAGAAGAATGTGAAGTGAAGGAAGAAATAAGGTAGAATAGCTAGATAAAATAAGAGACATATCTAAAAAGAGGATGTGAAGTAGTGAACTTAGGAGCCAGGAGTACCTTTTTGAAAAGCTATAGGGAGATCAAGGTGAGTGACAAGTTCTGAGATAGTCTATGGTGCTGGAAAAGCTAGAGAATCTTGAGGAGTGGTTGTAACAGGCTCAACTTTTGACCTTTTACTATAAGTCCTTAAATGGTTGAGGCTTTGATATTACTACTTCTATAGGAGAGGATGATGAAGTAGGGACGCATAATCAAGGAACAAGAAGAATTGGATTAGGAACTGGAAGAACTTTTAAAACAAACAGAAGAACAAAATAAAGTTAAAGAATGTTACGACTATTAAAATAAAAACCTGTTACAACCCAAGAGAATGACATTGATATTTTCTTACATGTGAGAATAGCTAAAAAAAATACATATTTGATAGATCTAGTAGACAATTTTTCTCTACCTGGAGATACAAGATAAACAAAACATGCATATGCAAACACACATAGTGGGAGTAAGTAAAGGGAATCACAAATTGTGAAGAGGATTTGACTATGAAGATTTGGGAAAGATATGATATTTATAAAGTAACATGCAATGAGAATGACAATTCCAAAATTAAGTACATGTGAAGTTGTAATATACAATTGTTTTAACAGGATGTCTAGTTTGTCTTTCGGCAATATTATTTTTTGAGTGTATGGCAACATGAAGATTGATTATCAGATACATTGGCTAGAATGGAAGGATTTAAAAGGATTTGAAATATATCCTTCTTGGAGTGTGAATGACAACTAGGTGTCTGTTTTTCTCTGTGTAATATATGCTATTAGGGTGTATGGGAACATGGAGATTAATAAGTATATTTTGGCTAGAAAGGAAGGATTGAGAAGTATTTAAAAATTATTCTTTGGCTTTTGTCACTTCTCAATTTTTTTTTATAAATATTTCAAACTGTCTTCTAATTTCGGCATGGCAAGAAGAGAGACAACTAAAAAGAATTCAGAATGCTGTTTTTATAAGAAGTCAACTCATTCTAGAGTAGTAATCAAAGTAGGTAATTTAAAATCAAACTTTGAGTATGCATGACCAAATATCAGACTATACTAAAAAAATTAGTAACAAATCACATTTTATATATTGAGTTGACAGGACTTAACATTAAAGACAATATCTAATAGATTAGACTTTTATAGGTTTTATGTTTTTTTACTCATTTTTGTTAATATATACACATATATGTTTAAATATTGACTGCATGGACCACATACTACTTGCATACACATTTTCTAAAACCTTGCATTACCAAATTTTATAGGACCAATGTATATTGTATATTAGAATCATAGAATTAAAGTTCTGATTGGTAGAGGGAGATCTAAGAATATGCTGTCCAGAGCAATTAGCATTGATTTTAAACATTATACTTCTACATAGAGTTAAATAACACAATAAGATCCTATGTAGTTGACCGCTTTATGGTTAGCAGTTAAGGGCCCCCCATCCAGCCCTGGGGACCACTTCCGAAGTTGGGGATCTTTTGAGTTTACAGTCAAGAATATTTTCCAAACCAAGTCTTGCTTTTTGAAACACTTGCCTTTTACCATTTTGTTATAAGTTGTTGTTAATTTGTGATCTATGTTCCCGGTGAGAAGAATTTTTAGGTTTCTTTTTATACTTGCTTTTTGTGACCCTTAAAATTCCTGAGTTTTAGAATAACACAATCTATGCATTTGTGGATCTGAAAGTTTGATTACTAGGCATAATGAATTATGTCTATGACGCTGCACTTAGTTGTCTAAGCTTAATTCCACTTGAACTCTGGTAATCACATGGTCGACGAGATGTGAGCTGATGACAAAAGTATAAGAAATTTGAGATTAAATTTTAGAATCTAGAGATAAGTTCAGTAAATCTAAAACTGAATATATGAAATATTATTTTAATAATGTGAAAAGAAACAAGGAAATATTTGAGATGGAATGACATGAAATTGTTGTGAAATTTCTTGGATATATCATTCACCTAGATATTGATGAAGAAACATTTAATAGAACAAAGAGCAGGTGCTTGAAATGGAATGGAACTATTAATGCTCCTCTTTAATTAAAAATAAGATTTTACGAGTGATATGAGAACCAAGGTTTAAAATTTCGACTCGTATCAAGATTTCAGTCATGGACCGGAACGATACGGTTTCGTATCATACTGTGCCGATATGATTTCGGTATTTTTTAATTATAAAATATATTAATTTTGAATAAAAACTAATTTAAATATTTAAAATACAAAAATAAAAATAAAATATTTTTTACAAAATATATATAATTAATGGGATAATTTTATAAGAGTTTAATTAAATCTATTTAAATTATCCCTACTATAGCTAGGAGTTGATTGAAATTATTAAACTATTTTTATTTAATCTTTACTGTGTTTGAACTGTTGCGCCGGTTGCGTGACTGTCGTTGCCGCGAGCCTCGTGCGACAAGTTCACCACGGGCGTGCGACGAGTTCATTGCGGCTAGGCTCTTGCGATGATTCCGCCGCGACTACTGAGCTCTTGCGACGAGTCCATTGCGGCCGCGGGGCTTGCGAGATGAGTTCACCGCGGTCGTTGGAGCAGGGCCCGCGCGATGAGTCCGCCATGAGTGTTGTTGTCAGTTTCGGTTTGCAAGCGGAACAATATTTTAAAGCCTTGTATGAACTAGAGTGTCATATGTTAAGATCTATTTGTGGGATTAATAGCAAAGATAAAATAATAAATATTAATATCCAACTATAGTCTAGTTTAGTTTTATTAATAAAATTAGCCAATAAAAAATGAGTCCGGATCCTCTAGTCCGCTTTTCCTTGGTCCCCTCTCGGTCCCCTTCGTAATTGCGACTGGATCGCGGCTAGAATCTGGCCGCAATTGCTGCAATCCCTCTCTGGGTTCACATTTCCACCCAAGTTATAGTTTGGGTTGGGGCAGGCTGCCGGAGGCCGCAGGCAGTGGGCGGGAGGTCGTGCTGTCGGGCGCCAAGTAGGGGGCCCGGCCGCCTGTCCCGACCAAATTATAACCTGGGTGGGAATGTGAATCTAGGGAGGGATCACAGTCAATTGCGGATGGATTCCAATCGTGATCCAACCGCAATTGCGAAGGGGACCAAGAGGGGACTATGAAAAAGTGGACCTGAAGATTTGCCCTAATAGAAAATAGACTAAGATGGTTCAAACATATTTAGTTGAATTGATAGAGTTAAAAGTGAAAAAGCTCGAGAGAGGCCCAAAACAACTCTAGTTAATGTAATTATTTGTAATTTATGAAATTTAGAAATTGCTAGTGAATTATGTTGCGTAGGTTTTGGATAATAATTATGTAGCCAATTTGAAATAGTCAAGAATAACATGGTCTGATGATTTCCTAGTAATCTCCTTGCTAAAAGTGCATGGGTTAAAATGCTTATGTTTTTCAATGATGACGATGATCCTTGAGCTGCTGGAACTTAGATAAGATGATTTTCTCGTCTCTATAATCTTCATCTTAAAAATATATGGGTTGAAAATCTCTGTTTTTTTTCTCCCTTGCAAGAGAGAAGGCTTTGGAAACTAGGCAAAAAGCAATAAGGATCCTTTGAGTCACAGAGGTTCAATTAAGATAATATCCTCTTCCCAGTAATTACGGTGTGTTCAAAATACATGGGTGAAGAATCTTTTTTTTTTACTCTCTTTTTTATGAGAGTAGGTTTAGAAACCCAGACAATAAGCAATGAGGCAAGAGGTTTGCTAATAGGTCATGATTGTCTTTGTGGATAGATAATATATAGATAAATTTGCTCTTAAATCTTTTTGGAAAGGCCATCAGTTAGCCCACAGAAAATAAAATAGAATTATTACAAGTTTTCATCTCAAAAAGATGGGTACTAAAAGATTGGGGGAAATGATTGATAAACAGAGGCTTTGCTTAATCTACTCTTTTCTTTTCTTATTCTAAGATTTAGTACCACATTGAATTTAATAAAATTTTATCCATTGATAAAGCTTGTGGTTCTATTTGTTTCTTTAATATTCGAAAATCAAATTATAGAAATTAAATAAAAATATTTGCAAGTCTTTTTGAGGCTTCTTTATATATATATGCCTAGAAAATTAAGCTGAGATCCTGGTCCATACAGTGCCAACAATGTAACCAGTGTCTGTGGTAATTAATAGATGTTTTCGGATACTCTGTTAGCTGTTATGCAGTATTTTCTTTGTTATTGGTGCATGAAACCACAAACATATTTTGAAATGTCCAAGGTGAAAAACCATTTGGAAATATATGAAGTCAAGAATGGATCTTAGCTGATTAAGCTTCACTTTCTATGTAGATTTATGGTGATTTGTTTAAAATTGAAGTCAACATAGATTAGTTATGGCCTACAGGTTTTAGAATTGGTTACATAAGCACATTTTCTGTTATTCTTTTTTTTTTTGTTGTTGTTCATTGTTATCTTTCGATAAACTATTTCTGCAGTGACATTTAGTACGAATGTTCTATCAATAAGATTGTTTGTTGATACAATTGCCATTGCCAATTCAGAACCTTTGTTGTCATCATGTCTCATAACTGTACTTTTTATTAACTCTGTTTGGTTTATGGTCAGTGATAAGGGACATTAGATAAGTTCTTTTGAACAAATTGTTTCTGCTCTTTTTAAAGATATTTCTCCAATCCTGTCTACAGAAACATAAGAATCGATAACTGGACTTTTAAATGTTGTTAACCATTATCAAGCCTTTAAGGATCTGCTCACTGACTTTGCAAGTGTTCAATGTGCTTCTATTGCGGAAAAATGGTCTGAATGTGTCATTGTCAAAAATAGTCCATGGATAGAGGATTGACCTCCAGTCAATTGCCCCATTAGGCAGCATCTCAACTGCAGCATCAATCAAGCGGTTTTTTAGTATTCCACATTCCAATGGTTCACTATAGTTGAGTTCCTTGCTATGTTGCATGGATATGGATACAGGTATCGTATCAGATATGACACGGATATGGTGAAAATTTTTGAAAATATAAGACACGACACAGTTAGGATATGACGATTATTAAAAAATAAAAAAATATTATATATATATATATATATATATAATATCTCGTATTAAACATTAAAAATCCTAGAATAGAAAACCATGTTCATATTACATTAACCATAATATCCATTACAAATAAAAAGTAAACATAACAAAATGCAACACACCAAAGACATCTTAAATAAACAAGTAAAAAAAAAATCAAACATCCATATCTCATCACCAACACCGCCTTCGTTAGTAACTAAGACTGACTCCAATTCAGGTTCATCAAAAGACAAATTGACAATTTCAAGGATGGCAACACCCTCTATGCCAATGGAATCAAATCCATCTGCTCCAACATCCCACATCTTACTTTCTCTTTCATTATAATATGGACTCCTAGATTAAAGACGAAGATTATAGTGAATATATACCAAATCTTCCGCTCTTTGTGGTGTTATCTTGTTCCTCTTCAATGAGTATATGAAATTGTAGGTGCTCCAATTTCTCTCACAACAAGAAGAAGAAGATGGATGCCCAAGTAGCTTTAAAGCTAAACTTTGAAGAGTTGGTGTAGAAGCACCATAGATAACCCACCAGTTTGTTGGACACATCAAACCTCGATCACGCATTGAATCATTATCAGAAAAATCATCAATGGCAGCTGAAAAAGAGGCAAACTCCTCATTAACACTTATTCGTTTGGATGAATTGGAGTAATATCTTTCAATGCACTTTTTCCTTTCCCTTAAAACTTTGATGTCCCTATGAGGAAGACGATTGGGAGATTCTTGGAGCCACTCATGGCTATAATACCTACATTAAAAGATTGATAGTTTAACATCATTCATGAACTAATATTTCTAATTTACTAAAACTTAGAAAGTTGAAAATTTTTAGAGCTTTACCTTGGATTCAAAGAATGCGCCAAACAATGAAGAGGTGTATTGCTTTCATTATCGCTCCACTAGAATATTATGAACAATCTCAAAACTTTGAAACTCCACTATGAGGCCCCTTTGAGATAGCAACTCTCATTTTTTTCTATCATTTCATCCTGCCACTCATAGACTAAATGAAGACAAGGTTGATCAGTGTCTTCTTTCCTTAACATCTCATAAATTGGACTTGTGACAGCAAGTATATAATCAATTTTTTCCCAAAATTGATCATCCAATATCTTGTACTTCACTACTCTGGCGGGCTTCTGCGAACAGCAGCGGACGACGGAGAGAGGCGGAGAGCGTAGGAGATAGGCGGAGAGCATAGGCGAGCAGCGGAGAGCATTGGTGAGCAGCGGAGAGCATGGGCGAGTAGCAGAGAGCGCAGGCGACGGCGGCACAGGTGACGGTCGCGATGAAGAAAGGTCGCGTCGCGATGAAAAGAGAGAATCAGGAGCAGGGAGTAATTTAGGGGTTTTTATTTGAATAAGTAGCCCTCATAATTTATTATTTTTCAATTTTACCCTCGAAATTTTTATTTTTTTTGCAATTGAGCCCAAACGTGTCCGAAAACGTGTCTCATCGTGTTCTAGTCATATCTGACTAGTCAAACTTGTAAAAAGTCAATGACACGGTTTTTGCCGTGTCCGACATGCTATTTGCGTGTCGTGTCCGTGCCCGACATTTTTGGAAGTGTCCGTGCTACACTGGTTCCTTGTACTTGTGTGTTCCCTCTATTCTCTCCATTCTTCCTAAATTTTCCACATTTATGGTGACATTTTGCCTACTAGTTCTTCTCTGGAATCATTTCATACAACATTCTATGTTTTATCATGCTAAAAACATAAAATTTAAGATAAAATTCTTTATGCATACCATGAATGACTGGTTTCTCAATTTTCTCTGCACCTAGAATCATGAATGACCTGATTCATAGTTTGCTCGACCTTTTAGGCTTCTGCCCTATCATGTGGTATCTGATTATGAGGCAGAAGAAGATGACAGAATTCTTGATAGTGATACCACGGGCCAAATATTTTCACGGATTCAGCAATGGGATAATAACATTCTTGCAAAGATTGCAGAGTTCACCACAACATTTGAGAAGCAAGTCCTTGCTTTCGACATAATGACACAGAAGAGAGCCCAAGGAGAATTCAGGTCAGAGGAGAGACTTATGGTTGAGCAGGCATTGCTACAAGAAGAGAAGCAGGCTCTGTTGGGAATCAGAGTCAGAGCAGAATTAGAGTCTAAGGAGACTGCTGGAAGGGAAGCAGCAGAGGCCAAAGTACAGGTAGCGACGGCTCAGGCTGAACATGCTCGAGCAGAGGCACAAGAACGTGCAGAAATGTATGCTCGCGCCTCAATGAGGGTGGGCTCAGCTGCCCTCCCTGAAGCAGGTCCTGGTCTCGATATTGTGCCAGAACAGGGTGGTAACATGGACGAAATTCATCAGTGGGGAAATGCTCAAAGAGAAGATGAAGAGCCGTCTGAGGATTTCTTGAATGATGAGAATGAACCAGAAAACGGAGACACTGGCACACAAGGTGAGTGGCGAGAAGCAGGGAAGCTGGACTTAAATTCTAGGTGATAATAATACAAGTTGGCTGAGGCTTTCTAGTTTGCATACCTCATGGGACTGTGCCCTGAAACAATGTCTTGGCTGATTACAAATTGTAGCAGGATTGGCTGCTTGTTCCAAAGCAAGAGAGTGCATTTCCTGAATTCAGACAACAGATTATATAGAAGTGCACCCCTCACCTTATTTATGCTGCTATTTTTATTTTGTTTAAAGATTCAACTTTTTGGTAACATTGTTTTTGGAAGCAGAAGTCATGCACCTTTCAATGTTGTTATGCTTGAACTTTGTGGAAACACTACACTTTAGTGCTAACTTGTCAGTGAGGAAGATAGCGAAGGTTGGAGATTCAGGATCTCAATACATTAAATGGTAATGGTCATGTCTCTTTTTTTGTTTGGATATAAGAGAGTTTTAAGTTCCGTAATTCTTCATCTCTGACTTTCCACGGGAATAATGTGTTGATATAGGACTCAATGTTGTTGTACATGGACAAAATTTCATTGTTGGCCTACTGTTAGTACCTCTTTTTTTACATTATGCTTGGTTTCAAGAGTGGACATATTTGAAAGTAATTAGTATTCATTACTTTGGACTAATACCTTAGACGCCGAGGGGATCCTCCTGCATTTTGATTACTGGAGAAATACTCATGTCAGTCGAGTATCTCAGGAAAAGAAGATTTTTTTTATTTTTGAAAAATGTGAATGTGTTTGATAATGAGTAAAAACAATGAAGTATCCCCTTTTAGATCCCATGATTGTTGGAGAAATATTGATTAGATACCCTTTTTAGATCTAGTGGTTACTGAAGAAATATCTAGCTGACCTCGATATCGAGTGTTCTTTTGAGATCTTATGTGTAAAATTAATGCAGAACGTGATAACGCCGACGCCAAGTGTCTCTTGTCGCTAGCCCCATAGTGAGATGAATGGAGGTAAATTAGGTGCTGAGCAACTCCTTAAGTGGAAGAGTTATTTGTCGCAGCCGCAATGGGAACATAATGAAATGATGAAATAACTAAGATTGATAATTGATACTTAGAGTTGAGTCACATTTGCACAACTTTTAGATTAGGCCACAGTGAAATGATTTGTATATCTTTGCTCATTAGTAGAATTACTAGATGAGATTAGATGAACTTTCTGGGGATGATGTTGTTTCATTCGCACATATTAGTTTTAATTGTAGGTTTTGCCTGTCTCATACGAATATTTTTGGTTTTATTTTGAATGCATTGCCTACATTACATTAGCATATTCATATTAACTTTAGTATTTTTCATCTTTTTGGTTCGGAAGATTACTCTTTTATATTTCATATTAACTTTAGTATTTTTCATCTTTTTGGTTCGGAAGATTACTCTTTTATATTTTATGTTAATAGGACGTGCAGATCTTGACATTTGGGCACGTTTGGAGGTGGAACAAACATCGGAGCAACACACCAGAAGTCCAGCATAGAACATGGGTAGGGTATGTCACCTGACACACCCATGTCTTGTGCTGTTAACGTTCTAGAAAGCAACACGACCTAGCCATGTTTCTCACCATGGCCGTGTTCAGCGCTGTGGGTTTGATGATGAGGTTCCAGAATGCAACACGGCCAGGTCGAGTCCCTTGACATGGCCGTGACATGTGATATCCAATTGACGACACCCCTAATTTTTAAAGTATTCCGTTGGAGACTTGGTAACGTTTTGAAAGCAATAAAAGGGCATAGAGGGTGCTAGCTAAAGGATCAACAAGGATTTGTATGTTAGACATTGAGGAGACGAACGGACGTCTCTTTCCCTTCATCTCACTCATTGATGCAAATGTCAAGGAGATGAAGGGGTGCCCCTGCACCTTGGTCTTCCTCAGTCAGGGAGATCCAGATAGAAAAAAAAAGGAGAACGCCATGTGGAAATGGATTTGGCTCGTGAAATTCGAAGGGCTTTATGGTTTTATCCGTGATCGTGCTTCCGATATTAAGCAGAGATTAAGATCGTCTCTGGAGATCACTGTGAGTTCTATTTTATGTTTCATGCTATTAGAGATAACAATGGTATTAGAGTCATATATCTAAGCATGAAACTTGTTTTTTCGTCGAAAAAAAAATCTCTTCCATCGTTGCTAGGCAAGATTGCGATTGGATCGTGATATGCCGTAGTTGTCGAGTCTCGAAAGGTTGCTGGCTATCGGCCTTCGAGGTCAGAGAGTGCTGGTAATCACGTCAGGAGGCCAACGATTGATAGTCACGATAACCACATTCGTCATGGTAGAAGAAGAGAGTGTTGCGATCGTGATAGGAAAGAGAAGAACTTTAATCGATTAAATTAATCGATTAAAATATATTTTAATCAATTAAAAAAATGATTAAAAAAATTTATTTAATCGATTAAATTGACAAAACATAATATTAACTGTGATCTATGTAATCGATTAATTTAATCGATTAAACTAATCGATTATACAGAATTTAATCGATTCAAGGGAAAGCTTTCTTGCGTAAAAGGAAGCGTGAGAGTCAAACTTTCTGTGCTTTATTTTCCAAGCACGCAATTAAAAAAAAATCAAACAGGATTTTGCATGAAAACGTTTGGTTAGTTTTAATTTATGGATGACAATTAGATAGGATTTGGATAGAATTTTATATTCTTCGTATCTAGTCATATTTATTATATCTATATTTATACCTATCCTTATACCCATCGGGTATTTAATTTTCATACTCATCTCCATACCCGTCGGAGTTTCGGGTATCCATATCCTACCCATCATCGTATTATTCCCTACCATTCTCATTTAAAAAAAATATTTCAATGTACTTGTCAGTTCTTCCTCATCTCGCCCTCTTTCGATTGGGTGAACATTTTCCGTGGAAAAGAAGATGAGATGTGTGTTGATAACAGGATAAAGAGACAAACTAAGTTTTTTTTTCTAAGACGGAAAAGTTAAAGTTTTTTCTTTCCCAATAAAAAAATGAGGTTTATAAATAAATAAATAAATAAATATATCGGGTATCGGGTAGGGTATGGGTAGGATTTTACCACATCCACCTCCATACCCATACCCGAAATACTCATACCCGACTACTCATTTATTATAATCGGGTATAAAAATTTCCTCTATATCCTCCTCTATTCGGGTTGGATGTTGGAGTCATTATATGAGGATAACTATAAAATATGACACCTCAAGATACAATACGTTCTTGAGGAACAATAAGTTATAGAGGCTGTAAATCAATTTATGGAAGAACCTGCTGATGGTCCTACAACACAACACAGACATGATCTTGATGCCTATAAGATATGGAAAATGAAGGACTCTATTGCTAAGGGATTATTAATTAGTTTAATGGTGGATGACCTAGTATTTGAGTATGAGCCATTACTATCGACTTATGCTATCGGGGCAGCCCTTAGAGAAAAGTACAGTAGAGTAAGTCTCAGTAAGCTCCGTCAACTAACAATTAAGTTTGATAGCTATAAAAAATGGTTATCATGGCCCAACATTTAAGGGAGATATGTAACATGATTCGAGAGCTTAAGACGGTTGGTTATGCGTTGACCAATGAACAATTGGTTCAAGCAGTTATCCGTTCTCTTCCTAATTCTTAGGAAACGATGAAACAGAACCTTACCCACATTAAGTGAGAGTATCTATACTTTCACTGATTTCTCATGCCATGTTGAACTTGAGGCGGAGAGGATTGAATCTGAAAGGATTTTTGGTCAAGCTTTCGTAGTTGAATGTTTTGGTTCCAAGAATAAGAAAAAATGGTTTAAGAAAGGAAATGGAAAAGGAAAGGAGGCTAATGCTGTTGCAATAAAAAACTAAATCAAGAAGAAAGGAAAGAAATATGGACAAAGACCTAAAAACAAGTTGACTTGCTATAATTGTGGTAAGAAGGACCATTTTGCTTGAGATTGTATCGAGCCTAAAAAGGTAGATCCATCTTTATCTTCTTTCTATGAGCATTATGTTGCAAGTACAATGTTGTTAGTTGATTCTTATCCTTTATGGATTGTAGATTCAGGAGTAACGAACTATGTAGCTAGTGATCGAGTTACATATGTAGAGTATTGTCGGGTAGTAACTGACAACAAATAGATATATATGGGAAACAATGCAAGAATTGAAGTTAAAGAAATTGACACTTGCAAGCTCAACTTACGTGGTGGACGAACCTTGTTTTTACATGATGTCCTGTATGCTCTTGAGATTCGACGGAATCTAGTTTCTGTCATTTGTCTTCTTGATTTAGGTTATAGTGTACATTTTTATAGCATTGTGTGGAACTTCGAATTAACTTTGTGTTAATTGACCATGGTTATATAACAAATAATTTTATATTTTTTGATATAGAACCAAATAATAATGATGGTTATTTTTTAAACATTACTCTTATTAGTAATGCTGATGTTAATGATAAAATTTGATATGCTAGATTAGGACATATAGGACAAAAATGAATGGATAGATTAGCTAAAGAGGGCCTTTTAGGCGCTCATGCTAAGATTAACTTATCTATATGCGAGCATTGTCTTGCTGTAAATACGACTAGGAAACTATTTGGTAAGACTATTAGGGTTGAATCACCATTATAATTAATTCATTCGGATATTTATGGTCCAATGAATGTGAGGTCAGAAATGAGTGTTCTTATTTCTTTCACTACATTTATTAACGACTTCATACGTTTTGGTTATGTGTATTTGATTTCTCACAATTCTGAAACATTTGATTGCTTTAATCATTATTTGAACGAAATTGAGACTCAATGAGAATGTAAGGTTAAAACCTTATGTATTGACCGTAGAGGTGAATATTTTTCTAATCAATTCAAGACAATGTATAATGATAAAAGGATTATTAGACAACTAACTATCCCTAGAACTCCATAGCAAAATGGGGTTGCTGAAAGAAGAAATATGACTCTTTTTAAAATGGTTAGGTTTATAATTGCGCAAGCTAATTTGTTGATCTCTTATTGGGAAGATGTATTATTAGTTGCGATCTATATACTTAACAAAGTGTCTTCAAAGTTAGTTTCATCTACCCTATATAAACGTTGGACAGGTAGAAAACTAGATTTGAGTAATCTGAGACCTTGAAGGTCAACTGCCTACGTTCATGATAAGACTCACGAATATGAAAAATTAGCACCCAGAAGTAAAAAGTGTATCTTTATAAGGTATTTTGAGAGTTCTAAGGGTTATGTCTTCATTGGCGAGCTATAAGATGAAACCATCTCTGAAATAAAGTCAAGAGATGCTACTTTTCTTGAAACTGAGTTCCCAACATAAGGCGAAGTTGATAAGATAATTCCTCTATATGAGATAGAGGAGGAGGATAATGTTTCTTTATTAACAAATTAGGAGATGCCTGAATCTAGTCAATCTAGTAAAACTAGTTGGAGTAATTTGCCATAAAATGAGTCAGTTTTTCAACAGTCTAACCTACGAAGAAGTAGTCGTCAGATTATTTCTTGGAAAAAGTTTTGTAGGACCGTTGGGTCGGCTAGAAGGGGGGGGGGTCGAATAGCCCTGTAAAAAAAACAAAAGCAACCCTTCTCGAACTCTTAAACTAAAACTTGTATAAAATTAGCTAAGCAGAAATACAAGAAAGAAACGAGGCACCGTGTTTGACTTGGTTACAACCAGGGAGGTTGTTAATCCAAGGAAAGTGATCGCACTAAAAACTCCTTCGGGCGGAGAAGCCTCTTACACCGGTGAAAGCAGAAAAAACAGAAGCTAAACTAGAACAGTGAGCGCACAAGTGTTTGGAATGCTAATTACTGAGTTAATTCAAAGCTTCTGGATCAAGGTTATATTTATAGCCTTGGTCGGGGCGCCTGGAAGGGTTCCGAGCGCCCTGGGGGATAAATTTTATCCCCCAACATTCAGATCGAGTCAAAATTCGATCCAGTCAAAAACTCAGGTCCGAGCGCCCGGAAGGGTTCCGGGCGCCCCGGAGGGGTCCGGGCGCCCCGGTCAACTCAGGGCGCCCTGGACCCCAAAAGTCAACTCTGGTTGACTTTTTCGTCCGGGACCTCTGCTTCGCTTCAGTCCCGCCTCGGTCCAGGTCTTCTGCTCCGGATCCGCTTACTTGGGTGATCTCTGCCATCCGGAATAGGGCTCACCCGAACCCAACTACCGGTCTTCTCGAGCAGGCTTCCCTCCGGCTTCTTGTCCCTCAGAATCGCTGCGTGTTTCTTTCTCGTCCGCCGACGTACTCATCCGCAGTCTTCGTCCCTCGGATGCACCGCGTGCTGTCCTTTTCGCTAGCTGCGTCTCTTGCTCCCCGAGCAATCTTCTGCTCCGGCTTTCGTTCCTCGGAACCACCGCATGCTTCATTCTCGTCCACCGGGTACTCTTCCACAGCACCTCGTCCCTCGGACTATCGTCCTTCTCCCTAGCTGCGTCTTCCGCTCGACTACCTGTGTTCCTAAGCTCCTGCACACTTAGACACAAGGTTAGAAACAAACAGGACCTAACTTAACTTGTTGATCACACCAAAACAACCTTGGGGTTCCAACAGGTTTGACATTGAGAATGAGACATTAATAATTCTCCCAGTTGATGATGAGGAACCTCAAACGGTTGAGGAAGATTTAAGAAGCTCAGTAAGAGTAAAATGATAAATTGCAATGGATGAGGAGACAGAGTCAATGAAAAAGAATCAAGTTTGAGATTTAGTCGATCTTCTTCCAGGCCCAAGGGTTATTGAGAATAAATAAATTCTTACAGTAAAGAGTAAAGCAGATAGATCGATTAATCGATACAAAACTTATTTAGTTGCAATAGGATATAACCAGATGGAAGGCATTAATTTTGAAGAGACATTCTTCCCAATTGCAAAGTTTGTGTCAATACGTGTCATCCTAAGATATAGTAACATAATTTGACATGGAATTATATCAGATGGATGTAAAAATAGCTTTCTTTAATGGTAATCTTGATGAGGAAATCTATATGGCACAACCAGAAGGTTACGCTGTTGAAGACCAAGAGAATAGAGTATGTAGACTTAAGAAGTCTATATATAGGTTAAAGCAAACGCCCAAACAATGGAACATAAAATTTAATGAAGTCGTTTTGTCTTATAGTTTCGAAATGATTAATGAGGATTATTGTGTTTACCTAAGAAAGGAAAAAAGAAAAGTTTTTCATTTTATCATTATATGTTGATGATATGTTAATAGCTGGAAGTGACATAAAGTGTGTGATAGAACTCAAATCGTGATTTTCATCAAAATTTGACATAATAAATATGAGAGAAGCTAAGTACATCTTAGGAGTGAAGATCATTAGAGATTGATTAAAAAGACTTTTGGGTTTGTCTCAAGAAGCTTATATTACTAAGCTGTTATAATACTTCAATGTGTTAGATTGCAACATTGAACAGATATATGTAGTAAAAGGTATTATTTTGAGCAAAAATATATATCCCAAGACTTCTAAAGAAATAGCTGAAATGAAGAAAAAATCATATGCCAATGCTATTGGTAGTTTAATGTACATTATGTTGTGTATTCATCCTGATATAAGCTATGTTGTTGGCTTAATTATTCGTTTCTAGTCAAATCCAGGATCGAGACACTAGAAAGCGGTGAAGAGGATATTTAAATATTTCAAAGGGACAGAGGATTATTGTCTTTGTTTCTAAGGATCAGATATGAGCTTGAGTGACTACACAGATGTAGATTAGGCAGGGGACCTTGATGATAGAAAATCCATATCTGGTTATACCTTCTTGCTGAATGGTGGTGCCATCTCATGGAACAACAAGAAGTAGGCTTGTGTAGCCCTGTCGACAATGGAAGCTGAATATATGACTTCTGTAGTGGCTATGCAAGAGGCTGTCTGGTTAAGAACGTTCCTAAAACATATGAAGTTTACCGAAGACAGTGGGAGTCCTGTTATAGTGTACTGTGATAGTCAAGCTGCTATAGCTTTTTCCAAAGATCCCAAATATCACAACAAAAGCAAACATATAGAAATTAAGTATAATTTTATAAGGGATATTATTAACAAAAAAAAGATAGTTCTTGAGTACATTCTTACATGTAATATGTTTGCCGATCATTTTACTAAGTTATTGATTAAAAAGTCATTTCAAAGACATGTGAAGTCTTTAGAACTTCGAAGAATGTAACTTATTGTAAAGATATTTAAATAATAAAAATGCCTTGATCTATTCAATGTATATGTCTTTGTTATATTTGAAAAAAAGTCTTGATAAACATGTTGACAGATTGAGATTGTTACACTTACATGGACAATCATCTCTATTTGTTAAGTATAAAAAGAGGTAAGACTATTTTTATGGGACAACTTATGTAGCTGTGAATAGAGACATACTCATAAATTAAGGTCGCCTTGATAATTATGTCAAAATGAGATCATTTATGTAATGATTGGAGTAAATGAATCCACCATTTACTGAATCTTCTTAGAGCCAGATTAGAATTCATATGTTGAATTTGTTAGACTTTCGAGCTACAAAAATCACTTTTTTTGCGTTGCGGAAACCCCAAAGCTAGTCACGGATCTGTGCGAAGATAAATAAAAATATTCATGTACATGTTTGTTTACACTAGATCTACCTTAGATCTACATGAAAAAAATATTACCCCTGTAGCGATGCCCTTCGCTTATCCCGCTCGTCCAAATGGTTGCCGGATCTCATAGAGTGTCAAGTGTACACTCCTCTACATGTATCCACACAGACAAAAGGTGGAGAGAACCACTTAGAGTGTGCTAGCACTCTTGAGAGGTCTCGGCAATGGAGGAGAAGGAGAGAAGAAGAAGAGAGGAGGAAGAAGAAGCCTTGAATGAGCACACAATTGCTTCACACTAATGTGGTTGGCCACTTAATGGAGTGTTTTAAACCTCCATGTAATACCAAGAGTCATGACTCTTGGTCTTCCTCATGAGGTGGCATACAATGATGTAGCCTTGATGATGTGGAACATCATCATTGGCTGACCCATGCCAAGTCACAATGAGGTGGCATTTGGTCAAGTTAAACTTGACCCTTCATCTTCCCTCTCAAGTCAAGTCAAACTTGACCTCTTTTCTCCCATGGTTGATCAAGTTTAACCTTTGATTCAAATCAATTTAATTTAATGAATCTCTATTCATTGGTTTAAATTGACTTAATGAATCATAGTCTAAACTAGACTCATTCGACACATGAATCAAATTGGGTCCAACTCAATTAGTCTAATTTGGATTACTCTTAATCCAATTTGGTTCATCACATGAACCTAATCCTCTTGGTCCATCATATGAACATAATCTCCATCTAACTGTCCTTTGTATGTGACCCTATAGGTTCTTGTAACGTTGGCAATTCTCCTAAACCCATTTAGAAACATAAGTAATGAGCAGTATCTAGCAACACATCATTACTACCCAAGTTACAAGAATGTTGAGATCCAACATCACCATTGTGACTACTAATTGTGACTCTCACAATATGTGATAACGCCCTTCTATCCTTGACATCTAGATTGGTCAATTGAGGCATAGACCGTGTCATCCTCTAATCAATCTATGTCTTGAACTCCAAGTAGACTCACTCTAATCAAATGAGCTCAATATCTCATATTGACTTATTTGGGAATGACCATGCACTTAGTGATCTCACTCTATCAAGAATCATGATGTCACTCCCGTCATATAGGAGGGATAGATCCCATCTACATCACTCACATCCCTCCGCATAATTTGTTACATACCCAATAGTCGCCTATATAGTCCACCTATTTACGGGTGACGTTTGACGAAGCTAAAGTATGCAACTCCTTATGTAGGGAACCATGGTGACTTCAGGTCCAAGGACTTATAGTCATACTAATAGTCACATGAGAAAGTATATGATACTCATATAACGATCCATGATACTTTCTCATGGCGGGTCATTCAGTATACATTCTCCAATGCATTCCCATGTGTCAACTTGATATCTAATATCCATGACTTGTGAGATCAAGTCATCGAGTTGACCTACATGCTAGTCTCATCGCATTAACATTGTCCCTGAATGTTAATACTTAACTAGGAATGATTAAGAGTAGTGTTCTCTATATCATCTCATTATCAATTCAACTAATCGATTGATATATATAAGAACCTTCTACTCAAGGACGCTATTATACTTAGTTATTTGACACCAATACAAGTAAGTATAATAACCATAAAGAAATTCCTTTATAAATATATATAGGAATATGATACATTGAGTCCATACAACAATAATCACATGATCGGCTCTAGGGATCTCACTAACAGAATTCAAAATTAGACATTAGGTATGTCTAGATCAAAATCTGTATTGTATTAAATTTTTGAGAAAAACATGAGCTCTTTTTAATAAAGAGAATAACATCGTATCATGTGATTCATACTACATGTGCTATGGTGATAATAAGGGTAGTAGGAGAATGAATCCCTGCATATCTACTATGTGAGACCCTTGAGATTATAAGTTAATCTCAAACTTACCTTAAGTGGCTATTTAGCTATCTACTTGAAGTTCTGATTAGTGTCTACTATTTTAGTATGTTTTCTATTGGCTATGGGTGATTCGGTCTATAGAGCATAATTAGGAAAACGACTGATTAGAATGAATATGTTCTAGCTAAAAAGGAAGATTAAGATTGATTTATATCTCTGACATTTATTCATTGGTACTAGTTACATTTTTGTTCAGTACATAAAATATAATTTTGAATAATTGTGTTAATTGGATATGTTGAACATGCTCTTGACATAATAGTCATTATGAGGGATTAGAGATGTTCATATTGATGTAAATAATTTAATCTGGGATAAAGGCATGTTATTGATGTCTCTAATTCATTCTATAGAGTAGCTATGTAAGGTGAAACAATCTTCTTAGTAATAATTACTCAATGTGCTTGCTGTTGCATGAACCATTTTTCTTAATGTATGCATGCATGAATGTTCTTATTTGGTCTTTGTGACTAATTAATGTATGCTCTGGTCTTTGTGATTTGATTATTAGAAAGTCTATATGACTTATTTAGTTTTTGTGACTAATTAATATTTTGCTCTAGTCTTTGTGACATGATTGTAGTTTATGTGACTAACATAGTCTATATGACTATTATGAATTGACTTGGATGAGTAGGAGATGTTAGATGTCGAGGAGACGAAGGGGCGCCTCTTCCCCTTCTTCTCCCTCATTGATGCAAACATCAAGGAGACAAAGGGGCGCCCTTGCACCTTGGTCTTCCTCAGTCATCTTATGTATGGACGTCCAAGCTAGGGAGATCTAGATAGATAAAATGAGAGGGATTTGAGGTGATCGAAGGTAAAGGAGGATGTCCTATGGAAAGGGATTTGACTCGTGAAATTTGAAGGACTTTCCGGTTTCATCTGTGATCGTGCTTCTGACATCAAGCAGAGATCAAGATCGTCTCCAGAGATCACTGTGAGTTCTATTTCATGTTTCATGCTATTAGAGATAACATTGTGACATAACCCTAAAAGAGAGAGTCATTCTCTAAGAGTTGAGGGATTTGGTTCGCAAAAGAGACAAGGAGATCTTTCGAAGATGACATCTACATCTATGACTAAGTTCCCTTTACACTTCTATCTTTCTTTAAGTTGTAGAATGTTTTCCTTCATATCTTCGGCTTGTTTTTTCATGGAATAGTTTCATTAATTCTAGAATTAGGGAGTAACCTGATGTTGAGTTGACACTTGTGTTTTTTCTATTATCCTTTTTATCACATGACGTGTTTGATTCTTAAATCAACATAGCATAGAGAAAAAGAGAGATGGAAAAGTGAATTGTTCACGAAAGTAGTCCAAAACCTCTCAAGGATCCCATTGATTATCATAGAGCGTAAAGGGTTTTCCCAATTCAACCTCACAAAGTACAACAACAATCTAGAAGATCGTGGCATTCTTGTGACAATTGCCTCCAATAGAAAATGGCTCGTCCTAGTATGACTACCACAAAAGTAGGGGCAACGTTTGGATAGATACATCGGTGTTGTCTAAGAGAAAATATTAGTTACCTTACGATAGACCACATTCAAACATATTTAACATAGAGGTAAAAGAGGGAATCACAAATAGATTGTCAACGATCATCGTGGTAAAACCAAAGTCCTAGAATTACGTTTAAAATCAATTTTCTCATAACTTCTCACTTTGCTCTCTTATTTCGATTGCTTTCCCAATAAATTCTCTCGATTTCGATTTGCCAAGATAATATACTTTGTGTAGGAACTTAAATACGCTAGAGGGGGGGTGGGGGGGGGGGGGGGGGGTGAATAACATTCGTCGTTTTTTTTGAAATCAAGAGTACGTAGCGAAAAAGAAATACAAAATTTCAAACGCTAACGCAAGTAATTTTTTTTACTTGGTTAGGAGCGTTCGATAACTCCTACTCCAAGATCCACAATCGTTGAGTGCTTTTGTTGAACAATTACTATTAATTCAAAAATAGGTTACAAAGATTTAAGTACAAGAACTGAAATGTAAGGTTAGCGACAAACAAAAGCAAATTTGAAGAAGTCTTTGTTCTTCGAACTTTTGAGCAGCTTTTTGGTGTCATCGGAACCTTCAGACCAACGCGTGAATATGAAAGTCGTAGCAGATGTTGTCTTGAAGTTGTTGGTTAAAGGCCTTTATATAGGCTCATTTTGGAAGGGTGGAGTCCCTCCCGGGCGGCTGAACCTGTTAGAGTGTATACTAAAAAGCCTAGCTTTTTGTAAATATTTATTTTGAAATAAAGAATCACATTGGTCAAATGTCTACATTTATATGCTAAGTGTAGTTGTTCAATTAATTTATATTGTAGATAATATGGTGTATGATGTCACACACAGAAGGTCATGTTATCGGTTCCTTATAAATTATAAATAGTAGCTCACAACTAAAATGGATAGAACAAACCATTGGAATAGTCGTAGTGTAATTTGGTATTAGTTTATCTTGACTATAAAGTTACACTAATACACTCTGAGTGTATTGAGCAAGACTATTTAAGGTAGTTTCTTTTTATACCGATTGCATAAAAGAACAAGACCTTTGTTATTATGGAAGTGTGTGCTCTTAATCCTGATATAATAACAAGCGCATATATTTAGTATTTATTTATTTAATTTATCAGTGGGTGAGATTTAGTTTGATAAATCAATAGACCCAATAAGTTGGGAAATAATATTATTTATAGTGTGTGTTGTTGATTATAGAAGAAAATTGTGTCCTAGGAATCTAGGTTGATGATGTCCTCAAGAGGAGCTCATAAGGATTGTCATGTAAAACCTATAGGTGGACTTAGTCCGACTTGACGATAAAGTTGAGTGGTACTACTCTTGGAGCTAGATATTAATTAAGTGAGTTGTCAGTAACTCATTTAATTAGTGGACATTCGATGTCTTAAACATAGGGAGATTAACACACTCATGATAAGAAGGAGTCCAAAATGTAATTTGGGATTGATGCGGTAGTTCAATGATAGCTCTTTAGTGGTATGAGTTATTATTGATGAACTTGAGTTGGGTGTTTGGGGCGAACACGGGAAGCTCAAGTTCATCGGGAGACCATAACCAATTTCTCCTCTCGGTCCCTAATGCAGCATCTTTTATGAAGCCTTATATCCACCCAAAGCCTAGCCTCTTAGCCCTTGCTAGGGGCCGACCCTATCCTTGCTTAGAGCCCAAGCAAGGGGCCGGCCAAGCCAAGCTTGGTGCTTGAGCTAGGGCCGGCCAAGCCTTGCTTGGTGCCCAAGCAGGGGTTGGCCAAGTGTGAAAGGGAAGAGGGATTTTATTAAAAGTAAAATTTTGATAAAATTTTTCCTTTTATGTTTTCATCCACATGGTTTTAAAAGAGAGTTCTAAATTTTAAATCTTTTCTTTTATAGATTTTCTACAAACGATTAAAAGAGAGATTAGATATCTTTCCTTATTTGTAGTTATCTATAATGTGAACGAAAGATTTTAATTTTTTGATAAAACTTTCCTTTTTTGTAATCATGATATAAAAGGAATTTTATTTTTAAATCTTATCTTTTATAGATATCTATAAAAAAATTTAAAAGAGAGATTTTAATTTATAAAACATTCCTCTTATAGCTAACCACAAAAGGGATATTTTAAAAGAGAGATTTTAATTTTTGTTTAAAATCTTTTCTTGTTTGGTTTTACAAGAGGTGGCCGACCAATATAGAGTAATTAAAGGAAGTTTTATTTTTGTTATAAAACTTTCCTTTTTTGGATTCACCAAAGATTATAAAAGAGAGGGGGAGGGTGCCTTCATGAGACATAACTCTATTCTATTGTTCCTCTCTCTTTTCTTTTGGTGGCCGACCCTCTCCCTTTCTCTCTTCTCCTTTGATTTCCACTTTGTGGCCGGCGGCATCTATTATTCTAGGAGTCTTAGTGACCGATTACTAGGAGGAGAAGAAGAAGAGAAAGGAGGCTTTCTTGTCTAGATCCCTTTGGTGGCCGAAGCGTGGAGAAAGAGAAGAAGGCTTAAGTGGATTTCTTCTTGGTAGATCATCGCCCACACGACGTCCAAGAGAAGGAGAGAAATACAATAGAAGATCAAGAGGTTTTTTGTTTACAAAGAAAAGTATAGCTAGTTGTCTTGTTCCGCATCATACTAGTTTTTCTTTGTATGGATTTTGAAATACCAAACACAAGAGGCTAACGATTCTATGCAATCGATTTTGTGTTTCTTTTGTTTTTCGAACTTGTGATTTGATTGTTCTTATTGGTTAAACCTAGGGTTACTATAAGGAGATTAAATATTGAATTTCATTGAAAGGTTTTGTCTAGGAAGTGGTGAATGATCCTATACCCAAGAAGGCCTAGTGTCTCACCATGTTTAACCTGGAAGCCGATCTTTGAAATAAATATTTAATCAAATTCGTAACATAGGTGAATTTGGATTATTAATGTTAAGCATCGTTTGCGATCCAAGTCTAAACCTCAAAGAACAGATAAGTTGAATTTGGAATCAATAATGTTAAGTTTTGTTTGCGTTTCCAAATTTAATTTCTAAAGAACACAATAGGTTGTTAGAAAAGGTTCAGGACTTGTACAAAATTTTTGTACAGGGGAACCGGTACGATATTCCGAGTAACAACTAACAGAACCGTGCTGGCATGGCGATATCTCATCAAAACTTCATCCTCGAAGTTTATCCACCTATGGGTGCTCGGACCCCCTCTAGGTACCTGGACCGTTGACATGGGCTAGGCTAGTTGACGCGCTCTAACTCAGCTTCTGGATGATTATGATTTTTCTGGTTCGGGCGCCTAAACCAACTCTGGGTGCCCAGATCGCCTAGGTGCTTGGCCAAACACCTACCTAGGCAAACTTGGTCCGGGTGCCTAGACCAACTCCAAGTGCCTAGAGTCCGGGCGGCTGGATTCCTTCCGAGCACCCGAACACTCTTTTTTTAGCCCCTTCTTTTGTATAAAAAAGAGTTAGTCATATCCTACAAAATAAAGTTAGCACAATATAAAAAGATAGTAGTAGTAATTAAATCCTGCCTCCCCAAGACCAAGATTTAGTCAAGATCTCATCTTAGGTTTGATAGATTTTGAGGGATGTCCTAAGGCAATCGCCTTACGGTTTTTACTAAATATAGATTCACTATTTGAGTACATATTATATGTTTAATTGTATTAAACTCATTTACTGAATGCCCGTAATACAAATTATAGCATGAGAGAAATTGTAATTGGATCACTACTAGTGATTATCTCTACATGTGCAAGTATGAATGCATTATAATTTCCCTAGTCGTTGAATTGATGCATTTAGATATCATCAATTCTGTAAGACTAGTATAGGTTATACTCCTTGGTTCGCTAAGCAGTTGTTTTCTCATTGGCTAGAGGCATTGGGATGTCGAGAGTTAAATGCGGATGCTAGTTATGGTAACTAGTTCATTGAAGTGACTCACTGTAAGACTTCATATGGTTATCTATATTTATAAATATGTTTGTGAAGCTCTTACTGCAGCTCGAGTGCAAGTTCCCTTCGACTTGAGGTATACAAGTCATCTTGGTCATGAAAACTTATACTTTGACATCTTAAGCAAGCACCTCATTGAGGTGTGGACCCGGGATAATTGGGTATAAGTTGAAATGCCTAAAGATGTTTGGATAGCCCACAGAGGATTCATGGTTCTTTGCGAGGAGACGTATACCCTATAACCACTCGTTAGGATTATTACTCAAAGTCTTTGGCCAAAGCATCACATGTTAAGAGTGCGAGACTCTTAGATACATGTATAAGTATTTTGAATCCGTAAAATGAGAAAGTATTACTTGGGCTAGGTGTGACGTAGTCAGTCTAGTGGGGGCAGACACATAAATCGTGTCGTCAACCAAGTGGGTATAAGACGAGTGAAAGGAACAAGACACGACTCACTGCAGCTACTGAAGAGTTTAGAATTAGTTCTAAGATCAACTATGAATTTTCGGCTAATTGGGGATCATGATGTACTACTAGGTGCAACTCATAATCATTCTATAAATAAGTAGTTAATTATGGATGACCAAGATAAATCGAGAAACTATTGGGTGTAGGATTGATGTGGTTGAGAGAGGGGGGGGGGGGGGGGGAATCTCGACTTGTCGCTTTCTTTTCGATTTCATTTATTCTTTCTATCAAAGTCGTTAGTAGCAGCTGAATATAAAATAAAGTACGGGAAAAATAATACTCTTGGGATTTACTTGGTTCCCAACCCCCCAGGGTCAGTACGTCCAAGGCCTACACACTTAAGAGTGAGTCCACTAGTGGTCTCCTTTCCAGAAACTTTCCTAGGGTGGAGAAACCCATCTTACAGTTTTTCAAATACAAGCAGAAAAGAATGAAAGTAAATACAACTTGTAATAAAAAAAATACAAACAAAAGCTTTGCTGAGCCGATCCGGAAGTCCTGAGTGCAGCGCACCCTTCCTAGAGCTTCCCTGGTATGAAAGCTTCGCGTTGTAGCCTTCCTTTTGAGCACACGGAATATGAGTAGTAGTAGAAGCGATGTCTTGAACGTAGAGCCTTCGTCTCCTTTTATAAAGTTGGATCAAATCCTTATCTGGATCAACTCTTATCTAGATGAAGTTATATCTAGATGAAACATATATGGATAAAGCAATATATGGATCAAGCCTTATCTCTATTCAAATCATCTGGCTTATCCTTATCCTCATCCAAATCATAAAGATAAACAAGATCTTTTACTACATCATCTTCCATATCAATATTTCACAACTCAGCAATTTTGCCAGTCGGTCTACCAAATTGCTAGTTCGGTTTATTGAATCGGTTTGGGTCCGGTTCGACCTGAGTTAGGTCCAGTTCATCCATTTATGTTTGTCTTCTCTTTGTTTTGCTTTCAGCTCTAGATTTCTGCAAAACAATCATACAAATATAAACAGACAACTTAGCCTATATCTATAAGTCTACCTGACCCAATAGACTTACCTTTTGCTTGGAGGTCCCTCCTCTAAGTCTACCACCTAAGGGTTAATCCCTTAGGATCAAGCCACACTCCTGTAAGTCTACCCGACCTACTAGGCTTCATGCTTGGACAACATCCAAGACTTTACCATTACCTAGGGCTGTCTCCTCCTAGGATTTCCACTGTCTAGCTTTACTTACTAGGACTTCCACCACCTAAGATTACCTCCTCTTAGGATTTTCACCACCTAGTTTTACTCACTAGTGCTTAGCTTCACTAACTAGGAATTCCACCACCTAAGGTTACCCCCCTTAGGATTTTCACTACCTAGCTTCACTCATTAGGACTTCTACCACCTAAGGTTACCTCCCCCTAGGATTTCCACTGCCTAGCTTCACTCACTAGAACTTACCCTTGCATAAGTTAGGACTTTTGCTAGTCATCTAGTCCTGACCAAACTTTTATCTTCCAAACATTAAGTTCTGTTTGGATGAACCCTTGGTCAAGCTGACTGGACTTAGGTATATTATCAAACATCAAAACTCTGGAAGCTGATTGCACCAATATTGGGCCACACACACTAACGAGTCTCTAAAAGACGTAAAACAAGTTAAAGAATAAGATTCTTAGATCAAGAGATAAATGTTTAGTTGGACTATGCATAAGTCAAATATGAAAATATTGTCATGATGGAAGCGTAGATAGGCTACATCTCTTATGGTAGAGTTGAACCATATTTAGTTTAATCATGAATTAGTCATGGACCAAGTTGGTTTAGTTGTGAACCAAACTAAGGAGTTAATGGGATAATTTTTGGTTAAGGGATAATGGGTTGAATTTGAACTTTCTAATCCAACTCATTAAAGAGGTATATAGATGTAACTGGGAGAGAATTAGTAATAAATTTCATTATTTGGTTGGTTGATTTTTGAAAATCCAATCCTCCTCTCCCTCTCCCCTCTCTTTGCCGCCACCCACAACAAGGAGAAATTCTTCTCCTTGTTGTCATGACCACCAAGCAAGGAAGAGACATTTTCCTTGTTTGTTTCTTCTTCCTCTTGATCCCTCTTCTTCACTCGTGGCTAGTAATTTTTAAAGGAGAGACTTGTACTCAAGGAGTTATCTTGAGGAGCTCAGTGTCGATACGAATAAAGGTGAGGTCCGACAACATTGTTACTGTTGATGCCCTTCTCGTTATTGGTCATCTGTTAGTTATACCTAGCGTAAATTTACTTCTTGTAAAAATTTTAATTATGCGATTATGTTTAGCATATTGTATCCTTGTATGAGTGTGGTGTATGTCATGTAATAATTATGGATTATTATTATTTTTATTTTCTGCCGCTCATGTTTACGAAACGTGTTCTAGTACGCATCCGCATTGGGCATAACCTAACAAGGTTTCCCAAATGGACCTAAGCTGGATCGATGGCTATTGTTCCCTCAATTGGGAACGTGTTCTTACTGGATCTCTCCTCCAGTTGCTTTCCTTTTACTTACCAATATTATAGACTTCAGGTCCCTTGACCACTAAGGCTTCCTGCCAGATTTCAACCAATCTAGACTTCCTTTGGCCAGATCTCAACTGATCTAGACTTTGTTCCAGCTATCAACCTAGCTAGACTTTCTCCTGCCAGATTTTAACCAATCTGGTCTTTGTGGTAGTTATCAATCTAGCTGGACTTTAGCTTGGTGTTGTTGGATCGAAAGCGCTAGAGGGGGGGGGGGGGGGGAATAGCGCTCGTGGTTATTTCGCGTTTCGGAATCGACTTCGTAAAACTCGACGAGTAATAAGAGTAATAAAGCAGCGGAAAATAAAAGGCACACAACTTGAACACAGGTCGTTTTACTTGGTTCGGAGCCTGTGATGACTCCTACTCCAAGGCCCGCGGTCGTTGACCGCTTTCGGTGGGCAACAACTATAGAATCGATAAAGTTTACAAGGATAACAATTATAGCTCAAATTAAAATAATGATCTTTTACCGACAACTAGAGATGAGGAAATGAAGCTCCGGGTCGTCGGGAGGTTGTCGCAGCACTTCGGGATCTTGTCATTAGCAGCTTTTCGCAGAAGGGTCGCTTGGATGATGATATGTTGAGTGCTGCCTCGAACCCCTCTTTTATATTGTGCTTGAGGCGCCTCCAAGCCTATCCAAGGCGCCTCCAGGCCGCCGAGTCGCACGGGTGGATCAGCGCAAACCTGGTTGCACCTTATCTGTTTAAGGTGCCTTCAAGCCTCCTCAAGGTGCCTTCAAGCCTTGGTCCAAGGCGCCTCCGGCTCCTCTGGACACCTGGCTTCGGCTTACACCCGAGGCGCCTCCAAGCTCCATGGAGGCGTCTCGGACACTGTTCATCCGAGGCTAAACTCTAGTTTTTGGCCCTGCAAAACATGTTTGTCTACAAACACATCCTGTAAAACCAAGTTAGCACAGATATTAATCATGAGAATATTCTGACAGTCTTCGGACTATCCGGGTCTGACTTCGGATTTCCGACTGGAAATCCTAGGTCGACCCGAGGCCTACTGTTCCCTCTGCGGGGAATGCGTCCTCACCTACTTCACTCAGGAGTTTTACCTGTTGCCAGTACGATCCTCCAGATCGATTGGACTTTTGCTCGACACTCGATGCTTCCGGACTTTCTGCTGGACTCCCGCTTCCCGGCTCGTCCAGTCTTCCACCTGGTTCGCGACACCAGAACTTTCCACCTAGGGTTACCGCCCCCTAGGACTTTTGCCTGAAGCTCTCGACCCACCAAGACTTTCCGCATTGGGTTACCTCCCCCTATGACCTAATGTTACGACCCTCTAGGGTTTTTCTCCTGCCTAACCGCAGCTAGAACTTTTGCCTAAGTACCACTTAGGATTTTCTTGTAAGCTCCATGAACCTTGTTAGATAACAACATAACCTTAACTTTGAATTCCTTTGCCATTATCAAAACAACGATTCGATCATCGGATGCTTCCCGCACCAACAATCTTCCCCTTTTTGATTATGGCAATTGAAATTCAAGGTTAAGTAAAATAGATGCATAAATATTTTTTAAAGTTTAAGCAAGTTAAAAAATTTAAATGCAAGCATAGTTAAGCTAAAACTAGCTTAAACTTTGTAAGGCTCCCCCTTAATAAAGGCTCTTTTTATAAATTTTACTTTTGAATTTTCCTACTCTTCCCCTTTGCCATTTATAAAAAATAAGCAAGTTTGAATAATTCTAACTTTTCAAACAGATTTTATAGTTAGAAAAATAGAGAATTAAATAAACATTAGGCTTTAAAGAGGGATAAAGATACTTTGATAACACTTAGCTTTTTGAAATTAATTGTAGAATTCTTAGCTAAGTGAACTAAGGGTCTAAAGAGATATTTTTCTTTCAACTGAGTTTAAAAAGCTAATAAAACGTTGACTTTGAAAGATAATGTTAGCCAATTTTTGAAACTTAGTTGAACTCTTTGAAAAATATGTTGTAAAGTTTGAAAAACATATTAAAGCATACTTCAGGTAAGTTGAAATGCTTTGAAAGTCTTAGCTAAGTTTTGAAAATCTGTTAGAAAAATATTTAGCTAAATTTTCAAAAGCTATTGAAAGACTTAAATAAATTCGAAAGGTTTTGTTGGTAAATATTTTTTTAATTTTGAAAAATCTTTTTGAACAATAATTTGGAAAGAGAGAAAATTAAGAAAGGCTAAGGCCATTAAACAAAATATTTAACCGAATATAGAATTCCAAGATACTTAAAGGCAAAGGAGGATTAATAAACTTAAAATCTTAGTGTCCAAGCATGGGCTGAGTTAAAGATATTGCAAATTAATTAATTTCTTTTAGTAAGGTATCAGAGCCCTAATGGCTAAGCATGAGTAAAAAAAATTTAACATCAAGCAATTAAGTTCTTGGCCACATGTCTAACCATCTAGCTACTAGCTGATTGCCTAGAGGACAACAACTTTCACTTGGTTAGTCAAGTTAAGTCAATAGATCAGTTAGATTTGACTAGTGCTGGATGACTTTAATTGATTAATGTATATAACATATTTTAACGCTCAGACTCACTATGATGCACAAAAATAAGCATTCTGGAGTCCAGGCTGAACCCTATGCATCTCACACCATTCTAAGTTTTGTAAACATAGACAAGTTAAGCCTAGTGTGCTTATGAGATGCTCTGGCTGAAACTAGGGGAACATGATATCTAGGGGGAAGATCCTAAGCTAAGTCAATATTTTGAAAAACTAAGAAAACTGGGATTTTGAATACATTATTTTTCCTAGTTTTTAAAATAATTTCTGAAAAAAGCATTTTTTAGAATAGATGTAAGAAATTTGAAAATCAAGATCTATTCTACCCAACACATTTCAATTTGCCTTCTAAGTGCATTGAACTCAAGTTTAGGTAAGGGTTTTGTGAAAATGTCAGCTAGGTTTGATTTGGACTCAACATAGTTGAGTACAATTTCACCTTTGGCTACATGGTTCCTTACAAAATGGTGTTTTACCTCTATGTGTTTAGTCCTAGAGTGGTGAATTGGATTTTTGGTTAGATTAATTGAGCTCATATTATCAATTAAAATTTTTGTATTTTTGTATTCTAGCTGATAGTCTTTTAGTGTATGTATCATCCATAAAAGTTGGGAAGCACATTCTCCTAGTGCTATGTATTCAGCTTCAGTAGTGGATAAAACAACACAGTGTTGCTTTCTGCTTGACCAACTTACTACGCACTGACCTAGAATTTGACAGCTGCCACTTGTGCTTTTTCTATCTAGCTTGCACCCGGCATAGTCTGAATCAGAATAGCCAAAAAGATCAAAGGTACAAGTTCTAGGGTACCAAAGTCCTACATTTAGGGTGTCCTTAATGTACCTAAGTATCCTTTTAACATATGTTAGGTGTGACTCTTTTGCACAAGATTGGTATCTTGCGCACATACCTACTGCAAATAATATATCAGGTCGACTTACAGTTAAATAGAGTAAGTTACCTATTACACTTCTATAATACTTTGGGTCTACTAGTTTTCCTTCTGGGTCAGAGTCAATGTTGATATTTGTTGCCATTAGAGTATTTATGATTTTTGAATTTTCCATGCCAAATTTTCTAATTAGTTCCTTGGCATATTTAGTTTGATAGATATAGATTCCATCTTTGGTTTGTTTAATTTATAGACCTAAGAAAAAGTTAAGTTCCCCTACTAAACTCATTTCAAACTCACTTTCCATTAAATTTGTAAATTCTTTTAAGAATTTTGAGTTTGTTGATCCAAATATTATATCATCTACATAAATTTGGGCTATGAAAATATATTTTTTTTAAGGTTTTCACAAACAGGGTTGGATCTACTTGTCCTTGGTGGAATCCTTTTTCTAATAGATAATTGGACAGCCGTTCATACCAGGCCTTAGGTGCTTGTTTTAGTCCATATATGGTCTTTTTTAATCTAAGGACATGGTTTGGGTGCTCAAAGTTTTCAAATCCAAGGGGTTGGCTAACATACACTTCTTCTTTAATGAACCCGTTTAGGAAGGCGGATTTTACATCCATTGGTAGAGATTGAATCCTTTGTGTGTTGCATAGGCCAGCAGCATCCTAATAGATTCAAGTCTAGCTACAGGAGCGTAGGTCTCATCATAGTCTAACCCTTCTACTTGATTAAACCCTTTGGCTACTAATCTTGCTTTGTTTCTAACTATTTCACCTTGGTCGTTTAGTTTGTTTCTGAAGACCCATTTAGTATCAATTATAGTTTTGTCAGTGGGTTTTGGTACTATCCCAGACTTTGTTTCTTTCAAACTGGGCTAATTCTTCCTGCATTACTAGTGTCCAGTCTGGATCGGGTAAAGCTTCATCTACAGTTTTAGGTTCAATTTCAGATATCAAGGCTATTTGACTACTGTTTCTGTAGGATGACCTAGTTCTAACTCCTAGAGATGGGTCACCCAGAATTTGGTCAGGTGGGTGAGAAGTACTTATTCTTGTTGGTCTTATATTTGGGTCAGTAGTTGGTTCTTCTGGTTTATTTATCTTAGGTTGAATTTCATCATCTTCTATAATTCTTGGGTTAATGTTAACATTTTCATTTATCTTAGGTAGATTATTTTCTTCATCAAAGATTACATTAGTTGTTTTTTCAACTTTTAAGGTATTTTGATTATAGACTCTATAGGCTCTACTGGTTGTAGAGTACCCTAAAAATATTCCTAGGATTAATTTGGGTATAAATTTTTCTAAGTAATCTTTATTGTTTAAAATGTGAACTTTACATCCAAAGACTTTTAGATAGATTAAATTTGAAATTTTATTATAGTATATTTCATAGGGGGTTTTATTGTGTGCTTTGTTCATTAAAATTCTATTTTGAATGTAGTTTGCTGTATTTATGGCTTCAGCCCAGAATTGATGATTTAAGTTATACTCATTTAATATGGTGCTAGCGACCTCTTGTAGAGTTCTATTTTTTCGTTCCACTAGACCATTTTTGTTGAGGGGTTATGGGGCATGAAAATTCATGTTTGTATCCATTAATTTTATAAAATTGGGTAAACCTATGATTTTTAAATTTACCCCCATGATCACTTCTTATTCTTTTAATTTTGGTGTCATTTTCATTTTCTATTAACTTGCAAAAATTATCAAAAACTTCAAAGGTTTCATCTTTTGATTTTAGAAATTTCACCCAAGTAAACCTAGAGTAATCATCAATTATTACTAAGCAATACTGGTTCTTGCTTAGTGACTTGGCTCCATGTGAATCAAATAGGTCTAAATGTAGGAGCTCAAGTAAGGAGTTAGTTCTATCTAGTTGGTTGACTTGTGAGTTGATTTGGTTTGCTTACCTTGCTGGCAAGCTGTATTTTCTAGGTTCCTTAATTTGGGTAGCCCTCTAACTAAGTCATTTTGACTCATTTTTGAAATGAGTTTGAAATGAGTGTGACCCAGTCTTCTGTGCCACAAGTTGGTTTCCTCTTGTTGTGTCAAAAGACACTTTATTGAGGTTATGGGCAGGTCAACTGTGTAGATATTATTTTTCCTAAATCCCTTAAGTATAACTTCAGGGTTATCATTATTTTTAACTAAACACCCAGAGTTATTAAAAACAACTACGTAGCCACTATCACACAACTGACTAATACTTAGTAAGTTAAAGTTAAAGTTTTCAACTAATAAAACGTTTCGAATAATGAAATCGGAACTAAGTTCGATATTACCTTTTCCGATTACCTTAAGCTTATCGTCGTTGCCAAATGCAACTGATCCTAGGTTCTTGAATTTGAGCTTAGTGAACTTCAACCTATCTCTAGTCATATGTCTGGAGCATCCACTATCCAACATCCATTGATCCAATTCCTACACATAAGGTATGTCACGCCCCGGGGGAGTCTCTGTCCGAAGAAATTTCGGCAGCACCTCCCCTGTACGGGTGACAATTTGAAGCATTTCTACAGACATAATATACATCAGCGACAGACGGCTGGAATATACACACAACCACGCAGTTATATGTAAAGCAGCCCACTCGGCTGTACTAAAACTAAAACACAACAGAAAATGACAGAAACTAAATACAAACCAAAACACAAAACTGTTAGCCGGCTAGGCTTACACAACCAACAACCAATACAAAATACCACATAACAACATCAACGCTCCAGAAGAAAAAACGGGAGTATAGAGCTAAACACACTGATACCTAAAACAAATAAAACTTAACGGAAACTATAATCTTCTGATGTGACGTGGGAACCGACAGCCAGGATACTCCCAAGCGACCATAACAATCTGGTACCTGAAAAATATAGTGTCAACGGGGGTGAGTTCAATAACTTAGCGAATACCAATAGACATGCCTAGTAAGATATATATAACAGTAATAAACATGGAATACAACTTCCTAATTATATATAGAAAAAATGCAAAACTGAAAGGTAACTGAGGAAGCTGTACTCACCAGGAACTCCTATCCAGAACAAAAGGGTCGTCAAACCGAGAGTGTCATAAATCCTATATGCATGTCAAACATATGCATCCAACCAAATGCAGCAAATAAATACAGCAAGCACAAGCAATAAATGCATCAATGCGTATGATGCCAATGACATGGTCACCCCTGACGCCAGTCAGCCATCTCACACACAATGGTGAGACTGAGTGGGTAGGGCTGTGACAACCGTGCGCTCTGACGTCACTGCTCCTGATGAGTGACCGAATGGACGGGATGCTGTCGGAGTACACACATACTCCTACCCCAAATCATAAATGGGGGAGCGCAATGCTCTCATCTCCCGGTACACCATGACAGGGAGGGATCCCTGACGTGCTACCACATTGCGTCACACTACCCATGAGCGGACCAACGGAGCACCGAATAGAGCAAAACTGACGTGTTACCACGCTGCATCACGCTACAATAATGGAGCAGCCTATCACGCAGCATGCAATCATGCGAATGATGTATGACACTAAGCATGACAATATCCTGAACCAAATCCATATATATATAAAAATGTGTACCCTAGTACCAATAAATCAAATCCACAAATCTAGGGTATACATGTCCTCTATGTTATAACAACCTAGGTCCTGAACATATCCACCTCCATAAAATATGTACCAACAACATACATGGATCAAAGCAAAGGGTTTAGATACACAGATCAGATATGATATAAAAATATAGGTACACATGCCAGATAATAAAAATCCTGAATCTAGTCCTAAACTCAGTAAAGCATGGTATGTCACTTACTCAAGGAACTAAGATACTCATGGTAATAATCATGAAGTATAAACATGGATACATAACAAGCGACCAAACAGATCATGCTATGGGTATCAAACCGTGACATACCAAAGACAAACATGATCATTGCTTGCAGCTATAAAATACTATGCATATCCAATTGACAATATCATAAAAAGATAAGTCAAGAGGTACCCGCCTCCAATCGTAAAGTCCAATCTGGTCCAAATACGACGTCGAGTTATTCGTCTCGCGTCAAAGTCTTGTAGTAAATTGTACAGTTTAGCTAAGTTAATTATAAACAAATAGCTAAACAAATTCCTAATCCACCGACCATCTAGGGTTAGCTTCTTTAACCCTAACTATTCATAATCCAATCATACCTACTTCAACGCATAAATCTAATCAATCAACACATGATTCATTATCTAACTACAACATGTAGCCAAATCCCTACAACATACCTCAAACTCACAGCCGCTGCGGAAACAAAGTGCTGCTAGATGGAAATTCTGCCGAAACCAAGAAAAATAGATCATCACAAAGGAACAACAATTCATCAAGATCCTTGAACCTACAGAATTCCCAACCAAAACTAAACCTCACAGTGGATTGATCAAGGGCAGAGGGCACTAGGGCAGCGGCGTCGGCACTGTGCAGAGGTGCGGCAGCGAGCGAGGTGACTGTGAACCCAATCTAGGGCACAGGGAAAGGTGGAGGCTCAAGTGCTCATTCCCAGCGGCTCCTGGTGTCCGCGACCAGGGCTAGGGCATAGGAAGAAAGGGAGAAAAAAATGAAGCTTGGAGCAGGGAATACCTCAGGATGGCCTGCACAGCACGGGTGAGGAGGATCCCGGCGATCGTCGGCTGCTCCAGCAAGGAACAAGGCGGCGGTCGGCGCTGGGGAATCGGTGCCGACAGTGGCGTCGGGGCTGGCTAGGGCACAGACCGGCGGTGGCTCGGCGGAGAAGGAGAGAAAGGAGGGTGTGCGGCGGTGGAGAGGCTAGGCTCGGCGCCGCTCAGCGTCGGGAGAAAGAGAGGAAGAGGAAATTGGCTGGGGAAGAAGAAGGGAAAGCTTAAATTGCCAAGGAGAAAAACCGCTGCGGCGGTTAGGGCTGGCGTCGAGCGCGAGCGCGGGCGAGGTGTCGGCACGCGGGTTCAACGAGAGAGAAAAGAAACGAAGAATTAAAAGAAAAGTAAAGAAATAAAATAAATAAATAAATAATTCCTCGCTTAAATAGGGTAGCCTAAACAGGCTCTTCCCGGACCCCGTTTTTATCCCCGTTAACTCGTCCGTACGAGCTCCAAAAAATTCCCCAAAAATTTCTAAAAATTCCAAAAAATTCCCTTATCATTATTCCTTTTTTTTCCGGTATTTTACATTCTCCCCCACTAATAAAAATTTAGTTCCCAAATTTCGTTATCTACCATCAGCAAATACTAATAATAAACAAAGAGTATAAATGTTCAACGGTAAATTAAATCACATACCTCAAGTGAAAAGATGGGGTATCAAGCTCGGACAGTATCCTCGAGCTCCCAGGTAACCTCCTCGTCCGTATGATGCTGTCATCCGACTTTAACCAGCCGGATAGTCTTGTTCCACAACTAACGCTCTTTCCGGTCTAGAATCCATACCGGAACCTCCTTATAAGTGACGTTAAGCTGAACGAGAACTGAGATATCTGTCAGCACATGTATCGGTCGGGTATGTATCTCCTCAGCATAGATACGTGGAATCCATCGTGGACGCCTGCCAAGGACGGCGATAGTGCCAACCGATAAGCTACCGCTCCAATCCTCTCCATGATCTGGAAAGGGCCAATGTATCGCGGAGCTAGCTTACCTCTGAAGTCAAATCTCTTCACCCCTTTCGTAGGTGAAACTCGCAGAAATACATGGTCACCTGCAGAGAACTCTAAGAGTCTCCGACTCCGGTCTGCATAACCCTTCTGGCGGTCCTACGCCTCTACATCCTCCGTCTGATAGTACGGCCCAACTCTGCCTCATGCTGAGCTCTATGAGGTCCCAACAACTGGGCCTCCCCAACCTCATCCCAGAGGGTGGGTGTCCGACAAGACCTATCATACAACACTTCAAACGGTGCCATCAGGATAGCCGAAAGAAAGCTGTTGTTGTAGGCGAACTCTACCAATGGCAGATGGTCCTCCCAACTGCCTCCGAAATTCAATACACATGATCTCAGCAATCCTCTAGAGTTTGAATGGTCCCCTCTGACTGTCCATCTGTCTGAGGATGGAAAGCTGTACTAAAAAGGGGTTGAGTACCTAAGGCCTGCTGTAGACTCTGCCAGAAACGAGACATGAACCGGGGGTCTCTATCCGAAATGATACTCAAAGTAATACCATGTAATATGATGATCTTCCGGCAATACAGATCTACCAACCGATCCAGGGTATCTGTCTCCCGGATCGCTAAAAAGTGCGCGGATTTGGTTAATCAATCAACAATTACCCAAATCGCGTCATGGCCTCGTCGTGTCCTAGACAAACCCACCACAAAGTTCATGGTAATGTATTCCCATCTCCACTCAGGAATAGGAATCCGCTGAAATAATCCGGCAGGTATCTGGTGCTCAGCCTTCACCTGCTGACAGACAAGACATCTAGCTACAAAATCCGCGATGTCTTCCTTGATACTGTTCCACCAATAGGAACGCCTCAAATCTCGGTACTTGCGGCTCTCCCCTGGGTGTATGGCAAGTCGTGAGCGATGAGCCTACTGAAGTAACTCAGACAAAACCGGGTGAGACTGAGGTACGCATAACCTACCTCGGAAGTATATAATACCCTCCTCGTCTCGTGTGAACTCGGTCTGTTGCCCAGAAGCTATCTGACTGCCAATGAACTGCAAATGCTAATCACCAGCCTGAGCCGCTTGGATCCTCGTCCTGATCGACGACTGAGCAATCATGGTAATTAGAATACCCTGCTCTGTCTGTCCCTGTTTCTCAAGATCTAACTCGGAGAATCCTTGAATCAAGTCCGTAACCACAACTCGGTGGTAAACCAAAGTCCCTCTGGACTTCCTGCTGAGTGTCTCGGCAACCACATTAGCTTTCCCTGGGTAATAGCTAATGGTACAAATCGTAATCTTTCAGGAATTCCATCCATCTCCTCAGTCGGAGATTAAGTTTCTTTCTAAGTGAACAGATATTTGAGATTCTTATGGTCAGTGAGAATCTCAAATGTAACACCGTACAGATAATGCTACCAAATCTTCAAGGTAAAAATAATGACGGTCAGCCACAAGTCATGTACTGGGTAGTTCTCCTCATGCTCCTTCAACTACCGAGAAACATAGGAGACTACCGTGCCGTGCTGTATCAGAACAACGCCCAATATCCTGTAGAGATGCGTCAGTATAGAACACAAATCCGTCCTCTCCAGAAGGTATAACCAAAATCGGAGCCGACACTAGTCTCCGCTTCAGCTCCTGGAAGCTGGTCTCGCAATCCTCAGTCTAAGAGAACTTCACGCCTATTCTGGTCAGGCGTGTAAGTGGCATAGCAATCCGCACTACAACAAAAACCTTCATAGACATCAGTGGAACAACAATGATTTTAAGTAAAATTCGATGTCTTTGAGTATTTTACACCGGTTTTTCCAAAAACCGGTGTCTATGAGCGCAGATTTTCGCACATAGACATCGGTTTTTTAGGCGATGTCTTTGAGCGGCCGTTTTTTCGTTAATAGACACCGATTTTAACATCAATTTTTAAAATCCGATGTCTATGATAATTTTCCCACCAATACTTAGCTAAAATTTTCAACTCTTCCCTCTAACCTAACCCTATATGCTGCCGTCCACGGGAGGGAGAGAGAGAGAGCCGTCTTCGGGCGACTCACCTTCTCTGCCTCTACCTTCTCCTCCCCTCCCATCGCCGACCCAATCTCGACCTCCTTCATTCTCCCAATTCGAAGCATTCAGAAACAGAGATCGGAGATCTGTGCTTCCGATTCACCGCTCGATCCGCCAAGATGCAGATAGGTTCCGAGAAGGCGTCGTCCCTTGATCTCTTGTCGGTCGTCGTCGCCTCCCTCTCCGACGGATATGGGCTCGATTCCAGCACCGGGAATGCGTTCGTGGAGAACCGGCTGCTGATCGTCGTCCTGAGCATAGTCATCGTCGTGCTTGTCGGTTGCGTGGCAATCTTCTTCGTCTGGCGATCGAGCGGAAGGAAGCCCGTCGAGCCGCCGAAGCCGCTAGTGGTGAAGACCCAGATGGATACAAAGGAGGACCAAGGGAAGAAGAAGGTCACCGTCTTCTTCGGGACGCAGACCAGGACGGCTGAGGGGTTCGCGAAGGTTAGGGTTTTTATCCGAGTAGTTCATTTTTTGAATTTTTCTCCCATGATCTTAGATTTTCCCCCCTTCTAGGCGCTGGCTGAGGAGGCAAAAGCACGGTACCCTAATGCCATATTTAAAGTCATGGATATCGTAAGATTATCTTCCTTCTGTTTCAGATCATTGGAAATACTACTGATTAATTGACTGATCTGTAGTTAGTTTCCTCAATTATAGGACGAATATGCTACTGAGGATGATGAGTACGAGGAGAACCTGAAAAAGGAGAGCTTGGCTTTGTTCTTCTTGGCTACGTAAGTTGAAAGCCAGGAATTTTTTGTTTTTATAAACGATCAGTTTCCTCAAAGTTCGAGCTGATCCCTTTGTTTTCTTTAGGTATGGAGATGGCGAGCCTACTGATAATGCTGCCCGGTTCTACAAATGGTTTACAGAGGTTCTGGAAACATGCACATTTAGTTAATCTATTCTACCAATAATCCTTTTGCCTTGATCGATTGTTGATTATTAGTTTTTATAGGGGAAAGAAAGAGGAACCTGGTTGGAAAATCTTCAATTTGGTGTGTTTAGTTTGGGCAATCAGCAATATGAACATTTTAATAAGGTTTGGCATGATGAAATTGTCAGTATTCTTTTTGTGGGAATTGCTTGGCTAATATATTTGTGTATTGTGTCCTTGCAAAGGTTGCTGTGGTGGTCGATGAACTGCTTCATGAGCAAGGTATATAGTTGATTTATTTAGTTTGTGATTTGACTAAGTCACATATGCTCCTAAAGCTGATTTTAAATCCTATCTTCAGTTGCAAGCTCAAAGTTCATGCATTTCATTTTTCTAGAGAATTTAACTCGTTTTGTAGACTAATTGTTACTCTAAAAACTTGTAAAGTCAACATGGTATGAGGAGTTACTAAGAAACAGTTGAGTAGACATGTTATCTGTGAGTTTCATACATACAACTGTAATGTAGTAGTCATGTGCAAGTTTGTAGATGTGTTTAATGAATTTAAGCATCATTCGTACTTGGATATTCTTCTATATTTTTTTTCCTCTGCATAGGCGCCAAGCACATTGTCCAAGTGGGGTTGGGAGATGATGATCAGGGTATTGAGGATGACTTCTCTGCATGGTATGTAGTATCAGCAAACTTTTATGCATGCCATCCAAATTTCAATGTCGGCTACTGCTATTTTTTAGTTTTCTATTTTTTTTCTCTTTTGCCCATCATTATCTCATTACTCCTGTGTGGAATATGAAATATCAACTGTACTTTCAGGAGGGAGCTTCTTTGGCCGGAGTTGGATAAGTTACTTCAGGATGAAAATGAGACAGGTGCATCTACTCCTTATATAGCTGCCATTCCTGAATACCGGGTTGTATTTGTCAAGCTTGAATGACCTTGCGTGAGTCTTTAATGACCTTGTGCAAGCTTTTGGCCTCGGATTTAAAGTCTAACAAATATGATCATGGATTTTTCTTGTGGAATGTTGAGAACTTCCCGCTTGTATACATTTCCTTAATTTATTTTGTTCTTATCGAAATAGATGGGGTTTTGATTACATGTCCAATGCCTATATTATGTCTAGATAAGGTGCTAGTTAAATGTGTCCTTGACAAATCTCTAAAGATGATTGCTTTTCTAATTTGTTAAGTACTGATTTCTGACTTACATGCCACTGAAATATTTTCTAAATCTGAAACACACACTCAGAAGAATTTTTTTTTGTATTATTTGTGTGCCTTTACCTTCATTAGATTTGTCTAGCTGGAAGATGTTGTTGATGAATATATAGATTCGTGCATATGTAAGTGAAACTCTTCCCATTGTTTGACAAAAGATGACATATTCTCAGACTGAAGCAACACAATGGCATATTAAAAGGTGGAGCAAAAGCATGCTCTGGTGGAAGGCCTTGGAGTCTTGCATGTATTATTCGAGGATTCAAGGATCGAAGTGAAGGTAAATGTCTTTGCTTGACTTTATCAAGTAGATAGCGTCAAGTTAAAACAGGTGTTAATGCCTCGTGTGTCAAAATCAAAATTGTTGTTATGCATCGAATAAGAGTTGCAAATCTTTTACTATTTTTTACAACTTTGTTCTGCAACTTTTGGATAATCTATTGTAGGATGCCCAAGATTGTTTAGCAAGTTTATGATTCTGATTCTGCTTAGGCTCAGTTTCAGTCTATAGCTAGTTGATTCTAATTTTGACAAAATATGACAAAATTTTTTAATGAACCCATATCAGGTGGTTATTAGTAAATAGGACAGAGAAATATATTATCAACATCAATGAACCCATATTTTTGCTAACTATTTGGTCAGCTATATGGTTCTTAGTTCTTACTCCTCAATTGAACTCTATGCAATATGCATGACTAAACCATTGGAGTCTTAATTTTGTCAAGGTCTTCACTTTGTTTAACTATATTATATATTTTATTGAATGTCATTGAATATGTATATTTTTCTCGTGTTCTGGTTATTTGAATTTACAAACTAATTGCACAGATGACAGGGAAGAGGGATGACTGGGAAAAGGGAGAAGCGAACGAGAAAAGGAGAATGGGGTCGGACTTCTACCACTGAGGACTTCAGAGCCGACCACTGAACTATGCTATGGGACCTAGGGAAAGGATTGAATATTGGATCTGGACAGGAAGTGAGGCCTACTGCTCCGTGGGGTACCCATTAATGGTTAGGGATAGTATATCTATTAGCTAGCTTTTGATGTAAAAAGAATGTTTGGGTATTTTATGGATATTGTTCTAAGAAGATTATTTATATAATTTGTTAATATTTGTGTATTTTATGGATATTATTGAATGAAGAATATTTGTATAATTTGTGAATATTTGTGTATTTTTTTTTGTTATTGTCGGTTTTTCATGGTTTCGGAAATCAAATTTGTGAAAAAATATACATATTACATCGGTTTTCCACCGCTGTAAAACCGGTGTTATTAACTAATATTACATCGGTTTTCCACCGCTGTAAAATCGGCGTCGTTAAGTGATACTACACCGATTTTAACCCGATGTCTAAAATGACAGACTTTTAACATCGGCTTCATAGACATCGGTCGAAAATGAAATAGACACCGGTGGAAAACCGATGTCTATGAAGGTTTTTGTTGTAGTGCCGAGAGAAACTCTCAACGTATCTCCGGAAATATCGAGCCAAACAAAGGAAGTTGCGAGTCTCCTCTATAGACCTCGTCTACTCCCAACGGTAACAACCTCTATCTCCTGTGGAACCATGGTATACTCCTACTGGTGACCGTGTGTCTCAAATATCTCACAGAAGACAACCAAAATACGCACTACTGATCTTCACATATAGACGTTTCCGTCGAAACATCTCTAGAACTATACGAAGATGGTGTACGTGATACACCTCAGATCAGGAATAAAACACCACGTCGTTAATAACGATAACGAATTCTGATCCAATATCCTAGGGATACCCAAATCATCGAGTCCATAATAACATCTAAGGCTCCGCAAGGCCTAATGGTAAAATCAAGACACATAATGTCTGTATCACAGACATTCCTAACCATAAGATCTTCGATAATAAGTCGAAAATCTGATCACCAACAACATAAATCACCAAAGAATAAATCCTCCAGTGTGAGAGCAACGCTCCATCACACGAAAACACCATATATGTGGGAGCAACGCTCTACCACAAGAAATCCTCAATATGTGGGAGCAACGCTCCACCACAAATAATCCGAAATATGTATCTGCAATAGATATGGGAGCAATGCTCCGCTATAAGCAATCCGCAATATGTGGGAGCAACGCTCCATCACAAATGATCCATAACATGTGGGAGCAACGCTCCACCACAACAATCCAAAATATGTGGGAGCTACGCTCTACCACAAACAAACATAAGTGCCTAAAGCACCCAACTATCTAGCCAGAGACTGCATGAGGTCACTCTACCACAGATCACTGTGGTTAGCCTAGGGTATAACAACCTAGTAAGCAAATCAAATCCATAGTCAACTCTATCATCATCCTAGTGGGCCGGTCACCCACTAATAGGAGAATTAGTTGACAGGGTAATACAACCAAAGATATAATGATACACACTCAACATAGGTAGAATCATCATGAGACTACCAATAATGCCCTGACACACGTGCACACGCAACTAGGGTATGATCAACATGATCATCCATTTAGTACACACCAAACATACTCATAACACAGGTAAAAATCATCGTGATACCTCCAACAATGCATACCAAACCCGTGTGCATATACCAACATAGATATAATCGATAATACACCTCAACAACACTCACATGACATATATACACCTATGCCAAGGGTATAATCAACGTAATACTTCCAACAAATCAATATCGACACGAGGGTACACACAGAACAAATATAATGAATAAGATACCTCAAATATTACACCAAACACATGTGTACATATCACAACACAGATTAAATCGACAAAATACCTCCAATTAACCAATCAGACCACTCGGGTATACTCTACTAGAAACCCACAACAATCATAACTGGAAAAGTATCCACCCACTACATGCAATTAGACCGTCCATCATAACACTCCTACAACACATAATAATCATATGTACACCACATAAATATGCAGAATCAGCATATTTAATCCAATCAACCTGATATTCCATATGCTACCTTCTATGTTATCCAACTAGGTACATACAGTCCATGGTCAAAGTCTTCATGGAATAGGATACATCGGTCCTCTAAAACTAGTCGAGCCGACAATGAAATACGATTATTTCAGTCATTTCCACGTCAGTACAAGCCATGTACTCATATGTGCTCTAGATACCAAACTAAGCACAAATAACCCAAAGATTCAAACCTCTAAAATTAGAGTATGACAATCCTCTACTGATCGGACCAATAAAGCTAAATCGGTCATCTACTAACTAATCAAGAATACCTTAATCCTCCACAAGCAACTAAGGAATATCAATCCACAACTACCCAACTCGACAAACGTAAACCAATCTTCTACTGACCGATCTAACAAAAGTAAATCAATATTTACTGATGAAATTAACTAAGATAAAATGGTATATTACTTGGCTAGGTCAACCTGATGATATATATACTATCCACTACCCAGCTAATAATAGCAGAGGCTGGTATGTGCCTTCATCTCTTAACCAACTAGTAGTAATAGAAGCTAAAACTACTGGTGTTATGATATAAAAAGTCTCCTGAGACCGTAATCCTTGATCTCTATTAGGGTCGACCCTGATCAGTGGTTTACCTAATACATAAAATATATGCTATATCAGCTAGCCAGGTACTAATAAAGAATGATAATACATGTCATAAACTGTAATAGTCAACAGTGCATATACAAACAGAAAGGTAGGATAACAGTATACCAACATACCTCCTATAGCTTGGAGATGTCCTGCTGCTGCCAGGTCCCAAAACCCAAAAAGTTACATCGAGAAAACTAAAACACGAAATCCAAACACGAGATATAAAACTCGTAAACTTTGCTCTGATACCAACAATAAATTGGTATCAGATAAATCTCGAAAATCCAAAACACATAGCAAGTATCATATACCTGCTCTGATACCACTAAATTGTCACGCCCCGGGGGAGTCTCTGTCCGAAGAAATTTCGGCAGCACCTCCCCTGTACGGGTGACAATCTGAAGCATTTCTACAGACATAATATACAACAGCCACAGGCGCCTGGAATATACACACAACCACGCAGTTATATGTAAAGCAGCCCACACGGCTGCACCAAAATCAAAACACAATGGAAAATGACAGAAACCAAATACAAACCAAAACACAAAACTGCTAGCCGGCTAGGCTTACACAACCAACAACCAATACAAAATAACACATAACAACATCAACGCTCCAGAAGCAAAAATCGGAGTACAGAGCTAAACACACTGATACATAAAATAAATAAAACTTAACGGAAACTAGAGTCTTCTGATGTGACGTGGGAACCGGCAGCCAGGATACTCCCAAGTGACTATAACAATCTGGTACCTGAAAAATATAGTGTCAACGGGGGTGAGTTCAACAACTCAGCGAATACCAATAGACATGCCTAGTAAGATATATCTAACATCAATAAACATGAAATACAACTTCCTAATCATATATAGGAAAAATGCAAAACTAAAAGGTAATTGAGGAAGCTGTACTCACCAGGAACTCCTATCCAGAACAAAAGGGTTGTCAAACCGAGAGTGTCATAAATCCTGTATGCATGTCAAACATATGCATCCAACCAAATGCAACAAATAAATGCAGCAAGCACAAGTAATAAATGCATCAATGCGTATGATGCCAATGACATGGTCACCCCTGACGCCAGTCAGCCATCTCACACACAATGGTGAGACTGAGTGGGTAGGGCTGTGACAATCGTGCACTCTGACGTCACTGCTCCTGATGAGTGACCGAATGGACGGGATGCTGTCGGAGTACACACATACTCCTACCCCAAATCATAAATGGGGGAGCGCAATGCTCTTATCTCCCGGTACACCATGACAGGGAGGGATCCCTGACGTGCTACCACGCTGCGTCACACTACCCATGAGCGGACCAACGGAGCACCGAATAGAGCAAAACTGACGTGCTACCACGCTGCGTCATGCTACCCATGAGCGGACCAACGGAGCACCGAACAATGATGAACTGGCGATATGCTCTACAATAATGGAGCAACCTATCACGCAGCATGTAATCATGCGAATGGTGCATGACACTAAGCATGACAATATCCTGAACCAAATCCATATATATATATAAATGTGTACCCTAGTACTAGTAAATCAAATCCACAGATCTAGGGTATACAGGTCCTCTATGGTATAATAACCTAGATCCTGAACATATCCACCTTCATAAAATATGTACCAACAACATACATGGATCAAAGCAAAGGGTTTAGATACACAGATCAAATATGATATAAAAATATAGGTACACATGCCAGATAATAAAAATCCTGAATCTAGTCCTAAACTCAGTAAAGCATGGTATGTCACTTACTCAAGGAACTAAGATACTCATGGTAATAATCATGGAGTATAAACATGGATACATAACAAGCGACCAAACAGATCATGCTATGGGTATCAAACCGTGACATACCAAAGACAAACATGATCATTGCTTGCAGCTATAAAATACTATGCATATCCAATTGACAATATCATAAAAAGATAAGTCAAGAGGTACCCGCCTCCAATCGTAAAGTCCAATCTGGTCCAAATACGACGTCGAGTTATTCGTCTCGCGTCAAAGTCCTGTAGTAAATTGTACAGTTTAGCTAAGTTAATTATAAACAAATAGCTAAACAAATTCCTAATCCACCGACCATCTAGGGTTAGCTTCTTTAACCCTAACTATTCATAATCCAATCATACCTACTTCAACACATAAATCTAATCAATCAACACATGATTCATTATCTAACTACAACATGTAGCCAAATCCCTACAACATACCTCAAACTCACAGCCGCTGCGGAAACAAAGTGCTGCTAGATGGAAATTCTGCCGAAACCAAGAAAAATAGATCATCACAAAGGAACAACAATTCATCAAGATCCTTGAACCTACATAATTCCCAACCAAAACTAAACCTCACCGTGGATTGATCAAGGGCAGAGGGCACTAGGGCAGCGGCGTCGGCACTGTGCAGAGGTGCGGCAGCGAGCGAGGTGACTGTGAACCCAATCTAGGGCACAGGGAAAGGTGGAGGCTCAAGTGCTCGTTCCCAGCGGCTCCTGGTGTCCGCGACCAGGGCTAGGGCAGAGGAAGAAAGGGAGAAAAAAAATGAAGCTTGGAGCAGGGAATACCTCAGGATGGCCTGCACAGCATGGGTGAGGAGGATCCCGGCGATCGTCGACTGCTCCAGCAAGGAACAAGGCGGTGCTCGGCGTTGGGGAATCGGTGCCGGCAGTGGCGTCGGGGCTGGCTAGGGCACAAACCGGTGGTGGCTCGGCGGAGAAGGAAAGAAAGGAGGGTGTGCGGCAGTGGAGAGGCTAGGCTTGGCGCTGCTCGGTGTCGGGAGAAAGAGAGGAAGAGGAAATTGGCTGGGGAAGAAGAAGGGAAAGCTTAAATTGCCATGGAGAAAAACCGCTGCTGCGGTTAGGGCCGGCGTCGAGCGCGAGCGCGGGCGAGGTGTCGGCACGTGGGTTCGGCGAGAGAGAAAAGAAACGGAGAGATAAAAGAAAAGTAAAGAAATAAAATAAATAAATAAACAATTCCTCGCTTAAATAGGGTAGCCTAAACAGGCTCTTCCCGGGTCCTATTTTTATCCCCGTTAACTCGTCCGTACGAGCTCCGAAAAATTCCCCAAAAATTTCTAAAAATTCCCTTATCATTATTCCTTTTTTTTTTCTGGTATTTTACATGGTATTTGAATTGGATTCCTTTTGATGGATCAAAAGATAGTTTGATTGAAATAAGCTCCCTAATTTTCCATCTCACAGTTTAGCAATTAGTTATTCCTATGGGTGATTGTGAGATGGTTGAATTTGGTTTAAGTATATTTTGGAAAATAATTAAGTTTTAAAGATATTTAAGTTAATTAAATTTTGAAAGATGTTTAAGTTAATTAAATTTTGGAACCGTTAAGTTAAATTTGGAAAAATAATTAAGGTAATTAATTTTGAAAAATATTAAGTTAATTTTAAAACTTTAAGTTAATTAATTTAAAAACTAATTAAGCTGATTAATTTGAAAGCTTTAAGTTGGTTAAATTTTATTTTAATTTTAATTTCAATTTAATTTTAATTTTAACTTTAATTTTAATTTAATTTTAATTTTAACTTTAATTTAATTTAATTTAATTTTAATTTTAATTTAATTTAAGTTTAATTTTAATTTAATCAGAATTTATTTAGATTTATTTTTCCTTATTCATCTCATCCGATCTAAATTTTCAATCATGGAATTCTATAATCTTGTGAGATGAATTAGGTTCAATTTTAGGATTTAGTTTAACTTTGTGTTAGATTCAGGTTTAGCTTTGGGTTCAACAAATAGACATTCTTCGGATAAACTTCTGGGCTATGGTGAGTCACCTGGACATCGTTAGAGTAACCATGCCTTCGAGGTTTTTCAAATATTCCTATCCATTGAACTTAGTACAAAACCTTGGTCTAATTGGTTAGGATCCATAAAGGGTAGCTTCGGTCAGTTCCACTTAGTCAAATACACCAGGTTGAAGCCATATCTTCCTAGACATGCGATGACTAAGTTTTCCCAACGTACTATCATCCAATACTTCACCAGTACCGTGAGTCAAGTTAAACCTAGCCCTTTTTATTCTAACCTTAATTACCTTGCCGGGTAGTCTACTCTTGGTTATCCTTGTCGGGCAGATTAAGTTTTGAAGGTGCCAGCTATTCTGGAGCCTTCCCTTGAATTTTTAAGATTTTGTAAGATTTTATAAATTTGATTTAAATTTTGAATTAATCTGAATTTTTAATTTGAATTTTAAATTTAATATTAAGTTTAATTTGATTTTTGAATTTTAATTTGAATTTTAAATTTAATTTGAATTTGAATTTTTGATTTAATTATATTCTTTTTATTAATATAGTTTTTCTACTAGCTCCCCCTAGATCATAGACTCGATATGGTCTACCGAGGTAATGTATTTGATCCTTGGGGATCCAATATTGACTAAGCCCAGCTTGATTGATCAGGTTGGACTTGGGTACCCATACTTGGACTGATTTACTATTCAGTCTGTTTACTAAGGATAGATAAGATCTATATTTCCTTTTGGTTTTATATCCTAGCCTAGTTTTATTGTAAACGGCTCTTTGTGTCCCAAGAATTAGGTCAAGGTTCTTGGAGCCCAAAGAAAACCGTTCTAACGTTTTCTCCAAATCCTTGACCTGAGTTTTCAGACTAGAATTTTCTTCCTCAAGTTTTTGGACTTGAGTTGAACTTCCAGTTTGAACTGGGTCAGACAAGGTTTTAGAGTTAGTCACTTCTTTAAGGACTGCTACTTCCTTTAGAAGTGACTTGACCCTAATATTCGATTTTGCTAATTTACGTAATAAATAATTAACTAAATTATTTAGTCGAGGAATACTTATAGCGGGGTCTAGCCCTTCGGAAATGGATACGGATCTATGACTTCTTTCCGATTCTGCTTTCGACTCACTTTCGCTCTCGGACACATCGATCTGGTCCCGGGCCATCAGTGCGAGGAGACTCGTCTGATCGAGTTTGTCGTTGGTATCTTCTGAGGATGATTCGTCCCATGTCACCTTGAGAGCCTTCTTCCTTCGCTTCTTTGCAACCTTCTGATTAGGGCAGTTGGCCTTGATGTGCCCCTTTTAGTTGCACCCGTAGCAAATCACCACGAACTTAACTTTTGAATTGGGTTGAATCTCCTTGGATTGTACTGCCTTTTTTAGGTTTCTTTTGTTGAAGCCCTTCTTCTTCTTATAGAGCTTCTTCACTAGGTTTACGAGCTTGGTTGTCAGTTCATCGTCTTCATCGTTTGAGTCGGGTTCTTCTTCCGACTCGGGTTCAGTTGTTCGTCGTGATCTTGGTTCGCGAGTTCTACTGGTACATGCAAGTAAAGCAATACCTATCTCGATTGGCTGTGCATTAGTCTGCTCATGTAGTTCAAACTCAGAAAATAATTCATCTAATTTTATACAAGATAAATCTTTGGAGACTTTGTAAGCATTTACCATTGATGCCCATAATGTACTCCTTGGAAAAGCATTGAGAGCATACCTTATGATATCCCTATTTTTGACTTTTTGCCCGATTCTGTGGAGGGAGTTGAGGATGTCTTGAATACGTACGTGGAGTGAACTCGCCATTTCACCTTCCTCCATTTTTAGATTATATAGTTTATTAAACAAAAAATCACGTTTACTTACTTTGGTGTCTGAGGTGCCCTTGTGCAGTTCTATCAGTTTTTCCCACAGCTTCTTTGCGGTTGAAAATGGACCAACTCTGTTGAGCTCCTCTTTGGTCAGGCCACATTGGAGGGTGCAGGTCGCTCTGGCATCGGTTTCCACTTTCTTGATTAGCGTGGGTTCCAAGTTTTCGCAGGGTGTAGGCTTGCCGTCTTCGTTGGTTGGTAGTTGTAATCCAGTCTTGACGATCATCCATGTCTCGAACTGGATTTTGAGGAAAGTTTCCATTCGTCCCTTCCAGTACCCGAAATCTTCTCCATGTGTTTTCAATGTGGGACTATGTTTGCAACCTTGTAACCCCAACAATCCCCCTCAAACAAAGGACCACGGGCTTCCCATGTCCGATCCTCGACCCACCAAGTCTTCCTGCCCCTCGGTCCACCCGACCTACTAGGACTTCCTTGCCTAGTCGCAACTAGGACTTCCTGCCTGGTGTCTGGTCCTCTTGATCTGAACATAGGAGCCCCCACTTTCTTTGTTCGAGGTCAATATTGTACCCACATGGCTCAATCAAACCATAGCTCCTGTGCACAGTCGGCGGTTAAATCTTCTGGCAGTCCGGGCTCTAATACCAATTGTTGGATCGAAAGCGCTAAAGGGGGGTGAATAGCGCTCGTGGCTATTTCGCGTTTCAGAATCGACTTCGTAAAACTCGACGAGTAATAAGAGTAATAAAGCAGCGGAAAATAAAAGGCACACAACTCGAACATAGGTCGTTTTACTTGGTTCGGAGCCTGTGATGACTCCTACTCCAAGGCCCGCGGTCGTTGACCACTTTCGGTGGGCAACAACTATAGAATCGATAAAGTTTATAAGGATAATAATTACAACTCAAATTAAAATAATGATCTTATACCGACAACTAGAGATGAGGAAACGAAGCTCCGGGTCGTCGGGAGGTTGTCGTAGCACTTCGGGATCGTGTCATTAGCATCTTTTCACAGAAGGGTCACTTGGATGATAATATGTTGAGTGCTGCCTCGAACCCGTCTTTTATACTGTGCTGGAGGCACCTCCAAGCCTGTCCAAGGCGCCTGCAGGCCGCTGCGTCGCATGGGTGGATCAGCGCAAACCTGGTCGCACCTTATCTAGTTTAAGGCGCCTTCAAGCCTCCTCAAGGCACCTTCAAGCGTTTGTCCAAGGTGCCTCCAGCTTCATCCAAGGCGCCTCCAGCTCCTCTGGACAGCTGGCTTCGGCTTGCACCCGAGGCGCCTCCAAGCTCCATGGAGACGCCTCGGACACTGTTCATCCGAGGCTAAACTCTAGTTTTTGGCCCTACAAAACATGTTAGTCTACAAACACATCCTGCAAAACCAAGTTAGCACAGATATTAATCATGAGAATATTCTGACAGTCTTCGGACTGTTCAGGTCTGACTTCGGATTTTCGACCGAAAATCTTAGGTCGATCCGACGCCTACTGTTCCCTCTGCGGGGAACGCGTCCTCACTTACTCCACTCAGGAGTTTTACCTGTTGCCAGTATGATCCTCCAGATCGACTGGACTTTTTCTCGACACTCGATGCTTCCGGACTTTCTGCTGGACTCCCGCTTCCCGGCTCGTCCAGTCTTTCACCTGGTTCGCGACACCAGACTTTCCACCTAGGGTTACCACCCCCTAGGACTTTTGCCTGAAGCCCTCGACCCGCCAAGACTTTCCGCATAGGGTTACCTCCCCCTATGACCTAGGGTTACCATCCCCCTAGGGTTTTTCTCCTGCCTAACCACAGCTAGGACTTTTGCCTAAGTACCATTTAGGACTTTCCTACAAGCTCCATGAATCTTGTTAGATAACAACATAACCTTAACTTTGAATTCCTTTTCCATTATCAAAACAACGGTTCGATCGTTGGATGCTTCCCGTACCAACAGGTGTTTCGGTCCTTTAGACCCATCAACTCTTTCACACTTGGTAAAACAATTAGATCACAAATACTCTAACTTTAATCTACATGTTATTCATCAAAACCTGAGTTAGATCATTAGTGCAAATTACACCAACACTCTAACTTTAATCCACTTGTCATTTATCAAAACCTAAGTTAGAAAAAAATAATATTTGAAAGATAATATGTAAAATGCAAACAAATGATTTAAGTTAATTTTGAATTTGATTTATTTGATCAAGTTTGTTTGTTCTTTTTCTACATTAACCCTTACTCTCCTCCTTTGACATTTATAAAAAAAACTAAGGTAAAAGAAAGACAAGCATAAGATGTGATATGGAATGCTATACATTTATGCAGAAATATAACTCAAAGTAAACACTTTGTATGTATCGGACTTAGGGAGAGGTTTGCACAAATTGTGTTCCAAGTAAGGTTTTGTCTTTAAAGTAAACTTCTTCAAAATTTACTGAGTATTTTTTTTCCCAAAAATTTCTTAGTAAACTTTTTAAAAGATTTTTTAAAGTAAGGATTTTCAAAGAAAAAAAATTTCTAAGTAAATATTTGTAAAGGAATATTTTCCAACAATTTTCTAAGTCAAGATTTTCATAGAAAAAACTTGCTAAGTAAGATTTTTAAAGAAACATTTTCTAAGAAAGATTTGTAAAGTAATTTTAGAGAAAAATTTTCTAAGGAAAAATTTCAATTTTTTTTTAAAAAAAATTTCTAAGTAAAATTTTCAAATTTTAAAGAAATTTTCCAAAAAAATGGTTTCAAACAAAATTTAAGGAAGACATTTCAAAAATTTTTTTAGTAAATGTTTGTAAAAATTCCAACTTTTAAAAATGATCTAATTTTTAAAAATCTTTCAAAATTATGTATTTTTGAAAGCAAATAATTTTCCAAAAGTTTTTTCAAGAAAAAATTTCAAAAAAATTTTAAGTAAATATTTTAGAATTTTTGATAAATGATTTGAAATTAGATCCTTCTCCTAAATCTAATATTTTTATTTAAAAATAATTATTCAACTACTAATATCCTTAGTACATGTCTAACTGTTAGTTATTAACAATCTATTAGAAGATAGTAGTATTCACATTGTTGATTAAGTTAAGTAAAATTTGATCTATCTTATTATTTATTATGAAGGATTGTTTAACTTGATCAATGTATTATTGTATTTGTAGCCCAGACTTATTTTGTTGTACTAATATAAGCATCAGAAGTCCAGGTAAAAGGCCTACGCATCTCACGTCATTTTATGTTTTTGAATACACAATTAAGGTAAACCTAGTGTGTTTGTGAGATGCTTATTTTCTAGATCTATAATATCATGCTTTCTATGGGTTTGATCTAGACTAAGGCCAAAATGATTTTTGCAACACTAGAGAAATGAATTTTTTTTAGAAAATATAAGTAAATAATTTTCCTAGAATTTGAAAATTATTTGAATAAGTATCTTCCCCCTTAACCTAAGGTCTTAGTTTTCACAAAAACTTATTTATATTTTACCGAGTTTGCAAATGTGACAAATTTTAATGGAATTAATTACTAAGTTAGAATAATTTTTTTTTGTATTCATTGGTACTATTTATGAATTTTAATTAAGTTTGATTATTTAACTGGTATTTCTTTAGTTACAAGTCATCAATTATTAATTAAGTTTTAAATTTAAGTTAATTAACTTTCCATTGATTTGTTTAAGTTTTATTTTAGTTAATTTAATTTAATTTAATTAAATTTAATTTAATTAAATTTAATTTAAATTTAATTTTAACCTTATTCATCTCACACAACCTAAGTTTTCAGACAAAGGGATCCTATGGTTTTGTAAGATGAGTTGAATTGAATTTCAAGCTTTGGTTTAACCTGTGTTAGATTCAAGTTTAGTTTTGAATAAATGTCTAAGCTATGTTGAGTCACCTGGACATCATTAGACGAATCACGCCTTCGACATTTCTAAATAGTCCTACCTGTAACGACCCAATTTACCTCATTAGGAGTTCTAAAAGTTATTAAAAATATTTAGAAATATTCTAGAGATTTTTAGAAATTTTTAGAGTAATTTTATGTAATTTTTGGAGGTCGTTTAGTATTTTTACTAAACGAAGGAAGTTTCGACAAAAAAATGTCCAAGCCGAGAATAGAACCCACGACCTTTGACTCGGTCAAAACCCAACTGACCAGGTGGGCAAACAGATTTTTTTGTTTAAAAAAGGTAGCGAATTTATTTAAGATAATTAACAGAATATTGGATTATAAAAGGGATAAGTTGATGTTGGATTTGTCTGTTTAAAAAAGATAACAAATTTATTTAAGGAGTTAACAAAAATATTAAGTTATAAAAAGGGATAAGTTGATGCTCTATTTTCCCGTGACTTAAACCATTCTCTCCTTCTCTTCTGCGTACGATGGCGGAGCTCGGGCAGAAAATGAAAGGGAGTTAGGGCATCATCTCCGGCGGCCGACCAAGGTCCTAGAAGCCCTTTTTGTTCGGTTGTGAGTCCAAGAATCAAGGTAAGTGCTTCTCACCTGCAGTAGGAGTAGTTTCGGACCTTTGTTCTTCTTGAATTCGAAACATAAGAAGCGCTTATAGTGTAGATTTTTAATTAAGCCTATAGTGCAGATTTTAGTTAAGCTTATAATGCAGATTTTTATGTAGAGCTTATATTGCAGATTTAATTAAGCGCTTATAGTGCAGATTTTTAATTAAGCCTATAGTGCAGATTTTAATTAAGCTTATAATGCAGATTTTTATGTAGAGTTTATATTGCAGATTTTAATTAAGCTTATAGTGCAGATTTTTAATTAAGCCTATAGTGCAGATTTTAATTAAACTTATAATGCAGATTTTTATGTAAGCTTATAGTGCATATTTTAATTAAGCCTACAGTGCAGATTTTAATTAAGCTTATAGTACAGATTTTTAATTAAGCTTATAGGGCAGATTTTAATTAAGTTTATAGGTGCAGATTTTAATTAAGCCTATAGTGTAGATTTCAATCAAGCTTATAGTGCATATTTTTATGTAAGCTTATAGTGCAGATTTTAATTAAGCTTGTAGTGCAGATTTTAATTAAGCTTGTAGTGCAGATTTCTTTTGAGCAGATTTGTTTAGAGCTTGTAGTGCAGATTTCTTAAGAGCTTATGGTGTAGATTTCTTTAAAGTTTATAGTGCAGATTTTTGGTGGAACTTATAATGCAATTTTTAAAGAAAAAGATTATAGTGCAGTTTGGTTAAGTATTATAGTGCAGAATTTATGTTTGCATAGTATGCAGAAATAGTGTAGCATAGAATGCAGAATCTTGATTAGAATAGTATGCAGAATTTTGATTAGCATAGTATGCAGATTTTTGTTTATGCATTTCAAAGTTAGAATTTGTTTAAACATTTCAGTTTTTAAAGAAGCACTCTTTTATTAGAAGTATTAACAAGTATAAGAAAGATAAAGAAAAGAAAGAAAAAGGCTAAGGCCTTAAGTAGATCCCAAAGTCAAGACTTTAGGGATTTTGGCACACAAGGTGCTCGTTAAAATGCCGAGGCATTATATATTAGAAGTATTAAAAGATAACAAGTATTTTACTTTTATCAGTGGCACTGTGCTGGACTCTCAGTTGTCCTTGGGTTGGGCTCCCATAGTCGTCCCTAGGTTTAGATAACCTAGTAGTAATGGCATGACCGACGGTCGACGGTCGACGACCAGAGGGTCGCCAAATGGGTCGGGTCGTTACAATAGTAAATCCTACTAGATTCGGGACCAGCTATCTCGGGTCTAGTTAGGGATGCGCGCATAGCAAGTACAGTTGTCGTGCCCAAGAAGAAAGTTGATTATTATTTTGAAGTATTAAAGTATAAGTTTTCAAACAAAAGAAATAAGCTTCACATAAGTTTAAAATTCAGCAAGTTTAGCTTTCTTATATACTGACATGTTGTTTAGATTTACTTACATGTTTAGTATTTTAGTATGCTATGTTTCGTTTGCTATTAGATGAGCATTCAGTTTCTAGATTTCTTTCAGCTTACATGCATACTCGAGTTTTGTGAGTTAGATAGTGCTTACTAAGTAATTTTGCTTATAGATGCATTTCCTCTTACTGCAGATAAAGGAAAGGAAAAGCTATAGTAAAGGAAGGCAACAAGGAGGTGCGGATGGATGTGTGATGCCTAGACTATAGAAGCCTTGGGATTTAGCATAAGAATTTATTAACAAAGAGTTGAGTAGAATGTATTAGATGAGTTATTTAGTCTTCCTCTGCTAGTTAATTGTATGTTTTGAGTTCTCCGAGAGTTTTAGGAATTACTATCAACATGTGTGCAATGTTAGTTAAGTAAAGTTAGTAGTCCAGTAGCGCTCCGCCCTCACAGTCCAGTAGTGAGGAGGGTGGGGTGTTACACTACCTACTGAACTTAATACAAAACTTTAGTCTAACTAGCTAGGATTAGTAAGGGGTGACTTCAGTTAGTTCTACTAAGCCAAATGCACCAGGTCGAAGATATATCTTCCTAGACATGCATAGACAGAGTTTCCCAAACCTAGTATCATCCAAAATTTCTCTAGTGCTATTTGTCAAGTTAAACTTTTGTCCCTTTTTAACCTAGTCCTAATTAACCAGCAGGCTAAATTATTATTTTGGAGGTGCCAACTAATTTGGAGTCTCCCCTGAATTATTAAATTTTGGTTTTAAGTTTTAAATTTGTGTCGATTTACTTTATAGTTATAATAGACTTGGTTATAGTTTGAGTTTAGATCAATTTTGTATTTATTTGATTTAAATTTAGTTTTTTTATTTAATTTTGATTTGTTTGATTTCATTTCACATTTTAGGGTTGGGTTTGAATTAATAGATTTAGTTGAATTTGGTTTTAGGTAACGAACTTTAGTTTTAGATACATAGAATTGATTAAGTCCTACTTGTTTGGTTAAACAAACTTTTGGAACCCATGCTTTGGTTTGTTTCTTGTTTTGGCTTATAAGTGATATAAATGTTTTGTTTGTTGAGATGGACTTGTATCTGAGTTCGGATTTATTATATAGAGCTCGATGAGATCCAAGTATCATATTTAGGTACTTGGAATTGGTTGTAAATTTTTCTAGCAATTCTTTTAGATTGGTTACTTCAGTTTTTAATTTAGAGTTTTCTTCCTCAAGTCTTTCAACTTAAGATGAGTTAGTATTTTTAATTTGGGAGTTAAGTTGTTTCTTAAGGTGTTGATTTTCCTTAAGAAGTGTGTCCTTTTATTTTTTAGATTTAATTAATTTTTTATTAAGACATGTAATTATTTTAAAAAATTTAGTAGTTAAGATAGACGATACCTTGTTCGAACCTTTAGAAACGAGTGCAGACTCGTGGCTTGATTCGTCTTCAAACTCATCATCTTGATCCACCTCACTTTTTGATTCTAGTCTAGGTGCTATCAACGCGAGGTAGTTGTGATGCTCACGATTTTCAATGTCCGATTCTTCGGAAGACGCCTCATCCCAAGTCACCTTTTCTTTTTCCTGCATTTCGATGTTAAGTAATTTATTCAGAAATGAATCCTTTTCATTTACTTTTGCCTCGTTTGTTCCTTCATGCAACTCGATGAGTTTATCCCAAAGTTCCTTTGCATTTTTATGCAAGTCGACACAGTTCAGTTCCTCCTTCGCGAGTCAGCACTTAATCATGTTCAATGCCTTAAAGTTAGTTTGTACCTTCTTTTTCATCTCCAGATTCTAGTTTTCTGGGTCCATCAGAATTTTGGTGTTGTTGTCAATTGGAGGCTTGTATCCTTTGAGGATGCCGAACCATTGGTCAAAGTTTGCCTTCAAGTACATCTCCATCCACTTTTTCCAATATGGAAAGTCATCTCCATTAAAGAGGGGGGGGGGGGGGGGGCGTAAGTATCACCAATACTTTGTTTTGGGGTAAGTAGTGTGGGAGATAATAAAAGTGTTAAAACTTGATTGGCGTTGCACCAATTCTGAGTATTTTGCAACAAAAAAAAAATCTAAAAGAGGTGATTGCACACATTTAAACTATATCAAAAAGTTTTGAAAGTTACCCCTGCCTGATTAGTGGTTGTACCAATCCAGAGCCAACCTACCTTTGATGCCACTTGTAGGATCGTAAATACGCTAGAGAAGGGGGGTGAATAGCATTCGTCTCTTTTTTTTTTTTTAAATTGAGAGTACGCAGCGAAAAAGAAATATGAAAATTCAAATGATAACACAAGTAATTTTTTACTTGGTTCGGAGCCTTTGAAAACTCCTACTCCAAGGTCCACACTCATTGAGTGATTTCGTTGGGCAATAACTATCAGTTCAAAAATTGGTTATAAAGATTTTAGTACCAGAACTGAAATGTAATATTACCGACAAACAGAAATAAAATTTGAAGAAGTTTTCATTCTTCAAAATTTAGAGCAGCATTTCGGTACCGTTAGAGCCTTTTGGGACTAGCACACGAATATGAAAATCATAGCGGATGTTGTCTTGAAGCTGTTGGTCGAAGGCCTTTATATAGGCCCATTCCGGGTGTGTGGAGGTCCTCTAGGGCACTTGGACCATGCTTACATGGCGAGCTCTCATCGAAACTTTATCCCTAAAGTTTATCCACCTCCGAGTGCCCGGACACCCTGTGGGCGCTTGGACCATTGAGGCGTTGACGTAGGTTCAGTCAGTTGATGCACTCCAACTCAACTTTTGGATGATTTTCTGGTCTGGACGCCTGGACCAACTCCAGGTGTTCGGACCACCTAGGTGCCTAGCCAAGCACCCACTCGGGCAAACCTGGCCAGGGTGCTCAGACCAACTCCGGGCGCCTAGACACTCTTTTTTCAACCCCTTCTTTTCTAAAAAAAGAGTTAATCCAGGAAATCAAAATATGTTTATCCTACAAAATAAAGTTAGCACAATATAATAAGATAGTAGTAGTAATTAGATTATGTCTCCCTGAGACCAGGATCTCGTCAAGGTCTTAGCTTAGGATTCTCAAATGGACCTATGCTAGACTGACACCTACTGTTCTTATAATTAGGAATGCGTCCTCACTGGATCTCTCTTCTAATTGCTTACTTTTTACTTACCAATATTGCAGACTTTATGCCCCTTGATCCACCATGACTTCATGCCAAATTTCAACCAATTTGGACTTCCTCCTACCAAATCTCAACCGATCTGGACTTTGTGCCAGCTATCAACCTAGCTGGACTTCCTCCTGCCAGATTTCAACCAATCTGGTCTTCATGCCAACTATCAACCTAACTGGACTTCAGCCTGGTGTTCTGATCCTCTAGACCCATCAACTCTTGCACACTTGATAAAGTAATTAGATCACAAATACTCTAACTTTAATCCACTTGTCATTCATCAAAGCCAAAGTTAGATCATTAGTGCAAATTGCACCAATGCTTTGCACGTAGACTGATAATTGACTACACGATCCTAGAGAATAATATTTTATTACTTGATGACGATCGTGTACTTGCGGAAGATACACATCACATACTTATCATTGGGAGCAATGATAAGATGATTAAATCCATTAAAGCTAGGTTGAACTCAAGATTTAACATGAAAGACATGAGCCTAACTAATATGCTTCTAGAAATTAAAATTCTTTAAACATGAGAAAACTTGTTCTAAGTTAGTATAATTATGTGGATAAGATTCTTAAAAAATTCATCATATCACTACGTTTGCACAAATTCTGATAGATATGAGTCAACATCTATTAAAAAAATTGAGAAGAGAGTATTGTAAGTACCCCATGGTGTTTTGATGTGATCAACCAAGTCAAGTTAGGTCTTATTATGTTTTGATCTTTGTGTCTAAGTATGCATGAACTTAGGAGCACAAGAAGTCGAGCGAGAGATGCAGCTAGCGAGAAGGATGGTACAGGAAGAACTCGATGGGCCTAGTGCGTCTGAGGGATGAGGTGCTGCGGAAGAGTACACTAGTGGATGAGAAGCCTGAGAGGAAGATTACTGGAGAAGGATGGAAGATAGGTTCGGGTGAGCTTAATTTTGGATGACCGAAATCACTCAAGCAAGCAGAGCAGGAGCGGAAGCCTAGACAAAAAGTCAACTAGAAGTTGACTTGTGTCCAGGCACTTGGAGTCCGGGTGTCCGGACCACTTTGGTCCAGTCGGGGTGCCTCGACTCCTCGGCACTATGGATCAACATCAACAAGGGTCCAGACGACCAGAGCAGGATAAAGTTTTATCCTGTGTCCATTTTATAGCCATTTGTGAGAAGATGATATTTGCCATGCACGCTGGGGGCGCCTGGAGAGGGTCTAGGCACTCGGACCGTGCCACGTTAGAAAATGGTTAGTTTCAACCAGTGGGCTATAAATAGAGCCTTGGTCTTCTCCTTTTTGGACAACACACTTTGTACTTCGAGTTTCTTTCTGTCTTTCATTTCTGAGCATCATTTTTGTGTACGAGCCTTCTCCGCCTCCGATGTTTTGTCTGAGAAGGAGATCTTCTTACTGAGCTGACTTTCCTTGGTGTTGCAATCCTCTGATTGTCAACCAAGTAAAAATTTATGTGTCTCATACTCTTTTAATTCTATTATATTTTGATTAATTATGTAATTGATAAAGCTCGATTGTTTGAGAAAGGTGTTTGCTATTTTATATTGTGCTGGACAATTCTCCCCTCTTACCAACCATAAGGGACCTATAATTGGTATTAGACCAATGTCGCCTTAGAAGGACTAACTGCCAACTGAAGCAAAGACGATAACTGGAACAAGCATCCACTCGCTAAAGTTTGAGGGAGACTTCGCAGACTGGAAGAAAAAAATAGAGGTATATTTTAAAACTGATTTTGATATATTTTTGATTTTAAAATATTTTTGATTTTGAAAAATAGTTTTGCAGTACCTATCGATAGCAATGGTGAGTTAAAGAAAGAAGAAAACTGGACAAAGAAAGAACTATTGGTACCCCAAGGTTGTTTTGATATGATCAACAAGCTAAGTTAGGTCATGTTGTATTTAATCCTGTGTCTAAGTGTGCAGGAACTTAGGAGCACAGGATGTCAAGCAAAAGACACAGCTAATGAGAAGGACGACATGGGAGAGAGCCGACGGGCTCAGTGCGTCTAAGGGGACGAGGTGTTGTGGAAGAGTACGCGGGTGGATGAGAAGGAGGCACGCAGCGTTTCCAAGGGACGAGAATCCGGAGCGGAAGCTTGCTTGAGGAGAAGGCCGAAAGTTGGGTTCGGGTGAACTCTATTCTGGATAGCCAAGATCACCCAAGCAAGAGGAACCGGAGCGGAAGACCTGGACTAAGACGAGTGAAATCGGAGCGGAAGGCCCAGACTAAAAAAGTCAACTTGGTTGGCTTTCATGGTCTGGGTGCCCAAAATCGAAGTTTATCCGGATCGCGTTTGATCGCGATTTGTTACGAAGGGGATAAAATTTTATCCCCCTCCGTGCATCTGGAACTTTTCCAAGCGCCCCGAGCAAGGCTATATAAGCAGCCTTGCTCCCAAAGCTTTACAACAATGCAGAATAGTTTGAAACAATACTTGTGCTTGAGTTTGTTAGAGTTTAGCTTTGCTTTGTGAGCTTTGAATGTTGTAAGAGGCTTCTCGGCCCAGAGGAGATTTTGTTAGTGCGCTTTTTCATTTTGGATTAATAACCTCCCCGGTTGTAACCAAGTAATTCACTGTGCCTCTTTCTTTTCAGTTTATTTCTTATTTTATTTATGCAAGTGTTATATTAAGTTATAAGTTTGAGAAAAGTATTTTATTTGTTTTGTGTAGGGGCTATTCACCCCCCCTATAGTCGGCTACCAAGGGTCCTAAGAAGTGGTATAAGAGCAAGGACGCTTCAGGAGGACTTACCGTTGAACGAAGCACACGAGATGGTTGGACCGAGCATCTATCCACTGAAGTTTGAGGGGGAGTTCGCGAACTAGAAAAAGAAAATAGAGGTATTCTTTAAAACTAACTTTGAATTACTTTTAATAATGAAATTCAGTTTTGTAGCACCCGAAGGCAAGGAAGAATACTAGTGGACGAAGAAGGAGCAGACCGACTTCATGGAAAATGGCAAAGCAGAGTTCTATCTACTGAGCATCCTATCGCCACAAGAAGTCAACAGGATCAGCGCCTACGACTCAACAAAGGAGCTTTGGGAGAAATTCCTTGAGCTACACGAAGGAACGTCCGAAGCCAAGCTTGCGAGACGGGATCTGCTAAGGAATCAGTTAAGCAACATAAAACTGGAAGTAGAAGAAACCATTGCACATCTTCACTCGAGAATGAAGTAACTAATCAATGGACTCATGAATCTTGGAGAAAAGATAAGAAACCGAGAGTCGCTAAAGTACGTGCTTAATGCATTTCTTAGATCGACTGAGTGGGCATCATTAGTAGATGCTTACTATATTTCTAAAGATTTAGATTCTGTTACCTTAGAAGAAATGTTTTCAACATTTGAAATCCATGAAACGAGATGTATAGATCCGAAGAAGGAGCCGAAGCATAATGTTGCCTTTAAGGCAAGGATGAATGAACGAGATTTAGAATCCTCTTTGGACGATGACGAAATGGTAATGATGGTAAGATAATTTTAAAAATTATTTAAATCTAGAAAAACTAACCATCTGCATGGTAGAAAGAAAAGAACAATTAGATGCTACCACTGTAATGATGAAGGGAATGTTAAAGATAACTGCCCTAAGTTATATCAAGGACAAGGACAAAGGGAAGAACAAGAAGCCTGTCCAATCCAACAAGTACAAGACGCTAAAGGTGACGTGGGACGAAACGTAGTCTGAATAAGAAGTTGAAGCTGTTGCCGGACTTGCATTCATGGTAAGTCATCAAGACGATGAAAATGAAACAAGCTCATCCAAAATGAGCATCTAGAGCATCGATGAAGGGGGAGCGACATCGGAAGAAAATAGCAGTTTAGAGGGAGTTACGGATAACGAGATCGACAAGGTAAGTTAGGTACGATCTCTTCCTCCCGATAAGTTATTTAAATTTATTAAATTATTATCTAAAGATTATTGCAAATTAGAAAGAGAAATTAAAGAGTTAAAATTAATTCTAGCAAAATTTTGTCTATTAGAAGAATTTGATAAAATAAAATTGGAAAATGATAATTTATAAAAAGAAATAAAGAACTTGAAAAATCATGCATGCTTAAATGTTAAAAATCAAAATATTAGGAAATATAATAAATTGAACTAGTATTTTACTTGCCACAAGGGACGAGTTGGAACCTATATTGGGTATCCCAAGGTAGTTTTGATGTGATCAAACAAGCTAAGTTAGGTCCTGTTGTGTTTAATCCTGTGTCTAAGTGTGCAGGAACTTAGGAGAACAAGATATCGAGCAAAAGACACAGCTAGCGAGAAGGATGACACGGGAGAGAGCCAACAGGCTCGGTGCGTCTGAGGAACGAGGTGCTACGGAAGAGTACGCGGGCGGACGAGAAGAAGGTGTGCGACATTTCCGAGGGATGAGAAGCCGGAGCGGAAGCTTACTTGAGGAGAACGTCGGAAGTTGGGTTCGGGTGAGCCCTATTATGGATGGACGATATCACCCAAGCAAGAGGAACTGGAGTGGAAGATCTGGACCGAGACGAGCGAAATCGGAGCGGAAGGCCCGGACCAAAAAAGTCAACTTGGTTGACTTTCCAAGTCCGAGCGATCGAAATTGAAGTTTATCCGAATCACGTTTGACCACAATCCGTTGCGAAGGGGATACAATTTTATCCCCCTCCAGGCTCCTGGAACCCTTCTAGGCTCCCTGAGTAAGGCTATATAAGCAGCCTTGCTCCCAAAGCTTTACAACAATGCAGAATAGTTTGAAACAACACTTGTGCTTGAGTTTGTTAGAGTTTGACTTTGCTTTATGAGCTTTGAATGCTGTAAAAGGCTTCTCTGCCCAGAGAAGATTTTGTTAGTGCGCTTTTTCACCTTGGATTAACAACCTCCCCGGTTATAACCAAGTAATTCGCCGTGCCTCTTTCTTTTTAGTTTATTTCTTATTTTGTTTATACAAGTGTTATATTAAGTTATAAGTTTGAGGAAGGTATTTTTGCTTGTTTTGTGCAGGGGCTATTCACCCCCTCTAGCCGGCCACCAAGGGTCCTAATAAGAATAAGCTGAGTTTATGACCAACGAAAAAATAGAATTCCATCTGCTAGGCGCACTGCCACCTCAAGAGGTAAACAGAATCAAAGTCTATGAATCTGCAAAAGATCTCTGGGAAAAATTGCTAAAGCTCCACGAAGGATCCTCCAAAGCTAAGCTCACAAGAAGAGGTTTACTTCAAAACCAACTGACGAATCTGTGACTAAGGAAGGTGAAATAGTTCCATAAGTCAGCCAAGCTAAAGGAGCTAGTCATCGAATGCACAAATCTCAAAAAGAAAGTAACCAACCAAGATTCACTAAGGTATGTACTTAACGCTTTTCCTAGAACATCTGAATGATCACCTCTAGTAGATGCATATTATTTAGTGGTAAGTAATTTATAAGAATTATTTTCTACTTTTGAAATTCATGAGTCTAGATGTGTAGATCTAAAGAAGAAGTCGAAGCAGAACATTGCCTTAAAGGCAAAAATGGACGAACTAGATTCCGAAATATCTCTTGACGATGATGAAATGACGTTTATGGTAAGAAAGTTCAAAAAAAAATTCAGAACTAATAAATTCAATCAAGTGCAGTCTAAAATAAGAAAAAGGAAAGTGAAATGCTATCACTGCAATGAAGAAGAGCACGTCAAAGACAACTTCCCAAAACTAAAGAACAAGGAGAAGGACAAAAGCCCCTAGACAAAGCACAACAACCTAAATGTGACATGGATGAAACGTTGTCAGAGTTAGAGATTAAAGCCCATGTCGGACTTGTGCTGATGGCAAGTCACCAAGAAGAAGATGAAATAAGCTCATTCGAAATGAGCATAAAAAGCATCGATGAAGGGGGAACAACGTCAGAGGAAAGCATCATTACAGGGGGAGTTTTAGATAATGAAATCGATAAGGTAAGTCAGGTACGGTCTCTACCCCGTGACTAGTTATATAAATTTATTAAAATATTATCTAAAAATTGATGTCAACTAGAAAATGATAATAAATGACTATTAAAAGAAAACAAAGAACTAAAAGGAACTTTAATAAAATCTTGTCGACTAGAAGATTTCGATAGAATAAAAATAGAAAATAAAAAAAAATAAAAGAACAAATAAAAATTTAGAGAATTCTGCATGTTCAAATATTTCAATTTTAAAATTTAAAAATTATCAAGGATTAAATTGACATTTTAAATATCATAAAGGGCAAATTAGAAAATTATCATGAACATATATTCCAAGGAAGTTTTTGATTAATCTAGTAGGAATGAACTTATATTGAGTTTTAAAATCATGCTTAGATAAAATTTTTATGCATGTCTTACATTTAATTTAATTTAATATTTTTTTCTTAGAATTATCTAAATAAATTGTTTCATATAATTTCTATTTGAAAATAATTTTTTCTAATTTTTTTTTTTGAGAAAGAGGATTTCATTACTTATCTCTAGAAAAAAATTTTAAAAATTTTTAATTGTCAAATTATTTTTTATAATTTTTTTTAACAAAACTTATTATTTTTTATTTTTAAATATTTCATTTTTGTAAACTTTATTTTTTTGTGAAAATTTATCATATTTTCTATCTAAAAAATATTTTTGAAATTTTTTGACCTTTATTGAGTTTTCTATGAAATTTTTATAAAATACTAATTTTTAATATTAAAAATTCTTGAATGTTCAATTTTTGAAAATTATTTTTTTTTGCAAAATCATATGCTCTATTACATTCTTAGAAAATGTAACGACCACCCTTCTTACTACTCCTACTCTTTAAGGATGACCGTTATTTAACTACTACATAAATATATATCACTTCATATATAATTAACAAATCGAGCGTAACTCGGTTGGTTGGGCTGGTTTTGCTTGGGTCCGGGGTGCTGGGTTCGAAACCTAGCTTATACAACCCTTTTTTTTTTATTTTAGTTTATTTTTAAAACTTATTCTCCTTGGTAAAAATACCAAACGAACTCCAAAAATTGCATAAAAATACTCTAAAAATTTCTAAAAATCTCTAGAATTTTTCTATAGCATTTCTAAATATTTTTGAATTATTTTTGGGGCTCAAAATGAGGAAATTTGGGTCGTTACAATTCCCCACATCTTATAAAAAGTTCGTCCTCGAACTTAGAATAATTCTAGATCTCTCTGTCTCATACTGTCCTTTCGCTCCTAAATAATTTCCTCGTGCTTCTGGTTCTAAATAACTTTCACTAATGGTACTCTTTGTTCCTTAGTCTCTTAACTTCTCGGTCCTCTATCATTCATATCGAATCGTACTCATTAGTGGTCCTTGGAAGGCTTATTATAAGGTCTCTGAAGACCATAGGTGCATTAGTCACACCAAATAGCATGACTACAAATTCGTAATGTCCATTTCTGGTCTTGGAAACTGTTCTGGGTGCATCACTTCCTTTCACTTTCAACTGATGGTTCCCCAAAACGCAGGTCTGTTTTAGAGAACATTATTGCCCTTTTTAGCTGATCCAATAGATCATCTATTCTGGGAAAATGGTACTTGTCCTTAACTGCTACTTTGCTCAGCGCTCTAAAATCTATACACATCCGCATAGATCCATCTTTCTCCTTAACAAACAACTCTGGAGCTCTCCGGGGTGAATGACTAGGGCGGATGAAACCCTTGTCAAGTAGATCTTGAATTTCTTCTTGTAACTCTCTTAGCTCTGCTAGAGAAATTCAATACAGAGCTTTTGAAATTAGGCTGGTGTCAGGAAACAACTCAATTTCAAACTTTACTTCTCTGTTGGGGAATAGTCCAAGTAGCTCTTCTAGAAATACCTCTGGATATTCACAGACTACTCGAACATCTTCCTGCTTGGGTCTTTCTTGTTATCATTGTTCTTCTAGTTCTAATTACTTAACTTGGGCTTCTGACTCCCCACTGTCTTGTCCTCCATCTTAACATCTAGTTATGCCAAGAATAATACCTGATATCTTCTCTATTCTTTCTAAACATACTTACGTATATATAAATATAAGAGAAACAAAACTAAAATTGTCTCTATTCTTCCTAAGCTTATGTATCAAAACATAGAAAATTAAAACATGAATCTTCTTCTTTCCTAAGCACATATAAGCAGATACTCTATACTGCAAATAATAAAGAAAGCATAAAAGAAAATTAAATACTTTCTTACTTGAAGACGGCAAGGATGGTGCTGATGTGTGATGCTGGAGAATGGGACCTGCTCTGATACCAACTGTAATGACCACCCTTCTTACTACTACTACTCTCTAAGGATGACCGTTACTTAACTACTACTTAAATATATATCGCTCCATATATGATTAACAAATCGAGCGCAGCTCGGTTGGTTGGGCCGGTTTTGCTTGGGTCTGGGGTGCTGGGTTCGAAACCTAGCTTTTACAACCCTTTTTTTTTTTTAGTTTATTTTTAAAACTTATTCTCCTCGGTAAAAATACCAAACGATCTCCAAAAATTGCATAAAAATACTCTAAAAATTTCTAAAAATCTCTAGAATTTTTCTATAGCATTTCTAAATATTTTTGAATTATTTTTGGGGCTCAAAATGAGGAAATTTGGGTCGTTACAAAAAATATTTTGAGCTCAGAAAGTATTTTTAAGTATTTTTTAAAAAAGATACATTTTTTATTAAAAAAAATTTATTACTGTTTAAATTAATTTCACTTTTTACTGAACATTTTATTACTACTTTAGATATATCTGTTAATTATTATGAAAATTTTTGAAATTTTTTAACACTAAAAAATAATTTTAAAATTGTTTTTTTTCCAAACTGCCTTATAATTCACAAAATTTAAATTTTTGATATTTAAGCTTCATTATTTTTTCTAAATATTTATTTTCCCTTAGAGAGTACTTCTGATTTATATCAATGATATATTTTAGGATTTCTCTTATTTTTAATATGATAAAAGGGGCAGAATTAGAGATTAAGTTCAGGGGAGAGTACATTTTGATTTTACATTATATTTTTTATTAATTGTAAATTATGTGCTTGCTATTTTACTATTATTTATTTTTAGTTTATCCTAACTTAATTTGAGTTGCTCACATAAAAAAGGGAGCAATTGTAAGTACCATGTGGTAATTTTAATGTGATTAACCAAGTTAGGTTAGGTCATATTGTGTCTTGATCCTTGTGTCTAAGTGTGCAGAATTTATGAGCACAAGAAGTCGAGCAAGAGACACAGCTAGCGAGAAAGATGGCACGGGAAGGAGTCGATGGGCTTGAGCGTCTGAGGGATGAGGTGCTGTGGGAGAGTACGTTGGCAGACGAGAAGGAAGCGCATGACGTTTCCGAGAGACGAGAAGCCGGAGCGGAAGATTGCTCGAGAAGGTCTGAAGATGAGTTCAAGTGAGCCCAATTCTGGATGGTTGGAATCACCCAAGTAAGCGGAGGAGGAGCAGAAGCCCAGACAAAAAGTTAACTAGAAGTTGACTCGTGTCCGGGCGCCTAGACCACTTTGGTCCAGCCGGGGCACCTTGACTCCTTGGTGCTGTGGATCAACATCAACAAGGGTGTGCGATAAAATTTTATCCCTCGTCCATTATGTAACCATTTATGAGAAGATGAGATTTGTCATGCTAGGGGCGCTCGGACCGTGCCACATCAGCAAATGGTCAATTTCGACCAGTGGGTTATAAATAGAGCCCTAGCCTTCTCCTTTTTAGACAACACACTTTGCACTTCGAGTTTCTTTCTGTCTTTCATTTCCGAGCGTCATTTTTGTGTACGAGCCTTCTCCGCCTCCAACATTTTGTTCGAGAAGGAGATTTTCTTACTAAGCTGGCTTTCCTTGGAGTAGTAATCCTCTGATTGCCAACCAAGTAAAAATTTGTGTGTCTCATACTCTTTTAATTCCATTATATTTTGATTAAGTGTGTAATTGATAAAAGCCGATTGTTTGAGAAAGGTATTTGCTATTTTATTTTGTGCAGGAAAATTCACCCTTCTCTTGCCGGCCGCAAGGGACCTACAAGTATCTCTCATATAGAGAACTCCAGAGTGATTGAAAGTTTGATGTACTTAATAAGTTGTACATGACTAGCCTTAGTCTACGTAGTAAGTAAATTAAGTAGTTACACGAGTAATCTCGGTGTTGAACACTGGAAGGGATAATAAGAGTTCTAAGGTACTTAAGATATACTCATGATTATAGACTGCACTATATGAGATATCTTGAAGTGATTGAAGAATACAATGATACGAATTGGATATTAGACATGAAAGATTCAAAGTTTATGAATGGATATTTATTCACTTTAGGAAGTGCAACTATTTTGAAAAAATCTTCTAAATAAACTATAATACCAGATCTAAGATGAAATATGAGTTTGTAGCCCTTGATAAATGTGATGAAGAGGTTGAATAATTATGACAATTTTTAGAAGATCTCCTAAATGGCTGAAACTTGTGCCAATAATTTGTATATATTATGATAGTCAATTGACAATTGGTTAGACACAGAGCCATCTGTATAATGGTAAGAATAAACATATATATCGTTGACACAATACCATTAAACAACTATTCTCAACAAGAGTTATCACTATTGATTGTGTAAAGTCAAAGGATAACCTAGCATATCCGCTAAGTAAAGAGTAAAATAGAGAGTTAGTTGTAAGCTTATTAGGAGGAATGAGATTGATGCTGTAAAATACAGTGCCCAAATAACAATAAAATAATAAGGTTATTGGACAAATAATCATATTGGATTTTTCTGGAATTTTTAGGAATTTTCTGGGATTTTTTCGGAGCTCGTAAGATGAGTTTTGAGGGGATTAATTTCTGGTATAAATAAGGCCTGTTTGGGATACCCGTTTAGGTGAGGAAATGTTTATAATTATAAATTATTTTCTTACCTTTAATTCCCTTCCCAAGCGCCGTTTTCCCCAAACCCGACGCCGATCCTTCCTCTCCTTCCTTCCCCGACCTCCCTTCCTTCTGCGATCTCCCTCGTAGACGAGCGACGATCGGCGATCCCTCCTTCCCTTCTTGGTGTCGCCGGCGTAAAGCAACCACCGAAGCTTTAGGAGGGAGTGAGTTGCTGATCCTCCGTCCTCTCCCTCTCGATTTCTCTCCCATGGATGATCCGACGCACCCGACGCCGACGGAGAGCGTCGTCCACCTGTGAACTCGGCTTCAACGCGCCGCCTGAGGACCTCACCGGAATCTTGAAGGTGATGACCCCAATCGCTTCCTCGTTGGTTCCTTGTGCGCGATGGGCGGCGGTTCAGCATCTAGGGCACGACGTGAAGAGGTTGATTCGTAGTTTTTCCGGCCGATCGAGCCCTTTCTCTTCTCCTCTTCGTTCTGTTCACTGGAGGGCATTGCCGATCATCACTAGCCGAGGTGGATCGCACGACATCGGCTGTAAATGATCAATTAAGGTAAGACCTTGTTTGGAAATGCTGTGAATTCAAGAATTCTTGTGAATTGGGTTTGTTTGTGGTATTCTTTCTGATTTGGACTAGAAGGAGGCTTTGGATTCACATACTGGTGGAATGCTCCTTTGTTGTTCGCTGATCTTCTCCAATTCTTGCGGTTGGGTTCTGTGGAAGCTGTCGGATGAGGAGGTAAGGTTCTGTTAAGGTGAATCTTGTACTGTGGATTAGGGTTTCAGCAATTCTTTGCTATACAATTGAGTTTTTGGATTGATTCTTGGAAGAATTGGTGGTGGTGTTCTGTTGTAGCTTCCGGACAGTGGTTGGCTAGTTGTTGGCTACGGGATTTGCTGCCATCTCTCAAGGTAAGTGTCTTTCAGTGCTGTACTACTAGTTTTCTTATTAGAATGCTACTCTATTAGGTTTTCTAAGGGATTTGGTTGTGATAAGTTGATTTGTGATGGTTATTTGGTGAATGATTTATGTAAATGGATACATGATCATTATTGGTATGTGTCGGATTGATTGAGGTTTGTATTGGGTTGAAATTTGTGGATATGATGATTGGTTGATGTAGATTGTTAGATGATCATTCTTGAGATCATTGGATTGCTTGTTGGTTGGATTATCAGATGTGGTGGTTTGGTTAGTTGTAGATGATTATGTTAGATTGCTGTGGATTTATGATAGAGATTTGATTTTATGATAGGTTGATTGGATAATTAGCGAATTGGGAAGTATTGTGATGTTGTGGGGTTTCATTGTATGATAGATGAGTGAATAAAGATTTGTATCATATTATATTGGAGCCTTTGTGATATGTGGTTGTTTGGATTGAAGTGAAGGATTGTGGATTTAGCTAAACCTAATTGGAGTAAAGGATTAGGTTAATTATTTTGATTAGGTTTTTCCCTAATTAAATTGGGAAGTTTATTTAGCTATTTGCTACTTATGTAATTAGCTAAATATATTATATGATCACAGGACCTGGATTCGGGACGAACGTCTCGATGTGGGATTTTCGGACACGATCTACGTATTAAGGCGGGTACTTCTTGCTTTATCTCTTTAGTATTTTGATCCTAGTGCATGAGCTTTATGTTCGGATAGTTGCTGTATCTATCTTGACTCCACTCTTATTTTTCCTGCGTTTGATACTTCCACTCAATCTTTGAGCTACTCGTTTCTCTATCTATATAGTCTCTCATTGTTATCGATGATATTTAGCAGATATTATAGCACTAGGTATCAGATACCAGATACCAGATGCCAGACATTAGATATTAGGTATTGGATATATAGACACCTGATACCATGTTTACGTGCTTTGGTTGCTGTTTATTTACACACCTTACTGAGCATGCTGGCTTCATGTAGCATACATGTTTTCTGTTTATATATATATATGATGACTGTTGCATTGTTCGCATCATGTCATTGCATGCATCGCCGACGATCCTGTCTCCCTTGTGGTTGAGGCGGTTGTTGGCCTGGGCGCACGCTCGGCCACTCATGGGTAGTGGTAGCTGGAGCGTGCCACATGTCCTGTCGTGCCCCCACTCGCACACTCATGGGTAGTGATAGCTGGAGTCGCGGGCAGCAGGGACCCCCGTCGCAGACGTAGCTATTCAGCTACTATGCACTTGTCCATCCGGTCACTCGAGAGTAGTGGCGGCCTTTGGGTGGTACAGTTGTCATCGATCCGGCCTTTCGACCATACAGGGGTCATGGTGCAGAGAGGTGGGCGGGGTGACCATCCGTACATACGCTGTTGTTATTATATCTGCTGGTTGCTTACTTATGCTGTTGTTGCTTATCTATGCTGCTGTTACTAGCTTATGCTGTTGCTGTTTATTTATGCTGTTATGCTTACATAGGTTGAGATTTATACCTGTGATATGTGTTTAGACACTGATTTACTTACTGTTGACATGTATATACCTCACACGATACCATGTAGTTATGAGCAGTACTGTAGCAGGACTTTGCTACACTTTACCCTTTTACTACTAGCCTAGGATATGATTTCAGGTATGGACACTTATTATGATATCACTGTAGTATCTGCTATTTCCATACGAGACTGTATACCTTTGCATCTCTAGTTTGATTTACTATACTCATGCACTATCAGTCTATTACCCGCTGAGTCTTTATACTCACCACCCCGTATATTGGTAATTTCACCAGGTAGCAGGTAAATGATTTATGGAGTCGCCAGGAGATCTTGTCCGCCAGTTCCAAGTCACATTCGAGGACGACCTTACGATTTTAGTATTTCTTACGCTATTTGTATTTTTGGCTTTATACTTGTTTATGTATTTGTGTTCTCTTGTATTTGGTTTGATATTATTGTGTCAAGCCGAGCTGGCTCGCAGTCAGGTGATTTGTGTTTTGTGATCGTTGTTTGTGATTTCCGCTGTGTTGATTTTAGTACAGCCGTGTGCGCTGATTAATATATATCATATAACTGCGTGGTTGTGTTTATTTCTGTTCCAGCCGAGTGGGCTGATTATATAACTGCGTGGTTGTGTATATATATTCCAGCCGTATGTGGCTGATGTATTTTATATGTATGTATGCCTCAGATTGTCACCCGTACAGGGGAGATGCTGTTGAAATTTTTCGGTAAGGACTCCTCTGGGGGCGTGACAATTTATTGGTATCAGAGCCAGGTTTTATGAGCCCTATTTTCATTTGGTTTTTCGTGATTTGGTTTCTCGATGTGACTTTTCGGGTTTTGGGACCAGGCAGCGACAGGATTCTCCAAGCTATAGGAGGTATGTTTGCATATTGTTATCTTATATTTCGGTTCGTGCATGCATAGTTGTTATGTTAGTTATGTTGTGTACTAGTATGCTTTTGTTAGTACCTGTCCAGTTGTTTGTAGCATACATCAAATGTGTTGGGTCAATCCTTGATCACGGTTGACCCTACTAGAGATTAAGGAATACAGTCTCATAGGACTTCGTTTACCATACCACTAGTGTTATTAATTTCTGTTATCACTAGTTTGGTAGTGGTTAGTATCTGCTAAATATCATATTGCTTCGGTTCGTGGAGAATCAATTTACTCGTATTGCCTTGGTTCGTAGAGAACCGATTTACTCTTGTTGCTTCGGTTAGTAGAGGACCGATGTACCCTTGTTGACTTGCTTAGTAGGTTTGATTTACTATGTTGGTTTGGTTAGTAGAGGACCGATCTACCTTGGTTGACTTGATCAGTAGTAGATTGATCCGTTCTTGTTGGTGTAGATGGTAGAGTACTGAGTTAATTTTGTTAGTTTGGTAGTAAGAGACCGACTCACTCTATTTTATAGAGATTCTGATCCTCGGGTTATGTGTGCTGGTTAGATAACCTAAGAGTTACGTTTGAGTTCAGGACTTGTACAGACGGAGAATTGACTAAGTTAGTTGCATACCATTGTTGGCTTGACTAGTCTGTGGAGGATCGATGTATCCTATTCTATGGAGACTTTAACCATAAACTGTATGTCCCTGGTAGGATGACCTTGAGGGTACATTTGGATAGATGACCCCCACTGATGTGGAAAAGTGTGGAGCTAGTTGCTTAACACTTACGAGATACTTTATATCTGCGGGAGGTTAGGTGTGATCCTGAGTCACTTCTTATCCGGGAGGAGTTTTTATAGGAAAACACCTCGATATGGATTTGTGATACATCTGGGTGACACCCGATGTATAGGGACTTAGAGCTTTCTATTGGTTGAATGACATGAAAAAGACATCGCGGATTTTGTAGCTTGGTGTCTAATATGTCAACAAGTGGAGGCTGAACATTGGAGGTTAGTAAGATTATTTCAATAGATTCGGATACTGGAATGGAGCTGAGCTCATGTTATGATGGACTTTATTGTGGGATTACCAAGACACAAAGAGGATAGGATGTGTTGGGAAATCATTGATTGGTTGACTAGATTTGTTCTCCTTTCTATCGATCTGTGGAACGGATCCTTTGGATCGCTTAGCAGGGATATACTGTACAGAGATTACCGGACTTTATGGTATATCTCTAGGTATTGTATCAGATGGAAATATGTGATTACACATCACAGTGTTGATTGAGGTTACAACAAACTTTAGGTTCAGGGCTTCGCTTTATTAAAGATTTTCATCCTCAGTGTGATGGATAGTTTGAGCGCTGTATATAGATGTTGGAGGATCTGCTGATAGTGCATTATGGAGTACAGAGGTAGTAGTGTAGCGGAAGCTGGGTGAGCTCATAACCCACAATGGCATCTTTTACGGTTGGAGCATGGTTTGTGATATGTGGATGGTTTAGCATATGGGTATGCTGATTAGTTGATATCCTTAGATGAGGATCCCTGAGTTGAGCAGTAAATTTGGGGACCAAATTTTTATTAGTGGGGGAGAATGTAAAATACGGTGCCCAAATGATAATAAAATAATAAGGTTATTGGACAAATAATCATATTGGATTTTTCTAGAATTTTTAGGAATTTTTCGGAGCTCGTAAGACGGGTTTTGAGGGGATCAATTTCGGGTACAAATAAGGCCTGTTTGGGATACCCGTTTAGGTGAGGAAATGTTTATAATTATAAATTATTTTCTTACCTTTAATTCCCTTCCCAAGCGCCGTTTTCCCCAAACCCGACGCCGATCCTTCCTCTCCTTCCTTCCCCGACCTCCCTTCCTTCTCCGATCTCCCTCGCAGACGAGCGACGATCGGCGATCCCTCCTTCCCTTCTCGGTGTCGCCGGCGCAAAGCAACCACCGGAGCTTTAGGAGGGAGTGAGTTGCTGATCCTCCGTCCTCTCCCTCTCGATTTCTCTCCCATGGACGATCCGACGCACCCGACGCCGACAGAGAGCGTCGTCCACCTGCGAACTCGGCTTCAACGTGCCACCTGAGGACCTCACCGGAATCTTGAAGGTGCTGACCCCAATCGCTTCCTCGTTGGTTCCTTGTGCGCGATGGGCGGCGGTTCAGCATCTAGGGCACGACGTGAAGAGGTTGATTCGTAGTTTTTCCGGCCGATCGAGCCCTTTCTCTTCTCCTCTTCGTTCTGTTCACTGGAGGGCATTGCCGATCATCACTAGCCGAGGTGGATCGCACGACATCGGCTGTAAATGATCAATTAAGGTAAGACCTTGTTTGGAAATGCTGTGAATTCAAGAATTCTTGTGAATTGGGTTTGTTTGTGGTATTCTTTCTAATTTGGACTAGAAGGAGGCTTTGGATTCACATACTGGTGGAATGCTCCTTTGTTGTTCGCTGATCTTCTCCAATTCTTGCGGCTGGGTTCTGTGGAAGCTGTCGGATGAGGAGGTAAGGTTCTGTTAAGGTGAATCTTGTACTGTGGATTAGGGTTTCAACAATTCTTTGCTATACAATTGAGTTTTTGGATTGATTCTTGGAAGAATTGGTGGTGGTGTTCTGTTGTAGCTTCCGGACAGTGGTTGGCTAGTTGTTGGCTACGGGATTTGCTGCCATCTCTCAAGGTAAGTGTCTTTCAGTGCTGTACTACTAGTTTTCTTATTAGAATGCTACTCTATTAGGTTTTCTAAGGGATTTGGTTGTGATAAGTTGATTTGTGATGGTTATTTGGTGAATGATTTATGTAAATGGATACATGATCATTATTGGTATGTGTCGGATTGATTGAGGTTTGTATTGGGTTGAAAATTTGTGGATATGATGATTGGTTGATGTAGATTGTTAGATGATCATTCTTGAGATCATTGGATTGCTTGTTGGTTGGATTATCAGATGTGGTGGTTTGGTTAGTTGTAGATGATCATGTTAGATTGCTGTGGATTTATGATAGAGATTTGATTTTCTGATAGGTTGATTGGATAATTAGCGAATTGGGAAGTATTGTGATGTTGTGGGGTTTCATTGTATGATAGATGAGTGAATAAAGATTTGTATCATATTATATTGGAGCCTTTGTGATATGTGGTTGTTTGGATTGAAGTGAAGGATTGTGGATTTAGCTAAACCTAATTGGAGTAAGGGATTAGGTTAATTATTTCGATTAGGTTTTTCCCTAATTAAATTGGGAAGTTTATTTAGCTATTTGCTACTTATGTAATTAGCTAAATATATTATATGATCACAGGACCTGGATTCGGGACGAGCGTCTCGACGTGGGATTTTCGGACACGATCTACGTATTAAGGCGGATACTTCTTGCTTTATCTCTTTAGTATTTTGATCCTAGTGCATGAGCTTTATGTTCGGATAGTTGCTGTATCTATCTTGACTCCACTCTTATTTTTCCTGCGTTTGATACTTCCACTCAATCTTTGAGCTACTCATTTCTGTATCTATATAGTCTCTCGTTGTTATCGATGATATTTATCAGATACTATATTACTAGGTATCAGATACCAGATACCAGATGCCAGACATTAGATATTAGGTATTGGATATATAGACACCTGATACCATGTTTACGTGCTTTGGTTGCTGTTTATTTACACACCTTACTGAGCATGCTGGCTTCATGTAGCATACCTGTTTTCTGTTTATATATATATATATATGATGACTGTTGCATTGTTCGCATCATGTCATTGCATGGATCGCCGACGATCCTGTCTCCCTTGTGGTTGAGGCGGTTGTTGGCCTGGGCCGCACGCTCGGCCACTCATGGGTAGTGGTAGCTGGAGTGTGCCACATGTCCTGTCGTGCCCCCACTCGCACACTCATGGGTAGTGATAACTGTTGTCGCGGGCAGCAGGGACCCCCGTCGCAGACGTAGCTATTCAGCTACTATGCACCTGTCCATCCGGTCACTCGAGAGTAGTGGCGGCCTTTGGGTGGTACAGTTGTCATCGATCCGGCCTTTCGACCATACAGGGGTCATGGTGCAGAGAGGTGGGCGGGGCGACCATCCGTACATATGCTGTTGTTATTATATCTGCTGGTTGCTTACTTATGCTGTTGTTGCTTATCTATGCTGCTGTTACTAGCTTATGCTGTTGCTGTTTATTTATGCTGTTATGCTTACATAGGTTGAGATTTATACCTGTGATATGTGTTTAGACACTGATTTACTTACTGTTGACATGTATATACCTCACACGATACCATGTAGTTATGAGCAGTACTGTAGCAGGACTTTGCTACACTTTACCCTTTTACTACTAGCCTAGGATATGGTTTCAGGTATGGACACTTATTATGATATCAATGTAGTATCTGCTATTTTCATACGAGACTGTATACCTTTGCATCTCTAGTTTGATTTACTATACTCATGCACTATCAGTCTATTACCCGCTGAGTCTTTATACCCCGTATATTGGTAATTTCACCAGGTAGCAGGTAAAGGATTTATGGAGTCGCCAGGAGATCTTGTCCGCCAGTTCCACGTCACATTCGAGGACGACCTTACGATTTTGGTATTTCTTACGCTATTTGTATTTTGGGCTTTATACTTGTTTATGTTTTTGTGTTATCTTGTATTTGGTTTTATATTATTGTGTCAAGCCGAGCCGGCTCGCAGTCAGGTGATTTGTGTTTTGTGATCGTTGTTTGTGATTTCCGCTGCGTTGATTTTAGTACAGCCGTGTGCGCTGATTAATATATATCATATAACTGCGTGGTTGTGTTTATTTCTGTTCCAGCCGAGTGGGCTGATTATATAACTGCGTGGTTGTGTATATATATTCCAGCCGTATGTGGCTGATGTATTTTATATGTATGTATGCCTCAGATTGTCACCCGTACAGGGGAGATGCTGCCGAAATTTTTCGGTAAGGACTCCTCTGGGGGCGTGACAGATGCCTATGGCATATGTTGGTGCAATGAAAACCTAACCTATGCTAATTGGAGATCCCAGGAACTAGGTTTAATGGGAGATCATTGTGGGAGAACTACCCAATAGACTAGTGATACCCGTTAAGGATGGAGGTTAAGCATATGACTTTTAATAATCCAGTGGAGTAAAGTGTATTACCCTTAAGAGATCATCTATGTGAGAAAGAAGTAGGGTAACTTCAAAAAGAATTGAAAGACATAGTTCTTAGAACTTTTCACAGAACTAAGGGTGTTCATGGGTAAGAATGGATACACCCATGAGAACAGAGTTATATTAAGAAGAGTCTTGAGTGAGATATGTAAATACTTAGACAAACTATAGAATAGTTAAGGACATTGCGTCTATGGTCATCTAATAAACATGTCTTCACAAAGGAAGAAAGGGTAAAATGTACCTGTTCTATACTAAACTCAATTGTTGAATGCTATCACATACTCTTTTTTCATTCATATATTGTTAGAAATTTGAATAGAAACAAAAGAGGTGGATGGAAAAGTCTCCCATGTACATGGAAATTTAGTCCCACATTGGGGAATGAGTGACTTTTTGGTTGATTTATAATGTATCATAACCATTTAAGTTGTGAACACATGTATGTAGAGATGCTCTATCTTTCTCATGTGTGGGCTTGTAAGAGGTGTGTACATTCAGGGCCTAGATTGTACTGAACCAATGTAACTTGTGTGTGAGAATGACCTACAAGCGTTGAATGCCAGCCCGATTAGAGCAAAAATTTACCTAAGAATTTAACTAATATTTTGCCACCCAAATTCTCCTTTTGCTACTTGCTCAAATGTGTAATGGTATACTGAATCTAAAACGATCATATGTTAAATCTGTTAGCTAGAGCCCTAGAGCCAATCATTTGATGATTGTATTTTGGACTTGTTGTATCATATTCTATATAAATAAAGACATTTGGTTTTTGGTTATTATACTTACTTGTATTGGTGCCAAATAAACTATGTATAATAACGTCCTTGAGTAGAAGGTTCTTACCTATATCAATCGATTGGTTGAATCGATAGTGAGATGATATAGGGAACACTACTCTAAATCATTCCAAGTCGAGTATTAACATTCAGGGACAATGTTAATGCAATAAGACTAGCATGTAGGTCAACTCGATGACTTGATCTCACAAGTCATGGATATAGAGATATCAAGTTGACACATGGGTATGCATTAGAGAATGTATACTGAATGACCCACCATGAGAAAGTATCATGGATCGTTATATGAGTATCATATACTTTCTCATGTGGCTATTAGTATGACTACTAGTCCTTAGACCTGAAGTCACCATGGTTCCCTACATAAGGAGTTATGTACTTTAGTTTCGTTAGACGTCACCCGTAACTGGGTGGACTATAAAGGCGATTACTGGGTATGTAACAAATTATGCGGAGGGATGTGAGTGATGTAGATGGGATCTATCCCTCCTATATGACGGGAGTGACATGGGTATTCTTGATAGAGTGAGACCACGAAGTGCATGGCCATGCCCAAATGAGTCAATATAGGATATTGAGCTCATTTGATTTAGTGTGTCTACTTGGAGTTCAAGATTTAGATTGATTAGAGGATGACACGGTCTATGCCTCATATTGATCAATCTAGATGTCTAGGATAGAAGGACATTTGTCATATTTTGTGAGGAGTCACAATTAGTAGTCACAAGGTGATGTTGGATCTCAACATTCTTGTAACTTGGGTAGCAATGATGTATTGCTAGATGCCGCTCATTGCTTATGTTTCTAAAGGAGTTTAGAAACATTGCCAACGTTACAAGAACCTATTGGGTCACACACAAAGAACAAGTGGATGGAGATTAGGTTCATATGATGAACCAATTGGATTAGGTTCATATGATGCACCAAAGATTGGATTCGGATTAATTCAAATTAGACTTATTAAGTTAGACTCAATTAGATTCAATTGTTGAATGAGTCTAATTTAAATTTGATTCATTGAGTCAATTTATATTAATGAATTGAGATTCATTAAATTAAAATTGACTTGAACCAAATGTTGGTTTTAACTCAACAAGGAAGAGAATTGGTCAATTTTGACTTGACCAAATGGAAGTTGAAACATCAAGTTTGACTTAATGTATTGCCACATCATGAAGGTTGATTCATCCTACATCGCATGACTAACCTTGCCACATCATCTCCACCTCATCATGGTGTGCCACCTCATGGAGGTTACACACCATTCCATTTAATGTGGCCGGCCACATTAATGAGGGGAGTTACATGTGTGTGGCCGACCACACTAATGTGGGTGGAGGTTTCATTTTGTGAAATTCAAGTGGTGTTGAATGCATCTTCTTCCTTAGCTCTCTTCCTCCTCCTTCTCCTCTTTTTGGCCGAGAGTTTCAAGCAAGGTGAAGAGGAATGTGTTGAGTTTCAAGAGAAAGGGTGAAGTGAAGGTCACAAAGGAGGGTACCTAGAGGAGTATGTGAGATTCCTTTTCTTTCTCTCCTTTCTCCCCTTTTAAATCCTACCCGAGAGCCCTAGAAAGTTCTAGCACACTTGTGGTGCTCTTCTTCTCCATCTTTGAGTGTTAGAGAACACTTCTTGTTCGTGTGGATATCACTAGAGAGTTGTCTACGTTGACAACTTCGAGATCCGGCGTACCGTTGGACGAGCGGGATTTGCGAGGGCACGCTTCAAAGGTATAAAATATTTTTTTCCTTTGTAGATCTACTGTAGATCATAGTTTGAAACTCGTACTCATATTTTCGAAAGTTTTCTTCGCACGGATCCAATGGCTAGGGGATTTCGGGGTTTCCGCGACGCGGAAAAGCGGTTTTCGCAGCCCGAAAAATCCAACAGTGGTATCAGAGCCACGTGCGAAGCTTGTACGAGTTTAGTTTTTGTTTTTATGACAAAAATTCAGTTCTGTGATATTCTGTAATTTTATGGTTTTTAGAGTTTTTATGGGTATTTTTCTCGTAGAAGCGAAACACAAGTGTTTCGGCCCTTGTAGGCTTCGACTACCGAGAAGAATTTTCCAAAACGGTAAAGTTTCGCGCCAAAATTTTTTGGGACAGCGGGCTTAGGTGCTGTTAGATTGCAAAGGAACCCTCGCGATGGTTAGATCGCGGGTAGGGGCGCTGCCCCTGGCCCCGCAAGGGGATTCGTTCCGCGATTACGCCCAAAAACGCTAAACGGGACCGCCGGGAAAAATTTACTCATAAAATTGTTAAAATTATAAAAAAATTACAGAAAATTATGAAAATATATAATTTTGAATTATATATTAATTTTGTGATAGTCATGGCCCAAAAAGACCCAATGTGATTGGATTTGTGTTGTAATTCATAATACGGCCTGTGTGCCGTCATGTGATGTGTGTGCTGTATTTTGATTCACGACCTGCGCGTCGTGCCTTCTATTTTATTCTTGTTGTAAATTAGATTTAGACTCGAATGTAACTCGAGTTTCTAAAATTGTAATGTACAAAAATTGGAGCGGTGGAAGATCCACTCGAGACAGAGTTACGAGGAAGGCGCGAGCAACACAAGGTGGTCAAAAGGAAGGAGCTTGAGAAGCTATTGACCTTAGGTTGACCATCCGATCTTCTCATTGGCTTGAGAAGATCGTAGTAGGGCCATGACATAATCACAAAATTATTTGATTAATTATTTAATTAATTGTTTTGTGTGTATGTGATGCATGCTAGTTAATTAAGTAATTAATTAGTGCCTTACGATTAGATTAGATCTAAGTCGTGCACATGATGCACCCTTCGATTAGATTAGATCTATCGAGTATATGATACGCATCATCGTTTAGATTAGATCTAAATCACGTCAACTCGTAATGCCTACCATGCCGTGATACCTACCACTACCTTGATCGCATGTTGTTGTTGAATCTGTCAAAGTAGAGCAACACATACTATCTTGGTAGGGTACGGAGGGACAATCTAGGTCCCGCCTATCAACGCATGGGTGAGTACAACTCAATTAGATTGAGTATTCCTAGTTAACTCGGTTGGATCGAGTATAACTATAGGCATTCTTCCAACGGTTGGAAAGATAGGTCAAAATCACATATATATTAACTTTCGGGCGTATTAGCCAAAGCTAACTCAAGTTTTAATATAAATACGGATATTGATCCTATAAACAAGAGTTGCATAGAGATGTAATTGGTAATCGTTACCTACCGATCATACTAAGTCTTGGGCGTATTAGCCAAAGCTAACTCAAGGGTTAGTATGATGTGGATCTTGTCCCACATGAATTATAGAATTCAGTGGGAGCATCATTTTGTTAAAGGCCTAATTAAATGATTAAGAATATGATATTTATTTCTGCATTTATTTCTGTTGTACATTACCATGACGTCGAATACGAACACCTTCTCTCTGCGATCTGTCCTTAAGAAGGACAAGCTCAAAGGAGCAAATTTCCTGGACTGGTACAGGAACCTGAGAATAGTTCTCACCCAAGAACGTAAACTATATGTTCTGGAGCAGCCCATTCCGGAGGCCCCTCCTGCCACTGCCACGCGAGCAGACCGAGATACTTACAAGAAGCATCAAGATGACGCATTAGATGTGTCCTGTCTTATGCTCGCGACTATGAACTCTGAGCTTCAGAAGCAACATGAGTTGATGGGCGCTTACGATATGGTTGAACATCTTTGTCACCTATATCAAGGACAAGCAAGGCACTGGAAGAGGAACTCCAAAGAATACCTGGAAGATCTTACGAAGAAGAAAAATAAGATTTCTACTTCAGATATACATGTTATAGAAGTCAACCTCTCTATTTCTTCATCGTGGGTATTAGATACCGGATGTGCTTCACACATTTGTACTAATGTACAAGCGCTGAGAAATAGCAGGGCATTGACGAAGGGTGAGATAGACCTACGAGTAGGCAATGGAGCACAGGTTGCTGCTATTGCTGTAGGAACTTACCATCTATCTCTGCCCTCTGGGCTTGTACTAGAATTAGATGATTGTTGTTATGTGCCTGCTTTAACTAAGAACATTATATCTGTTTCTTGTTTGGACAAGAAAGGTTTTTCGTTTATAATAAAGAACAAATGTTGTTCCGTCTATTTAAATGAAATATTCTATTGTAGTGCACCTCTGATAAACGGACTCTATATTCTAGACCTTGAGAGCCCTATCTATAACATAAATACCAAGACGTTCAAGTCAAATGACCTGAACCAAACCTATCTCTGGCACTGTCGCTTAGGTCATATAAATGACAAGCGCTTATCCCAGCTCCATAAGGATGGTTTGATGGACTCATTTGATTTTGAATCATATGAGATATGCGAGTCATGCCTACGAGGCAAGATGACCAAGACTCCCTTTAGTGGGCATAGCGAGAGAGCAACTGATTTGTTAGGACTTATACATAGTGATGTATGTGGCCCTTTCAATGTTGTTGCTAGAGGCGGTTATAGATACTTCATCACATTTACTGATGACTTCAGTAGATATGGTTATGTGTACTTGATGACACATAAGTCTGAATCCTTTGAAAAGTTCAAAGAATTCAAGAATGAAGTACAGAACCAGCTTGGCAAGAGTATTAAGATACTTCGATCCGATCGAGGTGGAGAATACCTTAGCCATGAGTTTCGTGACTACCTAGCTGAGTGTGGGATTCTATCCCAACTCACTTCTCCTGGAACACCACAGTGGAATGGTGTATCCGAAAGGAGGAATCGTACCCTATTAGATATGGTACGATATATGATGAGTCACACAAATCTTCCGACATACCTTTGGGGCTATGCTCTAGACACGGCAGCTTTTATACTCAACCGAGTTCCATCCAAGGCCGTGATAAAGACACCATATAGGATATGGACTGGGAGAGATGCCCAGGTGTCTTTCATGAGGATTTGGGGTTGTGAGGCTTACGTTAGACGTAAAGTCTCAAACAAGTTAGGACCCAAATCCAACAAGTGCTACTTTATTGGATATCCCAAGGAAACTAAGGGATATTACTTCTATATTCCCAGTCAGCACAAGGTAGTTGTGGCAAAGACTGGGGTCTTTCTAGAAAGGGACTTTGTTTCTAGAAAGACTAGTGGGAGCGCGTTCGATCTTGAAGAAGTTCAAGATGCGAACAATAGCACTGATGCCTCGATGGAAATTGAACTGGAACCACAAAGTGTTGTGGATGATGATGTTCCACAAAGAGTTGAGGAACAACAACTAGTTCAAGTAGACATACCTCTTCGCAGGTCTGATAGGGTACGTCGTCAGCCTGAGAGATACTCATTTCTCTTGTTTGTCCATGATGACGTTATGCTCATAGAGGATGAGCCTACCACCTATCAGGAAGCTGTGATGAGACCAGATTCCGAGAAATGGCTAGAAGCCATGAGATCCGAGATGGAATCCATGTACACCAACCAAGTATGGACTTTGGTTGATCCAACTGAAGGGGTAAAACCCATTGGGTGAAAGTGGGTCTTTAACAGAAAAACTGACATGGATGGACTTATCTATAAGGGTCGCTTGGTAGCTAAAGGTTTCAAGCAAATTCATGGTATTGACTATGATGAGACCTTTTCTCCAGTAGCGATGTTTAAGTCCATTCGGATCATGCTTGCTATTGCAGCCTACCATGACTATGAGATATGACAGATGGATGTCAAAACCGCGTTTCTGAATGGAAACCTACTCGAGGATGTGTACATGACACAACCTGAGGGTTTTGTAGATCCACAGCATACTAGCAGAGTATGCAAGCTGCATAGGTCCATTTATGGACTAAAGCAAGCTTCTCGGAGCTGGAATCTTCGATTCGATGATGCAATCAAACAGTTTGGTTTCATCAAGAACGAAGATGAGCCTTGTGTCTACAAGAAGGTTGTAGGGGATATAGTTGTCTTCCTCATATTGTATGTGGATGACATATTACTCATTAGGAATGATATCCCTATGCTTCAGTCTGTCAAGACCTGGCTAGGGAGTTGCTTCTCAATGAAGGACTTAGGTGAGGCATCCCGCATTCTAGGGATACAGATCTATAGAGATAGATCTAAGAGATTGCTTGGCCTAAGTCAGAGTACATATATTGACAAGGTACTCCTACGGTTTGCCATGCAGAACTCCAAGAAGGGATTTCTGCCGATGTCACATGGCGTGAGTCTTTAGAAGACTCAAGGTCCCTCTTCTAGAGAGGAGAGAGACCGCATGGATCGATCCTTATGCCTCGGCCATAGGATCGATCATGTACGCCATGCTATGTACTCGACCGATGTCTCATATGCTTTGAGCATGACGAGCGATACTAGTCGGATCGGTGAAAGTCATCGGATAGCGGTCAAGAATATTCTTAAGTACTTAAGAAGGACTAAAGAATATTTCTTGATATATGGAGGCAATGATGAGCTAGCTGTAAAGGGTTACAGTGAGACCGACCAGGATGACTATAGATCGCAATCGGGGTTCGTGTTTTGCATTAATGGTGGTGCTGTGAGTGGAAGAGTTCAAGCAGGACACATAGGTGATTCTACAGGTCGAGTATATTCGCCGCATCGCAAAAGGAGGCGATTTGATTCGCAAGTTCATCACTGAACTTGGGGTGGTTCCTAGCATTGCTGACCCTATTGAGCTCTATTGTGACAACAATGGAGCTATAGCACAGGCGAAGGAACCTCGCTCACGCCAGCGGACCAAACACATACTACGGCGCTTCCATCTCATTCGAGAGATCATCGAGAGAGGAGATGTGAAGATTTGCAGAGTACCTACAGAGGCTAACATCGCAGATCCCTTGACCAAGGCTTTGGCACAGAGGAAGCATGATGGTCACACTAGGTCATTGGGGCTTAGAGCCTACACTGATTGACACTAGTGCTAGTGGGAGATTGTTAGCTAGAGCCCTAGAGCCAATCATTTGATAATTGTATTTTGGACTTGTTGTATCATATTCTATATAAATAAAGGCATTTGATTTTTGGTTATTATACTTACTTGTATTGGTGCCAAATAAACTAAGTATAATAACGTCCTTGAGTAGAAGGTTCTTACCTATATCAATCGATTGGTTGAATCGATAGTGAGATGATATAGGGAACACTACTCTAAATCATTCCTAGTCGAGTATTAACATTCAGGGACAATGTTAATGCAATAAGACTAGCATGTAAGTCAACTCGATGACTTGATCTCACAAGTCATGGATATAGAGATATCAAGTTGACACATGGGTATGCATTAGAGAATATATACTGAATGACCCACCATGAGAAAGTATCATGGATCGTTATATGAGTGTCATATGCTTTCTCATGTGGCTATTAGTATGACTACTAGTCCTTAGACCTGAAGTCACCATGGTTCCCTACATAAGGAGTTATGTACTTTAGTTTCGTGAAACGTCACCCGTAACTGGGTGGACTATAAAGGCGATTACTTGGTATGTAACAAATTATGCGGAGGGATGTGAGTGATGTAGATGGGATCTATCCCTCCTATATGACGGGAGTGACATCGGTATTCTTGATAGAGTGAGACCACGAAGTGCATGGCCATGCCCAAATGAGTCAATATAGGATATTGAGCTCATTTGATTTAGTGTGTCTACTTGGAGTTCAAGATTTAGATTGATTAGAGGATGACACGGTCTATGCCTCATATTGATCAATCTAGATGTCTAGGTTAGAAGGATAGTTGTCATATTTTGTGAGGAGTCACAATTAGTAGTCACAAGGTGATGTTGGATCTCAACATTCTTGTAACTTGGGTAGTAGTGATGTATTGCTAGATGCCGCTCATTGCTTATGTTTCTAAAGGAGTTTAGAAACATTGCCAACGTTACAAGAACCTATTGGGTCACACACAAAGAACAAGTGGATGGAGATTAGGTTCATATGATGAACCAATTGGATTAGGTTCATATGATGCACCAAAGATTGGATTCGGGTTAATTCAAATTAGACTTATTAAGTTAGACTCAATTAGATTCAATTGTTGAATGAGTCTAATTTAAATTTGATTCATTGAGTCAATTTATATTAATGAATTGAGATTCATTAAATTAAAATTGACTTGAACCAAATGTTAGTTTTAACTCAACAAGGAAGAGAATTGGTCAATTTTGACTTGACCAAATGGAAGTTGAAACATTAAGTTTGACTTGATGTATTGCCACATCATGAAGGTTGACTCATCCTACATGGCATGACTAACCTTGCCACATCATCTTCACCTCATCATGGTGTGCCACCTCATGGAGGTTACACACCATTCCATTTAATGTGGCCGGCCACATTAATGAGGGGAGTTACATGTGTGTGGTCGGCCACACTAATGTGGGTGGAGGTTTCATTTTGTGAAATTCAAGTGGTGTTGAATGCATCTTCTTCCTTAGCTCTCTTCCTCCTCCTTCTCCTCTTTTTGGCCGAGAGTTTCAAGCAAGGTGAAGAGGAATGTGTTGAGTTTCAAGAGAAAGGGTGAAGTGAAGGTCACAAAGGAGGGTACCTAGAGGAGTATGTGAGATTCCTTTTCTTTCTCTCCTTTCTCCCCTTTTAAATCCTACCCGAGAGCCCTAGATAGTGCTAGCACACTTGTGGTGCTCTTCTTCTCCATCTTTGAGTGTTAGAGAACACTTCTTGTTCGTGTGGATATTACTAGAGAGTTGTCTACGTTGACAACTTCGAGATCCGGCGTACCGTTAGATGAGCGGGATTTGCGAGGGCACGCTTCAAAGGTATAAAATATTTTTTCCTTTGTAGATCTACTGTAGATCATAGTTTGAAACTCGTACTCGTATTTTTGAAAGTTTTCTTCGCACGAATCCAATGGCTAGGGGGTTTCGGGGTTTCCGCGACGCGGAAAAGGAGTTTTCGCGGCCCGAAAAACCCAACAAAATCCATAACCGTATGAGTGAAATGATCGACCATTGATGGCTGACTACTGATGTTTCAGATCCTCTATCCTATTTTTTCACTATCCCCATGTCCCACTCATCGCCCCCAGCCTATTGCCGGTGACCTTCAACTACTGGACTGGACAAAACTATACCCTAGGGGAAGGTGACACAAGGGGATCGTCGTCAGTACGATTGGTGCTAGAATCTGACCAGGTCTGAGTCTAGCTTTCCTCCACCGTTGATTTGAGCTCCTGCTCAGATCTAGCTAGATTTTGGCATCGATCATGTAGGCGGCGATCTCCCTGTTTTTACCTCCCCCCCAGGGTATAGTTTTGTCTGATCTAGCGGTCGGAGGCCGATGGTGATAGGTTAGACATGTTGAGTGGGACATGGGGATAGGGAAAAAGTGGGACAGAGGATCCGAACTCATAGTATATTGCCATTAATTGGTCATTTAATGTTGCGAAGGGCTGGTCCTCCTATATAACGACATCATGATCTTGAACAGAAGGGTAGGCGCATAAGCAAATCCTTCTGCCTTCGTTCCTCTCACTCTTTCTGTCACGCCCCGAGGGTATACTTGTCCGCCAAACCAAACGGTACCCCTAGTAACAATATAGGAAAGACGATATCGAACCAATTCAAGTCAACATAAAAAAAAAACAACGATGTAATATAACAACACCAAGTCACAAAATGATAGTGCGTGTATGTATGCATGTACATGTGAGCATACTCAAAATCTGATACAGAAAGAAATTGCAACCATAAGCAACAAGAACAATACTATAAAGCAACTCAATGGAAACCCAATTCGAGCGGGACTGGTAGCCAGGACCTCTGAGCGATAGAACACCTCCTCTATCTGGTAACCTGAAAGTCAAGGGAAAAGCAAAGGGTAGTGAGTACAACCACTCAATGGGTAGAAGAAGATAGTGCATGAATAATATAATGACAGGAGATCAAAGGATGCAGTCTCAGGTAAAATACTTACTAACCAACATAGGTGTCCCAGCATAATCACCAGCTAATCAAAAGTATAACCAACAAATTAGAAGTACATACAATATATCCAAACCTGCACGAACAAATACATGACCGATATATAGCAAGTATATAACAAACACTATCTGCAAGAGAACGCTTTACCACGGATTGTCTCGTGGGCAGCCAAGGTAAATGACTAGTCACTGCCCACAGGAACGCTCTACCACAGATGGTCCCGTGGGCTGACAGGGTAGATAACTAGTCACTATCTATGGGAGAATGCTCTACCACAAATGGTCCCATGGGCAGACATGGTATATACCAATGGTCACCAACGACTCTCTCTCTCTCTCTCTCAACCACGCATGGGATACAAGATATACTAACAGTCACTAGCGACACTCTCAACCATGAATGGGAGATAATGGTCGATAGGATAATCCAACGGTCGCTGATGACTCAACCATGAATGGGAGACAATGGTTGATAGGATAATCTAACCGTCGTTGGCGACTCTCTCAACCACGCATGGGAAACAATGGTCGACAGGATAATCTAACAGTCACTGACGACTCTCTCAACCACACATGAAAGACAATGGTCGATAGGATATAGCAACCAAGAGTCTAGTGGGATACTCAAAATACTACACTATGGTATAATCTTACTAAGGTATAGGCATAAGCCTGTATAACAAGTAAGAGTCTATTAGGATACTCAGTACCCTATATTACGATATAATTATGCTAATATATAGGCAGAACATAGACAATCAGGTTCCCAAGTTACTAATCATCTAGTATTAATATCCCAACTAATTCCATCATATCATCATATATATAATATATAACGGGGTCAAGATCAAGTAATCCTAAGTGTTGATCCGAAGGGAAAAGCCTAGTGGGATACACTCTCCTTCTATTAGGGAGTGATTTCTATCAAGTATAGATCAGTATAATCTCACTGATATATATGCCTTTGCACCCAACTATACTACCCATAGGATTAGTGACCTATAGGCTCGAACCTAAGTATATAACCATACTATAACATAATTCACGAACATAAGTTATAGGCTTATTTAACAACAAGGGTCTATTAGGATACTCAATATCCTACACCCTAGTATGAAAAAAAATAAACAATGGTTTAGCAAGATGCTCAATATCCTATACTATGGTATGATCATCCTAATAATAGATACAAAGTCAAATCATCTACTAAGGGGTCTAGCAGAACATCCAATGTCCTGCACTAAGGTCTGGTAATATCATGCATACACATATAAACATAATCATGAATAATAAATAAGACTACATAGCTATCAATAATAGATCAACATATAAGAATATAAGGACAACAATAAGGTATCAAACTCAGAAGGAATATAACGCATAGTTACGGTAAGCAAGTATCTGCGACCCAATCAAAACATGACAGTAAACAATCATGCACTATAATCAAAACTCACAAAAGACAAGCAGAATCTACCCACCTCGATTATAAATCATCTCAATCGGCTTTGAATCCAAGAGCATGTCTCTAGCTCAATTCTCTACATGTAAGGTATACCAAGAAGTAATTCATTAATCAACCTATTTATTAATTAATTATCTACTAATTAATTAATCAATCTATAATGATCAATTAATTTGATTATTAAAATTTAACACAGTTAAATCAATTAACTGTTCATTAGTTTCTTACATCTAATTAATCAAATATTAATCAGTTAACTAATCCTAATTACTAAATCATAGTGTAATTAAAGTACTGTTACCTCTACGCCGCCAAAACAAGGGTGACGACCGATCGGTACCAGCGTGGGGAGGTGAACCGGGAGGTCAGCTACAGCCATGGCAGATGTGGGGGTGACTAGGCAGTGTTGTTCTGCCTGCATTGGTGGATTGCGACTGTGGCGACAACGGCAATGATGCTGGGTTACGTCGTTAATCGATTAATGCACAGCTGGTGGTGACAAGCAGTAGCCGACTACTCGGACAGAGGAGAGGAGTCGGCTGGTGTTGGTGGCTCGCAAGGACGACCAATCCTCGACGACGGCAAGGCACACCAGGGCAGCGCCTGTCGGACGTGCAGTGCCAACGTGACCATGGGCAGCGGGATCGGCGGAAAGAGAGGAGGAAGGTGTCCGGTAGGGCTAGAGAAGGCTGGTAGTGGGCTACAATAACAGTGACATGCACAACGCTGACAATACGCAGCGGCAGAATCGTGACACTGGTGTACGCGCGACTACTTGTGGGGAAGGGGAGGAGGTAGGGCGATGACCGATGATCCAGGAGACAAGCTGCGGGTGGGCAACATCGCACAAGCACGAAGCATGGCGACGACCGATGATCCAGGAGCGGCGACCACAGTGCATTGTCGCGACCGAAGGGTGAGACTCAGAAGAATGAACTTAGGTTTTGATTAAATAAACCTAACTTTTATATTCAATCAACTTCTCGTTTAAATGGATATTTTAAACAGGCTTTATTTCTTACCTATTTATCCCCATAAAACATGAAAAGATTCTTTGAAATCTAAAAAAAATCTTGTAAATTTAATAAATTCATATAAACCTATTTCTTGATTGGTGAATCGATTGGGTTATGACCGTTGCGAAGGAAGCGTCGAGTTTAAAGCCGTCTTTCTCGTAGTGGCTCTCACAGGTTCACACCAGTTCTTGAAACTTCTTGGATCAAGGTGTTGTTGCACTTCCAAGGTCAAGAGGCATTCCATACAAGAAGGAGAAGCAAGCTAGTGTTTCCCCATTTGTGAAAATCTTGTAAGATTTGTTATTGTATAAGCTTGTTTTTCTTTCTTCTTGTATTGAGAGGTTGTACAAGGCTTCTCCACCTTCGGTAGTTACCGAGAAGGAGTGTTTTCATAGTGGATGAGTGAGTGATGGCCGGATCTTTGGATTAGTCACCTCTTCTTGAGGTGGATACCAAGTAAATCCTTGTGTTAGCGTTGTGAGTCTTGTTTCAAGTTTATTCCGCTGCAAATCATCATCACGAAGCAAGACAATGAACGCGATGAGCTATTCAGCCCCCCTCTAGCTACAAATCGAACCTAACAAGTGGTATCAGAGCGAGGTCGCTCTTCACCAAAATTTTGCCAGAAAGGGCAACAAGCTAGAGGGAGAAGAAGTTGAAGCAAGTTCACAATTCAAAGACTTATCAAAGGCTTAACTTCAAGATGAAATTCCGAGATGGACTTGGATTCGACACAAGGGTGCCTCCACCATTCATATCAATGAGCTTCAATTCTTGGAAATCAAGGATAAAAAATTTTCTTATGATGAACATAGAGCAATGGTTTGCTCTAATAGAAGGCTTTGAAACTCCAACAAATTCAAAGGACAAGATTCTCAAGAAGAGCAAGTGGAGTCAAGAGTAAATCCAAAGATGTGAGACCAACGATAAAGTGACCAAGCTATTGGTCAATCTATTGCCAAGCAACATCTTGGAGCAAGTTGGAGAATTTGAAAACGCCAAGGAGCTATGGAGCAAATTGTCTAAAATCCATGAGATTCCCTCCACTGTACCAAATCAAGAGAAATCCAAAGATGGAAACTCATTGGATCAAAAAGGAGAGGAGCTCGAAGTTGAGAGATGCTCAACATCGGAGGAAGAAGAAGAGGATTCATCCTCAACGGAATGCAATGAAAAGGGAAAAGAGGGAGTATACTCTTGTTCCATGTACAAGATGAAGATGAGGAAGTCTCCACCTCTAGGATTGAGGGGGAGCGACATTCGGTAACTATGGACCAAGAAGAAGGAGAAGATTCTATTTCTGGGTCAAGTGAAGAAGAAGAGGAAGAAGATGGGGCATCCTCCAAAAATCAAGAGACATCAAATGGAGGATCAAGTATCATCCCTACACGTGAAGGTATAAGTAGTTCAATTAATAATAAAAATCATATTATTTGCTTTGAGTGTAGGGAACATGGGCACTACAAGAGTAAGTGCCTCAAATTGGCCAAGAAGAAGGGCCAAGTGGCACCCAAGGGCAAGGAGAAGCCCAAGAGAGTCGGTCCCGTGGAATGCAAGGGTAAGGAGTACATTGTGTGCTTCTCTTGTAATCAAATATGAAATTATATGAGTCAATGTCCTAAAGGGAAGAAGCAGACCAAAGTCAAAGGAGGAAGCACAAGTCAAGGGGGAGCTTCCAAGATAGAACCTAAGGTATCATTCATTGAACCTATTCTTTTGACTCATGATAAAAAGTATGCTAGAAACAATTTATATCATTTTAATACTATTTATCATGAAAATAGGAAGCATGATAGAATTAAGGACAATCATGTAGCTTATCATGTTAAAACCACTCAACCTAATGTTAGAAAGATAGAGAACAAATTAGGTAATAACTCTAAGAATTTTAGTTATAGGTCTACAAATAGAAATGCTCATAGCAATAAAAAAAAAATCAAAATATAAAGATTTAAGGTTGGAAAACCAAGCTTGAGGTCAAGGCTTAATAAATTAGAAAAGACCCTAAAGAAGATGGAAAGTATTATTAAGGGTCAATATGAGCATAACTTAGGGATAATTAGACAAGAACCATCCAATGGCCATAGGGGTTTGGGATACAAACCCATATCCAAGAAGGATGTTCCTTCTTATCATAGGGTTTCATATAGTTATGGAACCAACCCTAGGTCTAAAGGTCAAGTCAAATATACAAGGGAAGTTATCCCTAGAAGTATCTTTGCAACAACAAATGTGACTAAGACTTCTAAGAAGTCTAAGAAAGTCACTAAGGAGGTCACAAGGGAAGTTATCCTAGAGTTGACCTAAAGAAGGTGACCAAGGCTTCTAACAAGCCTAGAAAGGTCATTAGGAAGGTATTAAGAGAAGTTATCCCTAGTGAATACCTAGAACATCCAAGGAGCACCAATAGGTGTTGGGTTCGTAGGAGCATCTTCTCTACCCCCTAGATGGGTCAGAGAGTGTCAACTCAAATTGGAAAGGTAGTTAACCCAACGTTGATGAAGTTAACACTTGGAAAGCATTTTCAAGGTTAGTGTTAACCTTTGAAACTGAAGAGGATAAATGGTTACTCTTTGGAAGAATAAAATGTGCCAAAATTTGAAGAATTGGATTTAATTTTAATTGGCACAACTAAGGAAAGATAAAAGAAATGCCAAGTTGGAGTTTGACATTTTCTTGAGAAAATATGGACAATCTAGGATTAGATTTTAATTTAGCAAGGATTAAGGATACTTAGATAGAATATCTAGGTATATTTTATTTATGCAAAATTGGCATGTCTTGTTTTCCCATCATATACCATGACATCATATTTTGCATTCATGCTTATTATGAAAAAAAAATAAAAATACCATGTCATATCATACATACATCATGTAGTTATAGTATGTTTTATTTTGAAAAATATTTATTTTGATGTATGCCATAAATTATCATGCATTATTTTTAATTCCTTGCAATTAATGACAATGACATTTACTAACAAGTAAACATCCTAGGTGGATGTTCATAATTTAAAATACCTAGATAGATATGCATGATCCCTAGTTTAGGACAAAATCAAAATCTACATCTCACAAACACTATAAGGTGACTTGTATGTGATTTAATATACATTAAATACAAGTGAGATGTTAGGATGATGAACAAGACTCAAGATGTTGATTTAGTGCATCTATTTGAGGTTTGATTTCATTAAAACACATAGTTATGTGTACTCCAATCATTGGAAAAGCTAATGCACAAGCTATGTGCATTGAGCCCAAAGAATATGGTTGGAAATTGGTTTTGAAAAATATTTTAAATATACTTTGAAAGACCTTGGTGAAGGCTATCTTTTGATAGTAATCATCATTGAAAAGTTAAACACAAACTTGGAAGAAACATTGAAGTTTTTGCAAGTTTTCAAGTTTGTGTCAATCATTGAAAATAGGAAGTATTTTCTTAGAAAACTATTTTTCCTTGATAGTATATACCCTAAATAATGTCGACAAGAGTTTTCATGATTTTTAGAATTTTGTAAAATTTTTGGGGCATTTCTGAATTTCGCTAAAGTTCACTTTCACAAAATCAGAGCTTCAATCGATCACCCGATCGATTGAAGTATCTCAATAGATCGGCCGATCAATTGAGAAAGGTATTATCGCGAGCAGAAACTCATTGAATCAATCAACCGATTGATTCAACCCCAACTGGATTGATTCATGCAGTTTTTCTACGAATAGAACCTCGCTAAATCGATCAGTGGATCGATTGAGCAAGTGTCAATCGATTGAGCCCCAACTTTAATCGATTAAGAAAGCTATTTTCGACTATAAATGTCTGATTTTAGCACTTTAAATATTTTTAGTCTAGGTAACCATTCCTAACCCCTTAAAACACATTTATATACATTTAGGGGGAGTTTTCATGATGAAAACAAGGATAGATTAGTTAAGGAAGACTAAGTTGAAGTTTAGGTTGAGGTTTAGTTTCAATATCGGATTTTTGAATCTTAAAACTTCTAATTTTGGGGTTCCTAAGGTTTAGGGATTCCAAGTCATTGTTGGTGCAATGATAGAAGTTTGAAGCATGTTTTTAGGGGGAGCTACTCTTTAAAAATATGAAACTATTTTTCTCAAACCATTGAAGGTGGTAAATCCTTCGTTTGGAAAAATGTTCAAGGTTGAGCATTGGGGAACAATGGAAGATTGGATATCTTTATTGTGGAAAAGGAGTATGCTCAAGAATGAGCATTAAATATAATGAAGGGTATGAGACCTTCATTGTGAGTGTGAAGGCGGTTAATGCTCAAGGGTGAGTATTGAAGACAATGAAGGGTATAGGACCTTCATTGTAGTGTTGTGAATAACGAGTGAGGTTGTGAACAACGTTAGGATAACTCTTCAGGGAGAGAGTTTTTGATGTGTACGAATAGGGGGAGAATATAGAGTTTAAGTTAGGCCTTAATTGCCCCTCTAGGAAAGTTTGGGGGAGAATGCTCTCTTGGAAAGGGAGAGAATGAAGGAAACTCTCATCATGCATTAGCATGAAGAAAAAGTTGAGGCTATGAGATTAGTCTAACTTAAAGGTATTGTCAAACATCAAAATGGAGGAGATTGTTAGTATAATATCCCTGGGTCAAGTTGACCAGGTTGACTGAGCTTGAGTTGGCTCAAGTTTGAGTCTTGATGTTTGGGTTTCGATGTTTGACAATACATGGAGATTGCAGGAGAAATCGTCCGATTGGGGAGATTGTTGGAACAATTCCCCTCTGATTAAGGTTTGACTAGTCTGATGTGAAGAAAGTCAAGAAGGTCTAAGGGTTGATCAGATACTTGACTGGGAAAGTCCTAACTGAAGGTTAGACAAGGGGAAGTCCTGGTGAGTGAAGTCAGGCAGTTGGAAATCCAGGTGAGTGAAGCTATGTGAAAAATCTAGTGAGTGAAGCTAGGCAGTTGGAAAATCCTAGTAAGTGAAGCCAGGTGAAAGACCTAATGAGTGAAGCTAGGCAGGTGAAAGTCCCGGTGAGTGAAGCCGGGTAGTGAAAAAATCCTAGTGAGTGAAGCTAGGTGAAAGCCCTGGTGAGTGAAGCCAAGCAAATGGAAAGTCCTGGTGAGTGAAGCCAGGCAGATGGAAAGTCCTAGTGAGTGAAGCTAGATAGATGGAAAGACCTAGTGAGGGAAGCCAGACACGTAGAGATCCAGGTGGGTCAAGGTTGACCAGACACTTGGTGTTGGGAAGCCCAAGTAGGTCAAAGGATTGATTGAATACTTGGCACAAGGAAATCCAGATGGGTCAAGGTTGATAGGTGGTGCTAGTCATTTTGCATGTCACTAGGCGCTCCAAATTAATAAAGATTGGAAACTCACATAATCTAAAGATAAATGTCGTAGCAATGAGTCCCAAGTCATATTTTTCCAAGGATAACTAATAAGTGTGTGAGTGCTCTAGAATTGATTCCAATGGAATTATTTCATCAACAAGATCAACTAAGCTTTTCCATTTGATTCACATTGCAAATTGAATTCTTCTACAATCAAGAATTGTAGCAAAGAAGGTTCATTCTCATCTAAACAAGATTATACTCCAATTCATCAAGTGAACAACAATTAAATTTGGATTCTTAAGTATCATCTAATCAAATGAATTAATTAAATTCCCTTCTATTCAAGTTCACAGAAATAAAGCTTTCAAGCATTCAACATTCACATTCTCGGTAGCCATGACTCACACTCAAGTTCTCATCACAATTACAAGAACCGAAAATGACATTCCATTCACTATCACAATCAAATTCACATTCAACTCATTAACCAAAACTTAAATTCAGACCCTCAATCAAGAATTTTTATAGAGGTAAACAATGAGAATGTTAAGTGATTCATTCAACAATCAAGCATATTAATAGCCACAACAAAATCCAATGAATCAAACAAGGGTTTTCTCAATTCATGAATTGAAACTAACTCTAACTTATAGAAACTGAAACAAGAAATTCAAAACTAGAAATGGATTACAAACTAAGTTAGTAGCTAATCATGGTTGAAATTGCAGAAATCTTAAGGAAAACAAATTTTCAAGTAAGAAATCTGAAATGCAATTATAGAAGAAATTTAAACAAGAACTAATTAGAAAAGAAAAGAATCAGATCATCAGATCTGAGTAGATTCAAGCATAATTCAAAAACAAAACAAGGAAAAAAGAAACCTAAAGCATTCCACAACCAAACCCCGAGACTAAACCTCTCCTCACTGTCGTTCCACTGTGCTTGCTTCTGGGAATGCCTCTTGAGCAAAGACAGCAACCCACTGAATCCATAGCTCATCCAGGTGAAGTCCAAAGCTACTGGGAATGCCTCTCAAGCTCGAAATCATCTGAATTCTCCAGCCGCCGAAAAATAGAGCAAATCTTGCCAATCCAGAAACGCGAGGTGAAGATGAAGATGGATTGGTCTCTAAAGAACCGGGGAACACCCTTGATCCGGTGGTAAGGATCAGGGGCCACCATAGGAAGGGGTCAACGACACGGAAGAGTCAAAATTCTGGCTGAGTGGGGTGGAAGACACCTGGCCGACCGACCGAAGTAGTTCCCGGGTCGACACGAAGACAGCTCGACCTCAGGCCGAGCTTCCGACGCTCACAAGCTCTTATAGAGTAGCCGCTATGCCGAGTGGCCAATCTGCTCGACCAAACTGCAGAACTTCTAGCTTGTACCCCGTCCGAGTATGTGACCGAATGACCTTCTCGCTCGGTTCGAGGTGCATGTATAGTCGAGCGTCTTGGAGGCCAAGCGACCAACTCGTCCGGCCCAAGTAGAGACAAAAGTCTTAGAAGAGGACAAAAGGGGCAGCTAGTGATATCAGTCTCGAGACACCTGCCGCCGACAAACAGCATGGTCGGCAGTCGAGCCATACCAAGGTTCGTACGGAGGAAGCTTCCGCTGCCGTGGCAGAGATATGATCGGACAATTGCGGTATGGCGTCAGACATGCTTTTCTGACACAACCATTCTGAGGTATGCTTTGAGGAATGTGCACGCCTTGGGAAGCATGCACGCGCCTCTCCAGGGTCCTATATAAAGACCCCCAGACTTCGACGGAGGTATGGTTTTTTCTCTTATCTACTGTAGCCACAGTCTCCTCATTTTTCTCCTGCTTTAGCTTGTCGTTGCCTGACTTGAGCGTCGGAGGGTCGTCACCGGGAACCCCTTCCCGGCCCGGCTTTGTTGCAGGTTCACCGGAGGTCCACGTCATCGCGAAGATCACCCGAAGGCAGTAGGGAGTGCCACATCCCCAGCTTTCATCGACTCAGCACACGGACAGGATCAAATTGGCGCCGTCTGTAGGAACACACCTGAATCCGAGCCGAGAAGATGGAAGAAGTTGGATGGTAACGCTCTCTCCCAAGGAACTCGAAGCACTCATCCAAGCGCGGGCCGCAAAGATGGTTGAGCAACAGCAGAAGGCCCAAGCCGAGAGGATAGCGCAGCAGGCCGCTTCGGTTTCTGGAGGTCGAGCGGCAATGGAGGACCGACCGGAACAATATTCTACTTGGGCTCAGAACAAGGGGCAGACCGGCACACCAGGAGATGCGCCGGCCACCCCTATTCCATTCCATCGGGCACTGTTCTAGACTCCGTCGGAGCTGGCCTTAGTCAACCAGGGATCGTCCGATGAAGCGCTTGTGCAGGACGCCAAAAGAGGGAAAGTGCTGCGTGCAGAGTCATCCCCCGAGCGGGTCAATCGTCAGTTCTCTGAGGTGATCTTATAAGGCCCTCTCCCAAAGCATTACGTTCCAATATCGATCGGGGAGTATAATGGTGCAACCGATCTGGACGACCATCTCGGTAAATTCGATAATGCTGCTACTCTTCATCAATACACCGACGGAATCAAATGCAGAGTCTTCCTCACTACATTGTCCGGTTCGGCTCAACGCTAGTTCAGAAGGTTGCTGGACGGATCAATTAAGAGTTTCAAAGACTTCCGAACGGCGTTCCTATTAGCTAAAGCCCTAGAGCCAATCATTTGATGATTGTATTATGGACTTATTGTATCATATTTTTATATTAATAAAGGCATTTGTTTGGTTATTATACTTACTTGTATTGGTGCCAAATAAACTAAGTATAATAATGTCCTTGAGTAGATGGTTCTCACCTATATCAATCGGTTAGTTGAACCGATAGTGAGATGATATAGGGAACACTACTCTAAATCATTCCTAGTCGAGTATTAACATTCAGGGACAATGTTAATGAAATAAGACTAGCATGTAGGTCAACTCGATGACTTGATCTCACAAGTCAAGGATATGGAGATATCAAGTTGACACATGGGTATGCATTGGAGAATGTATACTGAATGACCCGCCATGAGAAAGTATCATGGATCGTTATATGAGTGTCATATACTTTCTCATGTGGCTATTAGTATGACTATTAGTCCTTAGATCTGAAGTCACCATGGATCCCTACATAAGGAGTTATGTACTTTGGTTTCGTCAAACGTCACCCGTAACTGGGTGGACTATAAAAGCGATTACCGGGTATGTAACAAATTATGCAGAGGGATGTGAGTGATGTAGATGGGATCTATCCCTCCCATATGACGGGAGTGACATCAATATTCTTGATAGAGTGAGACCACTAAGTGCATGGCCATGCCCAAATGAGTCAACATGAGATGTTGAGCTCATTTGATCGAGTGAGTCTACTTGGAGTTCAAGATTTAGATTGATTAGAGGATGACACGGTCTATGCCTCATATTGATCAATCTAGATGTCTAGGATAGAAGGACAATGTCACATATTGTGAGGAGTCACAATTAGTAGTTACAAGGTGATGTTGGATCTCGACATTCTTGTAACTTGGGTAGTAATGATGTGTTGCTAGATACCGCTCATTACTTATGCTCCTAAATGGGTTTAGGGCATTGTCAACGTTACAAGAACCTATAGGGTCACACACTTAGGACAATTAGATGGAGATTAGGTTCATATGATGAACCAAGAGGATTAGATTCATTTGATGAATCAAATTGGATTAAGATTAATCCTAATTGGGCTAACTTGAGTTCGACTCAAGTTGATTCATGTGTTCAATGAGTCTAATTTAGATTTTGACTCATTGAATCAATTTAATTAAATGAATTAGATTCATTATATTAAGTTGGCTTGAATCAAATGGTTGGATTCGATCAACCATGGAAGAGATTTGGTCAAGTTTGACTTGACTTGAGAGGAAGATTAAAAGTCAAGTTAGACTTGACTTTATGCCACCTCATTGGTGAGTTGGCATTGAAGTGGACCAATGATGTTACTCCACATCATCATGGGTGCCATCTCATGGAAGTTACAAAGCCATTTTCTTAATAACTTCACATTAATTGCATTTAATGGGGAGTTACACTATGGGAAGTGGCCGGCCACTTTTGGTTTTGAATGAGAATTCATTTTTCATTCAAGGGTGTATCTTCTTCCTTCTTCCTCTCAAGCTCTCCCTCTCCCTCTCCTCCTTGCTTGGCCGAATCTTACCAAGGTGCTAGCACACCTTTGTGTGAGGTTTTCTCCACCTACGTGTCCGTGTGGATACATCTAGAGGACCGACGCTTGACGGTCTAGAGATCCGTCAATTCCTTGGACGAGCGGGAACGCGATAGGACACGCTTCAAGGTATACTTCTTAACACATAGATCTAGGAGTAGATCTAGATATTTAAAATTCGTACTCGTAATTTTCGTTCGGTTTTCCTTGCACGGATCTACGGCTTTGGGTGATTCGGGGTTTCCGCGACGCGAAAAGCGATTTTCGTGGCCCGAAAAACCCAACAGTGGTATCAGAGCCACGTGCAAGGCTTGTACGAGTTTAATTTTTGGTTTTATGAAAACTAAACATTCTGTGATTTTCTGTAAAAATTTTGTTTTTTATGTTTTTATGGGTAATTTTTCCGTAGAAGCGAAGCACAAGTATCTCGGCACTTGTAGGCTTCGGCTACCGGGAAGTTTTTCCTTAAACGGCTTCGTTTTACCCCAAATCCGTTTGGGACAGCGGGCTTGGGTGCCATTAGATCGCAAAGGAGCAACTCACGATGGTTAGATCGTGGGTAGGGGTACTGCCCCTAACCCCGCAAGGGGATCCGTTCCGCGATTGCGCCCAAATCGCTACGACTACCGGAAGATTTTTCCGAACGGCAATGTCTCGACCCAAATCGTTTTGGGAAAGTGAGTTTAGGCGCTGTTGGATCGCAAAGGAACTCTCGCGATGGTTAGATCGCGGGGGCGCTGCCCTGGCCCCGCAAGGAGATCCGTTCCGCGATTGCGCCGCTAAACGGGACCGCCGGAAATTTTACTCGTAAAATTGTAAAATTAATTTTAAAATTATAGAAAATTATGAAAATATATAATTTTGAATTATATATTAATTTTGTGATAGTCATGGCCCAAAAATCCAATATGATTGGATTGTGTTGTAATTCATAATACGGCCTGCGTGCCATTATGTGTTTGCGCGTGTTGTATGTTTTTATTTTTCCGCGACCTGCGCGTCGTGCCTTTCTCATATATTCTGGTTGTAAATTAGATTTAGACTTGAATGTAACTCGAGTTTCAAATTGTAATGTATAAATTGAAGCGGTGGAGGGTCCACACGAGACGGAGTTCCGAGGCGGGCACGAGCAACACAAGGTGGTCAAAGGGAGGAGCTTGGAGAAGCTGTTGACCCTAGGTTGACCATTCGATCTTCTCATTGGCTTGAGAAGATTATAGTGGGGCCATGACTAAATCACAAGTAGATTAATTAGTTAATTGCTTATGTATATGATGCATGTTTAATAAGTAATTAATTAATTAGTGCCTTACGATTAGATTAGATCTAAGTCGTGCACATGATGCACCCTTGCGATTAGATTAGATCTAAGTCATGCACAAGATGCATCCTTTTCGATTAGATTAGATCTCGATCGAACCAACTCTAAATGTCTAACCGTGCCGTGATACCTATCACTACCTCGATCACATGTATTGTTGAATCTGCCAAAGCAGAGCAATACATATTATCTTGGTAGGGTACGGAGGGACAATCTTGGTCCCGCCTATCAACGCATGGGCGAGTACAAACTCAATTAGATTGAGTATTCCTAGTTGCTCGGTTAGATCGAGTCAACTATAGGCATTCTTCCAACGGTTGGAAAAAATAGGTCAAAATCACATCTATATTAACTCTCAGGCGTATTAGCTAAAGCTAACTCGAGTTTTAATATAAATGCGGATATTGATTTTATAAACAAGAGTTGCATAGAGATGTAATTGGTAATCGTTATCTACCGATCATACTAAGCCTTGGGCGTATTAGCCAAAGCTAACTCAAGGGTTAGTATGATGTGGATCTTGTCCCACAAGAATTATAGAATTCAGTGGGAGCATCATTTAATTAAAGGCATAATTAAATGATTTTAAAAGAATATGATATTTATTTCTGCAAATTTTCTGTTGTAGATAACCATGACGTCGAATACGAACTCTTTCTCCCTGCGTTCTGTCCTTAAGAAGGACAAGCTCAACGGAGCAAATTTCCTGGACTGGTACAGGAACCTGAGAATAGTTCTCACTCAGGAACGTAAACTGTACGTTCTGGAGCAACCCATTCCGGAGGCTCCTCCTGCCACTGCCACGCGAGCTGACCGGGATGCTTACAAGAAGCATCAAGATGACGCATTAGATGTGTCCTGTCTAATGCTCGCAACCATGAACTCTGAGCTTCAGAAGCAACATGAGTTGATGTGTGCTTACGATATGGTTGAACATCTTCGTCAACTATATCAAGGACAAGCAGGGCACTGGAAGAGGAACTTCACAGGATACCTGGAAGATCTTAACAAGAAGAGAAATAAGATTTCTACTTCAGGTATAAATGTTATAGAAGTCAACCTCTCTATTTCTTCGTCGTGGGTATTAGATACCGGATGTTCTTTGCACATTTGTACTAATGTACAAGTACTGAAAAATAGCAGAGCATTGACAAAGGGCGAGATAGACCTACGAGTAGGCAATGAAGCACAAGTTGCTGCTATTGCTGTAGGAAATTATCATCTATCCCTTCCCTCTGGGGTTGTACTAGAATTAGATGATTGTTGTTATGTGCCTGCCTTGACTAAGAACATAATTTCAGTTTCTTGTTTGGACAAGAAAGGATTTTCATTTATAATAAAGAACAAATGTTGTTCTGTCTATTTAAACGATATGTTCTATTGTAGTGCACCTCTGATGAACAGACTCTATATTCTAGACCTTGAGAGCTCTATCTATAACGTTAGTACCAAGAGCTTCAAATCGAACGATATGAACCACACCTATCTCTGGCACTGTCGCTTAGCTCATATAAATGACAAGCGCTTATCCCAGCTCCATAAGGATGGTTTGCTGGACTCATTTGATTTTGAATCCTCATTTGATTTTGAATCATATGAGATATGCGAGTCATGCCTACGAGGCAAGATGACCAAGACTCCCTTTAGTGGGCACAGCGAGAGAGTGACTGATTTGTTAGGACTCATACATAGTGATGTATGTGGCCCTTTCAATGTCGCTGCTAGAGGCGGTTATAGATACTTCATCACATTTACTGATGACTTCAGTAGATATGGTTATGTGTACTTGATGACACATAAGTCCGAATCCTTTGAAAAGTTCAAAGAATTCAAGAATGAAGTACAGAACCAGCTTGGCAAGAGTATTAAGATACTTCGATCCGATCGAGGTGGAGAATACCTTAGCCATGAGTTTCGTGACTACCTAGCTGAGTGTGGGATTCTATCCCAACTCACTCCTCCTGGAATACCACAGTGGAATGGTGTATCCGAAAGGAGGAATCGTACCCTATTAGATATGGTACGATCTATGATGAGTCACACAGATCTTCCGATATACCTTTGGGGCTATGCTCTAGACACGACAGCTTTCATTCTCAACCGAGTTCCATCCAAGGCCGTGATAAAGACACCATATAGGATATGGACTGGGAGAGATGCCCAGGTGTCTTTCATGAGGATTTGGGGCTGTGAGGCTTACGTACGATGTCAAGTCTCAGCCAAATTAGGACCCAAATCCGACAACTGCTATTTCATCGGATATCCCAAGGAAACTAAGGGATATTACTTCTACATTCCCAGTCAGCACAAGGTAGTTGTGGCAAAGACTGGGGTCTTTGTAGAAAGGGACTTTGTTTCTAGAAAGACTAGTGGGAGCACGTTCGATCTTGAAGAAGTTCAAGATGCGAACAATAGCACTGATGCCTCGATGGAAGTTGAACTGGAACCACAAAGTGTTGTGGATGATGTTCCACAAGGAGTTGAGGAACAACAACCAGTTCAAGTAGACATACCTCTTCGCAGGTCTGATAGGGTACGTCGTCAGCCTGAGAGATACTCATTTCTCTTGTCTAACCATGATGACATTGTGCTGATAGAGGATGAGCCTACCACCTATCAGGATGCTGTGATGAGACCAGATTCTGAGAAATGGCTAGAGGCCATGAGATCCGAAATGGAATCCATGTACACCAACCAAGTATGGACTTTGGTTGATCCACCTGAAGGGGTAAAACCCATTGGGTGCAAGTGGGTCTTTAAGAGAAAGACTGACATGGATGGACTTATCTATAAGGGTCGCTTGGTAGCTAAAGGTTTCAAGCAGATTCATGGTATTGACTATGATGAAACTTTTTCTCCAGTAGCGATGTTTAAGTTCATTCGGATCATGCTTGCTATTGCAGCCTACCATGACTATGAGATATGGCAGATGGATGTCAAAACCACGTTTCTGAATGGAAACCTGCTCGAGGATGTGTACATGACACAGCATACTAGCAGAGTATGCAAGCTGCATAGGTCCATTTATGGACTAAAGCAAGCTTCTCGGAGCTGGAATCTTCGATTCGATGATGCAATCAAACAGTTTGGTTTCATCAAGAACGAAGATGAGCCTTGTGTCTACAAGAAGGTTGTAGGGGATATAGTTGTCTTCTTCATATTGTATGTGGATGCCATATTACTCATTGGGAATGACATCCCTATGCTTCAGTCTGTCAAGACCTGGCTAGGGAGTTGCTTCTCAATGAAGGACTTAGGTGAGGCATCCCGCATTCTAGGGATACAGATCTATAGAGATAGATCTAAGAGATTGCTTGGCCTAAGTCAGAGTACATATATTGACAAGGTACTCCTACGGTTTGCCATGCAGAACTCCAAGAAGGGATTTCTGCCGATGTCACATGGCGTGAGTCTTTCGAAGACTCAAGGTCCCTCTTCTAGAGAGGAGAGAGACCGCATGGATCAGATCCCTTATGCCTCAGCCATAGGATCGATCATGTACGCCATGCTATGTACTCGACCTGATGTCTCGTATGCTTTGAGCATGACGAGCAGATACTAGTCAGATCCAGGTGAAAGTCACTGGATAGCGGTCAAGAATATTCTTAAGTACTTAAGAAGGACTAAAGAATATTTCTTGATATATGGAGGCGATGATGAGCTAGTTGTAAAGGGTTACAGTGATGCTAGCTTCCAGACCGATCAGGATGACTATAGATCACAGTCGGGGTTCGTATTTTGCATTAATGGTGGTGCTGTCAGCTGGAAGAGTTCGAAGCAGGATACAGTAGCTGATTCTACAACAGAAGCTGAGTACATTGCTGCATCAGAGGCAGCAAAGGAGGCAGTTTGGATCCGCAAGTTCATCACTGAACTTGGGGTGGTTCCTAGCATTGCTGACCCCATTGAGCTCTATTGTGACAACAATGGAGCTATAGCACAGGCGAAGGAACCTCGCTCACACCAGCGGACCAAACACATACTACGACGCTTCCATCTCATTCGCGAGATCATAGAGAGAGGAGATGTGAAGATTTGCAGAGTACCTACAAAGGCTAACATCGCAGATCCCTTGACCAAGACTTTGGCACAGAGGAAGCATGATGGTCACACTAGGTCATTTGGGCTTAGAGCCTACACTGATTGGCACTAGTGCTAGTGGGAGATTGTTAGCTAGAACCCTAGAGCCAATCATTGGATGATTGTATTATGGACTTATTGTATCATATTTTTATATTAATAAAGGCATTTGTTTGGTTATTATACTTACTTGTATTGGTGCCAAATAAACTAAGTATAATAATGTCCTTGAGTAGATGGTTCTCACCTATATCAATCGGTTAGTTGAACCGATAGTGAGATGATATAGGGAACACTACTCTAAATCATTCCTAGTCGAGTATTAACATTCAGGGACAATGTTAATGCAATAAGACTAGCATGTAGGTCAACTCGATGACTTGATCTCACAAGTCATGGATATGGAGATATCAAGTTGACACATGGGTATGCATTGGAGAATGTATACTGAATGACCCGCCATGAGAAAGTATCATGGATCGTTATATGAGTGTCATATACTTTCTCATGTGGCTATTAGTATGACTATTAGTCCTTAGACCTGAAGTCACCATGGATCCCTACATAAGGAGTTATGTACTTTGGTTTCGTCAAACGTCACCCGTAACTGGGTGGACTATAAAGGCGATTACCGGGTATGTAACAAATTATGCAGAGGGATGTGAGTGATGTAGATGGGATCTATCCCTCCCATATGACGGGAGCGACATCAATATTCTTGATAGAGTGAGACCACTAAGTGCATGGTCATGCCCAAATGAGTCAACATGAGATGTTGAGCTCATTTGATCGAGTGAGTCTACTTGGAGTTCAAGATTTAGATTGATTAGAGGATGACACAGTCTATGCCTCATATTGATCAATCTAGATGTCTAGGATAGAAGGACAATGTCACATATTGTGAGGAGTCACAATTAGTAGTCACAAGGTGATGTTGGATCTCGACATTCTTGTAACTTGGGTAGTAATGATGTGTTGATAGATACCGCTCAATACTTATGCTCCTAAATGGGTTTAGGGCATTGCCAACGTTACAAGAACCTATAGGGTCACACACTTAGGACAATTAGATGGAGATTAGGTTCATATGATGAACCAAGAGGATTAGATTCATTTGATGAATCAAATTGGATTAAGAGTAATCCTAATTGGGCTAACTTGAGTTCGATTCAAGTTGATTCATGTGTTCAATGAGTCTAATTTAGATTTTGACTCATTGAATCAATTTAATTAAATGGATTAGATTCATTATATTAAGTTGGCTTGAATCAAATGGTTGGATTCGATCAACCATGGAAGAGATTTGGTCAAGTTTGACTTGACTTGAGAGGAAGATTAAAAGTCAAGTTAGACTTGACTTTATGCCTCCTCATTGGTGAGTTGGCATTGAAGTGGACCAATGATGTTACTCCACATCATCATGGGTGCCACCTCATGGAAGTTACAAAGCCATTTTCTTAATAACTTCACATTAATTGCATTTAATGGGGAGTTACACTATGGGAAGTGGCAGGCCACTTTTGGTTTTGAATGAGAATTCATTTTTCATTCAAGGGTGTATCTTCTTCCTTCTTCCTCTCAAGCTCTCCCTCTCCCTCTCCTCCTTGCTTGGCCGAATCTTACCAAGGTGCTAGCACACCTTTGTGTGAGGTTTTCTCCACCTACGTGTCCGTGTGGATACTTCTAGAGGACCGACGCTTAACGGTCTAGAGATCCGGCAATTCCTTGGACGAGCGGGAACGCGATAGGGCACGCTTCAAGGTATACTTCTTAGCACATAGATCTAGGAGTAGATCTAGATATTTAAAACTCGTACTCGTAATTTTCGTTCGATTTTCCTTGCACGGATCTACGGCTTTGGGTGATTCGGGGTTTTCGCGACGCGAAAAGCGGTTTTCGTGGCCCGAAAAACCCAACAGTTCCTCCATCACTTTGCCAGCAGCCGGCGCTATCAGAAGACTAGCGTCAGCTTATTTTCCATGAAGCAAGGGCTAAGGGAAACTCTCCGAGCCTACATCCAGCGCTTCAACCAAGCAACTATGGACATCCCCGCTGTCTCGTCTGAGACAATGATGCATGCTTTTACACAGGGCTTAGTCGACGGGGATTTCTTTCGCTCGCTCATCAAGAAGTCGCCTCGTGACTACGACCACATGCTGAAAAAAGCAAGTGAGTACATTAACGTGGAGGAAGCGCAAGCGGCCCAAAAGAAGGAAGCGTCAGGCGAGCCCCCAGCCCCAGCCGAACGGAGAACACACATCAACCAACAACCGCCAAAAGGACCACGTGTCGAGGGGATGAGGCCACCTCAAGATTTCAGGTCGCCCGCCGTTCAACACATTGCGGCTGAGCGACCTCGACAAAAAGGCAAGGTATGGATGTCCAAGTTTTGGAAAATCCATCAATCAGCCACCTATAACACTCGGGACTGCCGGAGTCTCCCCTTGGTCAGCCAACCTGAGTCGAGGATCTATCGCCGCCAATCACCTTCATCGGACAGGCGAGCTCATCATCAGCACGCCGAGTGGCGAATAGTTAGGCGTTCACTCGAGTGACACCACCATAAGCAGCAACATCACCAGCCAAGGGCCAACCCTCGTGTCTCCCATGAGCAAGCCAGACCGTCCGCTCGGGAGGAAGAAAATGGAAGTAATACCGCTCGGGGGGGGGGGGGGAATCAATATCATCGCTGGTGGGCCAACAAGTGGTGACTCCAACCGAGCCCACAAGTCATACGACCGAGTGGGAGAAGTTAGAGGCGATCAGTTGGCAGCGTGGCGTTGCTAGTGGAGATGGTACGAGTAGAGTTGAGGTCCGCTCGGAAAGCCCCCCGTATCGAGGTAAATGCTATAACCGAAAAGCCGCCTACTTTTGTTTATGAAGAAAAGGAGGAGGTACAGATTCACCGGGCTCGATCGGAGGCCACGACGTTCATAGCCTCCGACTTGTAGGCAAGCTAGAAGGAGGAGCTAACCAAATGTCTCCAACGAAACCACGACGTCTCCGCGTGGTCGACGCACGAGTTTCCAGGAATCTCGCCAAGCGTCATGCAGCACGAGCTACACGTCCGCTCAGATTCTCGATCCTGTCAAGCAAAGGAAGTGGGACTATAGTGCCGAGCAGAATGTCATCATACGGGCAGAAGTCGAGAAGCTCCTGGAGGCTGACCATATACGTGAGGTACAGTTCCCAAGCTAGCTCGCAAATGTGGTGCTAGTCTCCAAGTCCGGCAACAAATGGAGAGTTTGCATCAACTTCCGTGACTTGAACAAGGTGCGTCTGAAGGATTTTTACCCACTGCCCCGGATTGACCAAATGGTGGATTCAACCACCGGGTGTGAACGGATATGCATGTTGGATGCATATCAGGGTTATCACCAGGTGCCGCTCGCCCGGGAAGATCAAGAAAAAGTCAGTTTCATCACAGCGGACGACACTTACTGCTACAACATGATGCCGTTCGGATTGAAGAACGTAGGGGCTACGTACCAGCGACTCATGAACAAGGCGTTCTGGAAGCAGATCGGAAGAAACCTAGAGGTATATGTTGATGATATACTCATTAAATCATTCCGAGCAGCCGACCTCTATGCAGATATAGAAGAAACTTTCCGAACATTAAGGGCGTACGGGGTCAAGCTGAACCCGCAAAAGTGTCTGTTCGGAGAAAAAGGTGGTTGTTTCCTAGGCTACATAGTCACCGAGCGAGGCATTGAGGCCAACCCTAGCAAGGTCAAAGCGCTACAAGATATGTCGCCGCCCAGAAACTTGAAGGAAGTTCAACACCTTACGGGCCGCATAACAGCGCTATCCCGATTCATCTCCCGGACAGCCGATCGGAGCATGCCCTTCTTCAGGATCCTGCGATGGGCGACCAAATTCTAATGGGATGAGGAATGTGACCGAGCATTCGAAGAATTGAAGGCCTACCTAAACTCATTACCTGTATTAGCTAAGCCATCTGTCGGTGAGCCCCTCCGAATTTATCTGTCTTCAACCGAGCACGCGGTCGGTTCGGCGCTAGTCCGGCAGAACGGGGAAGAACAACCAGTGTATTTCCTTAGTCACATTCTAAAGGATGCTGAGTCTCGCTACACTGGTCTTGAGAACCTTGCCTTCGCACTTGTTCTAGCCACTCGAAGGCTCCGACCCTATTTCCTAGGGCATACGATCATTGTCATGACGAATAGCCCCTTAAGCCGAGTTCTACTAAACCTCGAGGCATTCGGGCGACCGATCAAATAGACCATAGAGCTTAGCGAGTTCGACATATAGTATCAGCCTCGGACAGCAATCACGGCACAATCGTTGGCAGACTTCATTACTGAGGTACAAAATCCCGAGCCCGAAGCCACCTGGAAGGTGTACGTAGATGGATCGTCCACTCGGCAGGGAAGTGGGGTAGGCGTGTTGCTGGTCTCCCCCCACGGAGAACGAATGCACCTGTCCGTACGGCTGGACTAAAAAGAAACCAACAATGAGCCGGAGTATGAGGCGCTTATAACAGGTCTGCAGGCTGCTCGGCATGTGGGAGATAGCAATGTTTTGATTCATTCAGATTCACAATTGGCCGCTCAGCAACTTTTCGGAGCATTTGAGATAAGCAACGTCAGGCTCAAGCTGTATGTGGAAGCCTTCGCCAAACTGAGGGCTGGTTTCTGAGAGGTGGTGATACAGAAGATCCCCGCGTGGAGAATCAGGTTCAAGCTGTATACGGAAGCCTTCGCCAAACTGAGGGATGGTTTCCGAGAGGTGGTGATACAAAAGATCCCCTGTGCGGAGAATTAGGTTGTAGATGAACTGGCTAAGCTAGCCAGTTCGATATCACCAATCGTCATCGAGCAGCCGGTCGAGCAGGTATCTCTAGTTATCAAGAAAAACCAGAGATACTAAGGAAAGAGAAATTAAAGAATAAATATTAAGAGAAGAGATATCAAGGTATCTCAGGTATCTCGCGTGGACCTGATTTCAGTTTCTAAACTATTAAAGAATAAATATTCTGTCTATTTTGATAACAAACTTGTTATCAAGAAAAATAGATAAATTATCTATTCTGGTACGTTGGTTGACAATTTATAAATCCAATAACTCCCACGATGCAATAAATGAAAATTAGTAACACATCTTCTAACTTTAAGAGAAAGTAACCTTCGGAAATGAACCAATCATATTTTTGGTATCTAAGGCTAGGTTATATTAACTTGAGTAGGATTCAAAGGATAATAACCAATGAACTCTTGGGTTCATTGGTAGTGGAAATTTTTTCCAACCTGCGAATCTTACTTGGAAGGAAAAATAACTAAGAAGCTTTTAAGTCTAAGGGGTATGGAACCAAAGATGTGTTGGAATTGGTTCATTCTGATTTGTGTGGTCCTATGACTATCCAGACAAAAGGTAGGTTCGAATATTTTGTCTATTTTATAGACAACTATTTGAGATATAGATACATTTACTTGATGCACCGCAAGACTAAATGCTTTGATTAGTTCAAAGAGTATAAGGCTGATGCGGAGAAACGTCAAAGTAAAAGTATCAAGTCACTATGGTAATATCGTAGTGGCGAGTACCTCTTGGGAGAATTTAGGAGTCACTTATCAGAAGAAGGGATTCAATCCCAACTAACTGCACCTCGTACACCCCAACAGAATGGTGTAGTGGAAAGAAGGTATGAGGCTCTTATGGAATAATTAGATCAATGATGAGTTATTCAGAAAATTATCAAATTCATTTTAAGGATATACACTGGAAACGGAAGTGAACATAGTACCTTCTAAGTCAGAACTCTCTACTCCCATAGAATTACAGAATGGGCGTAAGCCTTGTCTGAAGCACATTCGGATTTGGGTGGTCTAGCACGTGAGAGACACTGAAAAGTTAAACATGAGTTCACTTGTTTGTGAGTTATCCTAGAAAAATGAAAAGAGGTTTGTAGTCCTTAAAATCGGAAGGTCATTATTGGCACCAATGCCCGATTTTAGAAAAGAACTATACTATAAACCATAAGCCCATGAGTAAAAATGGATCTTAAGGAAATTAAAGGACACGTCTTACCTAGTACCAACTGTACAAGATGAAATATCACAAGAAACTGCAACGCGTATCACAAATGATACACAATTACAGAAAGTACCTCGTCGTAGTGGAAGTGTTGTTAGGCAACCTAAAAGATTCATGTTTTGGGAGAGTCTTTGGACTCGATCCCTAGTGGACATGAACATGATCTCCGGACATATGATGAAGCACTCCAAGATAAAAATGCAATATCTTTGCAAAGAATATAGAATTAGAATATATGTAGAGTTTAGAAGCTTATAAAATCACCAAATGGTGTAAAAGCCATTGGGTGAAAATAAGTCTACAATAGGAAAAGAGGGATAGACAGGAAGGTAGAAACTTTTAAAGCAAGACTTGTTGAAAAAGGAAACTTTTTAATCGGTAGCCATGCTTAAGTCTATCCAGATTCTTTTATCTATGAGATTTAGCAAGTAGATGTCAAGATAGCTTTCCTTAATGGAAGTCTTAAAGAAAACATCCATATAAGGCAACCAGAAGGGTTCATTGTAAAGAGCAAAGAGCATCTTGTGTGTAAGCTCAATCAGTCTATGGACTGAAGTAAAGCTTCAAGGTCTTGGTACATTCGTTTTAATAAAGTAATCCAGACTTATGGATTTATTTTATAACCGAATGAGTTTTGTGAAGTGTGATGGAAACGTGGTGGTATTTCTTGATAATATTTTTGGTAGTTGGAAACAATATCAAAGTGTTGTCAGAAGTAAGAGTATGGTTGTCCAAACAAATCGATATGAAGGACTTGGGAGAATGCATATATTCTTGGGATCAAAGGGATCGTAAGAAAAGAATATATTTGACTTATCCCAAGCTTCATATATCGAAACAATTCTTGCTCATTTTAAGCATGCAAAACTCCAAGAAAGGTTTCTTACCTTTTCAGCATGGAGTAGCTTTATCTAAAGAGATGTCTCTGAAGACATCAAAGGAGATAAAGGACATGAAAACAAGTTCCTTATGCTTCGGCTGTTGGAAAGCTTAATGTATGCTATGCACGAGATCGGATATCTGTTTTGCCCAGTGCATAGTTAGCAGATATCGAAGTAACTTAGGACCGAGACACTAGACTGCCGTAAAGCATATATTAAAGTACCTGAGAAGGACTAGGGATTATATGCTAGATTACTAAGCAGATGATTTGATCCCTGTGGGTTACACAGATTTTGACCTCCAATCAGATAGGGACAATAGTTAGTCGACCTCGGGGTTTTGTATTTACTTTAGGAGGTAAAGTCATAACTATGGAAGAGTGATAAGCAAAAGTGCTTTTTCGGACTCAGCCATAGAAGCTGAGTAAGTGACAGCCTCTGAGGCAGTCATAGAAGCTGAATGACTCAGTAACCTCAAGATGGACTTAGATATGATTTCTGGTTTGTCCAAAGATTATTACAATTTATTGTAATAATAGTGGTGCAGTAGCAAACTCGAAGAAACCATGAGTCTATAAGGCAAGTAAACACAATAGAGCACAAGTACCACCCAATACGAGAAATCGTATAAACGAGGAGAAGTTGTTGCCACCTAGATTGCATCAGATGATGACCTATAGATCTTTTCACTAAGGTCCTTAAGGCAAGAGCTTTTGATGGGCATGTTGAAGGGTTGGGAATCAGATGTATGACAGCAGATATGACAGCTTAGTCTTTTAGTATAAGTGGGAGATTGCTAGGATATATACTAAAAGCCTAGCTTTTGGTATAAACATTTATCTAGAAATAAGAATCACAGTGGTCAAATGTCTACATTTATGATAAATGTAGTTGTTCAACTAATTTATATTGTAGATAACATGATGTGTAGTATCACACACAGAGGATCATGTTATCAGCACCTTATAAATTATAAACAGTAGCTCACGACCAAGATGAAAAGGAACAAACCATCGGAAGGTCGTAGTGTAATTAGGTATTAGTTTATCTTGACTAAAAAATTACACTAGTACACTCTAAGTGTATTGAGTAGGACCAGTTTAGGTAAGTTCTTTTTATACTGACTTGATAAAAGAACTAGACCTTAGTTATTATGGAAGTGTGTGCTCTTAATCCTAATATAATAACAAACACATATATTTAGTATTTATTTCTTTGACTTATCAATGGGTGAGATTTAGCTCGATAAATCAATAAGCCCAATAAGTTGGGAAATGATATTACTTATAGTGTGTATTGTTGATTATAGAAGGAACTGTGTCCTAGTAATCTAGGTTGAGAATGACCCCAAGAGGAGCTCATAAGGATTGTTATGTTAAACTTTGCAGGTGGACTTAGTCCGACATGACAATGAGGTTGAGTGGTACTACTCTTGGACTTAGATATTAATTAAGTGAGTTGTCAGTAACTTACTTAATTAGTGGACATTCATTATCTTAAACACAGGGAGACTAACACACTCATAATAAGAAGGAGCCCAAAATGTAATTTGGGATTGGTGCGGTAGTTCAATAATAGTTCTTTAGTTGAATGAATTATTATTGATGAAATTAAGTTATGTGTTCGGGGCGAACACGGGATGCTTAATTTCATCGGGAGACTAAAACCAATTCCTCCTCTCGGTCCCTATCGTAGCCTCTTGTATATAGAGATTTATACCCACCTTCTTACCCAACCTATAGGGGCCGACCAAGCCAAGCTTGAAGCTCAAGCTTAGGGCCGGCCAAGCCTAAAGGTTGAGCCTTAAGGTGGCCGGCCAATTGCTTGGAGCCCAAGCTTAGGTGGCCAGCCACATTATATTAAAAAGGATTTTATTTATAAATTTTTTCTTATGTGGATTCCATGGTTTTAAAAGAGAGTTTAAAATTTAAATATTTCCTTTTATAACGTTCTACAAAAGATTAAGAAAAAATATGAAATCTTTCCTTATTTGTAGATTGAAAGGTGGATTTTAGTTTTAAAGAAACTTTCCTTTTTTAACCATGTTCATGATTTAAAAGAGAGTTTAAAAATTAAATATTCTCTTTTATAAGTTTCTACAAAAGATTAAGAAAAGATTTGATATCTTTCCTTATTTGTAGATTGAAAGAGATTTTAATTTTTAGAGATAACTTTCTTTTTATCCACATGCTTAAAAGAAAGTTTTAATTTATAAAATTTCCTTTTTATAATCCACCATGAAGGGAAAAATTATTGGAGAAATTTTTTATAAATTTCCAGAAACAAATTAGGAAGTTTTAATTCTTGTGTTAATTAAAACTCTCATTGTTTTGTTTTTAAGTGGTCGACCATTACAAATTGAGAAGAGAAAATTATTTTAAATTAAATAAATTTTCCTTTTCATGGCAAAATAATTAAGGAAGTTTTTATTTCCTTATTTGCCAAGACCAAGGATTATAAAAGAAGGGGTAGAGGTGCTTTCATTGTGAACGACTATATTATTTTTCTCCTCTCTTTTTCTCCTTGGGTGTGGCCGGCCCCTCCTCTTTCTCTCTTCTCCATCTTGTGGCTGAACCTCATCTCATCCTTGGAGTCCTTGTGGTGGCCGGATCTTGCTTGTAGAAGAAGGAGAGAAAAGGAGGTGATATTTCTAGCATCCCTTGGAGCTTGGTGGTGGCCGAACCTCTTCATCTTTGGAGGAGCTCTTGGTGGCCGAAACCTAGAAGGAAGAAGAAGGTGCTTGGTGGTTCTCATCTCGGAAGATCGTTGCCCACACAATGTCCGAGGTTAGAAGAGGAATACGGTGGAAGATCAAGAGGTTATTTTTGCTTACAAAGAAAGGTATAACTAGTAATTGTTTTCCGCATCATACTAGTTTTCTCTGTATAAGTTATTTTTGGAAATACCAAACACAAGAGGCATATGATTCTAGAGTTTTTGGATCTGTTTCGAAGTTGTGTTTCTTTTCTTTTCTTTTTCAAATTTTTGATTCGATTGTTCTTTTTGGTTAAACCTAAAGTTATTTAAGGAAATTAAATATTAGCTTTCCTTAAAAGGCTTTGTCTAGGCGGTGGTGGTTGCTCCCATATCCAAGAAGGCCATGTGCCTCGCCATGCAGTCCTGGAAGTCAATTTTGGAAATTAATATTTAATGGAATTAATAACATAGGTGGATTTGAATCAATAGTGTTAAGTTCCGCTTGCGATTCAAATCTAAACCATTAAGAACATATAAGTTAAATTTAGAATCAATGATGTTAAATTCCATCTGCGATTCCTAATTTAACTTCTAAAGAACACAATAGGTTATTTAAGGAAAGGTTCGACACTTGTATAAAATTTTTGTACAGTGGAACCGGTACGATTTTCCTAGGACTAACCAACAATTGGTATCAGAGCTAGGGTTTGCCTCTGTGTGTTTGGTTTTCAAATTAGGTTATGCACATGTCATACATAATTTAGGCAGGATAATAGTAGGATGTGCTAACTTTGTGGTTGCAGGCTCCAACTATTATGGCTTATAGATGTTGTGTGTGATTGGACCCTTGGACATGTCAAGGGCATTATTTTGTGTGTGCATGATTGTATGTAACTAATACAACAGGAGCTGCATTAACCCTAGGATTTTAGAATTTTATTTTTGATTTAGATTACATGTACATTCCCTCGTGGAATATAGGATCGATATATGTAAAATTCTATTTTTGTCGCAGATCAGATTCTAGCGAGGCGTGGTACTTTTGGAGCACCAGAGGCGCAGCAGAATAAGAAGCAAGATGGATGCGACAACTCGACCCGATGGCGGTGGCTAAAGATGGCAGCAACTAGGGTTGGAGCTGCTGCCGCCTCTACCTCGGCAGCTTTCAACCTCATCCGATCAGTGGCCTTGGCACGCCACATGATGTCGGCTGCATAAAAGAAGAATAAATCAGTTAGACCAAAAGGAAGGGGGGGCGAGAAAAACGCTTACCCATGCTGCTCGGAAGCTTGGTTTGGATCGGGCTCAATCCGAATATGTACAACACACCCTCACAAAGCAGCTTGTGGATGTTGAATCTATGCCCGGCCAGCAGATTGGCTGCGTGGAGGTAATCTGGTTGACTCTTATATTTACCAAGGTCCGGCGGGGTTGGCACGGTGGTCTGCCATTTAGTTCGGAAAGGTGGCCGTTCGGGAAAACGAAGGTAAAAGTAGTTCTCCTTCCAATGTTTGTTCGAGGTCAGCATTTTGTCAAAGAAAACAAGACCGATCCACGACTGGGAGAGGAAGGTGCCCCACTCGGGCTGTTTGGGATAGTAGAAATAGTGGAAAGTCTTGGGGACTAAGGGGATGCCGTGTAGCTTAAAGAGGACAACTACCCCGCACAACAATCAGAAGGAGTTCGGGACGAGTTGGCCGAGCGGGAGGAGGAAGTAGTTGCACACCTCAAGGATGAACGGATGAACAGGAAAACGTAGACCGACCATAAACTGGTCTCGGAAAAAGCAAACAATGCCGATCGGAGGGTTGTGTGGTTGATCGGAGGGGGTAGCTAGTATTATTTCATGGTCAGAAGGAAGTTCGAATGTTCGGGTGAGGCTCAGCGCATCCCTCTCATCGAAACGGCTCTCCGTGGTGGTATACCAAAGGCTAGGGCAAGGTCAGACTGGCGAGAGGAGCTGGCCATTACCAGGATAAGGGCCGAAGTAAGAGATGGCAAGGGTTAACGAGAGGAATGGCTGGAACAGTGTCTATGGGGGGCACGAATACGACGAGAGTACAAAGAAAAACGCAAAAGAACTGAAAGGAAAAGGGAGAAGGGGCCTTACAGAAGATATGACCGAAGGAGGAGGCGAGGGATCACTGGAACGTAGAGAAATGAGTTCGCCGGAACACTGAACAAGATGAAGCAGAAGCCTTCGGATGCGCACACGCGATAACGCGAAGCGGCTGGGGAAGAGGAGATGTCCTTATAAACATTGGGCTCGATCGACTGGAGCCGTCCGATCCAGGTCACGGGATTCGAGGAACAGATCTGACCGTCGAATTCGAAAGGACAAAAGTCACATCAGCCCTGACAGCTCGAGCGAGCGGTGACGGCTTCGCGGCCACGTGGCGCCCACTCACGGGTCACATTTAATGAGCACCATTATGCGGGCGTGGTCGTGTGCTTAGCCTTAATGGCAGTGATTTGCACGAATCTCGAGGAGTTTCTAGGGATACCAGCGTTGACCGCTGCCGGAGCGGCAGCACAAGCGCTAGCAAACAAAACTTTCCAAGTGCCAATCGGTTCCACGCCGATCGGCATCACCCACTAGCGCGGTCCCCGATCGGATAGGCACTAACATCGGTAGCCGAGCGGTAGGCGTGTCACCAAGCCAACGGTCCAGTCAGTCGGACTTGCCGCCTCCTTCGACTAGACTTGGAGGGAAGGCACGTGATCCGATGGTAAGGATCGGGGGCCCACATAGGAACGGGTCAACGACATGGGAGAGTCAAAATTCCGGCTGAGTGGGGAGGAAGTCACCTGGCCGACCGGTCGAAGTAGTTCCCGAGCCAACACGTAGATAGCTCGACCTCAGGCCGAGCTTCCGGCGCTCACAAGCTCTTATAGAGGAGCCACTATGTCGAGTGGCCAATCTGCTCGACCAAACTACAGAACAGCTAGCTTGTACCCCGTCTGAGTATGTGACCGAACGACCTTCTCGCCCGGTCCGAGGTGCATGTATACCCGAGCGCCCTGGAGGCTGAGCGACCAGCCCGTCCAACCCAAGTAGAGACAAAAGGCTTAGAAGAGGACAAAAGGGGCAGCTAGTGATATTAGTTTTGAGACACCTTCCGCCGACAAACAGCATGGTCGGCGGACGAGCCGTACCAAGGATCGTACGGAGGAAGCTTCCGCTGTCGTGGCAGAGATATGCTCGGATAATTGCGGTATAGCGTCAGACATATTTTTCTGACACAACCATTCTGAGGTATGCTTTGAGAAACTTGTACGCCTCAGGAAGCATGCACGCGCCTCTCCGGGGTCCTATATAAAGACCCCCAGACTTCGACGGAGGTATGGTTTTTTCTCTTATCTACTGTAGCCACAGTCTCTTCATTTTGCTCCTGCTTCAGCTTACCGTTGCCTAACTTGAGCGTCGGAGGGTCATCGCCGGGAACCCCTTCCCGACCCGACTTTGTTGCAGGTTCACCGGAGGTCCACGTCATTGCGGAGATCACCCGAAGGCAGTAGGGAGCGCCACGTCCCCAGCTTTCATCGACTCAGCGCACGGACAGGATCAAATTGGCGCCGTCTGTGAGAACGCACTTGAATTCGAGCCGAGAAGATGGAAGAAGCTGGACGCCAACTCATGGTAATGCTCTCTCCCGAGGAGCTCGAAGCACTCATTCAAGCGCGGGCCGCAAAGATGGTTGAGCAACAGCAGAAGACCCAAGCCGAGAGGATAGAGCAACAGGACGCCTCGGTTTTTGGAGGCCGAGCGGCAATGGAGGACCAACCGAAATAATATTCTACCTGGGCTCAGAATAAGGGGCAGACTGACATACCAGGAGATGCGCCGGCCGCCCCTATTCCATTCCATCGGGCACTGTTCCAGACTCCGTCGGAGCTGGCCCTAACCAACCAGGGATTGTCCGATGAAGCGCCCGTGCGGGACGCCAGAAAGGGGAAAGGTTTAGGGATTCCTAAAGGTTTAGGGATTCCAAGTCATTGTTGGTGCAATGATAGAAGTTTGAAGCATGTTTTTTGAGGGAGCTACTCTTTAAAAATATGAAAATATTTTTCTAAAACCATTGAAGGTGGTAAATCCTTTGTTTGGAAAAATGTTCAAGGTTGAGCATTGGGGAACAATGGAAGATTGGATATCTTTATTGTGGAAAAGGAGTATGCTCAAGAATGAGCATTAAATATAATGAAGGGTATGAGACCTTCATTGTGAGTGTGAAGGCGGTTAATGCTCAAGGGTGAGCATTGATGACAATGAAGGGTATAGGACCTTCATTGTAGTGTTGTGAACAACGAGTGAGGTTGTGAACAACGTTAGGATAACTCTTCAGGGAGAGAGTTTTTGATGTGTGCCAATAGGGGGAGAATGTAGGGTTTAAGTTAGGCCTTAATTGCCCCTCTAGGAAAGTTTGGGGGAGAATGCTCTCTTGGAAAGGGAGAGAATGAAGGAAACCCTCATTCATGCATTAGCATGAAGAAAAAGTTGAGGCTAAGAGATTAGTCTAACTTAAAAGTATTGTCAAACATCAAAATGGAGGAGATTGTTCGTACAATATCCCTGGGTCAAGTTGACCAGGTTGACTGAGCTTGAGTTGGCTCAAGATTGAGTCTTGATGTTTGGGTTTCGATTTTTGACAATACATGGAGATTGCAGGAGAAATCGTCAGATTGGGGAGATTATTGGAGCAATTCCTCTCTGGTTAAGGTTTGACCAGTCTGATGTGAGAAAAGTCAAGCAGGTCAAAGGGTTGATCAGATACTTGATTGGGAAAGTCCGAACTGAAGGTTAGACAAGGGGAATTCCTAGTGAGTGAAGCCAGACAGTTGGAAATCCTGGTGAGTGAAGCTATGTGAAAAATCTAGTGAGTGAAGCTAGGCAGTTGGAAAATCCTAATGAGTGAAGCCAGGTGAGAGACCTAATGAGTGAAGCTAGGCAGGTGAAAGTCCCGGTGAGTGAAGCCGGGTAGTGGAAAAATCCTAGTGAGTGAAGCTAGGTGAAAGCCCTGGTGAGTGAAGCCAGGCAGATGGAAAGTCCTGGTGAGTGAAGCCAGGCAGATGGAAAGTCCTAGTGAGTGAAGCTAGATAGATGGAAAGACCTAGTGAGTGAAGCCAGACACGTGGAGATCTAGGTGGGTCAAGGTTGACCAGACACTTGGTGTTGGGAAGCCCAAGTAGGTCAAAGGATTGACCGGATACTTGGCACAAGGAAATCCAGATGGGTCAAGGTTGATAGGTGGTGCTAGCCATTTTGCATGTCACTAGGCGCTCCAAATTAATAAAGATTGGAAACTCACATAATCTAAAGATAAATGTCATAGCAACGAGTCCCAAGTCATATTTTTCCAAAGATAACTAATAAGTGTGTGAGTGCTCTAGAATTGATTCCAATAGAATTATTTCATCAACAAGATCAACTAAGCTTTTCCATTTGATTCACATTGCAAATTGAATTCTTCTACAATCAAGAATTGTAGCAAAGAAGGTTCATTCTTATCTAAACAAGATTATACTCCACTTCATCAAGTGAGCAACAATTAAATTTGGATTCTTAAGTATCATCTAATTAAATGAATTAATTAAATTCCCTTCTATTCAAGTTCACAGAAATAAAGCTTTCAAGCATTCAACATTCACATTCTCGGTAGCCATGACTCACACTCAAGTTCTCATCACAATTACAAGAACCGAAAATGACATTCCATTCACTATCACAATCAAATTCACATTCAACTCATTCACCAAAATTTAAATTCAGAACCTCAATCAAGAATTTTTATAGAGGTAAACAATGAGAATGTTAAGTGATTCATTCAACAATCAAGCATATTAACAGCCACAACAAAATCCAATGAATCAAACAAGGGTTTTCTCAATTCATGAATTGAAACTAACTCTAACTTATAGAATGTTGCTCTATCCCTTGAATGCTGGTCGCCGGATCTTTGCAAGCTTGTTGGAGATGAAGAAAAATGAATCTCAAATCTGGAAATGGAATGGAGCCTCAACATCATGGAGAAGAAGATGGTGAACAGTGTAGAAATCGCGAACACGCCGAGCCCAGGTAACACTGTAGCTTCTAAAGGTTTTTAAATCCTCCTTAAATCTGATCGGATGGTCCTGAGTGTTTCTAGGCTTGATCAACGGCTAGAACATTTCAGATTTGGATCAAAGCTTCTGAATCTTCTGTTGGTGTGGGAAGCATCCGACGATCGAACCTAAGTTTTGATAATGGCAAAGGATTCAAAGTTAAGGTGCTTTGTTATCTGACAGCTTTTGCTGAGTGTTTCAGGAAAGTCCTAACTGCGGTTAGGCAAGGTAAAACCCTAGGGGGTGGTAACCCTAGGTCATAGGGGGTGGTAACCCTATGCGGAAAGTCTTGGCAGGTCGATGGCTTCAGGCAAAAGTCCTAGGGGGTGGTAACCCTAGGTGGAAAGTCCTGGTGTCGCGAACCAGGTGAAAGTCTGAACTGGCCGGTGAAGCGGATGTTCAGCAGAAAGTCCGGAAGCATCGAGTGCCGAGCAAAAGTCCAGTCGATCTGGAGGATCGTACTGGCAACAGGTAAATCTCCTGAGTGGAGTAGGTGAGGACGCGTTCCCCGTAGAGGGAACAGTAGGCGTCGGGTCGACCTAGGGTTTCCGGTAGGAAATCAGACTCGGACAGTCTAGAGACTGTTAAATATTTCAATAGTTATATCATTGTTTTGTGCTAACTTTGTGCTGCAGGGTATTTTTGGGATTAACATATCTTGCAGGGACCAAAGTGCAAAAAAGACCTCGGATGAACAGTGCCGAGGCGCCTCCATGGAGCTTGGAGGCGCCTCGGGTGCGAGCCAGGAAAAGGCCAGCGCAGCAGACTGGAGGAGCCTTGAATGGAGTTCAAGGCGCCTTGGACCGGAGGTTGAAGGCGCCTTGGATAGGCTGAAGGCGCCTTAAACCAGATAGAGTTCGACCAGGTCAGTGCTGATCCACGCGGGTGACTCGGCTCGTTCAAGGCGCCTTGGTGAACAGTATAAGGCGCCTTGAACCCCCTTTATAAGGGGTCTCGACCAGCAGCTTCAATCAAATCTTCTTCCAAGTGATTCAAGTGCTACGTGCTGCTCCAAACGACGTTCCGAAGTGCTGCTACTTGTGCCCGACGACCGGGAGCTCCGAATCTTCATTTCTTTGTCGTTGGTATAATTATTTACTGTCGTTTATTGTACTTCAACTTGTAATCTTTTATCGAGCTTATAGTTGTGGCCCACCGAAAGCGATCAAGGATCGCGGGCCTTCGAGTAGGAGTCACCTTAGGCTCCGAACGAAGTAAACGACCGTGTCTCTGTGTTTGTGTTTATTTACATTTTCCGCTGCGTATTTTACTCCGATAGTTTTACGAATCGAATGAAATAGCCGCGAGCGCTATTCACCCCCCCTCTAGCGCGTCTCGATCCAACAATTTGTATCAGAGCGGGGTCGTTTTGAATTGGTGCAACCACCTTTCAAAACAAATTTTTCGCAGTTTTTTTCGTTTTCGGAGTCGAATTAGAATTTAGCCTTATAGCTATATTCTAATTTTTGTTTCCCTCGAATCGACTTTTGCTCGAAGTAGGTGCAACACCACTCGAGTTCATTTTTATTATTCTTTATTCCAGCACTACTAATCCAAGACTTAGTCTTGGAACATATTCTATTGTTTTCTTTTGTTACATATTATAAATGGCCCAACAAGAGGGTTTCAGCATTGTACGTCCCCCGCTATTCTCCGGAGAGGATTTTGGCTACTGGAAGGGAAGAATGGAAACGTATCTAAAGATACAATTCGAAACGTGGATGATCATAAAGACGGGACTTCAGCTACCATCCGATGACGACGGCAAACCGACTCCCTGCAAGAAGTGGGATGCCTCTCTAATCAAAAAGGTGGAAGCCGACGCCAAAGCTACCTGCACCCTCCAGTGCGGCCTTACCAAGGAAGAGCTCAACAGGGTCGGCCCGTTCTCCTCTGCAAAGGAGCTCTGGGAAAAGCTAATCGAACTCCACGAAGGCACTGACGACACCAAGGTAAGTAAAAGAGATCTTTTACTTAATAAATTATATAATCTAAAAATGCAGGAAGGCGAAACGGCGAGTTCTCTTAACGCGAGAATACAAGACATCCTTAACTCTCTTCACGAAATTGGCCAGAAGATAGAAAATCGGGATGTAATAAGGTATGCCCTAAACTCGTTTCCAAGGAATACATTGTGGGCATCAATGGTAGATGCCTACAAAGTTTCCAAGGATTTATCTTCTTTAAAACTAGATGAACTTTTTAGTGAATTTGAACTTCATGAGCAGACTAATGCACAGCCTACCGAGAAAGGTATTGCGTTGGTTGCAGGTCCAAGCCGAACCCGGGAACCGAGACCACGACGGAGAACCAAACCAGCATCGGAAGCTGAACCAGACTCTGACGATGAAGAAGGTGACACCTGGTGAAGAAGCTCTACAAGACGAAAGGATTCGACAAAAGAGATCTAAAGAAGGCAGTAAAATCAAAGGAAGGCCTACAAAATACAAAGATGAAGTTTGAAGTTACATGCTACGGGTGTAATAAAAAAGGGCACATCAAATCCAACTGCCCTAACCTGAAGGAGGTCAAAAAGCAAAGAAGGAAAAAGGTCCTTAAGGCAACATGGGACGAATCTTCATCGGAGGAGGACGACGACGAGCTCGAACAAACGAGTCTACTCGCATTAATGGCCCGGGATCAAGTCGTTGAATATGGATGCGAGAGCGAGTCTGAGGCAGAGTCCGAGCAAAGCCACGGATCCGTATCAGTTTCCGAAGGACCAGACCCCGCTGTAAGTATCTCCCGGTTGAACATTGTAGTTAGCTATTTATTGCGCAAATTAGCTAAGTCAAACCTGAAAGTTAAGTCACTTCTAAAGGAAGTAAGTGTCCTTAAAGAAGTGGCTGACACCAAACCCTCACCTGACCAGAGTTAGACTGAATTTCTAACTCAAGTTCAAAAACTTGAGGAAGAAAATTCAACTCTAACAAATCAGGTTAAAGATTTAGAAAATACCTTAGAACGGTTTACTTTGGGCTCCAAGAATTTGGACTTGATTCTTGGGACACAAAGAGCCGTCTAAAACAGAACTGGGCTGGGATACAAAAGTAAATATAGATCTTATGTATCATTAATAAACAAACAAAGTATTAAATCAGACCAAGCATGGGTCTCCAAGTCTAACTTGGTCAATCAAGTTGGACTTGACCAATACTGGGTTCCGAAGGATCAAATATACTACCTCGATAGACCATATCGAGGCCATGATCCAGGGGGAGCAAAAAGAAAAACAATCCTAAAAATTTAAAATTCTAAATTCAAAATTAAAATTAAATTCAAAATTCGAAATTGAAATTAAAATTAAATTCAAAATTTAAAATTAAATTCAAAATTCGAAATTGAAATTAAAATTAAATTCAAAATTCGAAATTGAAATTAAAATTCTAAATTCAAAATTCGAAATTGAAATTAAAATTAAATTCAAAATTCGAAATTGAAATTAAAATTCTAAATTCAAAATTTAAAATTAAATTCAAAATTCGAAATTGAAATTAAAATTAAATTCAAAATTCGAAATTGAAATTAAAATTCTAAATTCAAAATTTAAAATTAAATTCAAAATTCGAAATTGAAATTAAAATTAAATTCAAAATTCGAAATTGAAATTAAAATTCTAAATTCAAAATTCGAAATTGAAATTAAAATTCTAAATTCAAAATTTAAAATTAAATTCAAAATTCGAAATTGAAATTAAAATTAAATTCAAAATTCGAAATTGAAATTAAAATTCTAAATTCAAAATTCGAAATTGAAATTAAAATTAAATTCAAAATTCGAAATTGAAATTAAAATTCTAAATTCAAAATTTAAAATTAAATTCAAAATTCGAAATTGAAATTAAAATTCTAAATTCAAATTTTAAAATTAAATTCAAAATTCGAAATTGAAATTAAAATTAAACTCAAAATTCGAAATTGAAATTAAAATTCTAAATTCAAAATTTAAAATTAAATTCAAAATTCAAAATTAAATTCGAAATTAAAATTAAAATTCTAAATTCAAAATTTAAAATTCAAATTTAATTTAGATTCGAAATACCAAATTCGAAATTCTAAATTCGAAATTCTAAATTCAAAAATAGATGGTGGATCCAAACTAGTTGGCACCTCCAACTGAACTACCCGACAGGGTAACTGAACCTAATTTATCCGAAATGGGTAAAACAAGAGTAGATTACCCGGCAGGGTAATTAAGGATAGTTTAAAAAGGGCTGAGTTTAACTTTAACCACAGTACCGGTGAAGTTTTTGGATGATAGTACGTTAGGGAAACTTGGGCATCGCATGTCTAGGAAGATATGGCTTCGACCTGGTGCATTTGGCCAAGTGGAACTGACCGAAGCTACCCTTAAATGAATCCTAACTAGTTAGACCAAGGTTTAGTACTAAGCTCAATGGGTAGGACTATTTGGAAAACCTCGAAGGCATGGTTACTTTAATGAGTTCCTTGTGACTCACCATAGCCCAGAAGTTTATCCAAAGAATGCTTACTTGTTGAACCCAAGGCTAAACCTGAATCTAACATAAAGTTAACCCAAACCTTAAAATTGAATTATAATTCATCTCACAACAATTATAGGTTTACCTGATTGAAAATTTAGATCGGGTGAGATGACTAAGAAATTAAAACTAAAATTAACTTAAATCAAGTTAATTCAAAATTCATTTCAAAAATCTTTAAAACTTAATTTCAAAATCATTTCAAAAATCTTTAAAAATTAATTTCAAAAATCTTTAAAACTTAATTTAAAAATCATTTCAAAAATCTTTAAAACTTAATTTCAAAATTAATTTCAAAATTTTTAAAACTTAATTTAAAAATCATTTCAAAATTTTTAAAACTTAATCATTTCAAAAATCTTTTGAAAATAAATTTCAAAATTATTTCAAAATCATTTCAAAAATCTTTTGAAAATAAATTTTAAAATTATTTTAAAATTCATTTCAAAATTTTTAAAACTTAATTTCAAAATCATTTCAAAAATCTTTTGAAAATAAATTTCAAAATTATTTCAAAATCATTTCAAAAATCTTTTGAAAATAAATTTCAAAATTATTTCAAAAATCATTTCAAAAATCTTTAAAACTTAATTTCAAAATCATTTCAAAAATCTTTAAAACTTAATTTCAAAATCTTTCAAAATTTATCTCTAACAAGTTTACTTCAATTTAACTATCTTGAAATCCATTAAAACAATTCAACCACATCCTATGTAGGAATTGGATCAATGGATGTTGGATAGTGGCTGCTCCAGACACATGACTGGAGATAAATTGAAGTTTACTAAACTCACGTACAAGAACTTAGGATCAGTTGCATTCGGTAACGAAGGTCAACTTAAGGTAATCGGAAGAGGTAATATCGAACTCAACTCCGATTTTATTATTCGAAAAGTCCTTTTAGTTGAAAATTTCAAGTTTAATTTACTAAGTATAAGACAATTGTGTGATAGCGGATACTTAGTAACTTTTGACAAAACCAAGTGTTTAGTTAAAAACATTGAAAATCCTGAAATCTTACTTAAAGGACTTAGGATAAATAATATGTATTCAATTAATCTACCGACATCCTCAACAAAGTGTTTTCTAACACAAGAAGAGGAAACTGATTTGTGGCACAGAAGATTGTGTCACACTCACACTAGACTCATTTCAAAAATGAGTCATAATGGTCTAGTTAGAGGTTTGCCCAAATTAAAATTTATTGAAAACTCAATCTGTAATGCTTGTCAACAAGGAAAACAAACCAAGTCAACCCATAAGTCAACCAATCTAGAAAGAACTAACACTTTACTTGAGCTCCTTCACCTTGACCTATTTGATTCACATGGAGCCAAGTCACTAAACAAAAACCAGTATTGTTTAGTGATAATTGATGACTACTCTAGGTTCACATGGGTAAAATTTCTAAAAACAAAAGATGAAACCTATGAAATATTCAGTAATTTTTGCAAATTAGTAGAAAATGAAAAAGACACGAAAATTAAACGAATAAGAAGTGATCATGGGGGAGAATTTGAAAATCATAGGTTTACCCAACTTTTTAAAATAAATGGATATCAACATGAATTTTCATGTCCTAGAACCCCCCAACAAAATGGTCTAGTGGAACGTAAAAATAGAACACTACAAGAAGCCGCTAGAACCATGCTAAATGAATATAATTTAGATCACCAATTTTGGGCTGAAGCAATAAATACTGCAAATCATATTCAAAACAGAATCTTGATCAACAAATTTCACAAGAAAACTCCTTATGAACTATATTATCATAAAATTCCTAACTTAAATTATTTAAAAGTATTTGGATGTAAAGTTCACATTTTAAATACTAAAGATTATTTAAGAAAATTCACACCCAAATCTAACAAAGGAATATTTTTAGGATACTCCTCAAACAGTCGAGCCTATAGAGTCTACAATCAAAACACCCTAAAAGTTGAAGAAACAACTAATATAATATTTGATGAAGAAAATAATCTACCAAATATAAATGAGAATGTTGATATTGATCCAAGAAATATAGAAGATGATGAAATTCAACCAAATCTTAATAAACCAGAGGAACCAGCCCCTGACCCACTTATAAGACCAACTAGGGCCAGTACCTCTCACCCATCTGATCAAATTTTGGGTGATCCAAACCTAGGAGTCAGAACTAGATCCTCCTATAGAATCCACAGTCAGATTGCCCTAATTTCTAAAATCGAACCAAAAACAATAGAAGAAGCACTACCTGACTGGATCATAGCTATGCAAGAAAGAGTTAGCCCAATTTGAGAGAAATCAAGTCTGGGAACTTGTATCTAAACCCTCAAATAAATCAATAATCGATACAAAATGGGTATTTAGAAACAAGCTAGATGATCAAGGCGAAATAATTAGAAATAAGGCTAGGCTTGTAGCTAAAGGATTTAGCCAAGTTGAAGGTTTGGACTATGATGAAACCTATGCCCCAGTAGCTAGACTCGAATCCATTAGAATGTTGTTAGCCTATGCAGCAAACAAAGGATTTAAACTATACCAAATGGATGTCAAGTCAACATTCTTAAATGGATTTATTAAGGAGGAAGTATATGTAAGCCAACCCCCAGGATTTGAGGACTTAGGATATCCTAATCATGTATTTAAGTTAAAAAAGGCCTTGTACGGACTTAAACAAGCCCCTAGGGCATGGTATGAACGATTATCAAATCACTTAATATCCAAAGGTTTCAACCAAGGTCAAATAGATCCAACTCTATTTGTAAAAACTGTAGAAAAAGACATCTTCATAGCTCAAATCTATGTTGATGATATAATTTTTGGATCAAATAACTCTAAATTTTTAAAAGAATTTATTAGACTAATGGAAAATGAATTTGAAATGAGTATGGTTGGTGAACTTAATTTTTTCTTAGGCTTACAAATAAAACAAACTAAAGATGGAATATACATTTATCAAACTAAATATGCAAAGGAATTAATTAAAAAATTCTGCATGGAAAATTCAAAAATAATAAATACTCCAATGGCAACCAACATTAACATAGACTCTGACCCTGAAGGAAAACCAGTAGATCCAAAATACTATAGGAGTGCCATAGGAAGCATGCTTTACCTAACTACAAGCCGACCCGACATATTATTTGCGGTTGGTATGTGCGCAAGATACCAATCTTGTGCAAAAGAGTCACATTTAACCTATGTTAAAAGAATACTTAGGTACATTAAAGGTACTCTAAATATAGGACTCTGGTACCCTAGAACTTGCACCTTTGACCTTCTTGGCTATTCTGACTAGGATTACGCCGGATGCAAGTTAGACAGAAAAAGCACAAGTGGTAGTTGTCAATTTCTAGGGCAATGCCTAGTAAGTTGGTCAAGTAGAAAGCAACATTGTGTTGCTTTATCTACCACTGAAGCTGAATATATAGCCTTAGGTGAATGCACATCTCAATTGCTTTGGATGATGCACACTCTTAAAGACTATCAACTGAACTATCATAACACCAAAATCTCAATTGATAATATAAGTTCCATAAATTTAACAAAAAACCCAATTCATCACTCAAGGACTAAACATATAGAAGTGAAGCACCATTTTGTAAGGGATCATGTAGCTAAGGGTGATATTATACTCAACTATGTTGAGTCAAAATCAAATCTAGCTGACATCTTCACAAAACCCTTACCTGAACTTGAGTTCAGCTCACTTAGAAGACAAATAGGAATGTGTTGGGTAGAATAGACAATGTTTTTTAAATTGGTTATCATTTGCTTTTAAAATTTCTAGGAAAATACTTATTTCAAATTTCCAATTTCTTAGAATTTTCAAAAATTCGAATTACGCCTAGGTTTCCCCCTAGAAATCATGTTCCTCTAGCTTTAAGCCAGAGCATCTCACAAACACCTAGGTCTACTTTGCTTGTGTTTTGAAAAACTTAGAAAGGCGTGAGATGCATAGGGTATTGCCTGGACTCAAGAATGCTTAAATCTGTGCATCAATATGAGTCTGGGCGTTAAATATGCAATAAACACTAATCAAGTTAAGTTCTCCAGCTCTAGTCAACTCTAACTGGACCAAATGGACTTAATTTGACTAACCATGTGAAAGCTACTGCCCTCTAGGCAATCAGTAAGTAGCTAAAGGTTAGACAATTGGGAAAAGTGTGTTTCAAATTTTTTAAGCATGATTGTACTTTAAGGTTCTAATCAAATTACTTTACCTGATTATTTTAAGGCTCTGATACTTAATCAAATTAAACTCAGTAATTTAATTTGACTCATGCTTGGACTAGAAAACAAACTACTGCTACTCCCTGTGTCCTAAAACTAAATATTTTTCTTTAATATCAAAGTTTCTTCAAAATGCGTATTCAAAACTTAATTACAGTTTTTCAAAACTTATCCATGTAATTGAGTATTCAAATATTTTCAAATCTAGTCAACTTTTTATAACGTTTTAAAGTTTTCAAGTGACCTCATATTTTATAACTTCTAAGCAAATCCTTTTATTGAAAATTCAAATACTCATATTTTCAAACTTAGTTAATTTTAAGACTATTTTAATTAGACTTAGTTAGATTGCACTCTAAACTTAGCTATTTGGCAAAATATTTTCTCAATACAAATAATTTCGAAGCTGAATATATAGCTAAGTATTTTCAAATTTGGCAATCTAAGAAGAAAATTTATTGTTATCCCTCTTTGAAAATTTTCCTTCAGAAAAATACAAATCTACTTTCAAACTGGTTTGTTTTTGATATATGGCAAAGGGGGAGAGTAGGTAATTAAAGTTAAAGGAAAATTCAAAGTATTTAATAAAAGGAGGGCTGTTATTAAGGGGGAGTCTAATATCACAAAGTTAAAAGTTTCCAGCTTAACTGTTATTGCATTTGAAGTTTAGTTAAGCTTGGTTAACTTTATGCAGTTATTACATATGTTGTTTTTCTTAACTTTGAATTACGTGTTGCCATAATCAAAAAGGGGGAGATTGTTGGTGCGGGAAGCATCCGACGATCGAACGTTAATGTTATGATGTGATCAAAAGTTAAGGTGCTTGGGGACCTTAGTGTTTAGGAAAAGTCCTAACTCAGGTTAGACAAGGTAAAACCCTAGGGGTGGTAACCCTAGGTCATAGGGGTGGTAACCCTATGCGGAAAGTCTTGACAGTCGGTGGCTGGCAAAAGTCCTGGGGTGGTAACCCTAGGTGGAAAGTCCGGTGTCGTGAACCAGTGAAAGTCTGAATCGGCCGGTGAAGCGGATGTTCAAAGAAGTCCGGAAGCATCGAGTCGAGCAAAGTCCATCGATCCGGAGGATCGTACTGGCAACAGGTAAATCTCTGAGTGGAGTAGGTGAGGACGCGTTCCCGTAGAGGGAACAGCGTCGAGTCGACCTAGGGTTTCCGGTAGGAAACCTGAAGTCAGACTCGGACAGTCAAGAGACTGTTAAATATTTCAATAGTTATATCATTGTTTTTGTTCTAACTTTGTGCTGCAGGGTATTTTTGGGATTAACATATCTTGCAGGGACCAAAGTACAAAAAAGACCTCGGATGAATAGTGCCGAGGCGCCTCCATGGAGCTTGGAGGCGCCTCGGGTGCGAGCCAGGAAAAGGCCAGCGCAGCAGACTGGAGGCGCCTTGAATGGAGTTCAAGGCGCCTTGGACCGGAGGTTGAAGGCGCCTTGGATAGGCTGAAGGCACCTTAAACCAGATAGAGTTCGACCAGGTCAGTGCTGATCCACGCGGGTGACTCGGCTCGTTCAAGCCGCCTTGGTGAACAATATAAGGCGCCTTGAACCCCCTTTATAAGGGGTCTCGACCAGCAGCTTCAATCAAATCTTCTTCCAAGTGATTCAAGTGCTACGTGCTGCTCCAAACGACGTTCCGAAGTGCTGTTACTTGTGCCCGATGACCGGGAGCTCCGAATCTTCATTTCTTTGTCGTTGGTATAATTATTTACTGTCGTTTATTGTACTTCAACTTGTAATCTTTTATCGAGCTTAAAGTTGTGGCCCACCGGAAGCGATCAAGGATCGCAGGCCTTCGAGTAGGAGTCGCCTTAGGCTCCGAACGAAGTAAACGACCGTGTCTCTGTGTTTGTGTTTATTTACATTTTCCGCTGCGTATTTTACTCTGATAGTTTTACGAATTGAACGAAATAGCCGCGAACGTTATTCACCCCCCTCTAGCGCGTCTCGATCCAACATCTTCATCAACAGATAAGATCTACTCCTCATTAGGTTGGATGGACCGGATCTTCAATGGATGACTCAGATCTACTTGATCTTGGATGAACACCCCATAATGCTCCAAAGCTTGATCGACTTGTTTAGCCCTAGATTTGAGCCCAAATGTGGTCTGATCTGATCGGGTCCATGACCCTTTTGATGCCTACAAAATAATAATCAAATATTAGCATCAAATACCATGATAATTGGCTAATTTACAATTAAGTCCAAGATCAAATGTAATTTATGAAATGCAATATAAATGTGAGTTTAAGCTAAGAGTAGACCATTAAGAACATGCATTATGAATCAAAATAATGTAGCTAAATCATGGTTATCAATAGGACATTTGGTGGAAATCCAAATGGGTTATGGAGGACCGAACACTTGGTACGAGACGATAAGTCCAAGTGGATCAACGTTGACCAGACACTTGACACCAAAGGAAAAGTCCAAGTGGGTCAAAGGATTGACCTGACACTTGGTGAAGAAGTCCCGACAAGTCAAGGTTGACCAGATACTAGGTATGAAGAGTTCCAACAGGTCACGGTTGACCGAATGTTGAAATTGGGAACCTTGGACTTGAGTTTAGGCAAGCCAAGGTTGGGGCAATCGATCAGCTGATAGATTGACCTAAGCCCAATTGATAAGCCGATCAATTGGGAGAGTGTTGTGACAAGCAGTGACCCAATTGTTCGATCGATCGATTGAGAGTAGTTGTTGCGAGCACAGAGAGCTGCCCAATCGATCAACCGATCGATTGGGCAACGCCAATTGATCCTCCAATCGATCGACGGATCGATTGGAGCTGATTTTATCACACGATCGTGAGGAAGCTTGAATCAATCAACTGATTGATTCATGTCTTATTCCAGAGAACACAGAGGCACTGTGAATCAATCAGCCGATCGATTCAAGCCTTCCCAATCGATTGGGTTGTGACCGTTGCGAAGGAAGCGTCGAGTTTAAAGTCGTCTTCCTCGCAGCGACTCCGCACTTCTTCCTCTCCACTGCTTGCGATCATTCTCATAGGTTCACGCCAATTCTTGAAGCTTGTTGGAGCAAGGTGTTGCTGCACTTCCAAGGTCAAGAGGAGTTCCATACAAGAAGGAGAAGCAAGCTAGGGTTTCCCCATTTGTGAAAATCTTGTAAGATTTGTTATTGTATAAGCTTGTTTTTCTTTCTTCTTGTATTGAGAGGTTGTATAAGGCTTTTTCGTATTCAGTAGTTACCGAGAAGGAGTGTTTTCATAGTGGATGAGTGAGCTACAAATCAAACCTAACACTATCTTAGTGCCTAGAGAATTTACTAATTGTAATACAAATGTTCATCAAATATATTATTTACACCTTATTATGATTGTTTACTTAAGTTTGATTAATCATTAATAAAAAATAACCTTAGATTTTGGTGTATTAAGTTAAAATTAAATTTTAAGTTAAATGAAATAATTTGTTATTAATTCAATAATAGTTAATCATTATCAATGATTTATTGATTAATTTTTACTTGATTCAATTTAATAATTTACTACTTATTTGATTAAAACAGCTTACATTTCATATTAATTGATTGAGTTAATTGACTAATGAATGAAAGTATTAATTTTAATTTTAAGTTTTGATTAGGTTTTACTTAAACAAATTTATTGATTAAAGTTAAGTTAGGATTAACTAAGTTGTAAGTTTGAATTAATTCAGAGTTAAATTTGTTAAAGTTAGTAAATATATTAAGGTTTAATTTGAGTCAATCTTTAATTAATATAAATTATGATTTAATTAAAGTAAAGTTGATATTTTTTATTAATATTGAAATTAAAGTTGATTAAGTTAAATAAGGTTAAACATTAATTAACTTGTAAATTCAAGTTTGATTTAAGTGCATTTGAGTAAAATTAAAGTTTTAATTTGATTAAATTAGGGTACTAATCAAGTTAAGTTAAATCTTAAATAAGGTTAGACTAAACAATTAAAATTTTAATTATTTATTTATTAATTGTTTAATTGAGTTTAAAATTTAAGTTAATTGAATTTTGATCATTTGTTAATAAAGATTTAAGTTTTAAGTTAAGTATTTTTTTAAAAGGATTTTTTTAAAAAAAAATTAAAGGATTGTTTTTTTAAAGGGTTTTTAAAAGAATTTTTAAAATAATTTTTTAAAGGAAAAGAATTTTTAAAATAATTTTTTAAAGGATTTTTTTAAAGTATTTTTAAAAGGATTTTTAAAAGAATTTTTTAAATTTTTTAAAAGAATTTTTAAAAAATTCTTAAAAGGATTTTTAAAATAATTTTTTAAGTATTTTTAAATGGATTTTTAAAAGAAGTTTGAAAATAAAAGAATTTTAAAAAAGATTTTTTAAAAATATTTTTAAAAGAATTTTTTAAAGTATTTTTAAAAGGATTTTTAAAATTATTTTTAAAAGATTTTTGAAATTAATTATTAAAAGAATTTTTAAACAAGTTTTTTAAAAGTTTTTTTAAAGAATTTATATATGATACATTTATTAAAATATGTTTAATTTAATTTTAATTTTGGTGTTTAATTTAATTAATATTTGTATCTAATTTAATTTAATTTAAACCTTATTTTATTTAATTTTAATTTAATTTAATTTAATATTATTTTAAATCCTTAAGCATCTGACCCAATCATATTTACAATCAGGGAATCTTATAGTTTTATGAAATGAGTTTAGTTTAATTTTAGTGTTGAGTTTAACTTTATGTTAGATTCAAATTTAACTTTAGGTTCAACAAGTAGGCATTCTTTGGATAAACTTCTGGGCTATCTACTGAACTTAGTACAAAACTTTGATCTATCTAGTTATGATTCATAAGGGGTAGTTTTAGTTAGTTTCACTAACTCAAATGCACTAGGTCGAAGCCATTTGTTCGTAGACATGCATAGACAGAGTTTCTTTAACCAACTATCATCCAAAACTTCACCAGCACCGTTGATCAAATTAAACTTTTGTCCCTTGTTGACTAATCCTAATTACAGTCGGGCAAACTATATTTTGAAGGTGCCATCTAATTTGGAGCATCCCCTGAATTATTGAACTTTTAGTTGTATGTGAATTTGATTTGGTTCTTCTTGCTTGGTTACAGAAGCTTTAGGAATCTTTTCTTAAGTTTAATTTAATTAAGTTTTAGTTAACATTTAATTAATTATAGTTTAGGTTAAATTTATGTTTTTAATTTCAAATTAATTAAATTGGTTAAATTGTCCTTCTTTAAAGGAGTGTACTTGATCAAAGTCTTGATTAACTTAATTAGAATTTAGATTATTTTTGTAGTTCTGAATTTGAATCATGTAAATCTAGATTATCATAGACCATATTTTGTTAGGATCTTAGATGGCTAGAGGGGGGTGAATAGCCTCTTAAAAACTTAAACACAAATTTCTACAAAGAAATTTGTTAGCACATCGGAATTAGGAAACTAAAACAAGGAGGAAACAAGCACACTAACACAAGGATTTACGAGGTTCGGGGATAACTTGCCCCTACTCCTCGGCGTGTCCGTAAGGTGGACGACCCCTCGATCTTCGGTAGATCGCACCCCGGAAAAATTCCGGCTAAAGATCCTCCTTCTCGGTGGAGTAACCTCTCCACAAAGTCTCAAGAAATATATATGTTAAAGCACAAGACTTACAGAGCTCGGAGGCAAAGAAGAATGAACTAACGCTTACAACTACGCGAGGATCAGTGAAAACAGAGAACTCACAGACTGCAGTTTCTCACCCGAGAGCTCAAGAACTTAGCACACCTCAACGATCAACAGAACTTTCTTACTTTCTTGCTTGTTCTTGTGCTTTCCTCTCGCTTTTTACTGCTTCTTAAGCCCTGTCCTCTGCTGTCACCGATCGTGGTCAATCTACACAGAATCATCGCTGCAGCCAATCCCTCTTCCTCCTTACTGGTTCTCTGAACTCACACCAATGAAATCACAGTCTTCACTGGTGTCTTCTGAGCTCGAACCAATCACCAGGAGTCAAGCGGATCGCAGCCAGATCACACCAGTAGCCGTTGATGCCTCAAATGCACCATGCGCCGCGAATCACAGCAGAAAGGCCATTTGTCGTATTCCTCTTATGGACTTAATTTGAAATTAGGCTTGGAATGATACCTGTGATCCTGCAAACTCAAAAGCTAACAGCACAAAGGGTTATATGAATCAGGCAGATCAAATGCAGTGGAGGAATCGCAGAAACAAAACTGATTGTGTGTGTGGATCGGTCACCAGACCGATCCATGGACCGATCAGGACATATCCTAATCGGTCCACAGCTTGTCTGATCGGTCATGGAGACCGATCAGGCTGCAGGTGGGTCGGTCTCCACGACCGATCCCTTCCTTCTTCTCTTCGAAATACCATCTCTGATCGGTCTCAAGACCGATCAGATTGCACTCAGTGTGCTACTGAGTGTTTCCTGATCGGTCTACAGACCGATTAGATTGCACCCAGTGTGCTGCGGTGTTTCACGATCGGTCTAGACCGATCGATTACACGTGTGTGCTCTTGAGTGATCCATGGAAACTTAGCCTTTGGATGGTCCACCGATCCATCTTATATGTCCTTTGGATCGGTGCCTGACCGATCCAATGTACCATGGAATCATTCGACCTAATCCGGAGAACAAACTACAGCCCTCTCCGACTTCGTCCGGTCCGGAGAACGAGCTACAGGCCCTCTCGACCGTCGGGTCCGAGAGCGAGCTACGAGCCCTCTCGGCCTAGTCCGGAGAACGAGCTACCGAGCCCTCTCCGACTTAGTCCAGAGCGAGCTACCGAGGCCCTCTCGACCTGTCCGGAGAATGAGCTACCGAGCCCTCTCCGACCGTCCGGTCGGACCCGGCCCTCTCCGGCCCTCTCCGGAGGACAGCTACAGAGCCCTCTCCGACTTCGTAGTCCGGAGAACGAGCTCCGAGCCCTCTCGACCTAGTCAGAGAACGAGCTACCGAGCCCTCTCCGACTTCGCGTGCCAAGTTTCCAACTTGGACTTTTCCCTTCCACTTGATCAACCTTGATCATTAATCAAACCGAGTTTAATTAACATCTGATACAAACTTAAATCCGTGTCAACATCAAAACAACAGCCAGGTCTGACTGTATCAACAATCTCCCCTTTTTTGTTGTTTGACAACACGATTTAAGTTTAGATCAGAAATGTTCTTATTTTCATAATTTTAGGGGAATCAAGATCCTCCCTCTAAGATGGATACACCACTAAGTCAATAACGGGAATCAAGATCCTTCTCGTTATCTTCTCCCTAAAATCAAGCCTTCATACATCTCTAAACTTAGGTGTCCTCTCCCCCTTTGTCAAACACCGAAAAGGTGCAAATGAGGTGACAAAACTAAAAAAAACTCCCCCTTTGTCAAACACCGAAAAGGTGCAAATGAGGTGACAAAACTCAAAAAAAAACTCCCCCTTAACCCATACTGTCTTTTTCTTAATGCACCTAGAGTTCCCTCTAAGTGTATTATTGACAGTAAAAACGAGATAAGATACAATCAAATCATGACATAGGAACAACATATTAATATGAACTGAAGCATAAGGAAAAGCAATAAATAGACAAATGAATAGCAAAAACATATGAGTAGCATAAGTATCCGGGTCAGACAAAGATATCCAACAAATAGTATCCAACACAGACAGGCAAAGTGACACACAAAATGTATCAATCAATATCCTCAACAGGAGGAACCTCATCATCATCTGCGGGAGGCACGTAACCCTGAGGCGGCATGCTGGAGCTCGAAGGTAGATGACCCGAGAAATGCTGCGGAGGTGGGTAGTTGGCCATCCAGCCCAAAAGTAGCTGCTGCGTCACCAACTGCTGACTGCGTAGATCATCATAGCGCTGGTCGATCCGAACGCGCAGTCCATGGAGCTCAGCAGCCAGTAGCTCATCGTGCTGATCGAAGCGGCTCTCCAGCTCCGCGATCTGCCATCGTAGGTCAGGGTCGGCCTCATCAGCAACAGGAGGAGGAGCAGCAACCTGTCGAGGAAGTGCCCGTGGTAACTCTCCCAGACCTCTCCCATCCTTCCACCAAACAGCCCCATTTTGTCCCAAGAAACCGGACTTGGAAAATGCCCGTTTCCCAAGTCGACAATCCTGTCTGACCATCTTTACTATCCTACCCTTAGACACATCTATCTGAAGGGTCTCGAGTCAATCTGTAATTATATGCCCATAAGGCATATAAATGGTGGAGCTGCTAGGCTGAGAATAAGAGATGATCGAAGAATAGATGCTGGACATAATGTCAAAGTTGAGACGCCGACGCAAACCATAAAGCATCAAACAATGATAGGATCGGATCTCTGCTAGAGGTTTGGATGTGATTGGAAGAAGACAGTTTGTGACTATCTTAAAAAGAATATAGTCAGGTGGAGATAGTCTCAGAGCCGCAAAAGTAGGAAACTCGACATCCAACTCATCCAGTCCATCTGGTCTAGGATGACCGAAGAAGTATTCATAGATGGAATCAGGTGAGACATCAAATGGAGGAGGTAAAGGATGGGGTAAATCAGGATAAATAGAAAAAAGATCTCCTGAACATATTCGGCAACCTAGATACCCAAAGAATTCTACGATGGAGAAATCGATAGTTCTTTTAGCAACTCTGGTTCTATAAGCACCATCATTGCCCTGATGAAGATTGTTGTAGAATTCAGATACTAGGTCATAGTTGATGTCCCTTTCTAGATAGACTAACGAGTCAAGTTTGTAATATGCCAGGGTTTCGGATACAGAGGGACAAAACTCATCCATGTATTTTCGATCCACAGATCGACATGGGAGCAGCTTGAATGTCCTCTGTTGAAACGCTTGTTCAAACTGTCGGTTCAGGAATCTTGAAGAAGAAGAAGGTTAAGGCCGGGAGGGTGCCTGGGACTTGGATTTCTCAGCAGATGACTTAGACGTACCCTCACCGGCTGATTTCTTCCTAAATAGGTCAAAAATGGGACATGGTCGGGGCAAATGGGAGTCCATGGGAGCCACAGAGTCGAGAACCGAGACAACACACAGAGATACACTATGAAAAGAAGCTAAAATGCCAAAAATGAACAGATTTCGGGGAGAAAGAAAGTTACCTAGGCGCCATTTGAAGCTTTCGGAGAAGATGGAGAGAAGAGTCGGGACTGAGGAGTGGTTCGGCTAGGGTTTTCGGCGTGAAATGAGAGGAGGAAGGATCGGGGGAAGTTAAAGGGGGTGATCAGATCATAAGATCGGACGGCTGTCCGATCAGGAGAAATCCTGACCGATCAGGGAGCGTCCTGATCGGTCAGGGAGGGTCCTGATCGGTCGTGGAGACCAATCAGGGAACCTCCTGATCGATCCCCGGACCGATCAGAGGTGGATCAGAGGTCGGAGCCTCCTGATCGGTTGTGGAGACCGATCAGGGAACCTCCTGATCGGTCCCCGGACCGATCAGAGGTCGATCAGTGATACGTGCCCGAACAGAGAGGTGTAACTCTCCTGATCGGTCGTAGAGACCGATCAGATATCATCCTGATCGGTCCCTGGATCGATCAGTGTCTGATAGTCAGTGATTTCAGTCTCTGAAATTCGTATCGAAAGCTCTGTAACTTGGTTCAACAACTTCCAAGTTCAGAACCTAGGATCTGAAGAGCTCACAGATTATATTCAGAGATACCAATGAATATTTCCTAATGATGAGCTCTAATGATTTGGAATTATTTAGGGCTCGAAAGTTTCAGACACTTCATAACAAATGTGTTGAATCTCAAGGTTTCAAAACCAGAGAAGTTTTGTTTGTCTTGTTTGTTTGCTGAAACTATGATCTATAGTGAACCAAGGTAATAAATCTGACTTAGGCTATCGGTTCAAAATATATCCTTGCTATGAGTAGTTACAAGTTTGTCAAAATATGTCAAGGTTTCTTCACCAACTTGTCCTATTTTCAATCAAAATCAGGAAGATATCAATCAAGGGTATCAATCAACACATCAACAAGGTTAGATGATTTCTAGACACAGGTCCAACCAAGATTCCTTGGTTGGAATATATGAGTAAGATCTAGGAGCCAAATACACATGAATTATGTAATGGCCTTCCCCATACTCAATTTATGTCTCTTCAACCTAATTATTCAAGGGATGCATGATATATTTTGAATAATTTGGTTGATCCTAGCATCTCACCCCATTTCTAGCAAACAAAAATATTTTGTTAAACCTTATAGTTTGTGTGAGATGTTCCCAAGTTGCCCAAATTAATTTCCCAATTTCTCTTGTCATTTTAATGGTCCTTATTGATCATGATGTGGTCAAAATGACTTATTGAGCCAAACACATTCCCAATTCCCTCCTTAAATGACTAAATTCATTTTCCGGAAGGGGTTTGGTGAAAATATCGGCTAGGTTTGACTTTGACTCAACATATGTGAGTGCAATGTCTCCCCTAGCTACGTGATCTCTAATGAAGTGATGACGCACTTCAATGTGTTTGGTCCTAGAATGATGGACTGGATTTTTCGTTAGGTTTATTGTGCTAATGTTGTCACACAACACTTGCACTCCTTTATACGAAAGTCCATAATCTTCTAGAGTGTGAATCATCCACAACAATTGTGATACACTCTCTCCCATGGCAATGTATTCAGCCTCGGTCGTGGAGAGAGCAACACAATGTTGCTTCCGACTTGACCAACTAATCAACGATGAACCTAAAAATTGGCAACCCCCACTAGTGCTTTTCCGATCCAATTTGCATCCAGCATAATCGGAATCGGTATAGCCTATCAAATCAAAAGACTCCGTACGAGGGTACCACAGTCCTACTCTAATTGTGCCCTTGAGATATCTTAGAATTCTCTTAACTGCAGTTAAATGAGATTCCTTGGCACAAACTTGATATCTAGCACACATGCCCACAGCAAAAAGTATGTCCGGTCGACTAGCTGTGAGATATAGAAGACTACCGATCATGCTCCTATATTGCGTTAGATCAACTGGTTTCCCACTCTCATCATTGTCAAGACGAGTGTTTGTCGCCATTGGAGTGGATACTTCCTTAGAGTCACTCATTTTGAATTTTCTGAGCATCTCTTGAGTGTATTTCGTCTGATGGACATAAATTCCATCTCGAGTTTGTTTGATTTCAAGTCCAAGGAAGAATGTCAATTCTCCGACTAGACTCATCTCAAACTCACTTTCCATGTGAGAAATAAAATCATTCAAATAGCCCTTGTTATTTGAGCCACAAATTATGTCATCGACATACACTTGGGCTACAAATATGTTTTCACCATCTCTACGCAGAAATAGTGTTGGGTCTATTTGGCCTCTTACAAAACCCTTTTCTAGTAAATATGTTGACAACCTTTCGTACCAAGCTCGTGGTGCTTGTTTAAGCCCATAAAGTGCTTTCTTGAGCTTGTACACGTGGTTTGGAGCTTCGGTATTCACAAACCCCGGTGGTTGTTCAACATAGACTTCTTCTTTAATAAAGCCATTTAAGAAGGCAGATTTAACATCCATTTGATAGAGCTTGAAACCTCTATGTGCAACAAAAGCTAGCATCAAACGAATGGACTCTAATCGGGCCACGGGAGCATAAGTCTCATCATAATCGAGACCTTCGACTTGACTATAACCCTTGGCTACAAGTCTTGCCTTGTTTCTTACAACTTCTCCCTTTTGATTTAAATTATTTTTGAAGACCCATTTAGTTCCAATAATGGTGGTCTTCTTAGGTCTAGGAACTAAGTCCCACACTTGGCTCCTTTCAAATTGACCTAACTCATCTTGCATAGCTATGATCCAATCAGGATCGCGCAATGCCTCATCAACTAATTTTGGTTCAATCCCTGAAATCAATGCGACTTCATTAGACTCATTTCTAAAGAATGACCTACTCCTAACCCCTTGTTGGATGTCTCCCACAATTTGGTCTTGGGGATGACTAGTGGCTATCCTAGATTGTCTTGGTGTTGGTGGTGCCTCAAGAATGGTCTCACTAAGCACAGGCAAGGACTCAATATCAGGCAAAGGATCAGATTGGGTTCTTTGTTGCCTTTGCTCATCATCATCAGAGTCAACTTCGACTCTTTCTATGTTTCGATCATTCAAACTTAGCCTTCTAAGTTCAAATTCAATTTCTCCTACATCCCTTGATTGATCATTTAAGTTAGGGATTTCTTCAAAAGCTACATCAGAGGACTCTTCAATCAATTTAGTCCTATTGTTATAGACTCGATAGACTTTGCTGGTGAGTGAGTACCCGACCAGTATCCCTTCATCAGACTTGGCCGAAAATTTTCCAAGATGGTCCTTGGTGTTCAAAATAAACACCTTACAACCAAACACCCTAAGATGTTTAATTGTAGGGGGTTTTCCAAACCAAAGTTCATGGGGAGTCTTTCCTAAAAACCTATGTATCAGGATTCGGTTTTGCACATAGCAAGCTGTATTTACAGCTTCTGCCCATAAGTAACTCGGTAGTGAGTACTCATTGAGCATACTTCGTGCAGCCTCTTGTAAGACTCGGTTCTTTCTCTCCACAACCCCATTTTGCTGTGGGGTCCTTGGAGTAGAGAACTCATGCCTATATCCCTTTTCTTGACAGAATTCTAAAAACCTATGATTTTGAAATTCCCCACCATGATCACTTCTAATGGTTTTAATTGTTGTTGATTTTTCATTTTCAGTTCTTCTACAAAAGGAAATAAAAATATCTATGCTTTGATCCTTAGTTTTCAAAAAGAAGGTCCATGTATACCTAGTAAAGTCATCAATAATCACAAAACAGTATCTACTTCCATTTAATGAAATAACACTACTGCAATCAAACAAATCCATATGTAATAAATCTAAGGCAGTGGTTGTACTTACAGCGCTTTTACCTTTATGAGGCGCTTTAGTTTGCTTACCCTTCTGACATGCATCACACAATTTGGTCTTTTGGTACTTGATGCTTGGTAAGCCTCGCACTAACCCTTTATTGACCAGCTTCCGGATATTCTTCATGTTCACATGAGCCAACCTCCTATGCCAAAGCCACGATTCTTCTTCTTTTGACATGAAACACTTATCAAGAGCATTAGTAGCACTTTTAAAAGAAACTTGATAAATGTTATCTACCCTTGTGCCTACTAGTACTGTGCCAAGTGTGTCAATGTTTTTGACTAGACATTGACTCGAATGAAACTCAATTGTGTAACCCGTATCACACAATTGACTGACACTTAGGAGATTAAAAGTCATCCCCTTGACTAGAAGGGCATTCTTGATTTGGAGATATTCGGATATATGAATGTCTCCAACCCCTATAACCTTAAGGCTACTATTATTACCAAAGGACACATTACCTCTATTTTTGTTTTGAATGGTAGAAAATAGTGACTTGTCCCCGGTCATGTGCTTGGAGCATCCACTATCAACAAACCAAGTTGATAGACGCTCCCCCTTTACCAGTGCCTACAAGACACGAAAGATAGATGTTTTAGGTACCCAAATCTTGGGACCTAATGCATCTACAATGAAAGACTTAGGCACCCATGCCTTTGTTACCTTCTTCCTAGTCTCATGAACCCTAGAAACATGCGATCTATGAAATTGGGTTCTTGACACTAAAGAAATAAAGCTAGACTCATTAGGTTGGTATCCTAATCCAGCCTTGTTGTAGACCGCCCTTTGGGCATTTAGAATCATGTCTAGGGTCTTAGAGCTAGTTGAGAATTTTTCAAGCATTTTCTTGAGTTTCTCAACCTCACCCTTCAAGGCCTTGTTCTCATCCTCAAGGACCTCTAGATGTGGGTCGTCAACCTCATCTTCCCTAAGGGCCCTCAAGTTTTCTACTTCTTCTTTTAATGATTTATTTTCTGTTTTTGATTTTTTAAGCAAGGTAGACAAATGTGTAATAGTCTTATAACATTTTTCTAAGTGAGAAGAGGTTACCTCTTCATCATCCGAAGATGATGAAGCCGCGGCTGAAGTGCTCGAGTCATCACTCTCGGACTCGGACTCCTCCCTTGCCATGAGTGCCAATTGCCGAGTACTCTTCTCCTTCTTCTCTTCCTCCTCCGAAGAACTTGAGGAAGATTCATCCCAAGTGGCCTTGAGAGCTTTCTTCTTCTTGGCTCTTTCCTCCTTCTTTTTGGCCCGTTCCTCCTTCTTGAGTTTTGGACACTCACTCCGGTAGTGGCCTTTCTTGCTACACTCATAACATGTAACATTAGTCTTATCGATATTTTGATCATTAGGTTTACCTTTTCCTTTGTATCTTTGGCTTCTTCTCATAATTCTCCTCACGAAGTTGGCCATCTCGCTTGATGATGATCCGCCTTCATCATCGGACTCGGAGGAGGATGTAGATGAAGAAATCTCTTTCTCCTTCTTTTTTTCCCTCTTTCTTCTTCCATCCTTGTTCTTTGGTCCTGCAACTAAGGCAATACCTTTCTCTCTTTGACCTTTGTTAGCGAGTTCATGCAGTTCCATTTCACAAAAGAATTCGTCTAATTTAACAATGGAAAGATCCTTGGAAACCTTGTAGGCATCTACCATAGATGACCACAAGGCATTCCTTGGAAAGGATTTAAGAGCGTACCTTACTAGATCGCGATTCTCCACGCGTTCATCCACGGAATGTAGACCATTGATGATTTCCTTGAACCTCCCATGTAGTTCACTTACCGTTTCGTTTTCCTTCATGGTGAGATTTTGTAGTTGATTCAAGAATAGGTCCCTCTTGGCTATCCGAGAATCTCGAGTTCCTTCTTGGAGCTCGATAAGCTTGTTCCATAAATCTTTTGCACTCGAGAATGGACCTACCTTGACGAGTTGGTCCTTGGCAATCCCATATTGTAAGGTGACTACCGCCTTGGCATCGGCTTGCCCTTTACGAGTTTGTTCGGTAGACCACCTTGATGAATCGAGTTCCTTACCTTCTTCGTCCTTCGGTGGTGTGAATCCTTCCTTGACCGAGAACCACATGGAGATATCAGTCTTGAGGTAATACTCCATGCGGCTCTTCCAGTACTGGAAATCTGCTCCATCGAAGAAGGGTGGTCTGTTGGTGCTGAATCCTTCCTTCATGGCCATCTTCTTGCTCCTTTGGATGTTAGTCCAGATGAAGAGCACCAGACTCTGATACCACTCGTTAGGATCTTAGATGGCTAGAGGGGGGGTGAATAGCCTCTTAAAAACTTAAACACAAATTTCTACAAAGAAATTTGTTAGCACAGCGGAATTAGGAAACTAAAACAAGGAGGAAACAAGCACACTAACACAAGGATTTACGAGGTTCGGGGATAACTTGCCCCTACTCCTCGGCGTGTCCGTAAGGTGGACGACCCCTCGATCTTCGGTAGATTGCACCCCGGAAAAATTCCGGCTAAAGATCCTCCTTCTCGGTGGAGTAACCTCTCCACAAAGTCTCAAGAAATATATATGTTAAAGCACAAGACTTACAGAGCTCGGAGGCAAAGAAGAATGAACTAACGCTTACAACCACGCGAGGATCAGTGAAAACAGAGAACTCACAGACTGCAGTTTCTCACCCGAGAGCTCAAGAACTTAGCACACCTCAACGATCAACAGAACTTTCTTACTTTCTTGCTTGTTCTTGTGCTTTCCTCTCGCTTTTTACTGCTTCTTAAGCCTTGTCCTCTGCTGTCACCGATCGTGGTCAATCTACACAGAATCATCGCTGCAGCCAATCCCTCTTCCTCCTTACTGGTTCTCTGAACTCACACCAATGAAATCACAGTCTTCACTGGTGTCTTCTGAGCTCGAACCAATCACCAGGAGTCAAGCGGATCGCAGCCAGATCACACCAGTAGCCGTTGATGCCTCAAATGCACCATGCGCCGCGAATCACAGCAGAAAGGCCATTTGTCGTATTCCTCTTATGGACTTAATTTGAAATTAGGCTTGGAATGTGATCCTGCAAACTCAAAAGCTAACAGCACAGATGGTTATATGAATCAGGCAGATCAAATGCAGTGGAGGAATCGCAGAAACAAAACTGATTGTGTGTGTGGATCGGTCACCAGACCGATCCATGGACGACAGAGATATCTCATCGGTCTCTTGATCGATCGATCGTGGAGACCGATCAGTGTTGGTCGGTCTCCACGACCGATCCCTTCCTTCTTCTCTTCGCAATACCATCTCGATCGGTCGAGGCCGATCAGATTACCTCGATGTGCTCGGTGTTTCCGATCGGTCTGCAGGCCGATCAGATTGCACCAGTGTGCACATCAGAGTGTTTCTGATCGGTCTGACCGATCGAGTTACACTCGGTGTGCTCTGAGTGATCCATGGAAACTTAGTTTCATTGGATCGGCCGATCCACTGTCTTATGTATCACTGGATCGGTCTGGCGACCGATCCAATGTACCATGGAATCATTCGACCAAATCAGACGAACCCTGCCCTCTCCGACCGTTCGGTCGGACCCGGCCCTCTCCGGCCCTCTCGTCCGGAGAACGAGCCACCGAGCCCTCTCCGACTCCGTCCGGTCCAGAGAACGATCTCGGCCAGTCCGAACGAGCCACCGAGCCCTCTCCGACTTCATCGGTCCGGAGAACGAGCTCACCGAGCCCTCTCGACCTATTCGGGAACGAGCTACCGAGCCCTCTCGGACTTCGTCCGGTCCGGAGGCGAGCTACTGAGGCCCTCGGCCTAGTCGAGGCGAGCTACCGAGGCCTTCTCCGACTTCATCAGGTCCAGAGAACGAGCTACCGAGCCCTCTCTGATCTAGTCCGGAGAACGAGCTACCGAGCCCTCTCCGACTTCGCGTGCCAAGTTTCCAACTTGGACTTTTCCCTTCCACTTGATCAACCTTGATCATTAATCAAACCGAGTTTAATTAACATCTGATACAAACTTAAATCCGTGTAAACATCAAAACAACAGCCAGGTCAGACTGTATCAACATATTTGAGATAATTTCATATTTATCTAAATTATCGTATAGATTATTTAAACTATTACTGATAGGGGTATTGGATAATTTCATATTTATCTAAATTATCGTATAGATTATTTAAACTATTACTGACAGGGGTATTTTGATAAATTATACTAACCTTAAGCACACTCCCTAATTCAGTAGGCTTCTCCGTTGGATTTGACTCGAGTCTAGATTCACTTTTGATATGCTTCTCTACCTTCACTAGCTACTCATGAAGCTTGGTCAGGCGGGTCCAAAACTTGTGGACATCTTTGACTTTTCCTACCCTGCTTGTAATTTTGTTAGATAATAAGTCTGAAATTAATTTTATTACCTTTTGGTTTGCTTCTGTGTTTTGGGTTAATTGCCTCAGTGTCATACCGCTATCGAAGTTGTTCATAAGGATGAAATTTTCCATCTGCATCCTCCACAAATTGAATTCATGCCTCTTGTACATCTCATATGGTGGTGGTTCGTGGATGCTCCATCCTTCTTGATGAGACATTGGTATACTGGCAAAAAATATAGACGAGAAGTAATTTTCAAGACTTTGTCTTGGGGGTAAGTAGTGTGGGAGATAAAAAGAAAATAAAGGTGTTTCACCAAGTTTGAAAAAAATAATTAAAAATATTATGATAAATTTTATCAAGAGAGTTATTTCACCAATTCTAACTAATGGTGAAAAAAATGACAATGATTTTTTAAAAAAAAAAAATTGGAGGGGAAAAGTGAAAAAGGTATGAATAATTTTTAATTAAAAATGATATATAATTTTTCTTTCAAAAAAGGACCTCCCTTTGCTTGATTGGTGGTTGCACCAATTTAGAGCGGTACCGGGTTCGATACCACTTATAGGATCGGAAGAATGCTAGAGGAGGGGGTGAATAGCGATCATCGAAAAATTCGAATTAAATCAAAGTACGTAGCGGAAGAGAAATAAACCAATGCTAACAAATTGAGTTTTACTTAGTTTGGAGCCTTCGACGACTCATACTCCAAGGCCCGGACTCATCGAGTGCTTTCGTTGGACAATCCACTAACAGTTCACAAAAAGTTTACAGGAGTTAGGTACAAGAACTGGAAATCAAAGTTACCAACAACAACAAAATAGAAAAGTCTTGGATGTCGGTGTTGGAGGAGCTTCACAGCTTCATAAAAGCTTTTTCGGAGCATCGAGCAAGAGAGAAATTTGTTGTAGTTGTTGTTCTGAACCTCCGGGTCGAAGACTTTTAAATAGGTCTATTCTGGGCGCCTGGAGCCCCTCCGGGTGCCTGGACCACGTGGCTTGGCCAATCGACGCGCTCCACATCAGCTTGTGGATGATTTTTCGAGTCCGGGCGCTTGGACCGAGTCTGGGTGTCCGGATCGCTTGGGTGCTTGCGGCCTGCTTGCTCCAGGCGCCCAGAGTCCTTTCTTCAGCAGTCTTCTCCTTGTAAGGAAAGGTTAGTCTAGGTAATAAAAATTATATCTACCCTACAAAACAGAATTATCACAACATATCAGATAGGGTAGTAATTTGATCCTGTCTTCTCGAGATCTGGATCTAGTCAAGATCTCAACTTAGGCTTTCCAAATGGACCAAAGTTGGATCGATGCCTACAGTTCCTTCAACGGAGAACGCGTCCTCACTGGATCTCTCCTTCAGTTTCTTACCTTCACTTACCAATTGCAGTCACTTGGCTTGTCTCTGACCCACTAGGTCTTTCCACTAGTTGTCAGGTCCACTGACTCAACTGAACTTCAGCTGGTTGTTAGGTCCTGCAGACCCAACTGGATTTTCCGCCAGAAATCAGGCCCCACGAACCTATCTGTACTTCCCACCAGCTATCAGTCCTGTAGACCTAGCTGGATTTTAGCTTGATGTCAGGTCCCTTAGACCGGTCAACTCCTGCACACTTGATAGAAAAGGTTAGACAAATATCACATCTAACTTTAATCTATCTGTCATACATCAAAATCAAATTATTAGTACAACCTGTACCAACAATTATGCCACTATATCTAGGAAATAAACGTCCAACATAATCTAAAAATATAGCAGAAAGGGACGAATCTATTTTAAAGAAATTACATCAAATGCAAACCTCGACATTTCTCTTTCCCACTTGTTCTTGGTCTCCGACTCAATGCTCAAGCAACAAATAACCCACTAGGACTGGCTAATAGGGTGATTCGTCGACTCGGTACTTGGCAGACTTGGCAACAAAACACTCAGCCAAGTCGAGGACTCAAACTTGATAACTCATGCCGAGTGCCGAGTTGATACTCCGCTCAGCTCTGGGCATTCAGCCTAACTCGATAGGTCGGCTCAACACTTAACTTGGTCGGACTCAACGAGCTCGACACTCGATAACTCAGTTAGCTCGAATATAACATACAAGGTAGCTCAACCTTCCAAGCGACTCAATCATCCTAGGTAATTTATTCTTTTTCTTATTTGACAGTGCGAAATTATTAGTTCAAGCAATAATCTCGACGGATAAATATGAATTGAATTTTTATATAATTTAAATTTAGTAAAATTTCTACATCTCTAACCGTGAGAGCAGTTGACTAAAAGGAAAAGAACGATTAATTGGAGGATAATAAATAGTCGATTGATTGGCAAATTCCAGTCACAAATAGAAATCCTATAAAAAGGATCTCGTCGAGGTTTTGTGAATTAGTCATTGAGATCTATTTGAATCATTGAGTGAGTGTCTCTACATTTTAGAGTCGAGTAAATAAAAATAATCGAGCAAGCAAGAGTTCTTTGATTGCAATTTTTTTTATTAAATCAATTTATATTTTCCTTATATTTCTTTTATTCATTGTATCTAGAGAAATTAAAATCATTCATAAGAATTGAAATAAGGTAATAGCAGATGATATTCAGGGGCGGATCCAGTGGAGGGACGACATCGACGGTCATCTTCTTTTGTCGGCGGTGAAATCCTTATATTATGGGGTTTTACGGATGGAGATGAAGGATATCACTCCTTATTTATCGTGAGCATTTCTCTATACTTGAATTTCTAAATCCGTCACTAATGATATTTAATTTATTAAAAGAAAATTTATATTCAATCAAAATATTCAAAGCGAGAATTTCTACGTCCATTTACTAATTAATAGAGTAATTGTAATAATTGATAACACCGGATAATGCGATTAACATGTGAAGCTTCTCCTAACAAGGCGCAATTGCTTTAGCGACCCCAAATCGCTCGGTTTGTTGTCGGTCGAACCGAGCCCGGTCGGACCGGCTTGGGGCTGACGCTTACCGACTTCTTGCTCCGGCAGCTCAGAAGGCCGCTGCATCTCCTCCTGCCGCTGCCGGAGAACCGCTGTTGCTCTGCCTGGACGAGGCCGAGGTCGCCGCATCGAGAGGCAGCGCTGGAGAAGTTGGCCAGGCTGGCGCGGTCAAAGCCTTCCGCGGTGCTGACGCTCCATTGGATGCTCACCTCGCTCGGGGCGTAGCACTCGCTGCGCGCGATGGACGGAGCCGCCTCCAGATCGACGCCATGCCGTACCTTATCGAGGGAATCGCGCCGGCGGTACGTCGCCTGAGTGGAGAAGCTCTCTATCTCGAAAAGGTCCGAGCTTGCGTCGCTCGCCGCGTCGTCATCCACCGAGAGCTTCGGAATAACCGGAAAGGTAAAGCTACGGCGGGCTTCGTCGTCGGAGAACGGGAAAACGACAGAGAGGCGTTGGAGATCTGACGGAGCATTCGCCGCCGTCTCCATCGTGGGCCGGTAGACTTCTAGTGATTCCCGCGGAGGCTCTTCGGAGGGAGAGTCATTCAAGATGGGGAAGGAGAAGCCGGCGGACGAGCTCACGGTCAGGCGATCAACTTCTGGCAGAAATGTTCTCGACGGCGATAATCGAGTGGAAGCACTAAAGAGGCTGGGATTTGTGGGACAATTTGTAAGAGATATCATCTTCACGTTTCTCACCAGCTCCTCGACGCCAAATTCGTTCACGATCTCGTCGATCGCGGCTCTCTCCGGAATGCTACTCAAACCCATTTCCCCTGCTCGAAAGATGGGATATTTCGAGATAACAGAGGAATTCAGCTCCAAAGCAGAGCGAAGCGGGCTTTTGGGTTCCGGGCACTTCTCGTCAACATCAACCGCCTTCTTTCCCGAGCAAGAGCAGTTGCCGCGGAAGAGGCGGCGGCCGGCGGAGGACGGAGACCTGGAGGCCGGATCCTTCAAAGGCAAGGAATTGACGCGGACAGAGTAGGGGAGGAGGCCCGACCGGCTGTTGCAGCTGGTTTCGGACGAGGCGGTCGGCGTCGAGCGGGTCGAAAGGCTGCGGGCGAGCTTAGCGTGGCCGTCGTCTCTCCGGTGGAGGTCATCGCACCTTTCGGCCGGTGCGATGATAAATTTGGTGCGATTGACGGGTGGCTCGTGAGTTTCGTCGTTGAAGTAGCGGTCGGCGTCGAAGATGCCGATCTCGGGTTCGTGGAAGCAGGGGCCGGCGATGCTGGCGACGGAGACAGCGGGGCGGGGAGAGAGTACTAGAGCGGCTTGTGATCTGAGTGGCTTTGGAGGAGCGGATGGGAGAGTGGACGGGACGTGCGCGAAGCTCGAAGTGACTCCCGCGTAGTACTCCATCGTCACTGTCTCAACGCAAGAAGTTCCTAAAGGGGAAACACAGTTGAGAGAGACACAGAGGAAATGAGGAGGCCAGTGAGACACTTAAGTAGACTCCAGAATTTGACGCAACACTCCGCATGGGCCATGACAGGGATTTCCCGACGTTTTCACTTTGCTGTTTTCCTTTTTCTTCCTTTGTTTTTTTTTTAATAAAAAAGTAAATATTCTTATTCTTACCTGCAATTGCACCGGTAAACAAATCTTAATGCATTTTATAATGAAAATTCTTTTCAGGAATCTCCAGCTCAGCAAAATAGAGTTCTTTGCCTGCAGTTTGCTGGGACAGCAACGTGCTTAATTCGCCGGAATTTTTTTTTTTACTAAACAAAAATACTATACGTTACCATGCTTACGGATAAAGACATCGAATATTAAATAGATATTATAATACGTATTTAACATCTTCATAGATATTATAATGTCTAAGAGAGAGCATGGGAGGGATAAAAGTGTTCATCCTCTCAACGTCATCCTTTTTTTTTAAATGGTAATATTATTTTTTAAAAATACTAAAAATATTTTTTTTAAAAATAAGATTATTATTAAAAATAATAATAATAATTTAAATATTTTAAAATATATTTAAAATATCTTTATTTAATATAATATAATTTTAAGATGATTGAGTGTACTGTGGGACCTGTAAATAATGAGAATTAATGTTAAAAGGAATTTATGAAAGAGATATGTTATAATGAGTATGTGACAGTGAACCACATGCTTTTTGATGAGTTGTGAATGCTATAATGAGGGTGAGTTGTTGATGCTCTAAATATACAATATAGATCAATCCACATAGATCTGATCATGGTTCGGAATCAATAGTTCGACAATTCAATGATTCAGAATCGTCGATTTGATGCTTCCTAATAGGGAGACCCTTAATCTTAACCGTCCTTATAGTTCACGGTTCAGAACTACTGGTTCACAGTTTAGTTTATAGTTCACCATAGTTCACTATGATTTACCATGGTTCAAGATTATTATTATTTTAAAATAATATAAATTATAAATTTATAACAAAATATAAAAAAATAATTTGCACCTATTTAAATTGCTTACGTATTCCCTATAATTTTAAAGGAGTATTTTGAACCTTGAAAATATCGTCATCAGTACTTTTTTCATATCTCGAGTGTTGAAATTTGCTTGGACTTATTATCGGTAAATTGAATAATGTGATCCTCATTGAGATTTCATTGCCCTTTGAAATCGAAATGATGAACCTCCTCCTCCCATTACAATTAGAGAATTAAAGTCAAAAACGGTTGAGATTTCAATTTAATTCAAAAGCGGTTGAGATTTCAAAATTGAAAGATGAGAATAGATAAGATAATGTGAAAATGATGAAATGAGTTCCTTATTAATAGAATTTGAAAAATAACGGACACTAATTGTAGTCATTGATAAAAATTAAACAAATAATTCGAACCTTTAAACAAAAACAAAAGTCCTCCCACCCTCTCTTAACGGTCAAAATCAACAATCTAATTGTCGAAATTATTTTTACTCATTCCCTCTAAATAACACCATTATAAATAAACTATTATCGAGTTAAAAAGAAATTATTTACTAAATTACTTTTCTTTTTATATACCAAATGAAAACTAATGATCAGTTATTAATTAATTAACTACTACATATGAATATCAATATGTTCTAGTCTAATTGGTTAGGATACTTAACTGTCACATAAATGACTTGACTTCATCTATTAAAACAATAAAAAAAATGAGTTTTGTCCTTGTGAAAGTTACTAACCTTGTATGCGAAGATGGAGTTTGGTGCCTGGCGACGTACGCAACCAATCACACCAAACGAGAGATAGACCCCAAAGAATGGGTTGTTGTCTAGCCAGAAAGGGTGATGTTCGTCCCTTTCCCTTGCTGTCCGGCGTCCGTAAGGCTATTGCTTATGAGGTATGAAGTACCCCAAAGTGTTGGGGTTCCAGTAGCAATGTTTGCTCATCTAAACAGAGGTCAGAGACGGTCGGGAAAGAGCAAATTGCTGGCGGATATAATCTATCTGCTGGTTTGTTTGCTTGGGGTAGCGGTGGTTGGTCGGGGCTACTACTTCTGGGATCCTACAACCAACAAGGAGGTGCTGGCTGGTAGGGAGGAGTGTCCGGAGGTGAAGGAGCCGATGGACCAAGGAGAACAATTCTCCTTAGTGCTTGGTGGTCAGCGACACAAAGAGGAAAGGGAGAAAGGAGGAGAGGGTTTCAAAAACCTAAAATCCAAATCTCATTCTTTCTCCCAACTCTATATTAATAAGTAGAATTCCTAGATGGGTTTGATGAGCAAGGCCAAACCCAACCCCATAAGACTTAACCAAAACACAACCCATTATGCTCTTGGTTCGGTTCAAAACTAAAACTCTTTTAATTAAAACTAAACTAATTTGAGTTATAATTAAACCAAAGAAGGTCCAACTTATCTTCAAAAGATGTGGTCCATCCACGCTTCAATTTTGACTCTAATCTTTCTATATTTGCCCTTTGTCTAGTCCAAATAGACTCAGTCTCTCTCAATATGAGAATCCAATTCTCAAACTCATTTTAAATCTTTCGGATAAACTCATAATGCATGTGACCCAATATATTCCTGGTTATATTTGCCATCCATAATTAACTATTAATTATGGATCAATCATGAGTGTTACCTAGTAGTACATCATAACTCTCAATTGACTAAAAAATCAACAGTTGATCATAGAATTTCTTATGAAACCTTTTAGCAGCTATGGTGAGACACGTCTCATTCCTTTCACATGTTTTATACCCACTTGGTTCAGGACATGGTGTATGTGTCTGTCCCCACTTGGCTGACTATATCATATATAGTCCAAGTAATACTTTCTCATTCTATGGATTTAAATTACTCATACATGTGTCCAAGAGTATAATAGTCTTAGCATGTAATGCTTTAGCCAACGACTTTGATTAATAATCTTAACAAGTGGTCATAGGGTATATGTCTCCTAGTAAGGAGAGGTGAATCCTCTATGGGCTATTTAAACATCTTCAAACACTTTGACTTATACCTAATCATCTCGAGGTCATATCTTCAAGGAGATGCTTGCTTAGGATGTCAAAGACTAAGGTGACTTGAATACCTCAAGTCAAAGGAAATTTGCCTTTAAGCTACAGTAAAAGCTTTATTGGCATATCTATATATATAGAGAACTATATGAAGTCTTACAGTAGGTCACTCCAATAAACTAGTTATCATAACTAGTATCCACGTTTAATTCTCAACATCCCAATGTCTTCAGCCAGTGAGGAATAGTTGCTTGGTTAGACCAAGGAATATAACCCATACTAGTCACATAGAATCAATAATGTCCGTATACAACAATTCATTGACTAGGAAAGATTTTAATACATTCATAATTACACATGTAGATATGCTCACTAGTTGTGATCCAATTACAACTCCTCTCATGCTATAAATTATACTACGGATATTCAATAAGTGAGTTTAAGATCGAATCACATGCATTAAATATGTACACTCAAACAGTAAATTTTTATTTAACCAATAAATAGTACAACCATAAGACGATTGCCTTAGGACATTTCTCAAATATAACATACTCCTACTTAACCTAATGCCAATTTCCATGATATCTAATACTGTAGGTTTAGACGTGACTCTCAAACTTTGTGGTAGAGCCTTTGTTAAAGGATATGCTAGGTAGACCTGACCACGGTTCGGAACCGACGGTTCGACGGTTCGGAACCGCCGGTTCGACGGTTCCAGGCAGGTCGACCCTTAACCTTAACCGCCCAAGACGGTTACGGTTCACGGTTCAGAATCGCCGGTTCACGGTTCGGTTCACGGTTCGTCACGGTTCGTCACGGTTCAAGATTAATATGTTAATAAAAATTAAAAATTAAAAATTAAACATTAAAAATTAGAAATTAAAATTTATTAAAAAAAGGGCTTGCACTTATTTAAGTTGCCTACGTATCCCTTTAGGGGAATCAAAGCCCACGTAGTTCTTTTACATTTTTATCCTTTTACATTTTCATTCACTTCCATTTCCTGTTCCTGTCGTATTTGTTCCTTCAGTATCAAAATCTTCAACTTCGTCATCTGAAAGTTGCATTCCTTGGATTCTTTTCTCCGCTCTGGTCCAATCGTCCAGTAATGCTTGGGCTTCCAATGAGTCGAGACAAAGTTGATCGTCGTTCATCTAATATGTTGCCACGGCACTGAGCGTCTGCTCCACGGCAACAGTTGACACTGGACAAGCTAAAATTTCTTTTGCGATCACGGAGAGAACGGGAAGCTTTGAGCCTTCAGTGACCACCACTTTAAGATATCGAAGTTTTCGCTATCTGCTTCATTAAAATCAAAAGAAGTCGTAAAATAATTCTCAAGTTCCTGTGTGGAACTTGAGGATCCCCGTGGACGTTTTGTCCGTTCTTTTAATAAGAGTTGTGCTTTTGTAAGTTTTAAATTACTACTAGTAGTTTGTTGAATTTCAGAAATATTAATTTGTGTTCCATATTTTGCATAATATTGATTATAAATATCATATAAATAAATTCTAACATTATATATAATATTAACTGGATCGGGAAGAAGAATCTTTAATTGGAATTAAAGCATCATAATATAAAGTTAACATTTCTTGTAAAACTTCAATTTAAATCTAGGATCTAAAACAATGCAATTAAATAAATTTCAGAATTAAATAAAATATTTTTTCCCATTTAGTTTTCATAGCTAAGATGCAAGAAGATAAAGATTCATTATTAATATGTTCATTTAAAACTAATACTATATTAGAAAAATTTTTAAAACTAATTGAGCAATGGGATAATAAACACCCAAAGTTGTTGCATCATTAAATACATTTAAAATTTCATAAATACTACTACAAATATTCCATTGTTAAAAAAAAAAATATATATTAGCAATAGTGTTTTGTGCAAAAACTGAACATAATAATTCTTTATATTGAAATGAATCTTGTAAAAATTGATATGTTGAATTCCAACGTGTTGGTACATCACGTGGAAATTTTTAGGTCTCATTCCATTAATTTTACAAAACCTACCCCATTGTTTCATTATAGATGGATGAGACCATAAATAAGAAATTGCAATTCTAATTGGTTTAATATAACTTTCTAAAATTTTTAAACCATCTTGAACACATAAATTTAAAACATGGCATACACAACGAATATGAAAAAATAAACCTCCAATAATAGGTTGACAAACAAATTTTAGATCATCTATACAAGCGGTATTAGAACTAGCATTATCTAATGATATTGAAAATATTTTATGAGTTAAACCATATTCTTCTAAAATTAAACATAATAATTGTGCGATATTATGAGCATTATGTGATTCATCAAAAACTCTATAAGCTAATAATCTTTTTTGGAGGTTCCAAGAGTTATCGATCCAATGGCAAGTCACACCCATATACGAATGTGTTTGCCAATGATCACTCCAAATATCGGAACATAAAGAAACTTTATTATCTAATTTACTAAATTCATCAATTAAATTTTTTTTCCTTGTTTTACTAATTTTTTAATTGTACGAGTAAGTGTAGTCCTAGGAACACGTTTAGCACATGGATTAAGAGATTCTTTACAAAAATCTTCAAATGTGCATTTAGATCCAAAACTAAAAGAAAGATGTTCTACGGAAACAAATTTAGCTAATGATTCTCTTAATTTATTATCCGAATATAAAAATAAACCGGAATCGGTACTACCGCTAGTTGAAGAAAATCTTGATAATTGTGTTTGAGAACGGTCGAGTCCATATTCCGTCGAGTGCTTCGTTTCTACATGTCGTTTACCCATAGCCGCCGCCGGCTTGGAATTTGTAGGAAGCATTGCAGTGCTTATATTTTGCACGCATTTCTCCCGACGGAAGAATGACCTTCTCAAAATGTTTAGTAAAATAGAAGGAAGTTCCCAAACCTTAGAAGTAATTGCATCGGTACTTCCTTGTGTGCCGGGTGTCGGATTCGGAAGATGCTCGATCTCATCATCGGTGGATTGAATGTTGGGGTCCTCCTCCCGCGGATTCATTATTTGCTTTCCCTTCCGAGCTCGAGATGATGCACCTCCGGCCTCCTTCCATTGTAATTGAAAAGAATGTAAGATTAGAGAATACGAAAATGAGATTAAGAGTAGAGAAGATGTGTGTGAAAATGATGAAATAAGCTCTCTATTTATAGAGTTTTGATAGTAACGGACACTAAATCATAGCCATTGATCAAAAACGGTCAAATGATCCTAACCGTTGAAAAAAATACCTAAAAAACCCTCCCAACGGCTACGAACCGCCGGTTAACCGGCGGTTCAAGCCGTTTAAAAAAAAAAATTCTGCGGCTGAACCGCCGGTTCAACCCGCCGGTTAACCGGCGGTTCGCCGGTTTTACATCCAATGAACCGGAACCGGCCCGGCAACTTGCCGGGCCGGTTCCGGTTCGACCCGGCGAACCGGGTCAACGGGCAACCGGCCCGTTGACCCGGTTACGGGCCCGGGCCGGGTCCGGGCCAGACCCGGCCCGGGGTCGTATTGCTAGGTCCATTTTAGTAGGAATTTTCTCGAGTTGCATTTCATTCCTACTGATGATCTCTCTAATTAGATGATAGCGACGAAGCACATGTTTAGATTGTTGGTGAGACCTTGGTTCCTTAGCCTGCGTGATGGCTCCAGTGTTGTCGCAGTAAATTGGCAATGCTTCAACAATGATTGGAACCACTCCAAGTTTAGAGATAAACTTCTTAATCCAAACTATTTCCTTTGCTGCTTCAAAAGCCACAATGTATTCTGCCACAGTGTTAGAATCTATAATAGTGTTTTGCTTGTAACTTTTCTAATTTCTTGTACCTCCACTCAATGTGAATATGTATCCAAACTAAGCTTATGAGTCATCCTTGTCTGTCTGAAAGCTACCATCAGTATACCCGCTTATAACCATATCACCTTCTCCATATACCAAGAATACATCCTTAGTTCTTCTTAATTACTTAAGAATTATCTTGATAGGCACCCAATGATCCATTCCTGGATCAAATTTGTATCTGCTGGTGACACTCAGAGCATACGATACATTGGACCTCGTATATAATATAACATACATGATAGATCTTATAGCTGATGCATAGGACACCTCATTTATGTAACTCCTCTCATCTTCAGTCAATGGACACATAGACTTCAAAAGGTGAATCCCATGTCTCATCGGCAAGAAACTTTTCTTGGATTCTGACATGCTAAACCACTTTAGTGCTTGGTCTATATATGTATACTTCTAAAGACCAAATAATCATTTTGATCTATCTCTATAGATCTTAATCCCGAGGAGATAAGTTGCTTCTCTCATATCTTTCATAAAGAACATTTTAGATAACCAAACTTTAACTAACTATAGAATAGATACATCATTTTCTAAAAGTAATATGTCATTGATATATAACACTAGGATTATGATTGCACTCCCACTAATCTTTTTGTATACACAAGGTTTGTCAATGTTGGATCGGAAAGATGCTAGGGGGGGTGAATAGTGATCATTGATTTTTTAGAAAATCGAGAGAAAACAGTGGATAAAAAGATAGCAAGAAAGAAGCTAGAAGGAAGAAGACAAGCATGCGCTAACACAAGTAATTTTTTACTTGGTTTGGAGCCTTCGATGACTCCTACTCCAAGCCCCACACTCGTTGGGTGCTTTCATTGGGTAATTCACTAATAGTTCAAAAAGTTACAATAATGAAGTATAAGAACTATAATGAAACATTATTGACAATAGAGAAAACTAAGTGAAGCTTGATGTCCGATTGTCAGTGGAGTGTTAAGTGTTATAGGAGCTTTTTCGGAGTAGCGCACAGGAACAAAAGTTGTAGTAGATGTTGTTCTGAAGCCGCTGGTTGAAGGCCTTTATATAGGCCCATTTCAGGAGCTTGGAACCCCTCTGGGCACTTGGATCGTTGCTAATGTGGCGATCTCTCATCGAAACTTGATCCGTCAAGTTTATCCACCTCCGGATGCCTGGACGACCTCCGGATGCTTGGACCGTTGATGTGGGTTGGCCAGTTGTCGCACTCCAATTAAGCTTTTTGATGTTTTTTTTGATCCGGGCTCTCGGACCAACTCCGGGCACTCGGACTGCTCGAGTGCCTGGTGAGGCCACCCGGGTAAAGCTGGTTCAGGCGCTCGGACCAGCTATGGGTGCCCAGAGTCTAGGCAACTGGATACCTTCTGGGCACCAGAACTCCCTTTTTTCAGTAGTTTCTTCTATGCAAAAAAGGATTAGTCCAGGCTACAAAACAATGTTTATCCTACAAAATAAAGTTAGCACAATATAGCAGGATAATAGTAATAATTAGATCATGTCTTCGTGAGACCAGGATCTAGTCAAGGTTCAACTTAGGTTTCCTAATGAACCTAAGCTGGATCAACATCTACAGTTTTCTCAACCGGGAACGTGTCCTCAATGGATCTCTCCTCCAGTTACTTATTTTCACTTACCAACTACAATCACTTGACTTGTCTTTGACCCACTAGGTCTTCCCACCAGTTGTCAGGTCCCGTCCACCTAATTGGACTACGATCGATTATCAGGTCCCGCAAATCCAATAGGACTTTTTGCTAGATATCAGGTCCCACGGACCTTTCTAAACTTCGCACCAGCTATCGGGTCCCATGGATCTAACTGAATTTTAGCCTGGTGTTAGGTCCTTTAGACCCATCAACTCCTGTACACTTGGTAAAGTAATTAGATCACAAAATGCTCTAACTTTAATCCACTTGTCATTAATCAAAACATGAGTTAGATTATTAGTACAAATTACACCAACAATCTCCTCCTTTTTGAAGCAATAACAACCTGGGTTAAAGTTAGAAAAATAATATTGAAAAATAATATATAAAAAGTAAACAAATGATCTTAGTTAGTTTGTTATTTTTCTACATTAACTCTTACCCTCCCCTTTGACATTCATAAAAAAAATACTAATGTAAAAGAAAGATAGGCATAAACTATGATCAAATAAAGCCAGTCATTAATATAGAAATATAACTAAAAGTAAACACTTTATATATCTCAGATTGAGGGAGAGGTTTGAAAAAATTTACAAATATTTTTAAAGGTATTTTTGAAGTCACAATTATAATCCAAGTAAGGCTTTGTAAAAATACATTTTAAGTAAACTTCTTCAAAATGTCTAAGTAAATTTTTTCAAAAATTGTTGAGTAAACTTTTTTAAAAATTTCTGAGTTAACTTTCAAAAATTGCTGAGTAAAACTTTTTCAAAGTCAAAATTATATTCCAAGGCTTTGTAAAAATACTTTTTAAGTAAAATTTTCAAAATTTCTAAGTAAACTTTTTCAAAATTTTTTTACTAAACTTTTTTAAAATTTTCTAAGTAATTTTTTTTAAAAAAATTCTAAGTAAACTTTTGAAAAAATTTCTAAGTAAATATTTGTAAAGTAATTTCAAAGAAAAATTTTTTAATGAAAATTTTCAAAGTAATTTTAAAGAAATAATTTTCTAGGATAGATTCAAAGGAAAATTTTTTAAGAAAGATTTTCTTAGTAAATTTGAAGAAGAATTTTTTAAGCAAAATTTTCAAAATAATTTTTTAAAAATTTTCTAAGAAAATTGCTTATAAAAAATTTTTTTTAGGTAAGAAATATTTCAAGATAATTTTAAGAGTATGGATTCAAAATACTGAAACGACCACCCTCCTTATTACTACTCTCTAAGGGTGGACGCTACTTAACTACTCATTCTACTTAACTGATATTGCTTACTCTAAAGATAGTAACACTTAACCCCCTTTAACTGCTCCAGAAAATAAGAACTGAACATGTAACTTACAACAACTAATGCATGCAATTCAAGTGTAATGACTGTATCATATCAAAATTTCCAGGCAACCTTAGCTAACAATAAGGAAAATAGTTAACCCATCAATGAATCCCCGAGTAGCACGAAATAGAAAATCCGATTCCAAAATTTTCTTATCAACATAAATAAGGAATTAATCTTAATAAATTCTTTAGCAAGGTCCCAAGGCTTCCATAGTCCAGATATCACACATCCATCCCACACCTCCTTGTCACCTTCCTTCACTGTAGCTTTCCTTTTCCTTTATCTGCAGTAAGAGGAAATGCAACTATAAGCGGATGCTTAGTAAGCGCTATCTAACACGCAAAACTCGGATATGCATGTGTACAAAAGGGAATCTAGAAACTGAATGCTTTAAAAGAAAAGATGCTCATGCTCATCTAATAGCAAAGGAACCAAAATCAAAGAAATCAATACTGCAAAGCTAAAGGATCGGCTGGTCATACCTGTCAAGCTAACAGAGGAATCAAAATAGACTGAAATGCTAAACATGTAAGGCTGCTCATGCTTGCAAATAGCAGTAAGAAAGTCTAAACAGCATGCTAGAATAAAAGAGCTAAACTTGCTGGTTTTTAAACCTATGTGAAGCTTATTTCATTTATTCCCAAACTTATACTCTTATACTTCAAAATAATAATCTCTTGGGCCCAGACTTAGTACCATTGCGCGCTCCCTAATAGAAACTGAGGTAGCGAGCCACCTGTAACGACCACCCTTCTTACTACTACTCTCTAAGGGCGACCGTTACCTAACTATTACTCTACTTACTAGTGTCACTTATGCTAATATTAGCAACACTTAGATTTATCACGACCCCAGAGGAAGTCCTACCGAAAAATTTCGGCAGAGACTCCCCTGTACCGGTGACCAAATCAACCATACAGACACTATATACACAGCCACAGGCGGCTGGAACATACTTTTTTCACAACCACGCAGTATAATAACACAATAAGAAGAAGGAAACTACTCTAGCAATAGCAAACAACTATATCACTCCTACAATAGGACCTAACTACAGGTGCGGAATAAACTTAATTACAATCTCAACTCATAATAATATTTAAAGAAACTAAAAGAACTCTAAACAGAAGAGTCTTGACAATTTGCCAACAAACTCTGGATCTCTCCATAGTCCAGTCATCACACACCTTCATCACCACCACCTTGTCGCCTTCCTTTCATATTTTAGCTTTTCCTTTATCTGCAGTAGGAGGAAAAATAGATCTATAAGCGAAGTGCTTAGTAAGTACTATACTATCTCACAAAAACTCGAAGTGCATAAAAATGCAAACGATACTAAAACTGAAATGCTAAAAGAAAGCTACTCATGCTCATCTAATAGCAAAGTACTCAAATAAACTGCATACTTATGAAATACAAGAATAAAGCTGAATACTGGAAATAATACTAAACATGCTCACTAAACTTATAAGAAAGTAATGAAACAAATGCTATATGCTTAGAAATAAAGAAACTAAACTTCTGTTAATTCTAAACATAGGTAATACTTGTTTCATTTACTTATAGCTTTATACTTGAAATTAATCTTTTAATTTCTTTTACTTTTACTTTTCTTTCTTCTTCTTTTTCTTTGGGCCCAGGCTTAGTACCATCTTATGCGCGCTCCCTAATAGAGACTGCTGTAGTCCCACAGGGTAAAGACCTCGGTCTTACCAGGGCTGAGACCTCGGAAACGGTCACCTGGATCTGTTTAACGACAACCTCGGAAGTCGGGTACTAGCCTCTTACTTTAATTTACTTGTTATCTCTTTTTAACTAGACCTTGGTCTTTTTCTTACTTATAGCTGCTCATTATAGCAAGGAAAGTCCAAACTAAATGCTATGTGCATACATGTATATGCTAAAATATGTTCATGCATATCTTTAAGCAAAGGGAAACAAAAATCAGCATACTACTATATGTTATAACCTGTTCATGCACATCTTAAAGCAAAGGGAAACAAAAATCGGCATGCTACTATATGCTAAAATCTGTTCATATGAATACTAAAAATCTGCACATGTGAATAACAAAAATCTGCACACGTGAATCATTAAAAATCTGTGAATGAAACAAAATTAAAAACTAATACTGCTCATGCTATTCTAATACTGCCTACTTTAAATAAAGGCTACCCTTCTAACTAAATAAGGGTTGTTTTTGCCCTTTGAGTTGCAAGGAAAATGCTAAACCATTCTAACTAATTAAAGGGCTGTTCTTGCCTTCTTGAGTAGCAAGGAAAATGTTAAACCCATTTTAACTAATTAAAGGGCTGTTCTTGCCTTTTTGAGTAGCAAGGAAAATGTTAAACCCATTCTAACTAAATAAAAGGGCTGTCCTTGGATAAGGAACTACTCATGCTTATTAAGAAACTTTTCTGCTTAAAACAAAACTGTGAAATTCTGAAACTGAATCGCATGTTGAAATGCAAAGGAAACTAAGCAACTGAAATGCAAAGAAACCAAACACTGGAATGCTAGATAAGGTAGCAAAATAAGCTAACTCTGAATTGTTATAACAAGGTTGTTTATGCCCATCTGCACAGTCCCAAAAGAAAGACAAACTTATTGGAATTTATGGGCAGCAGGTAGATACACAAGGGTACAACACTGAAGTGCTAAAGACATGCTTAAAACATAACTAGGTGCTGGGACTAGAGGCTGTTCGGATATAAAAAAAATTGAAAACAGAAATACTATGGCAGGAAATGCTCTAATCTGCATGGTATAAAGAACTAACAGCATAGGCAGAACATGCTATCTCTTAACTGCATAAGGAAATTAACAGCATAAGCAAGAAATGCTACAATCTACACGGTATAAGGGAACTAATAGCACAAGATAGCTACATATCAAACCCTAAACCTTTTCCCTCTTGTATCCTTAATGAACTTACGGCAGGGGCTTTTTAAAACCATTTATATCCTTCTTTGAACCTCACGACAGCAAACATGAACTGGGTGATCTGTACAGTATGACCCAAACACAGGGAAAGCAAGGAAACAAACCAAAACATAGAATGCATGGCAAAATACCTAGCAGCAACTGAAGGAAAGAATGAATAACAACCCTAGCATCATCTATTCGGCACTGCAAATTCTGTGAGCAAGGAAAACAAAAACCTAACGTTCAGAGCTACTCCTACCACAGGTGAGTAGTACTTACACTTGCTTTTAGGACTTACAATCGAAGAGAAGCAAGTTCTAGGGTTTCGGGTGAAGCTTGAAGATCTCGGCGGCTCCCTTGAGTTCCCGAGCTCCCTTCGTCGCGGTGACCACGCATGGGTGAAGGTCGGCCGGAAGAAGCCTTCGTCGGCGCCGGAGAAAAGACCTAACGCCGTCGCCCCTTTTCGCCCGAGAAGGATCGCTCGAAGAACAGTGCCGTCGCGAGGAAGGGGAGAAAGAGGGAATAGGTTTTGGGTTCGGGAAAACACTTAAGCTCTATTTTAAATCTAGGGTTTTGTTATCAACTATAACTTAAATCTATTTCTCTCCATACTTGGTTAATAAAACCCGCGTAGCTCAGTTGGTTGGCTGCGCCCGGTTAGGTCGGGTTCGACCCAAGGTCATGAGTTCGAGTCTCACCTTCAACGATTTTTTGTCAGAACTTCTTTTTTTTTGTAAACATACTAAACGACCTCCAAAAATTACGTAAAAATACTCTAAAAATCTCTAGAATATTTTAAAAGTATTTCCAAATATTTTTATGGACTTTTAGAACTTGAAATAGGGAAAATTGGGACGTTATAATCCCCCATACCTTATAAAAAGTTCATCCTCGAACTTAGAATATCTCTGTATACTTCTGTCTGATACTGTCCTCCCGCTCCCAAGTGACTTCCTCATGCTTCTGGTTCTGCCAGATGAGCTTCACTAGTGGTACTTCTATATTTCTTAGTCTCTTAATTGCTCTGTCCACTATCTGTGTAGGTCTACTCTCATTACTCAGATCCTCTTGGATCTGCACTGACTGAGGCTGAATCACTTGGCTCGGGTCGTGGAGACACTTCTTTAGCATGGAGACATGAAATACATTGTGTATTGTTGACATGTCTTGTGGTAAGTCCAGCTCATAAGCTACTTTCCCAATCCTCTCTATGATCAGGTAAGGTCCTACATAGCGAGGACTTAATTGGCCCTTCTTGCCAAATCTCATCACTCCCTTCATAGGAGCAACCTTGAGGAAGGCTGACTCTCCCACTTGGGATTCCAATGGCCTACGGCGTGTGTCAGCATAACTCTTCTGTCTGCTCTGGGCATTCTCAATTCTCTGTCTGATTTTCTAGATCGCCAGAGTAGTCTCATCTATCAGCTCTGTCTGAATGCCCAGCTCTACCTCCATTTCTTTTCTCTCGCCTGCTTCTTGCCAGCAAATGGGTGATCTGCATTTCCTGCCATACAATGCCTCATAAGGTGCCATCTTGATAGTAGCCTGATAGCTATTGTTGTAGGCAAATTCAGCTAAGCATAGATACTTGCACCAACTTCCCTTGAAATCTAATGCACAAGCCCTGAGCATATCTTCTAAAATCTAATTTACTCGCTCTGTCTGTCCATCAGTTTGAGGATGGGAGGCTGTGCTGAACTTGAGCTTGGTGCCCAGTGCATTCTGAACACACTCCCAAAAGTGTGAGGTGAAGCGCCCATCTCTATCAGAAACGATAGATTTAGGAACTCCATGAAGTCTGATCACCTCCTTAACGTATAGTTGTGCCAACTGCTCTATGGAGTGGGACACCTTGATGGCTAGGAAATGGGCTGACTTAGTCAATCTGTCCACTACTACCCATATTGCGTCATATCCGTTTGTAGTTCTTGGAAGACCTGTTATGAAGTCCATGGATATGTCTTCCCAGTTCCACTCTGGTATTGGAAGAGGCTGAAGAACTCCTCCTGGCCTCTGGTGTTCTGCTTTGACTCTCTGGCATGTCAGGCAGGTACTGACATATTTAGCAACGTCTCTTTTAAGTCCTGACCACCAGAACCTCTGTTTCACATCTTGGTACATCTTGGTAGAACCAGGATGCATGGAGTATAGGGTGCTATGAGCTTCTTCTAAAATCTTCTTTATCAGTTCTTCATCATTGGGCACGCAAATGCGACTCCCCTGATAAAGAATCCCGCTGTCCGTCACTCGATGAGCTTCTTGGTACATCTTGGTAGAACCAGGATGCATGGAGTATAGGGTGCTATGAGCTTCTTCTAAAGTCTTCTTTCTCAGTTCTTCATCATTGGGCACGCAAATGCGACTCCCCTGATAAAGAATCCCGCTGTCCGTCACTCGAAACTCTGACTTGTCTTCTTTCTGTATCCCTTGCTTGATCTTCTGGATGTCTGGATCTTCACTTTGCTTTCTCAGTACCTCCTCAAGCAATGTAGACTCTAAGGTCAATGCAGAGAGTTGCCCTTCAATAATTTCAAGTCCAAAATCTGACAACTCCCTCTGCAGTGGCAGGGCTAATGATGACAAAGACATCAGGGATACACTGGATTTTCTGCTTAGTGCATCTGCCACTTCGTTAGCTTTGCCTGGGTGGTAGAGGATTTCACAGTCATAATCTTTGACTAACACCAGCCACCTACGTTGTCTTATGTTTAAGTCCTTCTGAGTGAAGAAGTACTTAAAACTCTGATGGTCGGTGAGGATTCTACACTGAACTCCATACAAATGATGTCGCCAGAGTTTCAGTGCAAAGACTACAGTTGCCAGCTCAAGATCATGAGTGGAATAGTTCTTCTCGTAGTCTTTGGGTTGTCTGGAAGCATAAGCTATAACTTTTCCTTCTTGCATGAGTACAGCTCCTAAGCCCATCTTGGAAGCATCACTGTAGATGTCAAAACTCTTGTCACTCTCTGGAACGGTCAGAATGGGAGTACTGGTCAGTTTCCTCTTGAGTTCTTGGAAACTCGGCTCACATTTGTCTGACCATTCAAACCTCTTGTTCTTTCTGGTGAGGGCTGTTAGTGGAGATGCTATCCTGGAAAAGTCCTCCACGAATTTCTCGTAGTACCCAGCTAAACCAAGGAAACTTATGATCTCCCTGGCATTCTTGGGTCTACTCCAGTTGTTGACCGCTTCTATTTTAGCTGGATCCACTTGGATACCTTCTTTAGAAATGATGTGACCCAGAAACGCCACCTGCTCCAACCACAACTCACACTTTGAGAATTTAGCATAAAGTTGTTTCTACTGTAGGGTCTGCAGAACTATTCTTAAGTGCGTGTCATGCTCCTCTAGGGTTCTGGAATAGACTAGAATGTCGTTGATGAACACAATGATAAATTTGTCAAGGTATTCTCTGAACACCCTGTTCATCAAGTCTATGAAGACCGCTGGCGCATTAGTCACACCAAAAGGCATGACTACAAACTTGTAGTGCCCGTATCTGGTCCTGAAAGTCGTTCTAGGTATATCCCTTTCTTTCAATTTCAACTGATGGTACCCAGAGCGCAGGTCTATCTTTGATAACACTGTTGCCCCTCTCAACTGATCAAATAAGTCGTCGATCCTGAGAAGGGGGTACTTGTTCTTGATCGTCACTTGATTCAGAGCTCTGTAATCTATGCACATCCGCATAGATCTATCTTTTTCCTTGACAAACAACACAGGAGCTCCCCAAGGTGAGTGACTAGGGCGAATGGAGCCTTTGTCAAGTAACTCCTGTAGTTGTGCTTGTAACTCTTTCAACTCTGCTGGAGACATGCGATACGGAGCTTTTGAAATTGGACCGGTACCAGGAACCAATTCAATCTCAAACTCCACTTCTCTGTTGGGAGATAGTCTAGGTAGCCCTTCTAGATATACCTTTGGATACTCACAGACTACCCGAACATCTTCCTGCTTGGGTCTTTCTTGTTATCTTTGTCCTTCCAGTTCTGATTACTTGACTGGGGTCTCTGTTTCCCCACTGTCTTGTCTTCTATCTTGACTGACTTGTGTTGCGTTTGTTGTTCCTTGTTGCTGTTCAGATAGTGCTCACTAATGCCCTGCTGACCAGCTCTTCACCAATCTATGGTCGGCGAGTTTCACTACTCACATTAGGTGCTATTTCTAGTCTCAGCATTCAGAGCGTCAGTCTGGCTCATTCTTTCACTGTACTTACTAACTCTAGGCAAAGGTGAGCTAGCCTGTTAAATCTTTTGACCGCTTCTTCTACTGGTAGGTCACCTTGTCTGAATTCCATAAGCTCCTCATACTATTTATTGGTGATCCGTTGACGGAAGACTTTTTTGTAAAACTCTATCTCGAAGTCAACCCAGCTCATCTGGTTGACTGCTCTCTTACTCTCCACTCGCTCCCACGACATACAAGCACCTCCAGATTGGCAGAAAGAGGCACACTTAACCTTCTCGACTTATGGCCAGTCAAGAAGCTCCATTGTGCTCTCAAGTATCTTGAACCAAGCCTGGGCATCCCAAGGCTCAGTCGTGCCTGAGAATCTTTCTGGTTTCAGCTTCAGCCACTGGATGAGGTATGCTTCTTGTATTCTAGGTGTTGTGGTGACTTCTAGGGCAACCGATAGGACTTCAGTCACCACTGGGGTCTCCACATTAATGGTTGGGGGAGTGGGAGGAGTTGGCTTCTGATTGGCCATTAGATTGGCAATCACTTGCTACTGCTCGCTATTTGTCTCTGAAGTTGAGCAACAACTTCAGAGAGAATAGGCCCAGGGGTTCTGGGCTCTTCGTTCTCCTGAACTCGGTCCTTAGTATGAACGGTATGTTAGGACCGAAAAGTAGCTAGAGGAGGGGGGTGAATAGCTCTTCGCGTGCTCGTTGAGCTTCGTTGCTTGTTTCTTCAAAGTGATGCACAGCGGAATACAAAGAAACAAACTACAACAATGCTAACAATAGGATTTTACTTGGTATCCACCTCACAAGAGGTGACTAGTCCAAGGATCCACGCGCACACACACACCTCCACTAATAAACACTCCTTTTCGGTAACTACCGAAGGCGGAGAAGCCCTACAAGACTCTCAATACAAGTAGAAGAAAGGGTAGTAAAGAATAAGCAAAAGCTTACAAGAGATGCAGTAAAAACCCTAGCTTCTTCTTCTTCTCGTTGCAACTCGCCTCTTGACTTGGATGAACCTCCAAGAACCTTTAAGAACTGGCGGTGAGGAGCTTAGAGAGTGCTGGGGAGGAGCTGTCGAAGATCTGAGATGAAACGGTGAAGAAGTGATGCCGCAGCCAACGCACGCCTACAGCTCAAATACGACGCAACGATCGGATCCCGATCGATTCGAATATTCCCAATCGATCGGGGAGGCTTTGGATCGATCCACGGATCGATCCAGAGCGCCTCTGTGCTCTGGAAAAATGCCTGGATCGATCCACGGATCGATCCAGCGCTTATCGCGCGAAGCAGCAGCGTCCCAATCGATCCACTGATCGATTGGGACCTCTGGATCGATCCCGGATCGATCCAGAGGGGTTCTGTTCGTGGGGACTCACCGGATCGATCGGCGGATCGATTCAAATCTTCTGGATCGATCCACTGATCGATCCAGATCTGCTGGATCAATCCACAGATCAATCCAAACCTGCTGGATCAATCCACGGATCAATCCAAACCTGCTGGATCAATCCACGGATCAATCCAAACCTTAGTTTTTGCCCAAAACCAAGTCCAAAGCCCCCTAAACCAACATCTAGTCAACCATGACTTGTTGGTACATAAGACCTAGCATCCGGTCACCCTTGACCAGCTAGGACTCTCTCACCAAGTGTCTGGTCAATCCCTTTGACCCACTTGGACTTTTCTCTTCTTGCCAAGTATCCGGTCAGTCCCTCTGACCTACTTGGACTTTTCTTTCTCGTGCCAAGTATCCGGTCAATCCCTTTGACCTATTTGGACTCTCACCAGATGTCTGGTCAACCTTGATCCATCTGGATTTCTCTTGCCTGGCTTCACTCACAAGGACTTTCCCAATTGACTAGCTTCACTCACTAGGTCTTTCACCTGGCTTCACTCACCAGGACTTTCCCAATTGCCTAGCTTCACTCACTAGGTCTTTCACCTGGCTTCACTCACCAGGATTTTCTTCCTGCCTAGCTTCACTCACTAGGTCTTTCACCTGGCTTCACTCACCAGGACTTTCCTAATTGCCTAGCTTCACTCACTAGGTCTTTCACCTGGCTTCACTCACCAGGATTTTCCTCCTGCCTAGCTTCACTCACTAGGACTTCCCAGTCAAGTATCCGGTCATCCTTGACCTACTTGACTCTTCTTCAATCAACCTTGCATTGTCAAACATCGAAACCCAAACCAAGACTCAAGCTTGGTCAACCAGGTCAACCTTGACCTGAGGGATGTTGCACCAACAATCTCCCCCTTTTTGATGTTTGACAATACCAACACTATCACTTACAATACCACATGTAAGTTAGGCTAATCCCATAGCCTAAGCCTTCTTCATGCCACTAGGTAATGAATACATAAATTAAGCCCTTCATTCTCCCCCTAAGAGGGCAAACTCCCTCTAGGTAATGAAAGCCTAACTTACTCCCTTTCATTCTCCCCCTATTGGCACACATCAAACCATCTTTGAGCACACATCAACCCGTGCCTCAATTTTGGGCACTCTTCAACAAATGCCCCATTGTTGAAAACTCTCCCCCTGAAGAGTTGCTCATCGTTGTTCACAACTTCACTCGTTGTGACCAACACGATAATGAAGGTCTCATACCCTTCATTAACCTTAACCCTACATTCTCCCCCAATGTAGGCAAATGCCCATCCTTGAGCATTATCCACTTGAAGCCACTTGAACAGTGAGGATATCCATTCCCCATTAAAGTTTAAACGCTCAACCTTGAGCATGTTCTTAACGGAAGGTTGACCACCTTCCAAGGTTCATGAAAAATAATTTTCATGTCTTTAAAGAGTCCCTCCCCCTAAAGACATGGTGGTAACTTCTGTCATTGCACCAACAATGACTTGGAATCCCCAAAACTTTAGGAAACCCAATTTTAGAAGTTTTGAGGTTCAAATATTCAAAATTTGAAACAAACCTCAACCTAAACTTCAACTTAGCCTTCCTTAACCAATCCATCCTTGTTTTCCACACGAACACACCCTTTTTATGTATACAAATGTATTTTCAGGGGTTTGGAATGGTTACCTAGACTAAAATAGGTTTAGAGTGCTGAAATCAAGCCTTCCCAGCCAAAATCAGCATCCTGGATCGATTGGAGTTGGGTTCCAATCGATTCAGCCTATCTGAATCGATCCACTGATCGATTCAGGATGTGTGGATCGATCGGATGATCGATCCAGCGAGCTTCTGCTCACGAGAATTTCCTTATGAATCGATCCACGGATCGATTTAGGCACTCCAATCGATCCATGGATCGATTGGAGCTCTGATAGTTGCTGAATTTCAAATTCAGCCAACTTCAGAAACCCCTAGAAAATTCTACAAAAATCTAAAAATCATGAAATTTCGTGTAGACATTATTTAGGGCATACTTTATCATGGAAAAATAGTTTTCTATGAAAATACATCATATTTTCAAAGATTGACACAAACTTGAGAACTTGCAAACACTTTAGTGTTTTCTTTAAGTTTGTGTCTAACTATTCAATGGTGATTACTATCAAAAGATAGCCTTCACCAAGGTTTTCCAAAATCATTTTGAAAACATTTTCAAACCAATATCCCACCATGTTCCTTGGGCTTAATGCACATGACTTGTACATTAGCTTTCCCAATGATGGGAAAACACATAACTATGTGTTTTGATGAACCTAAAACTCAAAAGAATGCACTAAATCAACATGTTGAGTTTTGTTCATCATCCTAACATCTCACTTGTATCTATTGTGGACAAAACACATACAGGTCATCTTATAGGTCTCTGTGAGATGTAAAATTTGGTTTTGCCCTATTCTAGGGATCATGCATAACTATCTAGGCATTTTAGAGATATTAGACATCCATCCAGGATGTCACTTGTTAATAAGTGTTGTTAAATGCCATTTGTCCTTAATTACAAAGAATTAAACTTAATGCATGATTATTCTATGGCATACATCAAAATGAATTAACTTTCAAAAGAAAGATTCCTATAATTACATGATGTATGTATGACATGACATGGTATTTTTGTATTTTCATAATAAGTCATGAATGCACAAATAAAACATGATGTCATGGTATATAATGGGCAACCAAACATGGCAAGATTTTACATAATTAAAATATACCTAGATTATCTATCTAAATATCCTTAACCCTTAGCTAATCCTAAAGCATAAACCCTAGATTGCCCAATTTCCTTAGGAAAATGCCAAAACCCAACTTGACATTTCTTTAATCTCTTGAATTAATTATGCCAATTAAAAATTTAAAACATTCCTCAAATGTTGGCATATTTCATTTTCCCATAAGAGTAATCACTTTAAATTAAGGCTTAGATTTGCCTTAAATTCCTAAGAACACTTGATTTCTTGTGCCATTTTAAAGTCATCTCAAATTTCTTCCTTTATAGCACATTTTACTCTCTCCAAGAGTAACAATAAATCCATTTCATTTTCAAAGGTTAACAAAAACCTTGAAAATGCTCCTTGAGTGTCAATTTCTTCAAAGTTGGGTTAACTACCCTTCTTCTCAGAGTTGACACTCTCTAACCCATCTATGGGATAGAGAAAATGCTCCTAGGAACCCAAAACCTATTGGTGCTCCTTGGATGCTCTAGGTATTCACTAGGGATAACTTCCCTAGATACCTTCCTAGTGACCTTGTGTGGTTTCTTAGAAGTCTTGGTCACTTTTTCTAGGTCAACTCTAGGGATTGCTTCCCTTGTAACCTTCTTTGTGACTTTCTTAGACTTCTTAGAAGTCTTAGTCTCATTTGTTGCAAAAATACTCTTAGAGATAACTTCCCTTGTATTTTTGGCTTGACCACTAGACCTAGGGTTGGTTCCATAACTATATGGAACCCTATGGTAAGAGATTACATCCTTCTTAGCCTTTGGTTTGTATCCCAAACCCCTATGGCCATTAGATGACCTTTGTGCTCCTAGACCTAGGCTATGCTCATTTTGCCCTTTTAGGATATTTTCCATTCTTTTTAGGGTCTTTTCCATTTTATCAAGCCTTGACCTCAAGACTTGATTTTCTATCACTAAGTCCTTAGTTTCTGGTTTTCCATTAAATTTATGAGCATTTTTATTTCTAGGCTTATAGCTAAGGTCCTTAGTGTGATTGCCTAGATTTTTATCTACATTCCTAGCCTTAGGTGTAGTAGTTTTAGCATGAAAAGCTATATGTTTTTCCTTAATGCTATCATGCTTCCTATTTTCATGGTAAATAGCATTAAAATGATATAAATTAGAACTATCATGCTTTTTACCATAATTTAAAGGAGTAGGCTCAATGAAAGTTACCTTTCTTTTTACCTTGGAGGCTCCCCCTTGACTTGAGCTTCCTCCATGAGCCTTGACCATCTTCTTCCCATTAGGGCATTGACTTCGGTAATGCCCCTTTTGATTGCAAGAGAAGCACACAATGTGCTCCTTGCTCTTCTTTGTTCCGGGGATGGTCTCCTTTGACTTCTCCTTGCCCTTAGGTGCCACTTGGCCCTTATTCTTGGCCAATTTAGGGCACTTGCTTTTGTAGTGCCCATGTTCCCTACATTCAAAACATATAATATGATTCTTATTATTAATTGAACTATTTATACCTTCTTGTGTAGGGGTAGCACTTGCTCCTCCATTTGATATGAATGTAGAGGCTTCCTCTTGATCCGAAATCAATTTCCCTCCAATTGATTTATCTTGACTTGTGGAGGTGGAAGCTTCTTCATCCTCTTCTTCTCTTGACCCGGATGTGGAGGATTCTCCTTCTTCTTGATCCGGTGTCACCAAGAGTTGCTCCCCCTCAATCCTAGAGGTGGAGGCTTCACCTTCTTCTTCATCCTCTTGTACATGAAACAAGGAATATGCTCCTTCCTTGCTCTTTTGATTACACTCCCTTGAGAATGAAGCTTCTTGGATTTCCTCTTCTTCGGAAGTTGAGCATCTCTCAACTTCGGAGTCACCCTCTTTGGATTCTTCTTGGTTAGGTACAGTGGAGGGGATCTCATGAGCCTTTTCCAATTTGCTCCATAGCTCTTTGGCATCTTCAACTTCTCCAATTTCCTCCAAGATGTTGCTCGGAAATAGATTGACCAAAAGCTTAGTCACTTTGTCATTGGCCTCACATCTTTGGATTTGTTCTTGGCTCCACTTGCTCCTTTTGAGAACTTTGCCCTTTGAATTCCTTGGAGCCTTAAAACCTTCCATTAGAGCAAACCATTGCTCTATCTCCATCATCAAGAAATTTTCAATTCTTGATCTCCAAGAATCGAAGCTTGTGGATGTGTATGGTGGAGCCACCCTTGTATCAAATCCAAGTCCATCTTGGAATTTCATCTTGAAGTTGAGTTTCTTGAAATCTTTGACTTTTGATGAATTTGCTTCAACTTCTTCACCCTCTAGCTTTGCTTGTTTTGTTTGACCCTTCCGGCGATGATTCCGGTGAAGAGCGGCCTCGCTCTGATACCACTTGTTAGGACCGAAAAGTAGCTAGAGGGGGGGGGGGGGTGAATAGCTCTTCGCGTGCTCGTTGAGCTTCGTTGCTTGTTTCTTCAAAGTGATGCACAGCGGAATATAAAGAAACAAACTACAACAATGCTAACAATAGGATTTTACTTGGTATCCACCTCACAAGAGGTGACTAGTCTAAGGATCCACACACACACACACACCTCCACTAATAAACACTCCTTTTCGGTAACTACCGAAGGCGGAGAAGCCCTACAAGACTCTCAATACAAGTAGAAGAAAGGGTAGTAAAGAATAAGCAAAAGCTTACAAGAGATGCAGTAAAAACCCTAGCTTCTTCTTCTTCTCGTTGCAACTCGCCTCTTGACTTGGATGAACCTTCAAGAACCTTCAAGAACTGGCGGTGAGGAGCTTAGAGAGTGCTGGGGAGGAGCTGTCGAAGATCTGAGATGAAACGGTGAAGAAGTGCTGAAGGAATCGCACGCCAACAGCTATAAATGACGCCAACGGTCGAATCCCAATCGATTGGATTGCTCCCAATCGATCGGGGAGGCTTTGGATCGATCCACGGATCGATCCAGAGCGCCTCTGTGCTCTGGAAAAATGCCTGGATCGATCCACGGATCGATCCAGCGCTTATCGCCGACGGCGTCCCAATCGATCCAGCGATCGATTGGGACGACTTCTCGCACGGATCCCGATCGATCCGCGAGGACTCACCGGATCGATCGGCGGATCGATTCAAATCTTCGGATCGATCCAGATCGATCCAGACATCTGGATCGATCCACGGATCAATCCAAACTCCGGATCAATCCACGGATCAATCCAACCCTGCTGGATCAATCCACGGATCAATCAAAACCTGGATCAATCCACGGATCAATCCAAACCTTGGTTTTGCCCAAAACCAAGCCCAAAGCCCCCTAAACCAACATCTAGTCAACCATGACTTGTTGGTACATAAGACCTAGCATCCGGTCACCCTTGACCAGCTAGGACTCTCTCACCAAGTGTCTGGTCAATCCCTTTGACCCACTTGGACTTTTCTCTTCTTACCAAGTATCCGGTCACTCCCTAAGACCTACTTGGACTTTTCTTCCTCGTGCCAAGTATCCGGTCAATCCCTTTGACCTACTTGGACTCTCACCAGATGTCTGGTCAACCTTGACCCATCTGGATTTCTCTTGCCTGGCTTCACTCACCAGGACTTTCCCAATTGCCTAGCTTCACTCACTAGGTCTTTCACCTGGCTTCACTCACCAGGACTTTCCCAATTGCCTAGCTTCACTCACTAGGTCTTTCACCTGGCTTCACTCACCAGGACTTTCCCAATTGCCTAGCTTCACTCACTAGGTCTTTCACCTGGCTTCACTCACCAGGATTTTCTTCCTGCCTAGCTTCACTCACTAGGTCTTTCACCTGGCTTCACTCACCAGGACTTTCCCAATTGCCTAGCTTCACTCACTAGGTCTTTCACCTGGCTTCACTCACTAGGATTTTCCTCCTGCCTAGCTTCACTCACTAGGACTTCCCAGTCAAGTATCCGGTCATCCTTGACCTACTTGACTCTTCTTCAATCAACCTTGCATTGTCAAACATCGAAACCCAAACCAAGACTCAAGCTTGGTCAACCAGGTCAACCTTGACCTGAGGGATGTTGCACCAACACGGTACGGGGACATCCTCTTCTTGACATCTAATTATGCAGAGGAAAAGGCTTGATAGCTTCTCTAACCCTTCTAATTATACTTATATGTGAATATAGAAAAGGGAAACAAAATCTTCTATCTTACTTAAGCATTCAAAAACAAATACTCTATATTGCAGTTAATAATAAGGAAAGCAGAATAAAGAAAGAATTTAAATACTTTCTTACTTGGAGACGGCAAGGCTGATGCTGATGTGTGTGTGATGCTGGAGAATGGAACCTCGCTTTGATACCAACTGTAACGACCACCCTTCTTACTACTACTCTCTAAGGGCGACCGTTACCTAACTATTACTCTACTTACTAGTGTCACTTATGCTAATATTAGCAACACTTAGATTTATCACGGCCCCAGAGGAAGTCCTACCGAAAAATTTCGGCAGAGTCCCCCCTGTACCGGTGACGAAATCAACCATACAGACACTATATACACAGCCACAGGCGACTGGAACATACTTTTTTCACAACCACGCAGTATAATAACACAATAAGAAGAAGGAAACTACTCTAGCAATAGCAAACAACTATATCACTCCAACAATAGGACCTAACTACAGGTGCGGAATAAACTTAATTACAATCTCAACTCATAATAATATTTAAAGAAACTAAAAGAACTCTAAACAGAAGAGTCTTGACAATTTGCCAGCAAACTCTGGATCTCTCCATAGTCCAGTCATCACACACCTTCATCACCACCACCTTGTCGCCTTCCTTTCATATTTTAGCTTTTCCTTTATCTGCAGTAGGAGGAAAAATAGATCTATAAGCGAAACGCTTAGTAAGTACTATACTATCTCACAAAAACTCGAAGTGCATAAAAATGCAAACGATACTGAAACTGAAATGCTAAAAGAAAGCTACTCATGCTCATCTAATAGCAAAGTACTGAAATAAACTGCATACTCATGATATACAAGAATAAAACTGAATACTGGAAATAATACTAAACATGCTCACTAAACTGATAAGAAAGTAATGAAACAAATGCTGTATGCTTAGAAATAAAGAAACTAAACTTCTGTTGATTCTAAACATAGGTGATACTTGTTTCATTTACTTATAGCTTTATACTTGAAATTAATCTTTTAATTTCTTTTACTTTTACTTTTCTTTCTTCTTCTTTTTCTTTGGGTCAAAACTTAGTACCATCTTATGCGCGCTCCCTAATAGAGACTACTGTAGTCCCACAGGGTAAAGACCTCGGTCTTACCAGGGCCGAGACCTCGGAAACGGTCACCTGGATCTATTTAACGACAACCTCGGAAGTCGGGTACTAGCCTCTTACTTTAATTTACTTGTTATCTCTTTTTAACTAGACCTTGGTCTTTTTCTTACTTATAGCTGCTCATTATAGCAAGGAAAGTCCAAACTAAATGCTATGTGCATACATGTATATGCTAAAATCTGTTCATGCATATCTTCAAGCAAAGGGAAACAAAAATCAGCATACTACTATATGTTATAACCTGTTCATGCACATCTTAAAGCAAAGGGAAACAAAAATCAGCATGCTACTATATGCTAAAATCTGTTCATATGAATACTAAAAATCTGCACATGTGAATAACAAAAATCTGCACACGTGAGTCATTAAAAATCTGCGAATGAAACAGAATTAAAAACTAATACTGCTCATGCTATTCTAATACTGCCTACTTTAAATAAAGGCTACCCTTCTAACTAAATAAGGGTTGTTTTTGCCCTTTGAGTTGCAAGGAAAATGCTAAACCATTCTAACTAATTAAAGGGCTGTTCTTGCCTTTTTGAGTAGCAAGGAAAATGTTAAACCCATTCTAACTAAATAAAAGGGATGCCCTTGGATAAGGAACTACTCATGCTTATTAAGAAACTTTTCTGCTTAAAACAAAGCTGTGAAATTCCGAAACTGAATCGCATGTTGAAATGCAAAGGAAACTAAGCAACTGAAATGCAAAGAAACCAAACACTGGAATGCTAGATAAGGTAGCAAAATAAGCTAACTCTGAATTGTTATAACAAGGTTGTTTATGCCCATCTGCACAGTCCCAAAAGAAAGACAAACTTACTGGAATTTATGGGCAGCAGGTAGATACACAAGGGTACAACACCGAAGTGCTAAAGACATGCTTAAAACATAACTAGGTGCTGAGACTAGAGGCTGTTCGAATATAAAAAAATTCAAAAACTGAAATACTATGGCAGGAAATGCTCTAATCCGCATGGTATAAAGAACTAACAGCATAGGCAGAACATGCTATCACTTAACTGCATAAGGAAATTAATAGCATAAGCAAGAAATGCTACAATCTACACGGTATAAGGGAACTAATAGCACAAGACAGCTACATATCAAACCCTTAACCTTTTCCCTCTTGTATCCTTAATGAACTCACGGCAGGGGCTTTTTAAAACCATTTATATCCTTCTTTGAACCTCACGGCAGCAAACATGAACTGGGTGATCTGTACAGTATGACCCAAACACAGGGAAAGCAAGGAAACAAATCGAAACATAGAATGCATGGCAAAATACCTAGCAGCAACTGAAGGAAAGAATGAATAACAATCCTAGCATCATCTATTCGGCACTACAAATTCCGTGAGCAAGGAAAACAAAAACCTAACGTTCAGAGCTACTCCTACCACAGGTGAGTAGTACTTACACTTGCTTTTAGGACTTACAACCGAAGAGAAGCAAGTTCTAAGGTTTCGGGTGAAGCTTGAAGATCTCGGCGGCTCCCTTGAGTTCCCGAGCTCCCTTCGTCGCGGTGACCACGCACGGGTGAAGGTTGGCCGGAAGAAGCCTTCGTCGGCGCCGGAGAAAAGACCTAACACCGTCGCCCCTTTTCGCCCGAGAAGGATCGCTCGAAGAACAGAGCCGTCGCGAGGAAGGGGAGAAAGAGGGAATAGGTTTCGGGTTCGGGAAAACACTTAAGCTCTCTTTTAAATCTTGGGTTTTGTTATCAACTATAACTTAAATCTATTTCTCTCCATACTTGGTTAACAAAACCCGCGTAGCTCAGTTGGTTGGCTGCGCCCGGTTAGGTCGGGTTCGACTCGAGGTCATGGGTTCGAGTCTCACTTTCAACGGTTTTTTGTCAGAACTTCTTTCTTTTTGTAAACATACTAAACGGCCTCCAAATATTACGTAAAAATACTCTAAAAATTCCTAAAAATCTCTAGAATATTTTAAAAGTATTTCTAAATATTTTTATGGACTTTTAGAACTTGAAATAGGGAAAATTGGGTCGTTACACCACCAGTCCTATGAGGGTAAAGACCTTGGTCTTACCAGGGTCAAGACCTCGGAATTGATCACCTAGATTTATATAACGACAACGTCGGAAGTCGGGTAATAGCCTTTTCAAATAAAATACATATTATCTTTAAATACTCCTAAAATGAAGTGTCTCGGCATTTCTTCAAATACTTGGTGTATGTTTGATCTCAAATTATGGAATTTGGGATTAAATTAAATCCTTGGTCTTTTCTTACTTATAACTACTCAAATATGTGACATGCTCATGCTCAATAACTCAACACGAACTAAAAACAAGCAAACTGGGATGGCAAAGGAACCTCTAAAACTGCATGCTGGAGCGTAGGTAAGGTCGTCCGTGCTAATTGGAAAGCAGAAAAGGTCTAAACGGCACGGTTCAAATAAAGGTGTTCTTATTTATTGCAATAACAGAGCAAACCAACATGGTATACTTAAAACACAGGATGTTCATGCTCCCTAAATCAGTATCAAAACTAAAAACTGAAATACTAACATGCACAATCAAGAAGCAAGAAAACTCAACTAACGTACTAAGGGTAAACTATTATTTTGGCGGTGCCAACTAATTTAGTGCGTCCTTTGATTTATTAAACTTGAGTTATAATTACATTTTAGTTGAGGTTTAATTACTTTATGTTCAATTTAAGTTTTTAATTTTAAATTAATTAAGTTGGTTAAATTGTCCTTAAGATTAAAATTTTCTTTTAATTTTAAATTTATTAAATTGTTTGGACTATCTTTGTTTAACATATTATATTTAATATTTAAGTTTTTATTAATTTTTAATTTTGAATTAGTTAAATTAGTTAAATTATCTTTCTTTAAAAGTATATCTTTAATATTTGACTTTTTATTAATTATTTATTGTGAATTTGCTAGATTTGGTTTTAATTTTATTAAAGTATTTAATTTTGTCCTCGTATTTTTTTTTTGTCTTTTATATTGTTAGTTGAATTTATTAGATTCATTTTATCAGTAGATTTATCCTTTATATTTTTATTTATTAAATTATTTTTTATATAAATCTCTAGATTGACATTATCTAGATTATCAAATATTTTATTAAGAAATTTATTGATTTTATTTATTTTGAGTTCATTAATGTTATCACTTGAATTTTTAGATCTATTTAAGTTTGAATTATTATTTAAATTTTTAGATGTATTTAAATTCAAATTTTCTAAATTAATTACACCTAAAGTTTTATTAGTTATTTTATTTAATTTCAAATTTTCTGATTTAATTAAATCTATTTTTTTAGATTTTCTGAATTAATTAAATCTAAATTATTTAATATATTTGTAGGGGTATTTTTATGAATATCTAAATCATGATGCAGATTTATAGAAGAAATTTCTAAACTATCATATACAATATTTAAATTGCTACTGATAGGGATATTTTGGTAAAAAAATACTGAGCTTAAGCGCGACCCCTAATTTTGTAGGCTTCTCCATTAGATTGAGCTTAAGTTTGGATTCATTTTTGTCTTGTTCCTCTAGCTTCAATGGCTCCTCATGAAGCTTGGTTAGGCGAGTCCAAAACTTGCGAGCATCTTTGACATTTCCTATTTTGCATGTAATATTGTTTGGTAATAAATTTGAAATTAACTTTATTACCTTTTGATTTGCTTCAAAGTTATGAGAAGATTGCTTCAGCGCCATGCCACCATTGAAGTCATTCATCAAGACGAAGCTTTCCATTTGCATCCTCCATAAGTTGAATTAGCCCTTCTTGTATATCTCGTATGAAGGTGGTTGGTTGACGTTCTGCCCGAGCATCTCTTTATGCTCCATTTCACTTACACAAAACAATTTCACAAAGAAATTCTAAGACTGGGTCTTGGGGTAAGTAGTGTGGGATGAAACTAATAGTTCAAAAGTTATAATAATGAAGTACAAGAACTATAATGAAAGGTTATTGACAATAGAGAAAAATTAAGTAAAGTTTGATGTCTGTTTGTCGATGGAGCGTTACAGCATTGTAGGAGCTTTTTCAGAGTAGCACGCAGAAACAAAAGTTGTAACAGTTGTTGTTCTAAAGTTGTTGATCGAAGATCTTTATATAGGCCTATTCCAGGTGCCTAGACCATTTTTGACATGGCGATCTCTCGTCGAAACTTGATTCGTCAAGTTTATCCACCTCCGGGCGCCTGGATCTCCTAGGAGCTCTTGGACCATTGACGTGTGTTTGGCTAATCGTTGCGCTCCAACTTAGCTTCTCGATGATTTTTCTAGTTCGAGCACTTGGACCAGCTCCGGGTGCATGGACCACTCAGGTGCCTGGTTAGGCCACCAGGGCGAGGCTGGTCCAGGCGCTCAGATCCCTTCTGGGTGCTTGGACTCCCTTTTTTCAGCAGTTTCTTCCCTGCAAAAAAAGGTTAGTTCAGGTAACAAAAAATATATTTATCCTATAAAATAAAGTTAGCACAATACAGCAGGATAGTAGTAGTAATTTGATCATATCTTTATAAGACTAGGATCTAGTCAAGGTCTCAGCTTAGGTTTCACAAATGGACTTAAGCTAGACTGACGTCTATAGTTCTCTCAACTGAGAACGCGTCCTCACTAGATTTTTTATATAGTTGCTTACCTCCACTTACTATAGTCGCTTGAATTATCTTTGACCCACTAGGTCTTTCCATCAGTTGTAAGGTCCCACGGACCCAATTGAACTTTGGCCGGTTATCAGGTCCCGCGGACCCAACTAGACTTCTTGCCAGATATCAGGTCCCGCGAACCTATCTGAACTTCGTACCAACTATCGAGTCCCACATACTTACCTGGATTTTAGCCTTGTGTCAGGTCCTTTAGATCCGTCAACTCCTACATACTTAGTAAAGTAACTAGACCACAAAATACCCTAACTTTAATCCACTTGTCATTCATTAAAACCTGAGTTAGATCATTAGTGCAAATTGCACCAATAGTCAGGATTTTGAGAGAAATAAAACTCTTTGATTAACTCATCAAAATAGATATTCTAACTCCTAGATGCTTGCTTCAGTCCATAAATAGACCGTTGAAGCTTGCATACTTTATCTTTCAACATATGTGAAACCCTCGGGCTGTATCATATACATGTTCTCGAGCAGGTTTCTATTAAGGAAAGCTACTTTCACATCCATCTGCCATATCTTATAATGATAATGAACTGACATGGTCAGGAGTATCGGAATAGATTTAAGTATAGCTACTAGTGAGAAGATTTTATTATAGTCAACACCTTACCTTTGGCGATAACCTTTGACAACTAATCTCGCTTTGTAGATAATTATATTACCATCCATATCAATTTTATTCTTGAAAACTCACATGCACCTAATAGGCGTGATGCTTTTAGGTGGGTCTACTAAGTTCTAAACTTACTTTTCATATATGGAATTCATTTCTGACTTCATGGCTATAAGCCATTTGTCCCTTTATGAACTTTTCAGAACTTCTTCATAATTAGTAGCTTCCTTATCCTTAATGAGTAACATGCCATTCAATTCACTTATGAGAGATCCATATCTCACATGAATATTGTGTGTCCTACCTGATCTACAAAGAGATAGTTGTTGGTATAATTTGCACTAACGATTTAACTCAGGTTATGATGAATGACAAGTGAGTTAAATTAGATATTTTTTATGATCAATTAATTTACTAAGTGTACAAGAGTTGATAAATCTAGAGGACTTGACACCAGATGATAATCTAGCTAGGTTTGCGGGACCCGATAGCTGGTACAAAGCCTAGATAGGTCAAAGGGCCAACTTGATATCTAGCAGGAAGTCTTGTTGAGTCTGTGAAACTTGACAGCTTGCAGAAGTCCAGTTGGGTCTGCGGACCTGACAACTGGCATGAAGACCTAATGGGTTAAGAGGCTAGTTAACTGACTGCAAGTTGATAAGTGAAGGTAAGCCACTGGAGAAGAGTGACTTGGTGAGGACGCGTCCCGATGGAGGGATAGTAGGCAATGGTCTAGTTTAGATCCCTAAATTGAGACCTTCACTAGATATGCAATAAGTTATGTGGAGGGATGTGAGTGATGTAGATGAGATCTATCCCTTCCATATGATAGAAGTGATATCTATGAGCCCCTTAGTTAGTAGGACATAAGAATGCATGACCATGTTCAAATGAGTCAATATGAGATATTTAGCTTATTTGTTTGAGTGCATCTACTTAGAGATCAAGAAACACAAAGATTGATAAGAGGATGACACGATCTATGCCTCATTGATCAATCTAGATATCAAGGATAGAATGATTGAGTCATACAAAATAATAGGCACGGAAAGGTTAAGTCAGATCTCAACATTCTTGTCATTTAGGTAGCAATGATACCTTGCTAAATGCCACTCATTGCTTATGTATCTAAAGTGGTTTTAGATACATTGCCAACGTTATGAGAGCCTATTAGGTCACACACAAATAACAAGTTAATTTAGAGATGAATTCATATGATGGATCATTGGATTAAGTCTAATAATCCAAATTAGACACATTGAGTTACACTCAATTGGATCCAATCATTGGAATAAGTCCAATTCAAACTAGACTCATTGAGTCAAGTTGAATTATTGAGATGGTGACTCATTGAATTTGAATTGGATGAAGGAAGAGGAATGATCAATTTGAAATTCACCATTCATTTAAGAACAAAGGTGTTGATTAACTTGGCTTAATCATGAATTTAAGGTGGAAAACCAAAGGGAAAAAACCCTTGGTATTCATTAGATGAATATAAAAGGATTTTTTTACATTATCATTTTGCTGATGAGACTTTTAGTCATCTTCTTCTTCTCTCTTCCTTCTCTTTGGGCCGAAACTCTCTTGTGGGTTGCTAGCACAACCAAAGGTTGTTTTCTTCTCCAAGCAGTAAACTTGTTCATGTGGATACTGTTGGAGGCATGAATACATGATTGTGCTGAGATCCTTGTGTCGGGAGTTCTTGTTTATGCTACAAAGGTATAACTCTCTCTCATTAAACTTAGTATATGTGGTTTTTCTCCTTCGCATGGATCTTCTGGAAAGGATCTAGTTAGTTTTTCTGTTACACTTTCTGTGTGTTTAGCACTCTAGAACCTTACACGTTTGTCCACCGTTATTCAACGGGGATGATTTCCCATATTGGAAGAAACAGATGGAAGTATACCTTAAGATTAACTTTGACCAGTGGTTCAACGCCACCAAAGGATACAAGGCCCCAGTCGACCACAACATCGAAATTCCAATGGACCAAAAAATTAGAATCCAGAGATGAAGAAGAAGGCCTAGATTGACTTCAAGGTCCTCAACAAAATCCAGTAAGGACTAACGAAGGAGGAACTACACTGCATCGACCCACATGAAAATGCAAAGGAGGTATGGGATAAGCTCATAGAACTACAGACAGAACCAACGATGCAAAGGTAACATAAAGAGATTTGTTCTTAAATAAATTATTTAATATCAAAATGTAGGAAGGAAAGTCCGCTAGTTAGTTGCACGCAAGGATAAAGGACATCCTCAATGCGCTCCACACAATTGACCATTAGATAGAGAATCGAGATCTGATAAGGTATGCTCTAAACACATTTCCTTGAAATGCACTGTGGGCATCCATCGTGGATGCCTACAAAATCTCAAGGAATTTATCAAAATTAAAATTAGATGAACTTGTTAGGACCCTTGGCGGCCGACTAGAGGAGGGGTGAATAGCTCCTGCATAAATTAAGCAAACACAACTTTTCTCGAACTTATAACTTAATTAAAAGAACACTTGCATAAGACTAATAAAAAAACTAAAAGAAAAGAGACACCGAGAATTTACTTGGTTACAACCGGGAAGGTTGTTAATTCAAGGCAGATGAAAAAATACACTAAAAATCTCCTCTAGGCGGAGAAGCCTTTTATAGCATTCAAAGCTCACAAAACAAAGCTAAACTCAGACAAACTCAAGCACAAGTGTCTTTACTCAGAAATTCTTGTTGTATTTAGCTTCTGGGAGCAGGGTTGTTTATATAGCCTTGCTTGGGGCGCCTGAAAGTTTTCCAGGTGCCTAGAATGGGATAGAATTCTATTCCTAATGCAACGGTCAAACATCACGTCGAAATGACTAAGAATTGGGTTCCGGACTCCCGGACTAGTCCGGGGCGCTTGGAGGTTGAAAGTCAACATTTTGTTGACTTTTCTCTCTGGGCCTCCAGCTTCGGCTCCATTTTCTTCGGTCTGGGTCTTCAGCTTCAGGTCTGCTCACTTGGGTTATTTCGACCATCCGGAATAGGACTCACCCGAACCCAACTTCTGACCTTCTTGAGCAACTTTCCGCTTCGGCTTCTCATCCTTCGGAAGCGCTGCTTGCTTCCTTCTCGTCCACCAGCGTTCTTCCTGTAATGATCCGCCTTCTACTGACTAGGCTGTGAGGCCGATCGCTACATTATGCTGTGCTAAATTACTATTGCGGAAAATCTGGATTGATTAAAATTTTACTAAACTGATTACTGTAAAATCTGAACTTAATATTCTAGGTGTACCTAAGAGTTGTACACATGCTAGGGAAGATAATCTATGCCTCTCGGATGTCCTGCTAGCTGTAATCAGACATTTCAATCGATCCATGAATCGATTGGGCTGTCGGATCGATCCAGTGATCGAAAAGATTCTGGATCGGTCGGCTGACCGATCCATAAGCGATATTGTTTCTGTATGCGGCTGGATCGGTCTACCGACCGATCCAGGAGTACACTGATCGGTCGGCAGACCGATCCAGTGGCTCACTGATCGGTCGGCTGACCGATCAGTAAGCTTCGGTACTCACTGTTCGCATCTGGATCGGTCGGCTGACCGATCCAGTGGCACAACCCCATTTCTGATCGATCTGTAGATCGATCTGGGTTTCTGATTTTGAATCAGAACCTCTGATTTCAGCACTTGTTCGTGCCAAAATTACATATAACAATTCTAAACTACATGCAAAACGTTCTAACATCACAAAATAGTGTTTTAAACATGATAGGGTGAATGATTTACTAATTCATAGTGATTAACAACTAAAATAATCAAATACTGAAGAGTTCTAATGCTTAAACAAGTTTGCTAAAATTCCTTAGATCTTTATCCCAAGTTCCTGCCCACACACATCTTTGTAGCATTGTCCTCCAGCCTCCGCTAGTCCATCTTTCCTTTACCTTGATCTGCAGTATAAGGAAAAGAAAGTATCTATAAGCTTTCGCTTAGTAAGAAACCATCTACCTCACAAAAACATGCAACGATGCAAACATGTTTTTAAAGAATGCTATTTAAAAACATGCACTGAATTTGTTAAAGCATGGCATACTGAAGTTACATGGCATAAATACTGAAACATGGCATGCATAATAAAATCTAAGCATGGAGCTATCTCATGGTATCAACTAGGAGAACTAAACTGAAACTGAAACTAAAACTGAGCTAAAACTATATTCACATAACTAGATTACGAATTTGAAAGCTATTATCATAATAAGTGAAAATAGTAATCATGCTGCTGTTTGGGCCCGGCAACTGTACTTGCTGTGCGCGCATCCCTAACTAGACCCGGGTTTGCAAGTCCTGAATTTAGCAGGGTTTACTAGGTTATCTGAACCTAGGGACGACTGTGGGAGCCCAACCCAATGGACATCTGGTCCAGTACAGTGCCACTGAAAATAAAATACTGATATAGCTGAATTTACTTATCTTGCTATTACTAGGTTATCTGAACCTAGTGCTAGGTTGTCTGAACCTAGAGGCGACTGTGGGAGCCCACCCATTGGACCGTAGTCCCATGAAAGCTGTAGTAAGGCTAACCAAGCTATTTTAAATGCTTCTATTGCATTTACTGAGCTATTAAAAATGACTAAGTTGTATTTTACTGAGCTAATCATTTAATCGAACATCTAGTGTGCTTAAACTCTCCCCTCCATTAGGGAGACTACCTCTAGGCACCCGACAACATCTAAAACCTCCAACTCAAGGGGGAAAGACGTGTCCGGCCCATCTAAAGGTACTCACTAAATCCCTAAACCTGCGAGGAGGGTTAAATACACCCTATGTGTCGAAAAATCTGCATATAACTTACCTAATGCATAGAAACCAAACGGAAGCTACTTATACTGTAGGTGAGGGGTTTCTTACCTCATACGCTAATTTCCTTACAATTCTATTCGCTAGAATTCTGGTGGAGACGACCCCTTCGACAATCTTCTCGCGTCTATGCATTCCTCTCGCGAAGAAGAGCGTCCTCGTGCCGGAGTTGTCACCGGAAGATGACCTTGGGGCCCTATGGAGGGAACCCTAGGGTTGGTGCCGAGAGGAAGAAGAAGAGGGAGAGGTGCGGCGTGAGGTTAGGGTGAGGAGGAGAAATTGCCAAACCAATTAAACATAAACCAAACCCCACTCAAATTTTCTATTTATATTAAGTGGGTAACTCGGCCCAACTTAAATATAAATATAATTGACTCCCCTTTCTTTCAGCACGGCCCTGCTGGGTTCAACTGGTTACTTAAGCGGTCTAAAGGTTTAGTGGACCCGAGAGGTCCCGGGTTCGATTCCCGCTTAAGCTATTTTGCCTTTCTAATTATTTTTGCTACTTCCGCTACTCTAAAAATTCCGGAAAAATATCTAAAAATTTCAGAATAATTATAGAATATTTCTAATATAGTTTTGAGAATTTTCGGGTGTTACACTTCCACAGCTTTTCGTCCCTCGGATGGCTGCGTCTTTTGCTCTTTGAGCAATCTTCCGCTTCGACTTCTCGTCCCTCGAAAACACCACACGCTCCCTTCTTGTCCGCCGGTGTACTCTTCTGTAGAACCTCGTCCCTCAGACGCACCGAGCCCGTCGGCTCTCTCCCGTGTCGTCTTTCTCGCTAGTTGCATCTTTTGTTCGATGTCCTGTGCTCCTAAGTTCCTACACACTTAGACACAGGGTTAAACACAATAGGACCTAACCTAACTTATTTGATCACATCAATAGTGCCTTGGGGTACCAACAATCTCCCCTTTTTGATATGAGCAACCCAAGTTAAGTTAGGATAAACCAACATAAAGTAAAAGCAATAAATTTTTCAATAAATTTCTGAGAAATTTTCCTAATTTGTCCCTTGTGGTAATTAAGGTACCAATTTATACTATTAAATTTTCTAATACTTGTATTATATGAGCATGTATGATTTTTCAAGTTCTTTATTTCTTTTTGCAAATTATCATTTTCTAATTTTATTTTGTCAAATTCTTCTAATGGACAAGATTTGGCTAGAATTAATTTTAACTCTTGGTTTTCTTTTTCTAGCTTATAACAATCCTTTAATAATAATTTAACAAACTTGAATAATTTATCAGGAGGCATAGATCGTACCAGACTTACCTTGTCGATCCCTTCATCCGTAGTTCCCCCTGAACTACTACTTTCTTTTGATGTAGCTCCCCCTTTATCGATGCTTTCAATGCTCATTTCAGACGAGCTTGCTTCGTGTTCATTTTCTTAATGACTTTCCATTAACACAAGTATGGAGAAAGCCTCAATCTCTGATTCGGATGACGTTTCATCCCACGTAGCCTTTAGCATTTTATACTTGTTAGATTGGACAGACTTCTTGTTCTTGCCCTTGTCCTTATTCTTCAACTTAGGGCAGTTGTCTTTAACGTGCCCTTCTTCATTGCAGTGGTAGCATTTGATTTTTCTTTTCTTTCTACCCTGCAGATAGTTAGTTTTTCTAGATTTAAATAATTTTTTAAACCGCCTTACCATCATTGCTGTTTTGTCATCGTCGAGAGAGGATTCTGAATCCTGTTCATCCATTTTTGCCTTAAAGGCAATACCGTATATTGGCTCCTTCTTTGAATCTATACATCTTGTTTCATGGATTTCAAAAGTTGAAAATAACTCTTCTAAGGTAACAAATTCTAAATCCTTAGAGATATAGTAGGCATCTACTACTGATGCCCATTTTGTATTTCTAGGGAATGCATTAAGAGCGCACCTTAGCGAATCCCGGTTGCTTACCTTTTCTTCGAGATTTGAAAGTCTGGTGATGAGCTCCTTGATCCTTGAGTGAAGATGTGCTAGTTTCATCTTCTTCTAATCCGAGGTTGCTGATCTAGTTGCAAAGTAAGTCCCGTCTCGCAAGTTTCACCTCCGAGGTTCCTTCATGAAGTTCTAGGAATTTCTCCCAGAGATCCTTGGTGGACTTGTAAGCTTTGATCCGGTTGACTTCTTGTGGCGGTAAGACGCTTAGCAGATGAAATTCTGCTTTGCCGTTTGCCACAAAGTTGGTTTATTCCTTCTTCATCCATTGATACTTTTCTTTGCCCTCGGGTGTTTCAAACAAAAAAATTACATTATTAATAGTAAATCGAAATCTATTTTGAAAAATACCTCCATTCTCTTTTTCCAACTTGCGAACTACCCCTCAAACTTTGGTGGGTAGATGCTTGGTCTGACTATTTCGTGTGCTTCGTTTGGCGGGTAGTCCTCCTGAAGCGTCCTGGCTCTGATACCACTTGTAAGGACCCTTGGCGACCGACTAGAGGAGGGGTGAATAGCTCTGTACAAATTAAGCAAACACAACTGTTAATGAACTTATAACTTAATTAAAAGAACACTTGCATAAGACTAATAAAGACACTAAAAGAAAAGAGGCATCAATAATTTACTTGGTTACAACCGGGATGGTTGTTAATCCAAGGCAGATGAAAAAACACACTAAAAATCTCCTCTGGGCGAAGAAGCCTCTTACAACATTCAAAGCTCACAAAACAAAGCTAAGCTCAGACAAACTCAAGCACAAGTATTGTTATTATGAAATTCTTGTTGTATTTAGCTTCTGGGAGTAGAGCTGTTTATATAGCCTTGCTTGGGGCGCTTGGAAGGGTTCTAGGCACCTGGAATTGGATAGAATACTATCCTCAATGCAACGGTCAAATGCCACGTCGAAGTGGCTAAGAATTGGGTTCCGGGCGCCCTGACCTAGTCCGGGCGCCCTGACCTAGTCCGGACGCCCTGGACTGGTCCGGGCACCCCGAAGGTTGAGAGTCAATATTTTGTTGACTTTTCCATCCGGGCCTCTAGTTTCGGCTCCGCTTGCTTCGGTCCGGGTCTTCCGCTCCGAGTCCGCTCGCTTGGGTGATTTCAGCCTTCCGGAATAGGGCTCACCTGAACCCAACTTCTGGTCTTCTCGAGCAACCTTCCGCTCCAGCTTCTCGTCCCTCGGAAGTGCTGCTTGCTTCTTTCTTGTCCACCATCGTACTCTTTTATAGCTTTTCATCCCTCGGATAGCTGCATCTTTTGCTCCTCGAGTAATCTTTCGCTCCGGCTTCTCGTTCCTCAGAAACACCACACAATCCCTTCTCGTCCGCCGGTGTACTCTTCTATATCACCTCGTCCCTCAGACGCACCAAGCCTGTTGGCTCTCTCCCATGCCGTCATTCTCGCTAGCTACGTCTTTTGCTTGACGTCCTGTGCTCCTAAGTTCCTACACACTTAGATACAGGGTTAAACACAACAAGACCTAACCTAACTTGTTTGATCACATCAAAACTACCTTGGGGTACCAACAAAACTCTTTTGTGAATTAGAACTACACGAAGAGACTAATACCAAACCTGAGAAAGGTATTACTCTTGTTGCAGGATCATCAAAAGAAAAATCCAAGACCTAAACCCGAACTAGAAATGAGTCTTACCCAGACTCAGATGATGAAGGATACCAAGGGAACCTAGTAGGAGGATGCCCACTAGGAGAAAGAAAGACTTCACCAAAAGGGATCTGTAGAAGATCAAGACTACTTCCAACAACAACAAGACAAACGTCACATGCTTTGGATGCAACAAGAAGGAACTTTACAAGAATGACTGCCCGAATCTCAAGAAGAAGAAAGCCCTCAAGGTGACTTGGGATGAATCGTCTACGAAGGAATCAGATAGTGATGAACTGAAGCACACCAACTACCTCATATTGATGGCATACAGACTAGAATCAGAAAGTGAATCGAAAGATGGGTTAAAATCTGAATCGAGCCATGAGTCCACACTCGTTTTCGAAGGTTTCGATGAGGTACAATATATTTTAAGCAAAAAGTTTTTTAAAATAATTGCATGTTTACATAAGAAAAGAAATTAACTATGTCTGAAAATCAAATAAACGAGCTAAGTATAGGAAATAAAATACTTAACAAACAACTAAAATCAATCTAAACAACTGAATCGATTCAAGCTAAAATCCTAACTCAAGTTGCAAAACTTGAGGAGGACAATTCTAGATTGAAAGGTGAAGTAGTTGAACATAACAACTACTAAAAAAAATTTACAACTAGATCTAAGTACCTCAATATGATACTTGGATCACAAAGAGTTGTGTATAATAAATTTGGATTCAGATACAAGTCCAGCTTAACTAACAAAACTTTTATATCTCCAGTCAATCAAAATAAAAAAAAATCAAGGCTTGGGTTCTGAAAGCGTGCCTAACCACGCAAGTAGGAATTAACCAATTCTATGTACCTAAAAATAAAATACACTATCTAAAATCAAATAAATCAAATAACTTAACCTTAATCTAAAAAATTAAAGCCTCTAACCTAAATTCAGTAAAGTCAAACAAAGCAATAACTAAACTTAAATTAAATAAAAATAAAATTAATCTAAACCCTTACTATAACCAAGTCTATTATAACTATAAAGCAAATCGACACAAACCAAAAACCTAAAACCCAAGTACAATAATTCAGGGGAGGCTCCAAACTAGTTGGCACGTCCAAAATCAATAACTTACTCGGTGGGTAATTAGGATTAGTTTAAATAGGGACAAAAGTTTTACTTGATAAATAGTACTGGTGAAGTTTTAGATGATAGTAGGTTAGAGAAACTTTGCCTATACATGTCTAGGAAGATATGGCTTTGACCTGGTGCATTTAGCTCAGTGGAACTAACTGAAGCTACCTCTTACGAATCCTAATTGGTTAGACTAAAGTTTTGTATTAAGTTCAGTGGATAGGACTATTTGAAAAATTTTGAAGACGTGGTTATTCTAATGATGTCCAGGTGACTCACCATAGCTTAGAAGTTTTTCTAAAGAATGTCTGTTTGTTAAACCTAGAGCTAAACTTGAATCTGACACAAAGTTAAACCAAACCTTGAAATTCAACTTAACTCATCTCACAAAATTATAGGATTCCCTGATTGAAAATGTAGATAAGGTGAAATGACTAAGGATCTAAAATAAAATTAAATAAAGTTAAATTAAAATTCAAATTAAAAAAAAATAAAATTCAGAATTCAAATTAAAAATTAAAATTCAAAATCAAAATTTAAATTCACATTAAAAGTAAAGTTAAAATCAAAATTGAAATTAAACTCTAAATTAAAAATTAAATTAAATTAAATTGAATCAAATCAAATTAAGTCAAACTAAATTAAATTGAATTAAATTAAATTAAATTAAATTAAATTAAGTTAAGTTTAAATCAATCCAGTCAATAATGACTCCCACCTTTTATAGAAAACTAAGTGGATATTGGACAGTGGTTGTTCCAGACACATGATAGATCACACTAAGTCTACTCAACTAACATATAAAAGCCTAGGAACAGTTGCCTTTAGAAACAATGACAAACTTAAGGTAATTGGGATAGGTAATATCGAACTCAAAACTGATTTTAGGTGTTACCTGTTGATAATTTTAAATACAATCTACTTATCATTAGTCAATTGTGTGATTCTGGATATAAGGTTAGGTTTATATCTTTTAAATGCTTAATCAAGCACATAGATAACCTTAACATAAATTTAAAAGGGTTTAGGAAGGATAATATCTATGCAATTAACCTAATCATCTCTTCATTGAAGTGTCATTTGACACAAAAAGAAGAAACCTTGTTATAGTATAGAAGAATATCTCACACAAACTTTAGAAATCTAACAAAATTAAATGGCTTAATTAGAGGCTTACCATTATTATCTAAATTAGATTCAACAATCTGTAATGCTTGTCAACAAGGAAAGCAAATCAAATTAACTCACAAATCAATAAATCAAACTCAAATAAATTCAATACTAAAATTATTGCACCTAGACCTATTTGACTCTCATTGAATCAAATCAATAAGTGGAAGTCTCTATTGTCTAGTAATAATAGATGATTACTCAAATTTACTTGGGTAAAATTCTTAAAAAATAAAGATGAAACATTTGAAGTCTTCAGTAATTTTTACAAACAAACTAAAAATGAAAAAGACCAAAAAATCAAACGAATTAGAAGTGATAACGGAGGTGAATTTAGGAATCATAATTTCAATACATTTTGCCTAGAAAATGACTATCATCACAAATTTTCGTGCCCTAAAACACTCCAACAAAATGAAATAGTTGAAAGAAAGAATAGAACCCTACTTGAAGCCTCTAGGACAATACTAAATGACTATTAACTTCCTAAATACTTTTGGATAGAACTTGTTAGTACAGTCTACTTGTACAAAATAGAACTACAATAAATAAAAATTATAATAAGACTTTATTTGAATTCTATTATAATAAAATACCCAATATCAAATACGTTCAAGTGTTTGGGTGCCCAATCTATGTACTAAATACAAGAGAATACTTAGAAAAATTTACCTTAAAAGTAGAAAATAAAATTTTTATAGGTTACTCATTAAACAGCAGACGTTACAGAGTATATAATAAAAATACACTAAGAATCGAAGAAATCACAAATGTAAAATTTGAAGAATTTAACCATAACTTAGAACAAACTTACAACAAACTCCAATGGCCACCAATGTGACCCTAGACAGTGATCAAAGTGGAAAACCTATAAACCTCAAATATTATAGAACCACCATAGGAAGCCTACTATACCTAACTGCCAATCGACTTGACATTTTATTTGTAGTCAGTATATGTGCTAGGTACCAAACATGCACCAAGGAGTCACACTTGGCTAATGTTAAAATATTTTTTAGATACTTAAAAGGAACATCCAACTTAGGAATGTGGTACCCTAGAATAGCCAATTTTGAACTTATAGGTTTCTTTGACTTAGATTATGCCAGTTGTAAACTAGATAGAAAAAGTATAAGTGGTGGTTGTCAACTATTTGGATTATCACTTGTTAGCTAATTTAGTAGAAAGCAACATTGTTTGCTTTATCTACTACTGAGGCAGAATATATAGTAATAGGAGAATGTGTTGCACAACTATTATGGATGATGCACACCCTAAAAGATTTTAATCTAAACTTTAAAAATACAAAAGTATTAATTGATAATATTAGCTCAACCAACTTAATAAAAAATTCAATGCATCATTCAAGAACTAAATACATCAAAATTAGACACCACTTTATCAGGTATCATGTAACTAAAGGAGACATTGAACTCAAGTATATTAAGTCAAAGTTAAACTTAGTTGACGTATTTACCAAACCCCTCCCTGAAAGTGAATTTAGTAATTTACATCGATAATTAGGAATGTGTTTCATAGACTAGGAATAGTGTTATCAAATCAATTCTCAAATGATTTCCAAATTCTAGGAAAAACTATTTACTAACAATTCCCATTTCCTTAGTATTTTAAAAATTAATTTTAGCCTTAATCTAGATCAAATCCATAGAAAATATGTTCCAATAGATCTAGGACTTGAGTATCTCACAAACATATGAGACCTACCTTGATTGTGTATTAAAAAATGTAGAATGACGTGAGATGCGTAGGTAAATTACCTAGACTTAAGATGCTTATATCAGTGCATCAACACAAGTCTGGGTGAGAAATATCAAACTACAATGATCAAGTTAAGTAATCCATCTTAGTCAAACACTAACTAGATACATTAACTTAACTTAACTAACCAAGTAAACATTGCTATCTTCTTATAGTCAGTTAGTAACAAATGTTTAGATATTTTAAGGATAATTTCTTGATGAATATTTTTACATCAAGTTTAGGGGAGGATATTTGAAAAATAATTTCAAAAATATTTTTTGAAAAACAATCTTAATTTGAAAATTGTCTTTAGAATTCTTTTTACTTAGTAATTTTTAAAATCTTGTTTAAAGTATTTTGGAAAATATTTCTAAGTTCACAATCTTGTTCAAAGTTTTTTTTTTGGAAAATATTTCTAGTTTAAAATCTTGTTTAAAGTATTTTGAAAAATATTTCTAAGTTCAAAATCCTATTCAAAGTTTTTAGAAAATATTTCTAAGTTCAAAATCTTGTTTAAAGTATTTTGGAAAATATTTCTATGTTCAAAATCTTGTTCAAAGTTTTTTAGAAAATATTTCTAAGTTAATTTTTTTTTGAATTTTGTTTAGTACTTTGCTAACCACTCTTATATTATCTTGATAAGTATTTAGTGTTACGCAACCGCAAGTGCACGATTTCGTCATCAGTAATAAAAAGATATCGTATCCACAGGGACTGGTTATCTATAACCACTAAAGATATCTCAAAGCTAATTAGCTAAACAATCAACTAGGAATTACACGTACTAAGAAGCAACTAGAAAATACAAATAGAAAAGTAATGCAGAAACTAGGTTTTATAAAAGTTCTAGGAGATTTGGTTTCTTTGTGATACTTATTAATGTAATATGATTTACCAATTATATCCTCAATTGTCATGCATTTATAAGAAGTCGTCGGTTATCTCCTGCAGAAAACACCGGCAAGGGACTTATATCAACACCTTAAGCAATTAAATAGTCATGATCCCTAAGAAGTTTGTTAGCGGGGCAGCCCTATCATGATGCCCCTCGGTCATACAACATAGAAACACATCACAAATCAATTCACATCAAGATATAGGGATCAACTCATCTATCTATCCCACTTCTTTATAGATTCTTACTTCACCCTTCAAGGTGATCCCCAAGACGTCCATTAATGGGGCAACCCTGTCACGACGCCCCTCGGTCATGCAATCTAGAGAATTCCTCTACAAGATCCACAAGTAATACAAACAACTAATCAGAAATTGTAATTAGATCCAAACACAACAATCCATACAAGATTGAATTGATACAAAACATAACAATATCATTGAAACAAGAAGTTGACATATGCTCGAAATCTTACATCAATTCACATAACAAATACTCCCTCCATCCTAGAACAAGAAGATCTACTCCATGAAACAAAGAAAAAGATCCAAAGACAAGAAGATCATAAACATTTCGATCCAAATCAAGAAGATAGAAAAAGAAATGCTTATCTAGAGCCGACGAGTAATCTTCGGAACCAATCCTTGCTACCGAAGTCGAATTGGGAATGGAAATGTCTTTAGATCACCGGATTGCCACCTAAAAGATGGAGAAAAGCCTCCAGATTGGATCTCCCCAAAGGGAGAGCCTCCCCCTTTTCAAAGAGGAAGAAACCTTTTATATAGAGCAGGGGATTTGGGTGCCACACGACCCGTGTCATGGCCATGTGGACCTCACACGGCCTCGACTGCTTAGCTCTCAGCCAGAGTCACACGACCGTGTGAGATTCACATGGTTATGCCATGCTTTGTCTCTGGACGGCTCACACGGCTGTGTGGCACACATGGTCGTGTCAATCTTGGCCTCCGGAAATGTTGCATGGCCATGTGGCACACACGACATGACAATGCCTGGCCTCTAGAAAGGTTGCACGGTCGTGTAGATCTATATGGTCGTGTTCTGATTCTGCTTCAAAAGTGACATGGCCATGTGAAACCACACGACCATGTCATCCTCCTCTTCTGTTGATGCTACACACCCAGTCTGCTCCACATGGCCAAGATCATTTTCCTTCCTGTTCCTTTGGCATGGTCGTGTGGCATACATGGGTAGCACTGACTTCCTTCGTTTGTTGATTAGATTCACCATGAACATCATTTCCTCTTCAAATTTGACTCCTGTAGACAGAAAATACACAAGAGCAGATCTTCGAACAAAGAAGAGTAAATATGCTAAAAGTAAAACAAGGAGTATGAAAATGCATAGATAAAGCACGCAAAAAATATAGGAATGCACATCAAAATATGCTAAACAAGGGTATAATATCTACGCATATCACTTAGCAAACAACTCTTACATTATTTTGAAAAGTTAGTATATTTGAAAATAACTTTGAAAATATCTTGGAATCTACTTTAAAGCCTTAAACTTTGAAATCATTTTACAAAAGTTAGCTTTCAAAACATGTTATAAACCAACAAGCCTTTGCCTATTTTGAAAATGTTCTATCTTGACAAAGTCCTTAACTCTTGCAAGATTTTGAAAAATGGTGTATTTTCAAAATGTTGAAACTCTTTGAAAGGTTTGAAATCTTCTTTAGAAATGTTTATATAACATCCCTTTAATAAATCTGTAATTTTTTTTTAATGCTATACTTACAAAAGTTCATTACAACTTTCATAAGGTGCTACCGTTATCTATATTTATTTTGATAAACACCAAAGGGGGAGGGTAAGGGTTAAGTAAGAGAAAGACTTGAAAAATCTTAACTCCAATGATCAAGAATATTAAACAATAATTGATCTTACTCAAGCTTCTTTTCTCTTAAATAATGTTATTACTATCTTAATTTTGCATATCTTTTCCTAACATTAACTTAGCTTGTCATTGCATCAAAAAGAGAAAGATTGTTGGTGTAGTTTGCAATAATGGTCTAACTTAGGTTTTGATGAATGATAGTGAGTTACGTTAGGTATTTTTTGTGATCTAATTGCTTTACCAAGTGTGCAGGAGTTGACAGGTTTGGAGGACCTGACACCAAGTTAAAATCTAGCTAGGTCTACAGACCTGATAACTGGTGCAAAGTCCTGATAGGTCAAAGGACCGACTTGATATCTAGCAGGAAGGCCAGCTAGGTCCATGAGACCTGACAGTTGGCAAAAGTCCAGTTGGGCCTGCAGACCTGACAACTAGTATAATGACCTGGTGGGTCAAGAGGCTAGTCAACCGACTGCAAGTTGGTAAGTAAAGATAAGTTATTAGAGGAGAGTGACTTGGTGAGGATGTGTCCCGGTGGAGGGAGAATAGATGTCGGTCCAGTTTATGTCTATTTTGAATCCTTAAACTGAGACCTTGACTAGATCCTAGTTTCGAGGAGAAAGGGTCTAATTACTACTCATTATTATTGTGCTAACACTTATCTTGCAGGTTATTGAACTAACACTTTTTGTAGGACAAAAGGAGCACAAAAGGCCTTGGGTGAACAGTGCTTGAGGTGCCTTCAAGCTTTGGAAGGTGCGTTCGTACTATTTATAGAATGCACCTTCAAGGCTATAGAAGGCACCTTTCATAGGATAAAATTCAGATTTCATCACAGATAAGGTCCAGGCTGTTTAGGATCAGATTTTCCACATTGGAGGTGCCTTCAAGGATTTGGAAGGCACCTTCCATGCTCAATAAAGGGAGTGCTCACCCAAGCCATCACATCCATCACTTATATGAGCTTCTACACTTCTGATTGGGCTTCCAACTGCTCCACCTTTCTGCTGCTACTTCAAAAAAGTCTGTCTATTATCGAGCTACACTTTCGAGTCAATCGATCATCTTAGGCAGACCAATAACAATGCACAAATGCGTCCAAATTATTGGTAAATTTAATTGTGTTGCAAATTTCTCATACTATTATTTTTAAAGGGAAGTGTAGGCTGTTACACTGCCCCTATCCTGTGTTCGATTACCTCTTCTAATAGTTTCAAGAGAGGCATTTAGTGGATTACCCATTGATAGGTCCACGAGACATGGGTTTTGGAGTAGGATTAGCCGAAGGCTCCGAACCAAGTAAAACCAATTGAGTTTTCCTTGTGTATTATTTTTCTTTAATCTTTCCACTGCGTAATTCCATTTAACTCATGATTTTTGACGAATATGATTCACCCTTGTTACGAATCGTAAGTGCACAGATTCATTATCAGTAATTAGATTATCGATCCCACGAGGACTGGTTATAAGCACTAGCAATGGTTCACTTAAGATTAGCTAAACTATCGATGGTTGTGAGTTATCTAAAGAAAAGAGAATGAGAAGCGGAAACGAGAACTAGTGAAGAGAGAGTAATTTACTTGGTTTACGAAGAGTTCTAGGAGTACAGTTTCGTTGTGGTGGTATTGATATATCACGTTCTATCCTCTAATCATTATCCATCACATGCATTTGCCGGAAGCTAAAGCTACTATCCTTAAGTACTAAATAAAGAAGATCCTTGTGAAATCCTGTTACGGTTAACCTCTGTCACTTGGGCACCTCGGTAGATCACAAGAATGCAACTCTAATTGATGTCATTAAGGATAGAAGTAAGGGTTCAGTTTGGTCTCTTACTTCCTTGCGTAGAAGTCGCCTCTCCTTTCGAGGAAATACCCTAGATGTCCGTGAAATGTTTACCCCTGTCACTAGAGCCCCTCGGGTGTACGATATAAGTTAATCTCTTTACGAGGTTAGCAATTCCTACACAATCAATTAATACACAATTGAAACAAAGCAAGCGAAATCATCCAAAGAATATAAGCATAAGTACGAGTCTTACATCAAACCGATCCACAACTACTCCCTAATCCTAGAACAAGGAATCTACTCCATATACGCCGAAGAAAAACCTGAAGACATGATGTAATTAAGCATATAATCCCAAACAAGAAGAGAGAAAGAGAAAGGATGCTTATTCAACGATGACGAGTGATCTTCGGATCCAATCCTTTGCTTCTAGAGTCAATGTGGTGACGAAGGATTGCTGGACGGAGGTCCTGGATGACGTGGAATGACACTAAGGTGTTTCCCTCTTTGATGGCTCGCTCCCGGCTCGCTTCTCGGCTCTCCCCCTGAGGAAAAGGGTTAAAACCCTTTTATAGGCTAGGGCGCGACTGTGGCGGCACGACCGTGCCAATATGGCATGGTCGTGCCCTTTCTTGTCTCTGGCCGCACTGCACGACCGTGCCAATTCGCACGATCGTGTGAACTTCGGGCTCGACTCCTGGGACATAGCCGTGCAAGGTCGCAAGCCGTTCCTTGCTTGGCTTCGGTCGAGTGGGGGGGGGGGGGGGGGATGTGCGTAAATTTTATATACTTTTATGGATGTTTAGATGCACATTTACATACTTTGAGCATGCTTGATCTATGCATTTTTGTACTTCTAGTCTTCCTTTTAGCATATTTATTCTTTTTGTTCAGAAATATGCTTTTGTGTATTTTCTGTACACAGGAGTCGAATTCGGTGAAGATTTTGCATTCTTGGATAAAACTTATGAGCTAAGCAAGTGAGAAAGCACCTGGCCGTGTACCAGACACGACCTTGCTTTGGTAGGGAGCTTTGGCCGTGTGGAGTTCAGAGGCCGTGTGACAGCAACAACAAAGGAAGAAGTCCAGGCCAAGTGAACCTCACACGGCCGTGTCAAGTGTTGAAGCAAATCAGAGTTCAATCCTTACATGGCCGTGTGGATCTACATGGCCGTGTAAGGTTTCCAGAGACTAAGAAGGCCCGGGCCGTGTGCACCACACGACCGTGCAGGGTTCCCAGAGCTTAAAAGTGTTCTGGCCGTGTGCACCACATGGCCATGCCAAGTTTCCAGAAGCTGGGGCAGTCCAGGCCGTGTGGATCTACACGACCGTGCTTGGAGGTCTTGAAGAGAGTTGTCCACGGCTGTGTACCACACACGGCCGTGTATAGATGGCAGAGAGGGGAAAGGCTCTGGCCGTGTGAACTTCACACGGCCATGTCTCGGGGTCGTGTGGTGCCCAAAAGCCTCCCTCTATTTAAGGCCTCCTTGGAGATTTGAAAGAGGATCTCCTCCCCTTTGGGAGAAAGCAAGATTTGGTGGATTCCTCCCATTCTTGGGAGGATTTTTGGGCGATCTAAAGGGAGATCTTGGTGAATTCGACTTCGGAAGCGAGGATTGGATCCGAAGATGGAGCTATATTGTAGATAAGTTTTCTTTCTTTCCTCTTCTTGGATTGGGATTGAAGAATGCTTGTAATTTTCTTATCTTCGGTTTTTTTCCTTCATTTTATGGAGTAGATCTTGTTGTTCTAAGATGGAGGGAGTATTTGTGAGATAAATTGATGTAAACTCTTGTGGATTTGCCATTTCTTGTTTTCTATGATGTTGCCTAGTTTGTATCGATTGGATCTTGAATGATTAATTATGATTAGGGCTTAATTCTCATTCTTGATTGATCGTTTGGGTATCTTATAGACTTTGTAAGGATAAACCCTCACTCGATTTTCCGAGGGATCCACGTGACAGGTGCAAGCCCGTGTAAGGATGTTTGGGGGATAATCTTGAAGGGGAAATGAGAATATTCAAGAGGGTAGGATAGATTTTATAATTCAATCCTTGTATCTTTATGGGTTAAGGAGCTATGAACTTCTATGTTGATATCCGAGGGAAGCATAGTAATAGGTGCAATCCTGTGTAAGGACAACGTAGGTTCATATCTAATTGATTACATTTAGGTACAATTTCAGTCCTAAGCCGGTGATCTATTGCAAGAGAGAACCGGCAACCTTCTATAATTTTTAGATAATTGAGAGATAAGAATTGGTAAATCATATACATTCAAGAGATCTTACAAAGAAACCAAAACTCCTAGAACCTCCCTTTATCATAACTCCAACCCTCAAATTCTTGTTTGTTAGTCTTTCATTTTAGATTTGTTTTTTCATCCTTAGCATTTGAAACCAATTGATTAGTTGTTTAGCTAATTCGCTTTGAGATATTTCTAGTGCTTATTCCAGTCCCTGTGGATACGATAATCTTTTATATTACTTGCGACATTTTCGTACACTTGCGGAACGTAACAGGGGGGCACGACCGTGTAGGGTTGCACGACCGCACACTAATCTACCTCTGGTTGGCCGCACGACCGTGCACTGCTCCTCTTCTGTTTGGCCACACGGCTGTGTGAGGTTGCATGACCGTGTTCTCTGACTCGTTCTTGTGCGCTGACAATCGCTATTTTTGCTCCGAATGTTGTCCCTGTCAACACAAAACCAAACAAAGAGCAGATATCCGAAGAAAAGAGTATATATGATGAGTACATGATAAAAGAGGCGATCATGCAAAAAATATATACATATAAAGCAAGTGAATGTGTGTTAAAATATGCATAAACAATCATAACATTTACGCACATCACACCCCCAGACTTGAACCTTTGCTTGTCCTCAAGCAAAACGCTGCAAACTATGTTCATGAGCGCTTGGCAGTGTTTCATAATCCCTAGTGCATTCACCTAACTCTATCAACTAGTTTCATTGATGAGCATGATTGTGGAGTAACCTAAGTATGACCTAATCATAAGTTCTTTGTGCTCGGTGTAATAAGTAACTCAAACTCTTCAAGTTTCAATTTTCTGTCCTAGTTAAGTCATCATACAATTGAGTTCCTAATGTTCCCGGTGATAGGCACTTACCTGCCACACACTTGGTCATTTCCTTAAATTACACAAGGTCTCAAAGGATACTACTTGGAATTAAGAGAAACATAACATTCATTTCCCTAATAACCTAACTCAGTCTCAAAGGGGTGAATTGTTAGTTTCCACTCACGACAACTATTTTTTATCCCTCATTCAATTTTTTTTTGGTGCTAAAGAGGTGTAACACTAAATATAAATGCGAGATGCATATGTTGGGATTTAGATTTTTTCAAATGAGCTTCCATGATCCGAGGTCATCTAGTAACCAAAATGTAAATGAGAAATCACCATGGGAACAAAAGTACTAAACAATTTGGATGAATCATAACTATTTCAAAAATATTTCTACTATTCAAGCTTAAGTACTTGAGTGTAGTGAAAATAGGATCCTTAAGGTTAGGCTAAAACTTATATCAAACTCCATACAATACTTAGCTTATTTCATGCTACTAAAGATAGAGAAAGGAGATACACCAAACATACTAACACTATCTTGACAACACATAAACTAAGAAAATGCTAGTCATTTTGTTATCGGACAAGTAGCAGAAAAAGTAGAAGGTTTGATGTTCTCAAATATGTCCCAAAACTAGAAATATGAAACTCATAAAATGCGAATAAACAAAGCAAAGTGTAAATGAGATGAAAATAGAAATATGAAACTAATAAAATGCGAATAAACAAAGCAGACTAATAAAGTATGCAAAATAAAAAAAAATAAAATATGCAGAAAGAAAAGAAAACTTGACTCGAGTCAGGTTGTGCAGACACAACATCCCCCCAAACTTAAACTTTTTCATCGTCCCTATGAAATCAATACGATGGCGGGGGTGAGGGATAAGGGGGTCCCCGATGTGTGCCGGGGGGAAATCTAGGCATACCAGGAAGATGACCAAGGTGTTGATGATATTGATAAAGGGCATCTACTTGTTGTCTAGTGATATCCATATCATCCATAAAATTGCTCATTCTTTCCTGGTCAACCTCATAGTCCTGAACGAACCCTGTCACCTGACTATGAAAGTCCCTAGTAAACTGAAAATGATCATGTACCTCCCTAAACTGGACGTCAGATAGCTTGAAGCGACCCTCCAACAATCGTTGTTGGGTATTTTGCTTCTCATGAAGGGAGTCTAAGGAGGCATGGAAGTCAGAAAAATCAAATCTAGAAGGTCCCGTACCATAGGCAAAAAAGTGTCTAGGAGGTTCCGGATATCCGGAAGAGTGCAGGAATCCTGATGACGAGGGCTCTTAGTGGTGCTCGGTTTCTTCTATAATGGAGGGGACAGTTTCGGGATTAAGTTAGTAATCACCCAGTTCGTGGGGTTGCGAACTGAAGTGCGCTCGGGGCAAGGAAGGGGTAATGGAAAATCATTGTTCCTAGGGAAGGCAAACCCATTCTCATCCCGACAAATCATCTTCATGGCAAGACAAGAATCGATGTCGATCTTGTCATTACCATGAATAACCTCTAATCCATCAATCTCACAACCTAGATTGAATGCTATTTGGGTGATCAATCCACCAAACACTATCATCCCTGAAGATACTTTAGCCGCTCTCAACAAATTTAGTAAAAAATGAAACCCGGAATCAAAATCCACTTTATTCAACATTGCCCAAAGAGAACAGAGCTCTACCTTTCTAACCACTCCATTACTCTCTCCTCGACCAAAGATCATTTTGCTCATTACTCAGTGAAGGTATCTAAAGGACGGGTTTTGCATGCGGGATGCCTTAGTTCTAGAGGGTTCATAAGAGTCCTTTGATCCAGTTATTGACATCCAGAATTCATTCCATCTAATCTCATCATCAAATCCACGAGCACCACTAATAGGTAAACTAAAACAATCATTAAAATCACTAAATGTCCACCGAACTTCTTTATTCATCATCCTAAAAGTTATGATCCCTACGTAGTCATCCTTAGATGAAAATTTAATATCAATCGAGCTCAAAATTTCAAGAACTAGGTGGGGGTAAGTTGGTGCATGAGCGTACATAATATCATTCCAATCTAAAGAACTAATCATCCAATCTACGTCATTCCTAATCCCTAGCATATCCATAGTAATGAGATCCATATATTTAGTGCATATAATTTTTCTAGTGACAAGGATATCATATCTAGCTTTTTGTTCATGATTTCTAAAAATAATATTGAACTCATTTTCGTTACCTTCATCGCGTTCTACTCTTTTTCCTTTTCCTTTTGAAGAAGACGCCTTCCCTTTTCCTTTGTTGCCTCCCGGTGCATCTCCTTCGCCAGATCCACTGCTTCCTCGACGAAGTCTCTTTAAGATCTGTGACATGGTGTGCAAGGTTTTGAGGAATTTCTTGTGGAGATGGGTCTTGAGGATAGGAGAGGAGGAGAAGGAAGGAAAATAGGGGAGTTGCTTCTCTCTTTCCGGATTTGTGGCTTAAAGAAGTGTTAAATCTAGATGTAGATCTAAGCAAAAATGAACTCTAGAGGTGGGAATTAGGGTTTGATGAGGTGTAGTGGGGAGGAGAAGGCTTTTGGGGAGAGAAGGAGATGGAAATTAGGGCTTTTGGAGGAGTAGGCGGCACATACAGGTAGGGGCACGACCGTGTCTTATAGACACGGCCGAGTTAGGTGGGGTTTTGCACGGTCGTGCTAATTAGCATGACCTCCTCTTTTCTTCCTTCGACTAAAGTCGCAAGGTCGTGCCGGTTGGCACAACCCATGCCGCCTTCTTCTCTGCATAGGTCGCACGACCGTGCCAATTGGCACGACCTGAGTCTTCTTCCTCTCTGGTGGTCTTGTACGGCCGTGCCAATTGGCACGGTCCGTGTTCTCCTCTTCTCTGCATAGGCCACACGGCCGTGCAAGGTTGCACAGCCCGTGGCTTTGGTCCCTCTGTTGGCTTCGCACGGTTGTGTGGGGTCACACGGCCGATTCCTTTAAGCGCACAGAGACTCGCCTTTCGCCATTTTGGTTCCTCTAACGCCTCCACACCCATGAAATGCTCATGGCCAGCTCGTGGAGGCTTTGCATATCCTAAAAATGAATACCCAAAAATAAAGAAATAATAAAAGGACTCGACTTGAACTTACTAGAGAAATAAAACGATGAACAGACTGATGAACTAAAATGAAAAATTCTTGGGTTGCCTCCCAAGAAGCGCTTGTTTTAGGTCTTTAGCTCGACCCCATTTCAGTTAATGTGGACTAAACCCATGGAAGCACGACTCTCCTCCTAGGGTTAATGCTCCAGTTTGCGCCTTTAGTTTTGCTCGTGCAGGACAAATGTATTTCTTATTGCTCACTGGAGGGGAACTCTCATGGAAACGACACTCCTCAACTTTGTGTATATTGATCTTGCTAGAATTTCCCTGAGAAGAGGGGTCGCAGATAGGGGAATCAGATAAATCAAATTCAATCCTTTCTTTGTCGATCTCCAAGGATAACTTGTGACTTTTCACATCAATGAGGGCTCTAGCTGTGGCAAGGAATGATCTTCCAAGGATGATCGGTATCTTGGGATCCTCCTCTATATCCAGGATAATGAAATCTGTGGGAATGATACATCCACCCACTTCTACTGGCACGTCTTCCACTATTCCCATTGGGTATCTACATGAATAGTTAGCTAATTACAGTGCTATAGTAGTCAATTTAATGTTCTGGAGTCCCAACATTTTACATAAGGAGTACGGAAGTAGGCTAACGCTAGCTCCCAAGTCGTAGAAAGCTCTCTGTATGAGTTCAGAACAAATTTTGCAAGGTATGGAAAAACTCCCTGGATCCTGAAGTTTTGGTGGAATATTTGCCATAAGTAGAGCACTGCAATTCTCTGTTAATGCGACAGTCTCGAAGTCACCCTTTTGCCTCCTGTTAGATAAAATTCTCTTTAAAAATTTTGTGAACTTCAGCATTTGGTGCAGTGCATCTATCAGTGGTACTTCTACGCAAATTTCCTTAATCTTCTTCAGGAATCGATTGAACTCTTCATCCTTTTGGGATGTTATTAGTTTTTGATGAAAAGGAATTGTCTGACTTTGTGGGGGAATTTGAAGATTTCCTTCAACTTTCTTGGTGACCTCCTCTCCATCCCGGTTCTGGATCTGATTGGGGATTAGGGTAGAGGGCTATTCCTCTGAGTCAGGTCCTTTCTGAGTAGTGATTTGGGGGTCTCCCAAAGTTCATCCTCTCCTCAGCTTGATGTGGTTGCAATGTTCCACAGGGTTTATATTTAGCTTTCCTGGAAATGTTCCCTATGCTCTTGAAAAGGACTGGGCTATCTGGCTGTGTTGTATCTTTTGATGTTTCTCAGAATTTTCCATTCTTTGAGTCAACTGCTTGATCTCATTCTTCATCTCTTTTTGCTCTGAGAGAGTTTCTTCAAGCATCTTTTCGATTCTGGATGGCTTTGAAGGTTGCTGCTGATAAGTCTATTGTCCAGATGGGTAGCTCTGTTGCTCAGGTTGATAGCTTTGTTTTGTTGGCCCTTGGTCTTGATTGTTCCGGTCTGAGAAATTTGGGTGATTCCTCCATCCAAGGTTATATGTGTTAGAGTACGGATTGTTTTGCTTTTGGTTGTAACTGACTATCGTATTGCATTACTCAAGTTGGTTTATCTATGCTTGTATTGGCCCTAAGGGGCAAGTATCTTGAGCATGATCCGTACTTCCGCAAGTTTCGCAAACACAAACTATTGCATTGGCCGTGTTGTTTCCCATGGCCTCAAGCTTCTTAGTCAGAGCGTCCAGCTTTGCAGACATGAGTGTGACTGCATCTATGTTGAATTTTCCTGACACCTTTATTGGATTCCCTGAGAAAGAACCACCAGATCTTTCAATTGCCCACTGATGGTGGTTCTGTGCCACATTCTCTATGATCTCTTTAGCTTCATCAAGGCTCTTGTTCATTAGTTCTCCTCCTGCTGCAGAGTCGAGGGATACCTTCATATGATAGTTAATTCCATTGTAGAAGGTGTGTAGAACCAACTATTTCTCAAGTCCATGATGGGGGCACTATCTCAGCATACTTTTGAATCTGTCCCAGACTTTAAATAATGATTCTGAGTCTATCTATTTAAAGCTAGTGATCAAGTTCCTCATGTAGGCAGTTTTGCTCGGTGGGTAGAACTTGTCCAGAAATTTCTACTCACACTGCTCCCAAGATGATATGCTGTTTGCTGGAAGGAAATTTAGCCACTACTTAGCTCTATCTTTTAGGGAAAATCCGAAAAGAAGCAATCTTACTGATTCTGGAGGGACCCCATTCAATTTCATATATCCTCAAATCTCATAGAAAAGCTCTAAGTGGTAGTTTGGATCGTCGTGCGGTCCTCCTCCAAATTGATTCTGCTGAACCATGTGGATCACTGCAGACTTGATTTCAAAATTGTTGGCTTCGATTGGCGGTCGAGTGATCCTAGACCGAACCCCTCATGCATAAGGTGCTACATAATCCTTCAATAGTTTGTCTGCCATTTCTGAAGTTTCTTATGCGGCTTGAAATACTTTTTTTAAGTTTCTTCTTCTCAAGAAAGTCCTATCAATCTCTAGATCGAACGACAGAAGTTGTCCTGAAAGATTAGCTCTTCGCATGCAAAAATAATATATGGAATAAAACGTAGAAAATAAATAAAAATAAAAATAGAATTATTTATCTCTAAAATGCAAAATGTTAGAAAAAGGAAAAAATAAAGGAAAAAAACTAAGTCTAGTCTAATCTAATATGACTTTCGCTAATGTTATAAACGCAGTCCCCGACAACGACACCAAAAACTTGTTATGAACCGCAAGTGCACGGATTCGTCGTCAGTAATAAGATTATCGATCCCACGAGGACTGGTTATAAGAACTAACAATGGTTCACTTAAGATTAGCTAAACTATCGATGGTTGTGAGTTATCTAAAGAAAAGAGAATGAGAAGCGGAAACGAGAACTAGTGAAGAGAGAGTAATTTACTTGGTTTACGAAGAGTTCTAGGAGTTCGGGTTCGTTGTGGTGGTATTGATGTATCACGTTCTATCCTCTACTCATTATCCATCACATGCATTCACTGGAAGCTGAAGCTACTATCCTTAAGTACTAAATAAAGAAGATCCCTGTGAAATCCTGTTACGGTTAACCCCTTCCACTAGGGCACCTCGGTAGATCACAAGAATGTAACTCTAATTGATGCCATTAAGGATAGAAGTAAGGGTTTAGTTTGGTCTCTTACTTCCTTGCAGAGAAGTTGCCTCTCCTTTCGAGGAAATACCCTAGATGTCCGTGAACGGGTTACCCCTATCACTATGGCCCCTCGGGTGTATGATCTAAGATAATCTCTCCACAAGGTTAGCAATTCCTACACAATCAATTAATACGCAATTTAAATAAAGCAAGTGAAATCATCCAAAGAATATAAGCATAAGTACGAGTCTAAAACTAGTCTACTAGGGAGCTTCAAAAAATAAGTTCCGATGGCTACAACTGTAACTGCAACCTTTGCTCCATTACCAACTCGCAAATTTGATTCTCCCTTGACCAATCTTCTACTATTCCTTACTCACCTGCATGTCATTACATATATGTGAGTCATACCCTGTATCTAATATTCAGGTGTTAGAGGAAATAATATGACACTCTATAATGAAATTACCTAAAGCAGATAGGGCATAGGATGCATTGTTTTTCTTCATAGACTCAAGATAGTTCTTGCAGTTTCTTCACCAGTATCCTATCTTGCCACAATGATGGCATGAGCCCTTTGGAGCTGGTTCTTCTTTCTTAGCCTTTTTCTTCTATTTAGCTTGATGCTTTGACTTCTTCTTAGAACCTTTCTTAGAGAAGTCAACTAACATCACAATCTTCTATTCTTTCTTAATAGAAGACTCCACAGTCTTGAGCATGTTGATCATTTTAGGAATGGTGGATTCAAGATTGTTTATCTGATAGTTCAACACAAACTACGAATAACTTTTAGGTAAACTATGTAGAATTAAGTCAATACTTTATTCATGATCCATTGCAAAATAGAGTGATCCCAATCACTTAATGTAGTCATTCATCTTCAGTATAAATTGCACCACAGATGAACCCTCTTGTATCTTTAAGAAAAAGAAAGTTTGGAGACCTCAAACCTTTCAGATCTAGCTTATTCATCAAAAATCTCATAAAGATGATAGACAATAGTATAAGCATCCATATGCTCATGCTGCTTATGTAGCTCAGGAATCATCGAGGCTAGCATGATACAACTAGCAAGCTCAAAATTAGTTGAATGCTTCTGATGGGCTAATAATTGGTCTGAAGTTGCATCATCTCTTTGACTTGTGGGAAGAGGCTTATTAAGGGCACACACAAGCTTTTCAACCTTGAGAATAATTCTTAGGTTTCTAAGCCAGTCCAAGAAGTTCGGCTTGGTTAGTTTGTTCGAGTACAAAATCTAATGCAAATTCAAAGATGTTATTATCAAATGATTAACCTAGAAATATAAAATCAAGAATATGATAGAGATGATTTTATAATGTAAACAATTTAATTATATGTAGAAATCCCGCTTATTTATCGAATGCAAGAGCCCTTACTTTGAATTTAGGAGATTATAGGTTTTTCTCCAAGTGGGTTGATATCCACCATAAATCAAAACAACCTTAGAGTGAGTCCAACAAGTCATTCTTAGGTACAGTGATAGGTATCACATATATTGATTATGTATCACTTATATATAACTATCACATTATACTATCAACTAATTGATATTCACATAAACCTATAATTGTTAACTCATTAACAAGTATACATTGTATGTATATCATCCAACTTCACCTTTATCCACATTAACCTTGGAGTAAGTCCAACAAGCTAATGCTTAAAGTTAAAGCCAACCCATTAATCATGAGATCGTATCTCAATGATTTGAACATATCTAATTTTCGGTCGACCTTGGAGTGTATCCAACAACCCAAACAAGAAATTAGACTCTAGTTCTCACTATATTCAAGGAAGATGTAGACTTTAATTTTTTGACTTAAGGAATTTAAGTCTCATCGTCATTGTGCAAATGTACTATCTACATGATATTACATGCATGATATAAATGATGACATGATACATCACACACATGACATAAATAATGATATGACACATCTCATGCATGATATAATTTATGATATAAGAAATGAGACTACATGACATACAATATGACATGAACATGACATAGAATATGACATGAACATGACATTAACAATGTAATAGTTGTCATAATTTTATTTTGTAAATAAAATATGTCTTAAAAATCTGATTTCCATAAATTAATATTTCCTTAATTAAATTTCATGCTTTATCTAGGAAATATATTTCTTAATAAAGAAAAGCTAATTAATTAGAAAACAATTCTGTAATTTTAAATCTCATAACTAATTAGTAAATGTATAGTTATAATTTCTTAATTAATTCAGAATCTTTCTAATTTAGAATTTTCTAAAATTATTTTAGAAATATTTCAAAATTAGAATTTTTTAACTAATTAAGAAACTTTCCAAAATAGAATTTCTTAATAAATTCAGAATGTTTCTAAATTGAAATTTTCTAAATTATTACATAATATTTTTAAATTTAATTTTTTAAATTATTTTAGAAACATTTCAAAATTAAAATTTCCTAACAAATTTAAAAACATTCCAAAAATATAATTTCTTAATAAAATAATTTTTATCTTTGAAAATTAATTATATGACCAATTACAAATCATAAAATAATTTTATGATCATATTAAAGCACAATCAAGCTCTGATACCACTATTGAGGAGCTGGACATGGGTGCGTGCTAAAATATGTTTTATAAACATACTCAGTGGAGACAAAAATAGTATAATAATTCTAAATTATTATAACACACACTATATGCATATAAGGATACATCCATGCTAGACATAATCAGATAATAAAATTTTACAAAAATAAATTTACTCTAGGTATACCTGACGGATTATGTGTAGAGGAAATGACATCAACCAAGCGATGCTCTAAAGCCTTACCTCTATTCGTATCCACGCTGAGTGATCATCAAGATAACTTCGAAAGTAACAAGTTTTATCCTTATGAAAGGTACTAGCCTTGTGTGCAAAGATGGAGTTCGATGCTCGGTAGCATATGCAACTAGTCGACACCAAACAAGAGATAGACCCCAAAGAATGGGCCATTGTCCGACCAAAAAAGGGTGTTCTTTGCCACATTTCCTCATCATCCAGCGTCCATAAGGTCACTGCCAATGAGATATGAAGTACCCCAAAGAATTGGGGTTCTAGTAGCAATGTTTGCTCATCGAAATAGAGGTCGGAGATGGCCGGGGAAGAGCAAACTACCAACCGAAAAAATTTGTCCGTCGGTTTGTTTTATTAGGGGTGGTGGTGGTTGACTGGGGATACTACTCTGGGGCTCCTACTGGCTGGTCGGGAGGTGCTGGCCAGAGGCAAAGAGTGGCTAGAGGTGACCGGGGGGGGGGGGGGGGGGGGGGGGGCCAACAGACCAAGGAGAACAATTCTCCTCGGTGCTTAGTGAACGGTGACACAAAGAGGACAGGAGAGAAGAGAAGAGGGTTTTAAATACATAAAATCTAAATCTCTTTCTTTCTCCTAACTCTATATCAATATATAGAATTCCTAGATGGGTTTGATGAGCAAGCCCAAACCCAACCTAATAAGGCTTAACCAAAACATAACCCATTAAGCTCTTGGTTCAGCTCAAAACCAAAATTCTTATAATTAAAATCAAATCAATTTGGTTTATAATTAAATCAAAGAGGGTCCAACTTGTCTTTAAAAGACATGATCCATCAATGATTCCATTCTGACTCTGATCTTTCCATATTTGTCATTCATTTGGTCTAAACAGACTCGGTTTCTCTTGATTTGAGAATCCAATTATCAAACTCATTTTAAATCTTTCAGATAAATTCGTAGTATGTGTGACACAATAGGTTCCCCATTATATTAGCCATCCATAATTAACTATTAATTATAGATAGATCATGAGTGATATGTAGTAATACATCATGACCCCTAATTGACCAAAAAATCAATAGTTGATCCCATAACTTCTTCTGAAATCTTTCAACAACTACGGTGACTCGTGCCTCATTCCTTTCACAGGCTTTATATTGGATCGAAAGTGCTAGAGGGGGGGGGGGGTGAATAGCGCTCGTGACTTTCACTTTCATTTTAGAAAACTCAAAGTAAAATGCAGCGGAAATAATAAACAAACAAACACACGAACTCCAAGATTTACTTGGTTCGGAGCCTGGGGCGACTCCTACTCCATGGCCTACGCTCGTTGAGCGTTTACTTTGGACAATCACATAAGCATGGGAATATTATAGTTTGATATACAATTAAAGTAGTAATAAAGTATATACTGACAATAGAAAATAAGAATTTTCATGCTCTTGGTCATCGAGGTCTTGCTATAGCTTTTCTGGATCATCTTTTGAGTAGCACAGAGAAGACAGATTATGATTTTGTTGTTGTATGAAGCTGCTGCTCGAGACTACCTTTTATAGCATGTGGTGGGCGCCCTTAACAGCATGGAGGCCACCCTCATCTACGCCGAATCCGCAGCGTGGATAAGCTCCAACTCGGTCACAGCCTATCCGCTTGAGGGCGCCCTTGCGCCAGGTCCAGGGTGCCCTCGCGCTAGTGTCCAGGGTGCCCTCAAGCTCCATGAGGGCGCCCTCGCGCCTTACTGTGAGGTTTCTTCTCCAGGTTACTTGAGGCAAACACTCCAATTTACTTCCTACAAAATACGTTAGTCCAACATACCCTGTAGAACAAAGTTAGGACATAATAAGACATAGAATTTGATAGTCATCGGACTATTCGGTTCTGACTTCGGATTCCCTATCGGAAACCCTAGGTCGAACCGACACCTACTGTTCCCTCACCGGGGAACGCGTCCTCACCTACTCCACTTAGGAGACTTTACCTGTTGCTAGTTGATCCTCCAAACCAACTTGACTTTTGCTCAGCGCTCGAGGTTCCAGGACTTTCCGCTGGACGTTCGCTCCACGACCCACCCAATCTTTCACCTGGTTCATGACACTAGGACTTTCCACCTAGAGTCCTTGACTCTAGGACTTTTGCCCAAAGCCCTCGACCTGCCAAGACTTTTCACGTAGGGTTACCACCCCCTAGGGGTTTCCACCTGCCTAACCGCAGCTAGGACTTTTGCCTAAGTACACTTAGGACTTTTCTATAAACTCATTCAAATATATTAGATAACAAAATAACTTAACTTTGGACTCTTTGACATAATCAAAACACAGGTTTGATCGTCAGATGCTTCCTGCACCAACACTTTATACCCACTTGATTCAAGACATAATCTATGTGTGTATCCCACTAGATTGACTACGTCACACCCAACCCAAGTAATTCTTTCTCGTCCTACAAATTCAAATTACTCGTACATTTTTCCAAGAGTATAATACTCTTAACATGTGATGCTTTGGCCAAAGACTTTGAGTAACAATCTTGACAAGTGGCCATAGGATATATTTTTGTACAATCTGCAAGTGTACGATTGTTATCAAGTAATAAAAATATCGATCCCAAAGAGACTATTGATTAAGCACTAGTTGATTTCATATGGTGAATTATCTAGAAAATCGAAAGGTGGTTCACAAATATTTGAGAGAGATTAAGAGAAGGAAAGAAAGAGTAGAGAGAGGGAGTGTAAGTGAGGTTGGATTTTAGGGTGAGAGATGCTAGGAGTTCGGTTTGACTATGATGCTAGGTAATGTCCTTATGCATTGTTCATCTCCTTACCTCCATGCCTATACTCTTGTAGGGTTTCTAACTAAAGTCTAGCACAACCTCATGAAGATTACACCATAGAGTTTATCCAAATTCTAACACTATTAAGTAAAGAAGCAACTCTGGAAAGGCCAATTAAAGGGTTACCCTAAGGCTCCCCGATCATATAATTCTAGAGTTATCTAATTTACTTTCTAACAGTAGATTAATACAACTAAGTAGAAGAGGTAACTTATAAAGTTTGGTTAAAGAGTTACCCTTTGTGACAGGATCCCCTAGTCATACAAATCCAGATTACACAAGTTACTTCCTAACATTAATTTGGGAGAAACTCTCTAAACTCTAATTAGCTTCCCTTAAAGAGAATTACCCTCCATTTTAAGGATGATACCCTAGAGAGTAAGGGATACCCTCTATCACAGGGTCCTTGGTTAACCAAACCAAAATATCCCCTCTACATGGTGACTAAAACTCTACATCTAAATGTGTTGACCTCACACATATTTTGTCAAACACATATAAGTCACAACAGACATAGAACATGATATAAGCACTTCATTGATCAAGGAAATAACATATACATAGTTCAAACATCAATAATATATTATAAATACTTCCTACATCCTAGATATGGAGAATCTTCTCAATTGCGAAGGATTTATAAATCAAAGATACAAAATAAAGTATTCTTACAATTATAACACAAGATAGAGTAGAAGAAATGCTTATCAAGGAGTTTGCTAGTGTCTTTGGGATGCTTCCTTGCTCTGGAGGTCGAAGGATGGTGTAGATTGATGAAGATGGAGGTTTTAGGATTTCACCTAGAGGGGAAAACCCTTCCCAAGGGAAGGGGGCGGAGCCCCAAACCAAGGATTCCTTCTAAGGATAGAAAACCCCCCTTATATAGGGAGGACATGACCCCAGGCATGGATAGTGTCACGGTCGTGTCTCTTGGGCAGGATAAAATAATTGGAAGGAGGCACGACTGTGTGTATTCACATGGCCATGCCCATGTTAGCTTCGGCTGGGCACACAATAAACTCCATGGAGAGACATGACTGTGCCTTTGGGACACGACTGAATCTTGATTCTTCCATTGGGAGGCATGACTGTGTGGATTCACATGGCCACCCCTTATTGGCTTCGGCTTGGTACACAGCTGCCTCTGTGGGAAGACACAACCGTGCTAGGGGCACGCCCATGTCTTTGCATGGTCTCTAGTGGGAGGCACGATCGTGCCTATCTGGCATGACCCGCCCTTGGGTTGGCACACAACCATTCCTCTGGGGCACAACTTGATTACTGATTTTCTCTACATTTGCTCTAATGTGCATCTTTTCTCTATTTTATCCCAATTTGTGTACTATCAATCAAGATAAGCAAAGAGTAGATCTCTAAATAAATAGAATGGAAGTATGACATAGTAATGGCATATGGTGTAATAAACATAGATTATATGCATGAAATATAAATAGATGTGCATCAAACAATGGCTAGAAAATATATATAATCTATGCACATCAATATACGCCTCCTCATAAAGAGAGGTGAATCTTCTGTGAGCTATCCAAACACCTTTAGACACTTTGACTTATAACTAATCATCTCGAAGTCACCCCTCCATGGAGATACTTGCTTAGGTTGTTAAAGTATAAGTTTCTATGACTGAGGTAACTTGAATATCTCAAGTTAAAGGAAATTTGCATTTGACCTACAGTAAGAGATTCATTGACATATCCATATATGTAGAAAATCATATGAAGTCTTACAATAGGTCACTCCAATAAACTAGTTACCATAACAAGTATCTATGTTTAACTCTTGACATCCCAATGTCTCTAGCCAGTGAGGAATATTTTCTTGGTTATGAAGGGAGCTAGAATTTTGTTCTGTTTAAATTTCCTGTACAAAAAATTTATACAAGTATAGAACTATTCCTAGCAACCCGCACGTTCGATCAGACATGTGTTTGATCAATCAAGTAAGTTCTTGAATGAACAAAGCACACCTTAATTGAAGTACAAGATCGCTGGCCTCTTGTGTTTGTATTCAAAATTGATATCCAAAATCGACACGAAGAAAACAAAACCAATTACGCAACAGAATTAAAGAACTAGTTGTACCTTTCTTTGCAGCTAAAGACCTCTTGATCTTCTACCGTATTCCTCTCCTCTTCTTGGGCATCGTGTGAGCGATGATCTACCAAGACAACACCACCCTTCTTTTCTTCTCTTCCAAACTGCCATCCACAAAAGGAGTCTCTAGGATGGGACACCTTCTAATCTTCTTCCTTCTCTTCCTCCTCTTCTTCTTCCTCTTCTTCTTCTCTTCCTCCTCTTCTTCAAGCTGCCAGCCACCAATGGATGGGAAGAGGCGCCGGTCACCAAGGGAGAAGGGGAACCGCCGACCCTAGCCAAGGTGGAGGAGGAAACCATCGGCCCTTTGCAAGGGAGAGGTTGGCGCCGACCCTAGGTGGGGAAGAAGGTGGCGCCGGCCACAAGGGGAGAAGAGAAGTGGTTGTGCCGCCAGCCCTAGCAAGGGAAGAGGGGGCGACAACCACAAGGAGAGAAGGGAGTTGTGGAGAATTGGAAAGTTAGGTTTTAGGGTCACATCCTACTCCTTTTTAGAGACTTACCGTCGGTTACAAGAAAAGAAAAATTAACAAAATTTTGTTTAAAAAAAATCTAAACAAACTATGTTAAACCAAACCAAGTTAAGTTAAACTAAATCAAGTTAAGTTAAACTAAACCAAGTTAAGTTAAACCAAACCAAGTTAAGTTAAACCAAACTAAGTTAAACCAAACCAAGTTAAGTTAAATCAAACCAAGTTAAGTTAAACCAAACCAAGTTAAACCAAACCCGATTATGGATGGGTGGATGTGAGGCTTTATATATATAGAGGCTACAACAGGGACCTAGAGGAGGAATTAGTTTAGACCTCCTGATGGGCTTGGGTTTCCTGTGTTCACCCCGAACACCCAACTCAAGTCCATTAATAATAACCCATACCACTAAAGGGTTATTATTGAACTACCGCACCAATCCCATATTACAATATGGGCTCCTTCTTATTATGAGTGCATTAATCTCCCCGTGTTTAAGATATTGTATGTCTGTTAATTAAATGAGTTACTGATAACTCAGTTAATTAACATCTGATTCCAAGAGTAGTACCACTCAACTTTATTATCATGTTGGACTAAGTCCACCTGCAGGGTTTACTTGATAATCCTTATGAGCTTATCAAGGGGACATTATCAACCTAAATAATTAGGACACAGATTCCTTCTATAATCAACAGCACACCATATAAATAATACCGTCTCCCAATTCATCGGGCCTATTAATTTAACGGATAAATCTCACCCATTGATAAGTCAAAGAAATAAATACTAAGTATACGTGCTTGTTATTATATAGGGATTTAGAGGGCACACATCTATAATAACAGAGGTTCTATTCTTTTATGTAGTCAGTATAAATCGAACAACCTCAAATGATCCTGCTCAATACACACATAGTGTACTAGTATAATTTTATAGTCAAGACAGACTAATACCAAATTACACTACAACCATTCCAATGGTTTGCCCTAATCCATCTTGGTTGTGAGCTACTATTTATAATTTATAAGGAACCGATAACATGATCTTCTGTGTGACATCACACACCATGTTATCTACAATATAAATTAAATGGACAACTGCATTGACATATTTAGAAATATAAAATGTAGATATTTGACCAAAATGATTCTTATTTCAAAATATTTCAAAATAGATGTTCATACAAAAGCTAGGCTTATAGTATACATCCCATCAATCTCCCACTTATTCTAAAAGACTATGCTGCCATACATCTGATTCCCATCCCCTTAACATGCCAATCAAAAGCTCCCACCGGAAGGACCTTAGTGAAAGGATCTATCAGGGGATCTGCTGATAAAATCTTGGCGACAACAACCTCTCCTCGTTTTACGATGTCTCGTATCTTATGGTACTTGCGCTCAATGTGTTTACTTGCCTTATGGGCTCGTGGTTCCTTCGAGTTTGCTACTGCACCACTATTGTCATAATAAATTGTGATAACTTTGGGTAAACCAGGAATCACATCTAAGTCCATCAAGAAGTTTCTGAGCCATACAGCTTCTTTGGCTGCCTTAGAGGCTGCCACATACTCAGCTTCCATGGTGGAGTTTGAAATGCATTTCTACTTAACACTCCTCCATACCATGGCTCCATCTCCCAAAGTAAACACATACCCCAAGGTTGACTTACTACTATCCCTATCTGATTGGAAATTCGAATCCGTGTAACCCACAGGGAGCAAATCATCTGGCTGATAAACCAGCATATAATCTCTAGTCCTTTTCAGGCACTTTAATATATGCTTTATGATATTCCAATGTCCCGATCCTGGGCTACTTTGATATTTGCTAACCATGCCCATGGTAAAATAGATATCTGGTCTTATACATAACATCGCATGCATTAAGCTTCCTACAACCGAAGCATAAGGAACTGCCTTCATCTCCTCTTTCTCCTTTGATGTTTTAGGACACATCTCTTTAGATAAATGTACTCCATGCAAAAAAGATAGAAAACCTTTCTTGGAGTTTTGCATTCTAAAACGAGCTTGGATAGTATCAATGTACGAAGCTTGGGATAAGCACAATATCCTTTTCTTACGATCCCTTATTACTTTGATCCCAAGAATATGCCCACATTCTCCCAAGTTCTTCATATCAAACTGCTTGGACAACTATACCCTTACGTCTGACAACACTTTGATATTGTTGCCAATGAGCAAAATGTCATTTACGTATAGTACAAGAAATACCACCACGTTTCCGTCACTTTTCTTGTATACACAAGACTCATCTAGACACTGAATAAATCCATAAGACTGGATCACTTCATCAAATTGGATGTTCCAAGATCTTGAAGCTTGCTTCAGTCCATAAATGGACCGATTGAGCTTACATAAAAGATCTTCTTTGCCCTTCGCAATGAATCCCTCTAGTTGCTTCATATAGATGTTTTCTTCAAGACTTCCATTAAGGAAAGCTGTCTCGACATCCATTTGTCAAACCTTATAATCTATATAAGTAGCAATAGATAAAAGAATCTGGATAGACTTAAGCATGACTACCGGTGAAAAAGTTTCCTCATAATCGATTCCCTCTTTTTGAGTATACCCCTTCGCAACAAGCCTCTCTTTAAAGGTTTTCACCTTCCCATCTGTTTCTCTTTTTCTTTTGTAGACCCATTTATATCCAATGACTTTTACTCCATTTGGTGGTTCTACAAGCTCCCAGACCTGATTAGAATGCATAGATTCTATTTCAGAGTTCATTGTACTTTGCCAAGATGCTGCATCTTTATCTTGGAGTGCTTCATCATATGTCCAGGGATCAGCTTCATGTTCACTAGGGATCAAGTCCGAAGACTCTCCCAAAAACATGAATCTTTCAGGTTGTTTAACAACCCTCCCTCTGTGACGAGGCACTTCCTGTAATTGTGCATTATTTGTGACACGTGTTGTAGTTACTTGTGGTATCTCATCTTGTACCGTTGGTACTAAAGTCGAAGTGTCCTCTCTTATTTTCTCAAGAATAATTTTACTTGTGGGCTTGTGGTTCATTACATAGTCCTCTTCTAAAAATCGGGCATTGGTGTTAACAATGACCTTCTGATCTTTAGGACTATAAAACAAACCACCTTTCATTCCTATAGGATATGCCACGAACAAGTGAACTTCTGTACGCGATTTCAACTTATCAGCATCTCCCTTTAGTACATGTGCTGTACTACCCCAAATCCGAATGTGTTTCAAACTAGGCTTACGTCCATTCCATAATTTTGTGGGAGTAGAGGGTACTGACTTAGAAGGTACCAACTTTAGAATGTACGCCGCCATTTCCAGAGCATATCTCCAAAACAAATTTGGTAATTCTGAATAACTCATCATTGATCTAACCATTTCCATAAGAGTCATATTCCTTCATTCCGCCGCACCATTCTGTTGGGGTGTACCAGGTGTAGACAATTGGATTTGAATCCCGACCTCTGATAAGTAACTCCTAAACTCTCCTAAGAGATATTCTCTACCATGATTAGACCATAGTGTCTTGATACTTTTATCATGACATTTCTCTACATCAACCTTGTACTCTTTGAACTTATTAAAGCACTCAGACTTGTGGCGCATCAAGTAAATGTACCTATATCTCAAATAGTAATATATAAAAGAGACAAAATATTCGAAATCACCTCTTGCCTGAATAGTCATAGGCCCACACAAATCAGAATGAACCAATTCGAATACTTCTTTGGCTCTATACCCCTTTGCCTTAAAATGCCTCTTGGTCATTTTTCCTTCCAAGCAAGACTCGCAGATCGGAAAGTTTTCTACTACCAATGAACCCAAAGGTCCATCGACTATTAACCTTTGAATCCTACTCAAGTTAATATAACCCAACCTTAGATGCCAAAGATATGTTTGGTTCATTTCTGAAGGTTGCTTTCTCTTATTAGAATTAGAAGATGTGTTATTAATTTCCATTTGTTGCATTATGAGAGTTATTGGATTAAGAGTATACAAATTGCCAACCAACGTACCAAAACAGATAACCACCCTATTTTTCTTAACAACCACTTTATCATCAAAAGAAACAGAATATCCATCCATAAATAATTTAGAAATTGAAATCAAGTTCTTTCTAAAATATGGTACGTAAATATAATTTTTCATTTTCCTATCAAAAGATAAATAAACATCTCCCACTGCAACAGCCACCACTCTCGCAGCATTGCCTATATAGACGGTGATCTCCCCTTCATGTAGTCGTCTGGTTTCCTGGAACCCCTGCAATGAATTACAGACATGATGAGTGGCTCCCGTATCTACACACTAGGTACCGGTAGATAACACCGCTAAACATGTTTCAACGACTAATGAATAAGATATACCTTTATTGTTCTCCTTTCTGCGAGAATAGTTCGCCTTCCATTGTCCAAATTGCTTGCATGTGAAGCACTTGCCTTTCAACTTCTTCACACCTGCCTGCGACCCAGTCCCTTGAGATTGAATCACTTTCTTTGCAGAACCAACTTGTTTCTTCTTCTTCTTTTCGCCTTTTGGCTTAGAGGCAGAAACGTTTTCAACAATGTGAACTTGAGAACTTTGACAAAATAGCCCTTCTGCCGCTTAGAGTTCTGTCAGAAGTTCCGTAAATGAATAAACCCTTTTGTTCATATTGTAGTTTAGGTGGAATTGCTCAAAACTTTTGGGCAGCGTTTGCAGAATGATATCAACCTGGGTTTCCCCATTAATTTCAGCTCCAAGGACTTCCATCTCATTTAAATGAGCCATCATCTTGAGGATATGATCCCTTATAGGTGTCCCCTCAGTCATGGTGGTCGTCATTAAGTTTCTCATGGCCTCCTGCTTAGCAGCCCAATTCTGTCTGAAGAGTTCCTTAATATTGAGCATCATGTCATAGGTAGTGGGTAAGGCCTGATGCTGATGTTGCAGCACATTTGACATAGAAGCCAAAATGTAACACCGTGCCATCTTATCTGCCTTGACCCATTTCCTATGTCTCTCTATCTCCTCTTCACTAGAATCCTTATCAGGCACGCTAGGACAGACCTCAAGAAGTATGAACTTGTATTCTTCAGTAATTAAGACAATGTCCAAGTTTCATTTCCAATCAATATAATTTGGACCAATAAGTTTGTTTTCTTTTAAAATAAAAGCAAGAGGATTGAAAGTCATTTTGAAATCCTGAGAATCATAAAATAAAATACTTGGTCAAAACTTTAGAATTTAAAATAATATTGATTCCTCAAATAATATAATTTAAATTCACCAACACCTCAAAACACCGTGAATTTCGTATGCCACGATAGTGTGGACGTATACTAATTCAAACATTTGTAAGAAGAGGTTTTACTCATTAATTTTATTATCTTGTCAACCTAACTTTATGACAAATAAAATTAATAGTTGGTTCATCTTTGGTCACACAAATAATAGCAGTGACTCCGATGGGGAGGATACTATTAAATGCACATAAGTATATACCATTACTTGATACTTCGTCTATTAATTAGGATTGTGCCCCTTCAGATGGAGAAGATCGCACATACCTAAATAATTTCCTATAATCATCCATAAAGGAAGTTTGATCTAGTGATCTGTAAGCAAACTCATCCGATATGGAGGAAGGCATTTAAAGCCAACACGTAAGTTTGAATGCATCACTTACAAACTAGTAATGGAAACCGTGGAATTTATTTAAATAATCCCTCTCCTACTTAGTTATTTAAATTGAGGAATTTTAATCATGCACGCACATCACAGCACATAAAAACAGCATGTAAGGCAATAAACATGAAAATAAAATTTTCAACTATTATGACCTCATCCAATGCTGTCCTCCAATATACCGCCAATGGATCATTGTCCTCCAATGTGCCGCCAATGGATCAAGCCGTCGTGTCTATCTCTCTTCCTTCTCCGACGCACCTCTGGTCCTCAAAATAGCACTGTGCATAGCAAGGATACAAGCCGCAACAAAAATAAAATTTTACATTTATCGATCATATATTCCACAAAGGAATTTACATGTAATCTAGATCGAACAGAATATAAAACAACAACAATAATAATATGGCAACCGACCGTATTTAATTATTATAATCACGCACACACAACAACCTTGATATGCCCGAGGGTTCAAATCACACACAAGCACACAAAAAGCCATAATAGTTGGATCTAGGATGCCTGCAACCACAGAGTTAATCTATCTAGCACATCCTCCTATTATCTGGACAAACCTTATGTATGAGCAGTGCATAATTTAACCGAAAACTAATCACACAGAATCAGAAAACTCGCTCTAATACCACTTGAAGGGCGTTGGAATTTCGTTCTGTTTAAATTTCCATACAAAAAAATTATACAAGTACAGAAATATTCCTAGCAACCCGCACGTTCGATCAGACATGTGTTTGATCAATCAAGCAAGTTTTTGAATGATCAAAGCACACCTTGATTGAAGTACAAGATCGTTGGCCTCTTGTGTTGGTATTCAAAATCGATAACCAAAATCGACACAAAGAAAACAAAACTAATTATGCAACAGAATTAAAGAACTAGTTGTACCTTTCTTCATAGCTAAAGACCTCTTGATCTTCTACCGTATTCCTCTCCTCTTCTTGGACGTCGTGTGGGAAACGATCTAGCAAGACAACACCACCCTTCTTTTCTTCTCTTCCAAACCGCTGGCCACAAAAGGAGTCTCTAGGATGGGGCACCTTCTAATCTTCTTCCTTCAATTCCTCTTCTTCTTCTTCTCTTCCACCTCTTATTTAAGCCGCCAACCACCAATGGATGGGAAGAGGCGTCGGTCACCAAGGGAGAAGGGGAACCACCGGCCCTAGCCAAGGTGGAGGAGGAAATCATTGACCCTTTGCAAGGGAGAGGTTGGCGCCGACCCTAGGTGGGGAAGAAGGTGGCGCCGACCATAAGGGGAGAAGAGAAGTGGTTGTGCTGCCGACCCTAGCAAGGGAAGAGGGGGCGACAACCATAAGGAGAGAAGGGAGTTGTGGAGAATTAGAAAGTTAGGTTTTAGGGGTCACATCCTACTCCTTTTTATAGACTTGCTGTCGGTTACAAGGAAAGAAAAATTAACCAAATATTGTTTAGAAAAAAAATCTAAACAAACTATGTTAAACCAAACCAAGTTAAGTTAAACTAAACCAAGTTAAGTTAAACCAAACCAAGTTAAGTTAGACCAAACCAAATTAAGTTAAACCAAACCAAGTTAAGTTAAATAAAACCAAGTTAAGTTAAACCAAACCAAGTTAAACCAAACCCGGTTATGGATGGGTGGATGCGAGGCTTTATATATACAGAGGCTACAACAGGGACCTAGAGAAGGAATTAGTTTAGGCCTCCTGATGGCCTTGGGTTTCCTGTGTTCGCCCTGAATACCCAACTCAAGTCCATCAATAATAACCCATACCACTAAAGGATTATTATTGAACTACCACCCCAATCCCATATTACAATATGAGCTCCTTTTTATTATCAGTGCATTAATCTCTCCATGTTTAAGATATCGTATGTCCATTAATTAAATGAGTTACTAACAACTCAGTTAATTAACATCTGATTCCAAGAATAGTACCACTCAACTTTATTATCATGCCGAACTAAGTCCACCTACAGGGTTTATATGATAATCCTTATGAGCTCCTCAAGAGGACATCATCAGCCTAAATAATTAGGATAGAGATTCTTTCTATAATCAACAACATACCATATAAATAATACTATCTCCCAACTCATCGAGCCTATTGATTTAACGGATAAATCTCACCCATTGATAAGTCAAAGAAATAAATGCTAATTAGTATACGTGCTTGTTATTATATACGGATTAAGAGGACGCACATCCATAATAACAGAGGTTCTGTTCTTTTATGTAGTCAGTATAAATCGAACAACCTCAAATGGTCCTGCTCAATACACACATAGTGTACTAGTGTAATTTTATAGTCAAGACAGACTAATACCAAATTACACTACAACCATTCCAATGGTTTATCCCAATCCATCTTGGTTGTGAGCTACTATTTATAATTTATAAGGAACCGATAACATGATCTTCTGTGTGACACTACACACCATATTATCTATAATATAAATTAAATGGACAACTCCATTGACATATATAGAAATATAAAATGCAGACATTTGACCAAAGTGATTCTCATTTCAAAATATTTCAAAATAGATGTTCATATAAAAGCTTGACTTATAGTATACATCCCAACGATTAGACCAAGGAGTATAACCTGTGCTAGTCTTATAGAATCAATGATGTCTGAATACATCAATTAGCTGACTAGGGAAGATTTCAATATATTCATAATTATATATGTAGATATGCTCACTAGTTGTGATTTAATCACAACTCCTCTCATGCTATGAATCTTATTGTAGACATTCAATAAATGAGTTTAAGATCGAATCATAAACATTAAATATGTACACTCAAATAGTGAATTTTTATTTATCTAATAAATAGTATAACTATAAGGTGATTGTCTTAGGACATCTCTGAGATATAACAGGTAAATCCCTAACCGAAGGTGGGTTACGAGTTTGGTAGGCCAATCCATAAGCTCACCAAAAAATAAATATAAAAGATTAAAAATTTTAAGTTTTAGTTACAGATTAGGCGAGCCAAACCCACGTGCCCATTGTATTTTTCATTTTATTTTTAAATTTTGAATGATTTTTTTTGTCAACTCTTGAGCCAACCTAAACCTAGCAAGGGTCGACCTGCACAGGTCGACCCAGGCTAGTTGGCCCATCTAGATCTATCTTTAAATGAGTTTATAAAATTTCAATCTAATCTACTTAAATTGTTTGACAGGGTAGGCTAATCTAATGAGCCCAACCTAAATTGATAACTTATATTCTAGTTGAGTTATTAAGGTGTTTTGGTCTAAAACACCTTATATCATTCAACTATTATGACTCAAAACACTTCTAAAATTTTTTCCTATTTCAAGACCATAATGGTTGAAAAAAATATAAATGAAAAAGTGAGGGATGAAAGAAATTCCGTTGTGAATGGCTTATTAGTCCCATAGGAGTTTTGTGGCTATGAAGTTGATTTATATTTAATCATAATATTTGAAATTGTGAATATGTATGGGAAGAGACTCTCTTATGAACAAGCCCTTAGGGGGAGAGGGTGCAAATCTAGGGCTTGCATTGTGCTGAACCTAGGTGAGTCATGTGTGAATACAACCTGCATGAGTTGAATGTTGGGCTGATCAAGACAAAATTTTATGAAGCAGATCAAATATATTTTGTCATCTAAATTCTTTTTGCTACCTTCTTAAGTATGTAATGCATGCTTTAATTATTGATTTGAAAATTTTGATAATTAAAGGAAAATTCATAAACTTGTTGGGGAAAAACCACAAGTGTACCATCAAGTAATAAAATATCAATTCCATAAGGACTATAAATCAAGTACCAGTCAGAATCACAAAGCATGCTATCCAGAACAATTGAGATTACATGAATTATAAAAGAAAGAAAACGAATTAAGAAAGCAAATGGAGTCTTAAGAGAAATTTAGTTTTGGGATGCAATTCTAGAATTTTGGTTTTGTCACGATGATTGTTAACACCCTAAATACTATTCACTTTCTTACCTTAGTGTTGACATGCATGAAGGTGGTCTATTCTAAGGTAACTGGTATATATTGGAATTATATTAGTGTGTTTATCCAAACGCGATGCTTACTTTCAAGGTAGCCTTACTAAAGAGACCACTTTCTTAAGGAGGCCCCTATCATAATGCTCCATAGTCCTCTAAGTGCTATACCCTACTTTGTGATGATGAATCCAAGCAAATCCATTCAACTTTGTGATGGCCAATGACATCCTTATGAGATTTTAGACTACTTTCATGAACAATCCCTCAAGTCTCGATCTGTATGGGTTAGAGAATTAGGTTTACCTTTTGATTCTTCTTCGCATCCCATGGGATATGGAGATACACAGTTAGTATCATAATCATGTATACACAATAAGGCAGGATCAGGGATCAACACATCATGTGATAAAGAAAGATGAATAAATATATAAAAATAGCATCAACAATACATCAGGTTACTCCCTCATCCTAGAATTAAGAACACTACTCCATGGAGATGGAGTCATTCTTAAGACCAAAAGAATTTATATATCTTCATAATAGTTCGATATTATCCATATTAGGCCTAAGCCCTCATGGATTTATTTTTAGACTCTACCCAAAATGGCTCATGCCAATGCAGATATCTTTCATCTTATAAACTATTGATCTTTTCCATGTATTTTCAATGTGGAACTTTGATTATATTACCAACAATCCTCCCTTCAAACTAAGCACTATCATTATTCTCATAGTTTAGGGCTCCTCTTAAGCATCCAATCACCCTTGACCTACTCTGGGCCTCCCCTCAAGCATCTTATCACTATTGACCTGCTCTAGGACTTCCCTTAAGCATCCAGTAAATTGAGGTCACTCCTCTCCTCTAAGATTTTTTCACCATCTAGGTTTTACTCCCTCTAGAATTTCCACTAAGCATTTGATCACCCTTGACCTGATTGGACTTTTTATCACGTAGGGTTTACTCCCTTAGGATTTCTTCCAAGTATTCAATCGCCCTTGACCTGCTTGGACTTTTCACGTAGAGTTCACTCCTCTAGAATCCCCCACCTCCTTCATTCAAGGCCACTATTTCACCCATATAGCTCGATTTGAACTATGATTTTGATATCACTTGTTATGATAAAAAAAATTCACATATTTTCTTAATGATATGATATTATCCACTTTGAGCCTAAGCCCTCATAGATTTATTTTTGGACTATAGCTAAATAGTCTCATACCAATGGAGATATCTTTCATTTTATAAACCCATGATCTGTTTCATGTATTTTTAATGTAGGACTTCAATTATATTCCTAACAATTACAACCAAAATATGAGAAAGAAGACATTCTATAACTCAAAATCAAGAGAATAGGAGAGAGAATGTTGTATATGCATCGATGTCTTCAAAAGAACTTCAAGCTCTATAGTGGACAAAAACTCTGATAACTCCTTGAAAACAACACTCCTAGGGTTCCCTGTCATGGAGAAACACCTCCTTTCTTAAACAAGAGCCTCATGGGGGCCTTTTATAGCCCTCTAAATGTGACCAAATCTATAGATTCTTCTAAAAAATATGGGGGTGCCGCCACAAGCCATGACAGTGCTAGAAGCATGGCTTGGCCATGTTGCTCCGATTCGATAGAAAAGCAGGGTTCAACATTACCGTGATGGGTGACATGGCCAGACCATGTTTAGCCCTAGGTCAATGAACACGATCATGCTCGTGGTCACATCCAGGGAGTGTTGAACGCTGTGCAAAACTAATTTTGGCAAGAAAGGGCACACCCATGCCTATGGGCACAACAAACTCATGTTAGACTTTGTAAACTCTGTGATTGCTCTATTTTATGGCTAACTTGGGCTAGAAGTGTCATGGAACACAGTCAAAGCTTGTTCCTTATTGTGGACTCTCTTTCCAAGGTCTTTTTACTTCAATGAAGCTCTAATTTTATGTCGTGTTAATGCTTGTGACATAAAGGCAACAGTCGATGGGTGATGCCTGTGACAAGGGACAATTGAGATTTCATTTGCGGTGAAAAGGTGTGATATAATAGTTGATGGAGTAGTCAGTTAGGAAAGGATGATGTCAACCTTATCTATAACCTCCAGTTGGTGATACCTTGGATACAATAATTTCATTGAACACACCTGTAGTAGTCAATCATGACAAGGAAGTTCAAATGGTAATTTGAAATGAAATGAAGTTGTTAAGCTCGGTCTCATGTAAGTAATGGTTAGACCCTGCATCAGGCTTTGTTAATACTTTCATGGCCTGACTAGGTGAGGGACATATTGTTGGTGTAAGGAGCACTAAATGATTGAACCTAAATTTTGATAATTGTAAATGATTCAAAGTTAAGGTTTATTATTTCTCTAACAAGTTTAATTGAGTGTGCAAGAAAGTCCTAGTTGAGGCTAGGTAAAGAAGTCCTAGTGGACACTAGGCAGGTGGAAAGTCCTTGTTGAGACTAGACAATGAAGTCCTGGTTCATGGGACTGGGAAAAGTCTTGGTAGGTTGAGGACGTTGATGTGCGTACATTGTATACACTTGTTTAGCATGTTTTGGCGCACATTCACATGTTTTACGCATGTTTTATCTATGCATTTTCATACTCCTTGCTTTACTTTTAGCATATTTACTCTTCTTTATTCAGAGATCTGCTTGTGTGCATTTTATGCATGTCTACAGGAGTCAAATTTAGAGAAGAATTGATGTTCATGGCCAACTCTACAAGCAAGTGAAGGAAGACAACATCAGCTATGTGAGCCACACGACTATGCCAAGGGAAAATAACCTTGCCCGTGTGGAGCAGACAGCCCGTGCAGCATTAACAGAGGAGAAGCATGACATGGCCGTGTGGATTCACACGGCCGCGTCATCCCTGAAGTAATTCCAGAACACGACCATGTAGATCTACATGGTCGTGCAACCTTTCCAAAGCCAAAGCACTGTTAGGCCGTGTGTGCCACACGACCGTGTAAGTCTTCCAGAGACAAAGCATTGCTAGCCGTGTGTGTTACACGACCGTGTGACATTTCCAGAGGTAGAACATTGCTAGGTCGTGTGGATCTGCACGGCCGTGCAAGGCATCCGGTGACAAAGCATGACACGACCGTGTGAGAGCCATACGACCGTGTGACTCTGGCTAAGAGGGAAGTAGGCAAGGTCGTGTGAGAGCCACACGACCGTGCCACGGGCCGTGTGACACCCAAACCCCCTGCTCTATATAAGGGTTTCTCCTCCTTTGAAATAGGGGAGGCTCTGCCTTTGAGGAGATCGAAGCTTAAGGCTTTCTTTCACCTTTTCGGCATCGATATGATGATTTGAAAGAGTTTTACATCCAAGATTCGACTTCGGTGGCATGGATTGGTTCCGAAGATCACTCGTCGTCTTTAGATAAGCATTCTTTCTTTATCTTCTTGATTGAGATTGAAATGTTTAGAATCATCTTGTCTTCTCTTCTTTTCTCTTGTTTCATGGAGCAGATCTCCTTGTTCTAGGATGGAGGGAGTATTTGTGATGTGAATTGATGTATGAATTCATGGATTTGCCAACTTCTTGTTTCAATGATGTTGTTATGTTTTGTATCAATTCAATCTTGTGTGGATTATTGTGTTTGGATCTAATTACCATTCTTGATTAGATGTTTGTAATTCTTGTGGATTTTGTAGAGGAATTCTCTAGATTGTATGACCGAGGGGCATCGTGATAGGGCTGCCCTGCTAACAGACATTTAGGGGATCACCTTGAAGGGTGATGCAAGAATCTACAAAGAGGAGGGATAGATAAATGTGTTGTACCCTATATCTTGATGTGAATTGATTAGTTATGAGTTTCTATGTTGTATGACCGAGGGGCGTCGTGACAGGGCTGCCCCATTAACGGACTTCATAGGGATCATTTCTTTTTAGTTTCTTGAGGTGTAGATTAATGTCCCTAGCTGATGTTTTCTACAGAAGATAACCAACAACTTCTTTCAAATGCATGACAATTGAGGATAGGATTGGTAGACCATGTTACATTGATAAGTATCACAAAGAAACCAAATCTCCTAGAACTTCCATAAGACCTAGTTTCTTGCATTACCTTTCTATTTCTATTTTCTAGTTTTGTTTTAGTTCATGTAATTCTTGTTCGATTGTTTAGATAATTCATCTTGAGACATCTTTAGTGATTATAACTAGTCCCTGTGGATACGATATCTTTTTATATTACTGACGACGTATCCGTACACTTGCGGAGACGTAACAAGTTTTTGGCGCCGTTGTAGGGGACTGCGTCTATAACATTAGAAATTATCATTTGAGTTACACTAAACTTTTCTTTTCTTTTACCAAGGGAAAGCTATTACCTAATGGTAAACAGCTAGTAGCTAAAGGTTAAACATTTAGTTAAGAAAGGTGTTTATGTTGAATTTTTTTGTTTATGTTGAATTTTTTTAGCACTAATACAAAGTTTTTTTGTATTAATCAAGGGGGAGTGAAAGAAGCCAAGTTAAATATCTTTGAAAGATTAAAAGTATTTTTGAAAAAGAAAGTTTTTTTTGCTAAGTATTTAAACAAAATTATTTTTAAGCTAAGTGGTTAAGCAAAATTATTTTTAAGCTAAGTGGTTAAGAAAAAAATATTTTTAAGCTAAGTGGTTAAGAAAATTTTTTTTAAGCTAAGTATTTAAATAAAATTATTTTTAAGCTAAGTGTTTAAGTAAAATTATTTTTTAGCTAAGTGTTTAAATGAAATTATCTTAAAGCTAAGTGTTTATCAAATCGTTCTAAACCTAAGTATTTTCAAAAGCTTAAATTTTAACGAAGTTTTTTTTGAAAAAGGCTAAGTACTAAATCTAAATTTATTTAAAGCCTAACCTTTTATCACAATCCTTTTAAGCTGAGTACTTAAGCTACATTTATTTAAAACTAAATCAAAAATTAAAATTTTTAACTATGAGTTTTCTCAAAATAAGTTTTCTCAAATTTTTATTTGGTTTATTTCAACTATTTTTTGATATATGGCAAAGGGGGAGAGAAAAGTGAAAGTTAAGTAATTAATGAAAAGTAAAACTTCAAGTGATTAAGGGGGAGCTATAAAAAGTTGTTCTAAATATTGCATCAACATCTTTTTAAATTGCACTTGATATTGCATCTTTTTATTGCACTTGATATTGTATCTTTTTAACTTGTGCGCATTTATGTTTTACTTAACTTTGAATTTTGTTGCCATAATAAAAAAGGGAGAGATTGTTGATGCGGGAAACATCAGATGATCGAACCCGAGTTTTGATAATGACAAAGGGTTCAAAGTTAAGGTTATTTGTGGTCTAACGAGTTTGAATGAGATTGTAGGAAAGTCCTAAGTGTTTTTAGGCAAAAATCCTAGCTGCGGTTTAGTAGGTGAAAAACCCTAGGGGTGGTAACCCTAGGTGAAAAGTCTTGGTGGGTCGAGCGCTTAGGGCAAAATCCTAGAGTCGGGGACTCTAGGTTGAAATCCTGGTGTCGCGAACTGGGTGAAAGTCTAGACGAGTCGTGGAGCAGACATCCAGCATGAAGACTAGAAGCTTCGGACGCTCAGCAAAAATTCAGTTGGCCTGAAGGATCAATCTGTCAACAAGTAAACTCTTCTGAGAGGAGTAGGTGAGGACGCGTTCCCCGATGAGGGAACAGTAAGTGTTAGTTCGACCTAGGGTTTTCGGGAAATCCGAAGTTAGAATCGGACAGTCTAAAGACTGTCAAATACTTATATTATTTGTATTTTATTGTGCTAACAGTAGGCACCCTCAATGCCGACATATGCAGAGAACAGAGAGTTCGCTGCAATTCATTTTCTCTCCGAACAACGACGATCCAAGGCCCCTTCAACCCCGGATTTCCTCCTTCTACCTCCATTAAAACCTTAGAATGCCTCCTAGGTATACCCGAATCCAGTTTTCATCATTTTATATGTATTTGTTGTGCTTTTTTTTTTTTTTACTATTTTTATGCTTATATGGGTAAAATTAGGAAACGACGCAATATTGCGTCCACATCGGGCATTGCCTCGTCTACCGATGCTAGATTCCCCATTGAGCAGCATAGGCTTAGTTTCTCTCAGTATTCATACTCTGTCATTAGATGTACCTAAGTAGACCTTGTTTCATGAGTTATTATCAGTCTGTCATTCAGATGATTGCACACTATCAGCTAGATAAACTGGTTTATTGCAGTCATGCAGTAAATCGAGACTTATGTGCCCAGTTTTTCAACAACCTTGAGAGGGTTGATGATTTGGTCTATTCCACCAGAGTTGGTGGAAAGGGCATCCAGTTTACTCCTTCTTTATTACGTACCAGTTTAGAGCTTAGACAGTCAGCTTGCCCTTTCCTATGCTACCCTGGTAGGGATCTGCCATTTGGCAAGCTCTACTCCCGCATTACTCTAGATACACTCTATGAGTTTTTTTTTTTTTTTTTTTTTTTTGGGGGCGACTTGGAGTCTCTAACTTCAGGTCGATGTCTCTTAGGATGCAGGACTACGTCATGTATAAAGTCCTGACTGCATGCATTCTACCCATCACATCTCGAGACGTCTCGAAGATGCATCCATCTCATTCTTTCTTTTTATATGCATTATGTCATCATCTAGATATAGACATTGCATTGCATATGTTTTCTGACATTGTTCATTCAGCTAGTCTTGTCACATCCCGAGTAGTCCACATGCTCTACTGCCATGTGCTGACTTCCATCTTCTCGACGATAGAGGGTATAGATGTGACTCGGGGGATGATTATTCCCCTTACACATTATGATGAGTTTGGGTTACGTCATCTTAGATTAGTGCATATAGATATCACTGCTCAGGGGGTCCTACCATGGGGCGCAGGCCTCCGCCAGCCGATCCAGGTGAGGATGAGCTAGTTGCTCCAGCCGAGGGAGGTGGCCTAGCCCCAGATGAGTTCTTTCAGCCACCTGAGGGACGAGAGGAGTTATTTGAGTTCTCTCATGATCAGTTATTTGGAGAGCCCCTCGATCCATCTCAGCCTTTGACATCAGCATAACCTTCCACTTCCTCATCCATTGAGGATAGACTCGCTCGTCTTGAGCAGACGTCCGCGCTGACACATCAGCTAGTCGTCGACGGCTTCCGGACACTACAGACTGAGGTCACTTCTCTCCGAGAGGAGATTTGACGAGCGTGGCATATACACGAGCAGCCCCCACCACTAGCTGACGATCCTCCAGCTGACGATCCTTCTACCTGATTCTATCTTTTTCTTGCAATATATATTGGACCTGGACATCTCACTAGTACTTTGTTTGCTTAGATATTTGATTAGTCGTACTTACTCTTTCAAAATTCCTTATGCTTAAGAGTGCCTCTATTTTTATGATATTTTAGGATAGAATACTCTTTCAACTAAGAGTACCTCTTAGTTGTTACTATGATTTTCAAGATTTTTTTCAAAATTCTAGGAAAAATGATATTTTCAAAAATCCTAATTTCTTAGATTTTCAAAATTTGGACTTAGCCTGGGAACTAACCCTATAAATCATGTTCCCCTAGATTTCAGCCAGAGCATCTCACAAGCACACTAGGCATAACTTATTTGTATTTGAAACACTTAGAATGGAGTGAGATGCATAGGGTACAGTCTAGACTTCAGAATGCTTATTTCTGTGCATCACAATAAGTCTGGACAATAAATACCAAAATAACAATAATCAAGTTAAGTTATCCAGACTTAGTCAAATATAACTGGATCACTAACTTAACTTGACTAGCCAAGTAAAAGATGTTGCCCTCTAGGTAATCAGCTAGTAACTAATGGTTAGACATGTGGCTAAGGAATTTCAGTTACTCATGCTTGGTCTTTAGGAATATTACAAGAAAATTAAGTGTTTTCCAAAGTATGTTTAATCCTCTATTTAAAAGCTTTTATGTTTCTTAAAATTTTTCATTCCCTCTTTAAAAGCTAAGAGTTTATTTAACACCCAATATTTGAAAAATAAGATAAAAAATCATTCTCAAAACTAGCTAAGCAATTTATCAATTTTTTCTTATGCTCCCTTAGTTGTTTTGATATATGGCAAAGGGGGAGAGTATAAAGAAATTCAAAGAAAATTAAAGAAAAGAAAGCTTGAAATTTTTAAGATTTAAAGGGAGCTTTTATTAAGGGGGAGTTTTATTTGTGCTTATCATACTTATGCTTGTGCTAAACTTTTGCTTATGCTAGTAACACCTTCTTATTATATCTTTCTTCTTACCTTTGAATTTCAGTTGCCATAATCAAAAAGGGGGAGATTGTTGATGCAGGAAGCATCTGATGATCGAACCCTAGTTTTGATAATGGCAAAAGGGATTCAAACTTAAGTTTAATTATTATCTAATGTGCTTGAATGCACTTTTCAGGAAAGTCCTAACTACGGTTAGGTAGGTGGAAAACCCTAGGGGGTGGTAACCCTAGGTTATAGGGGGTCGTAACCCTAGGTCATAGTGGATGGTAACCCTATGTGGAAAGTCCTAGAGTCAAGGACTCTAGGTGAAAATCCCGGTGGCGCGGATCGGGTGGAAAGATAGGGCGGGTCGTAGAGCGGACATCCAGCAGAAAGTCCTGAAGACTCGGGCGCTAAGCAAAAGTCCAGTCGATCTGGAGGATCGAACTGGTAACAGGTATACTCTCCTGAGTGGAGTAGGTGAGGACGCATTCCCCGAAAGAGGGAACAGTAGGCGTCGGCTCGACCTAGGGTTTTCCGGTCGAAAATTTGAAGTCAAAATTGGATAGCCCGAAGGCTGTCAAACATTTCATCTATTATGTTTATTATGTGCTAACGTTGTGCTGCAGGGTATTTTGGGACTAACATATTTTGCAGGTACTAAAACACAAAGTTTTGCCTCAGATGAACAGTGCCCAAGGCGCCCTTATGGAGCTTGAGGCACTTCCGGTGCAAGGTAGATGCAGCGCACGCAGCAGGGCTGGAGGCACCTCAGACGGATCTGGAGGCGCCTCAGACAAGCTTGGAGGCGCCTCAAAGGGTGATGGAGGTGCCTTCAACCAGATAAGTTGCGACCAGTTCTATTCTGAATAGTATGCAACTATCCAAGAGTATTTCTTGATGAACTACCAGGGTTGGCCCTTGACAGAGAGATAGAATTCGGAATCGAATTGATTCCTGGTACTCAGCCGATTTCAAAAGCACCTTATCGTATGGCTCCGGCTGAATTAAAGGAGCTTCAGGAACAGTTATCCGAATTGCTTGACAAGGGATTTATTCGTCCTAGTCACTCTCCATGGGGAGCTCCAGTGCTGTTCGTAAAGAAGAAGGATGGGTCTATGCGAATGTGTATAGACTACCGAGCGCTGAATAATGTGACGATCAAGAACCGGTACCCACTCCCACGGATCGATGACCTGTTCAACCAGCTGAAGGGTGCGACCGTTTTCTCAAAGATAGGCCTACGATCCGATTATCATCAAGTGAAGGTGAAACCAGATGATATACCAAAAACAGCATTTCGAACCCGATATGGACACTATGAGTTCATAGTTATGCCTTTCGGAGTAACCAACGCTCCTGCAGTATTTATGGACCTGATGAATCGAGTATTTACAGCATATCTTGATAAATTTGTAATCGTCTTCATTGATGATATACTTATCTACTTGAGAACCCCAGAAGAACATGCTGAACACCTGAATACTATACTACAGATCCTCTAAGAGAAACAACTATATGCAAAATTCTCCAAATGCGAGTTTTGGCTTGACCGGGTAATATTCCTAGGACATGTCATCTCCAAGGATGGAGTTATGGTGGATCCAAGTAAAATCGAAGCTGTAAATAACTGGAACCGACCAAGGAATGCTAGCGAAGTCAGGAGTTTTCTCGGACTAGCAGGCTATTATAGGAAATTCGTAGAGAATTTCTCCAAAATCGCAGCTCCTATGACAACCCTCACCAAGAAAAATACAAAGTATGAATGGACAGAAGCTTGCGAGGAGAGTTTCGCAGAATTAAAAAGGAGACTGACCAGTGCTCCGATTCTTACTCTTCCGGAAACCAACAAAGGCTTCGATATGTACAGCGATGCTTCCATCACAGGACTTGGAGCTGTACTCATGCAAGATGGCAAAGTTATTGCCTACGCTTCAAGACAACTTAAAGAACATGAGAAGAATTATCCCATTCACGACTTAGAACTAGCAGCCGTGGTCTTCGCTCTCAAAATATGGAGACATTATTTATATGGAGCTCAGTGTAAGATTTATACCGACCATCAGAGTCTGAAATATTTCTTCACGCAAAAAGACCTAAATATGAGGCAATGCCGATGGCTCGAGTTAGTTAAAGATTACGACTGCGAGATTCTTTATCACCCAGGGAAGGCGAACAAAGTGGCAGATGCACTCAGCCAAAAGTTCAGTGCCACCTGATGTAACTATTTTAAAGTTCGAGGATGAACTTTTTATGAGATACGGGGTACTGTAACACCCACTAAGCTTTTAAGATAAACATATGAATATGGGATTTTGCCTTAGAAAAATAATAAGAAGTGAGTTGAAGCAAAAATAAATAAAATGAAATAAAAAGAAGAGGAAGTCAAGGATTGAACCTTGAACCTCTTATATTATATTTCATAGAATTAATTAGTAGAAACCAATTGGGATAGAGAGAAGATGTTGATAGCAAAGGAGGGAAACTCATGATAAAGGTAAGAGTAAAAGCTAGCCAAAAGAAAACAAGAAAGGAGCAAGAGAAAGACAACTTGCCTTCCTCCCTTTCTCTCCCTCTTCCTCTTTGCTTTTGCCGAAAATTTAAAGAGGAATTAAGGGGATTCATTCCCCCTTATTTCATCATGAATGGTGAGAATAAATTAGAAAATAAAATAAATGAAAGAAAAATAGAAAATGGGTTAAGGGAGAAGGAAAGCAAAAATCAATTTTGCTACCTCTTCCCCCTTAACATAAAAGGGAGCAAGAAAAGAGAAGTTTATTTTTCTCTCATTTTCTCTCATCCTCCCTCTCCCTCACTGAAACCAACACCCTCTCCTCCACCTTCGGCCCCAAAGCCAAGGTTTTCTCCTAGAAAGCCTAAGATACAAGGAGGACTAAGCAAGGGAATCAAGGGAAAGGAACTAGAAGAAGAGGCTACTTCTTCCATCACCATACCTTAGATCCACAAGCGAAAAGGATGTAAGCTTCCCCTCACCTATGGTACAAGGCTTTTTATGTGATTTTTGGATTTTATAAGGATTATAAAACCTAGGAAAGAATTTAAGAAAAATTCGGCCAAAGAAAGGGTTTTCAAATCTAGGAAGGTTTAAACAAGTCCTTATTTCATGATATTTTTCTATGCTATGTAGGAAGGATTTTCTTCATGTTTTTATACCTAAATGATGCTTGATCAGAGGAGTACCTAACCCTAGAATTTAGGCCAAAAATATTTTAAGGATGTTAGGGAAAATATTGTGTAACCAAACTAGTACAAGATTTCCCTCCATGAACTACTAAGGATCTTTTATTGGTTTTCTTGCTTAAAAGTTACTTGGAACCAAAAGAAATCCACTTATATGTTTCGGCCAAGAAAAGGGCTTAGGGTTAGGAAGACCTTTAAATTTAAGTAACCATGTTTGTATGATAGAATATAGAGTTCTCTTAAAGAATTGCATGTTGAACATTGCTAGAAATTCATGAACTCTTATTTTAGATTTTCGGCCATGATAAGATGGATAGTTTAGAAAAGCTTAAACAAAATTCTAATATGCTCAAGACCTCTGTGATATTATGATATGAAAGTTATTTAATGCTCTCATGTTTAATTGGAGTATAGAAAATTAGTTACATGATATATGACATGTAAGATCACAAGGGTCCTAGCTTGTTTATGAACCAACTTTGTATATGATGTTCTTAGTAATTTTTTCCATGAAACTTACTTAGGTTTTCCATGCTTTAGGCCACTTAAAACCTAGTTTAGAGATTGGTAGGTTTCGGCCATGAGGAAAAATAAAAGGAAAAGGGAAAGAAACCTAGGAAGCCTAAGACACAATTCACATGTATGTTTATTATGCTTGTCTTTATACATGCTATGAAACTTGTATGATTTCTTATGCTTTTAGGCTATTTGAAGAAAGTTTATATACTGTTGAGTTTCGGCCAAGTAGGGTTTAAAAGACCTAGAGGCCTTAGAAATGAAACCAAAGGTGTTAAAAATGCTTCTTATGGAAATATGATAATGTGTTGATTGTGTCACATGCTTGTACAATTTTTCCATGACCTAAATGGACCATTGTATGTTTCGGCCATGAAGGGATAGATGCCCTAGAAACCCTAGAACAAAAATTAAATATTCTTATGTCACTCTACATGAAATATGATAAGTAGAAAGACAAAGTTCCTATGCTATATGTTGTTTAATGACCTAATTGAGGCTAGGGTAAGTTTCGGCCATACATATTGTATAATGTCTTGTTATGAATTTATACATGATGTTAGTTCAAGTTCACATGCTTGTATGTTTGTTTTTAGCCCTAATGAACACTTGTTAAAAGTTTGACCATGACATATGTTAAGGGCTTGAAGGACTTAGGAACTAGCTCAATATGCTTACTATGTTACTTGGGAAAAATGCTATAAATATGGTTTAAGGTTTCCATGCTTTCATGACATTTGGGACCTTGTTTCACACCTGATAGGGTTCGGCCACATGAAGTTTAGGGACTTGGAGAACTTAGAAACCAAGTAAATCATACTTATAATGCTTCCTATGAAATTTATGTAATGATAATTTAGGTTCCACATGCTTGGAGGTTGTTTTTACCTAAATTGAGATCTAAGGGGGTTCGGCCATGATAAGAACCCAAGAGATTAGGAAGCTTAGAACCCAAGTTAACTATGTTACCATGTTTCTTATGATAGTATAATCACATGATACACCCTTATGCTTAAACATGTATGCTTATGATTTATGCTTTCCATGATATGATATGTGCTTAGAAATATGCATGCTTTTATGATATGCTATGTGGATAGAAATATGCATGCTTTGATGATATGCTATGTGCTTAAAATATGCATGCTTTTATGATATGCTATGTGGTGAAAATATGCATGCTTTTATGACATGATGTATGCCTAAGTGATGCATACTTTTATGACATGATGTATGCCTAAGTGATGCATACCTTTATGATATGATGTATGCCTAAGTAATGCATACTTTTATGACATGATGTATGCCTAAGTGATGCATACTTTTATGATATGATGTATGCCTAAGTGATGCATACTTTTATGATATGATGTATGCCTAAATGATGCATACTTTTATGATATGATGTGTGCCTAAGTGATGCATGCTTTTATGATGTGTGATATGTATAAGTATGACATGTACTTTACTTTATGTGGCTTGTACCAAGGGTGGGCTCCATAAGCACCCCGGGGTCGATGGAATAAGACTCGGGCCTCGTTAGGGATGGGCTCCTAAGTGCCCCTAGGTCGATGGAGTAAGACTCGGGCCTAGTATGTTTGCCTTGTAGGGTTCATGACTTGCTACCTTGGACCTACATAGGTTGCGCGCAATATGTAAGTGGTACATAGCCGGGATCCCCTTTAAGTTGATAATATGTTCAAGTATATATGTAAGAAGAAATGGTTTTAAAGATCATGAAACATACACATGTTTTTCGGATACATGTTTTCAAAATCATATTGCATATAATTTATGATCATGTTGTGATGATGCTATGATTTATGATATGCCATGATTGAATATGAATATGTTATGTTTCATGCTATGCTTTAAGAGCTTGATATGTTATGTGATCTTATGATGATAATATGACATGCCATGATTAGATATGATTATGTTATGTTTCATGCTATGCTTTAAGAACTTGGTATGCTATGCTACCTTAAAATGATACTAGGATATGCCATGATTAGATATGATTATGTTATGTTCCATGCTATGCTTTAAGAGATGATATGCCATGACTAGTCATGATGTTGTTATGTTGCATGATATGCTTAAAGAGTATGATATGTTATGCCATGACTAGTTGAGATTATGTTATGTTAAGATATTCTTTGATCATGTGATGATTTTCAGTTTTAGTGAGTAGGAAAGGAACTTACTGAGCCATGAGTGCTCATAGCTTACTTTCCTTGTACCACAGATAAAGGAAAAAGCTGGATGAGCTAAAGGAGCAGCAGGAGAGGCAATGAGATGTGTGTGGCGGTGGCTAGGCAACCAAATAAGAACCTGCTTTAAGAACTTTTAAGAATTTCACTTTGGTTTAGTAAATTGTAGTACCATATGGTTGACTTGATGTTATGCTTTTATTTATCTTGTTATCATGTTATGGAAACCATATTAGTGTAGTTCGGATTTTATTAAACCAAGAAAAATGATTTTAAGTCTTCCGCTGTAATATGTACGTAGAGTATCGTAGCCCCGTCCCTTAGGGTTAGCAGGGAAGGCGGGCGTTACATTATTAGTGTAAGTCCAAGTATAGCTTAGTAAGGATAAAGGCTGAGGCCGAAGGAAGCTCTTGAAGGCAAGGTGTGAAGGATGGGGAAGCAACAAAGGCACGCAAGGCTAATGGAGGAGACTAGAAGGCAAGGTCATGGGAAGACCCGACAATGAGGATAAGGCTGATGAAAGCTCCTGAAGGCAAGGTGTGAAGGATAGGAAGACATATGAGGGATGCAAGGCTGATGGAGGAGGCTTGAAGGTAAGATCAAGAGTTGTGTGCGTAAGGATGAGTGCATGAGTGATTGTACTCGAGAGTAAAACCTTAAGTTAGACTTTACCAATTTACTGGTATATGTCTCAGTCGATTGGTGGTTGAGAACCAGCAACTCAGAAGGATATAAAATTTATGGTTGTAAGTTACCAGTTGATTGCTAAAGTTACATTTACTAGTGTAGTTGACTGCTAAAGTTACCAGTCAACTGGTGCAGTCAATTGCTAAAATTAGCAGTCGATTGGTAGTGAACAGAATGCTTCTGCTCGCTTAGCCCATGAAAACCAGTCAACTAGTAAGTATGGCAGTCGACTAGTATCGAGTCGTTGGGGTATAGCGATCGATTTTTTTTCATAGAGGCCAATCAACTAATGACTTTACCAGTCGACTAGTGCCGAGAAACATAATTGTACTTTTTCTTGAGATCTATTTAATAGAGCTCATGGTGGCCGATTATGGTTGACGAAATAGAGGTGGTTAAATTCTATTACTAGTCTTCCAAGCTCTCGTGTGATTAAGTGTGCTTGTACGAGGTTGCGGCGAGGTTTCTCCACCCATAAGGAGCTACTTGAACTAGCCAGGGGTTTTCGGGGAGTTAGCCATCGACAGATTGGGATCGTACACCTTACGAACAACCGTAGAGTAGGAGCCCTAATCTCCGAATCACGTTAAATGCAACGTGTCAATTTGTTTTCTTGTTTATTGTCTTCTAGGGTTTAGCTTTCTACTTGTTAGTTTTGTTTTTATATTCCAGTGTGCACTAACAAGTTATAGGAAGTGTACGTCATGGGTGATCGATCATTTCCCCCCCCCCCCCCCCCCCCTTCTAGCCTGGCATCAAGGTCCCAACACTTTTAACAAAAACCTTTCTTCTCAAAATTACTTGCTTTTAAAGTGTTGTTTGTATTTTCTTATATTGCAGTAACAATATACAAATATTCTATCATCAAGTTTGAATAATTTCAAGGTATTTGGGGTTATTTTCAAGTGTGCACTTTGGAAACAACATTATTAAGGAATCCATTGTCATCGAGGAACATTTACTTAATCGAGTGCATCATCATGGTGGGAGTAAATAGTTTCTTAAGGAAAGCGAGTGTTCATGCTTGGATTCGTTCTATAATTTATTGAAGGATTTATGGAGTTCCTCGACGACAACAGTTCTTTGACAAGAGTAGAATTGAAAAAGCAAAATCTTGCAACAATGGACAATAGCAACAATAGTTTCCTAGCAAAAGCAGAATCGACTAGATTTACCACCAATTAAAAGTTGCCAGAAACCACCATTGACAAGACAAATGACATATGAGACACATAGAAACCGTCTGGATGGTATTAGAGGTAAGGTGTCGACACCGTATGTCAAACATACAATGTCGACACCTTACTACGAACACCCAACACAACTCCATCAACTAATTAAGTTTCAAATTGACGTGACATACCATGTGGATGACAACACTTACAGATATAAAAGGGGCGGTGAAGGTAAACTCTCTCATACGCACTACAAAAAAACCCTATTAGTGACTGAAATATCCGTCGCTAATCGATCACAAATTGGGCATAGCAACTGATTATCGATCGATTATTTTTGTCACTAAAAATGGGCTGCTGACGTCTTTTAGCGACAAATATTAATTCTGTTGTAAATTAGCGATAGAACTTAACTTTCCATCGCTAATTTTAGCGATATAATTTTAATTCAGTGGCTAAAATTAAAGACGGATATTAACCTTCCATCATTAATTTTAGCGACAGTATTTTAATTCCATATCTAATTTTAGCAACGGAAAGTTAAATTTCGTCACTAATTTAACTTATCGTCGCTAAAGTCCTTAATGGAACATTTCTATTCCATCCTAGATGTAGTGATGGAAATAATATTCTATCACTAATTAATAACATAAGTTAATTTTTGTTGCTAAATCCCTAAAAGAAACTTTAGAGATGGAATTTAAATTTTCATCACAAAATTGTAATGGAATTTAAATTTTTGTCACCAAATTGCATAAAAATTTCAATAGCATCTCCCTTTTTTGTATTTTTCCTATTTACATATAAAGTATCAATCAACACACCATCAGAAATAATTATTTTTACAACACATTCACATTATAAAATCAAACAACATAACATAACAAATGATACAAACACCACATTGTTGGGTTTCTGGATGCATATTTTAAAATTTTATTTCAAAAACAAGCAACGGAAGCATAATAATTTCCTAAATTATTAAAACACACACATCATACACATACATAATACACACATATGCAAGATATAACCATAGATCAAAATTACTTTGTTAGAAGATATACTTGCTAGTTTGTAATCGAACATTGTAGAGAGTGTTTGCTAGCCTCACAAGGCTAGCCTATATTGGAATTAATGAGCAAGCATAACGATACTTGTCTCTACTCGTATCCATGCCAAGCTATCTTCAAGATGACTTCGCTAAGACACGTGTTATATCTCCATTTTGGTATTAGTTGAAGGGGGAGATAGAGTGCTCCGAGAGAGCGATCATTGCTCCACTCGGCACTAGGCAACACAAGGCAAACCGGCTGTACTAATTGAGATGGACAACATCCATATGACTATTATCTGGAGATTAGACCCTTGCTACCCAAAAGAGTACAGCAGGATCAACAACTGCAGGTTTCTGACATCAACCATTGCTAGCTAGAACAAAGACTATGGTTAGCCAGAAGAGGGCTAAATGATGATCACCCAGGACACCCTTTTATAATCGGAATAGTTCCTAGGCTGGTTGGAACAACCTTTGTCAGTGACACAATAATCATTACTGGCCAAAAAAGCCCCTTCGGGCAACAATAGTAATCCTATTCTGCCGAGGGAAGAAATTTATGTTTGGGACAACTCCTTGGCTAGTCAGAATAGCAACTGTTGGTGGGCGACGCAAAGAGGAGGAGGTAGCAACTAGTGCTGGAACAATTCACGATAGCAGTCTTGCCTGGAATAGCAACCTTTGCTATTCCAATGGCACGAGGAGGATCAACAACCTTCCGATGGAAGATTCTCTGATGACGACCACCCTTGGTGGTATCAATCTTCTCGACAACAGTGGTGGGCTCTTCTTTGGTCGGCAACAGGAAGAGGAGAGGGAGAGAAGAGAAAATTAAAACCTAACATTTTGGTTTTATCCAATTAGTCACTTTTTCTCTTCTACTCGAATCCAAATATAGATCTCTTAACGGGTTTGATTAGTGAATCTAAACCCATATCTATAAACCTAAAGTTCAAATCATTAGCCTTAAGTTTGGTTCAAAACTAAAACATCTTGGTTCAACAACAAAACACTTTTGTTTTAAATCAAACCACCTTGGTTCATTAATTAAACCATCTTTAATTAAAACCAAACCAATTTAGTTTATAATTAAACCAAAGAGGGCCCAATTTATCTTCAAAAAACATATTCTATCTGCACTTTCATTGTGCCAAACTCTTTTCATATTAGCCCTTCATATGGTCCAAAAAACTCAATCTCTTTTAATCTGAGAATTCAATTCTCAAACTCATTTATGTCTTTCGAATAAACTCATAGTATGTGTGACTTTATAGATTCCTGGTTTATGTTGGACGTTCATAATTAACCATTAATTATGAATCAATCAAGAGTGACACATAGTAGTACTCATGATCCTTAATTAATCAAAAAATCATAGTTGATCTCAGAATAATTCTGAACCCTTCAGTAGTTACAATTGTTCGTGCATCTATTCCTTTCACTCACCTTATACCCGCTTGGATCAGGACATGGTCTATGTGTTAGTCCCAACTATGCTGACTACGTCATATCTAGTCCAAGTAATAGATCCTTGTCTTGCAGATTCAAATTGCTCAAACACGTCTAAGAAAACTATCCTCTTGACATGTAATTATTTAGCCAAAGACTTACGAGTAATAATTCTGACAAGAGGTTATAGGGTAGACGTCTCCTTATAAAAGGAATGATTAATGCTTTGTGGGCTATTCTAATACCTTTGGGCCTATCAACTTATACCGAATCATCCCAGGTCCATATCTCCGAGGAGATGTTTGTTTAAGATGTCAAAGTATAAGTCTCCATAACCAAGATGACTTGAATGCCTCAAGTCGAAGGAAACTTGCACTCGAGCTAAGATCTTCATAGACATGTATAGAACCACATGAAAACTCGTAGCAGGTCATATCTAATGAATATGTTAACTTTCAACATCCAAATATTTTCAATCAGTGAGGACTAACTACTTGGATAAATCAAGGAGCATAGCATATGCTAGTCTTACAGATTTGATGATCTCCAATCTTATTAATTCATTGACTAGGTATTATTTCAATACGTACATAATTACTTATGGAGAGATATGCACTAATTGTGATTAAACCATAATTTCTCTCATGTTATACATTGTATTATGGACTTCATTAATTGAGTTTAAGATCAATATCATATACATTGAGAATGTACACTCAAATAGTAAATTTTTTTATCCAATAAATAATACAATATCTAAGGTGATTATCTTAGGACACATTTCAATATAATATACTCCCACTTAACCTAATGTCAATCGCCTTGGTATCCAATACCATAGGCCTCTACATGACTCTCAAACTAACTTTGAGATAAAGGTTTTGTCAAAGGATCTGCTAAATTTCTTTTGGTGGGATTTTCTCAATTCCTTCTTATGATCTTCCTGGTCAAGTAATAGCAATCAAGCATATGCTTAGATCATTGATGAGACATAGGTTTCTTGGCTAGAGGAATGGTTCCATTGTTATCATAGTAAACTGGTAATGCTTCAACAATGTTCAGAATCATACCAAGTTTAGTTAAGAACTGCATAATCTGAACAACTTCCTTTGCTGCTTTAGAAGCTACAATTTTTTTACCTCTGTGGTAGAATTAGTAATGATTTCTTGCTCGAAACTTTTTCAACTTATTGCATCTTCATTTAAGGTGAATACATATCCATACTATGACTTATATTCATCCTTATTTGTTTGGAAGCTGACATCAGTATACACGCGTATTACCATAACACCATCTCCATATATCAAGAACACATTCTTAGTTCTTTTCAAGTACTTAAGGATTGCCTTAACTACCATCTAATGATCCATGCCTTGATCCGATTGATATCAGATTATGACATTTAAAGTGTATGATACATCAAGCCTAGTATATAACATAGTATACTTGATTGATCCTATAGTCGATGCATATGAAATCTAATTCATGTGAATCCTCTTGTATTGTGTGCTCGAGCATATAGACTTCAAAAGGAGAATCCCATGTCTCATGGGAAGAAAACTTTTCTTGGATTCTTTCACCATTTCAGCACTTTATTTATGTATGTAGACTGTGAAAGATCAAGCAATTATCTTCACCTATCTCTATATATCTTTGTAGGATCGAGAAACAACGCTAAAGGAGGGTGTGAATAGTATTCATGGCTTTTTTACTTTTTCATAAAAAACTCAAAGTAATAAATGTAGCAAAATAATAAAGAAACAATTTCGACACTATTGGTTTTATTTGGTTTGGAGCATGTGATGACTTCTACTCTAAGGTCTGTGATCGTCGACTGCTTTCGTTGGATAATTCAGTATTAATTAGAAAATGTACAAAATATGAATATACAGAATTTGCTTTTAAACTAAATGTACCGACAAAAAGAAAGTTTCCTTGTAGAGTGCAGTTGTTGGAGCAGCGTCACACTATCGTAGTCGAAGTTGGAGTAACGCGACAAGTGTTTGAGCTTTTAAACTTGATTAGAATTGTCATTATGAGCTCCATTTAAACTCTCCTTATAAAGGAGAATCCAGGCACCTCTATGCCATTGAGGCACCTAGACCAAAGTTGATCGACTCTGAGCTTGTCTTGCCTTATACTTCTCCAAAGCCTCAATCCCCTTGAGGTGTTTGGATCGCTGTCATGGTGAGTGCTAAGTGGAGCTCCTCATAGTCACCTCTATCCCATCCCAGGAACCTCAATCTCTTTGAGGTGCTTGGATCTAATGTCTGTCGACCAACTAAAAGCAGCCACCTCACCATGCCCCACTCATTAAGGTGATAGAGGCCCCTATATAGGCTTGAGATGCTTGGATCCATCCAGGCTCCTGGATTAACACTTCTAGGCATAATTAATTCTATAAAATAGAGTTAACACAAAAATACATATAATTATATAAATACAAATTGACAGTCTCAGACTATCTGATCATGACTTTTAGGCTTCCTTGAAATCCTAGGTCAGACTGACGCCTACTATTCCCTCAATGAGGAACACATCCTCACCTACGCCTCTCAAGAGATATTACCTTTTGCCAAACACTTGTTTGGACTTTTTCTTACCATCTGATCTTAACTTTAGGGACTTCCACTATACGTCTGATCCTCGACCAGCCTAGATTTTCTCCTGGTGTCGGTGACCCAAAGACTTCCTCCTGATGTCCTCAATTGACTAAATCTTCTACCCAGTCCACTGGACTAGGACTTCATGCCCAATCCTTTGATTAGGACTTCATGGCCAATCCGTTGACTATGACTTCTTTGCCTATCCTGAACTAGGACTAGCCTTCACAGTAAGATAAGCTTGTTAAATCACAAATAAGTTTAACTTTAAACCTTTTACCAATATCAAAACCTAGGTTCAATCATTTGGTGCTCCCTGCACTAATAATCTCTTCTATTTTGATTTATGGTAACCTAGTTCAAAGTTAAGTAACATATATCATTTGAACATTTAAATGAGTATTAAGAAAATACTTAACAATAACCTAGTTCAAAAATGTTACCCCTTAATAATAACTCTCTCCCTTGAAATTAAGGTTAAAAGTACTTAATTTTTATCCATCTCTCCCCCTTTGACATATATAAAAAAACATGGGAAGAAAGCATGTGTTTGCATAAAAAAATTTGAATTTTAGATCATATGGTAACTTTTTAAAACATTTAATATATGCAAGATTTAAAATACTTAGTTTTATAAAAGCTATATTCATTTCTTAAAATTTTGAAAAAATAACATTGTTATGAGAAAAAAAAATCTTAAGAGAGTTTTGCAATTTACTAAAGATATTAAGTTTTCTAAGCTAGAGAATAACCAGGCAAGATTTCTAAGCAAATAATGAATAATTCCCTTATGGTCCAAGCATGCAACATAAAAGGAATTTTTTAAAAAATATTTAAAATAATCATATATTTTTCTTAAAATAAATATATAACCTTTAGCTACTAGTTAACTACCAGAAAATAGTAGTTTTCACTTGGTTAGTCAAGTTAAGTAAAATATCCAGCAAGTTATGGACTTAGAATGATTACTAAACTTGATCAATGTTCATTGGTATTTTTCACCCAGATTTTATGTTGATGCACTGATATAAGCATATGAAAATTTAAGCAATACCCAAAGCATCTCACACTATTCTAAGTTATTTTTAATACACAAGTAAGTTATTCTTAGTGTCATTATGAGATGATGCCTGCCTAAAACTATAGGATCACTCTAGGGGAAAACCTAGGCTTAATCCAATTTTTGAAAACCATAAAAAATGGGAATTTTTATTAAATGATAAGAAATTTAGTTTTCAACCTTGAAATAAGAAAACATGAACTTTGAAAGACATTAAATTTTTAAAGTGAGTAGTTAAGACCTATTCTACTGAGCACATTCTTAATTATCTTCTAAATGTGCTAATCTCATATTTAGGTAAGGGTTTAGTGAAAATGTCTAGTAGGTTAGACTTGGATTCAACATAGTTTAGTATAATATCACCCCTAGTAACATGATCCCTTATAAAGTGGTGTTTACTTCAATATGCTTAGTTATAAAATATTGTATTGAATCTTTTTTGTTAAGCTAATAGAACATTATCAATTAGGAATTTTGTATTGGTATAATTTAGTTGAAAGTCCTTAAGTGTATGTATCATCCATAATAGTTGAGCTGCATATTCTCCCATAGCTATATAGTTAGCTTCAATAGTAGATAATGTAACATAGTATACTTTCTATTAAACCAGTTGACTAGACTTTGACCTAATAATTGGCAGCTACTATTTGTACTTTTCTTGTCTAACTTACATCCAACATAGTCTGAGTCAGAATATCTTATTAGGTTAAAATTAGAAGTTCTAGGGTACTAAATTCCTACATTTAGTGTGTAGTTAATATATCTAAGTATCCTTTTAACAATACTTAAATGTGATTCTTTTGCACATGTTTGATACCTAGCACACATACCTACTATAAATAAAATATCAGGTCAACTTGCAGTTAGGTAGAGTACATTTCCTATTGCACTTCTAAAGTGTTTCAAGTCAACTGATTTACCCTTTGGGTTAGTGTCTATTTTTACACTTATTGTCATTGGGGTATTAATTTCCTAAGAGTTTTCCATTCCAAATTTTTATAATTAATTTCATAATTATCTTCTTTGATTGTTTTATTTGTAAGCCTAAAAAGAAGTTACTTTCACCTACTAGACTCATTTCAAATTTATTTTCCATTAATTTAATAAATTCTTTTAAGAATTTAATATTTATTGAACCAAAAATTATGTTATCTATGTATATTTAAGCTATAAATATATGTTTCTCTTAGGATTTAACTGTAACGACCACCCTTCTCACTTCTCTCTAAAGGTGTCCGTTACGTAACTACTATAGATTCTTACTTAACTAATATAACAATCTGTACTTATTTTTCTTCCAGAAAACTTAAAATTTTGGCAGAGTATATGCAGTTCAATAGGACTAAAATACAATACAATACTCTAAAAATGAACATGCACATATATCTCATAATAACAGAAACATATAAAACTATATCTCCATGCAAACACCAAAGGTACATACTTACTAAACTGAGTTCATCTTAGCATGCAATCTAAAACAAATATAATCTCAAATAACATGGAACTTAAAGTACAATCTCCAAAAGTTTCTTAATCACTAAAACACGAAAACATAATAACGCCCAAGTCTCTCCCATAGTCTAAGCATCACACACATCATCAAACACCTCCTTGTCGCCTTCCTTTGCTATAGCTTTTCCTTTCCTTTATCTGCAGTAAGAGGAAATGCAAACTATAAGCGAATGCTTAGTAAGCGCTGTCTAACTCACAAAAACTCGAATGTGCATGTCTACAAGAAGAAACTAGAAACTGAATGCTCTAAAAGAAACATATATAGCTGCTCATGTTAATCTAATAGCAAAGAAATAGCATTATAATTCAATACTGCTCATGCTCAAATCTATTGCAAAGAAATGGAAATAAGATTCAATATTGCTCATGCTCAAACCTATAGCAACGAAATAGAAAATGAAATCTGATCATGCATATTCAATAGCAAAGAATCTAAAAAAATCTGCTCGTGCTCTACTAATAGCAAAAATGAAAACTGCACATGCTCAAATAACAGCAAATGAAAACTGCACATGTTCATCTATAGCAAAGGAAAGTCTAAACAGCAAAGGAAAGTTGCTCATGCTCAACTGAAAGTAGCAGTTAAACTAAGGTTTGCAGTGCTAAAAGGAACAAACAGTTCTAACTTGCTGAACTCGGGAATAAAGAAGCTAACTTGCTGAATTAAACTTCTATGACACTTGATTTGCTAGTTCAAATACATATAGTTTAATACTTCAAAATAATAATCAACTTCTCTTGGGCCCAGACGTAGTACCAAAGCGCGCTCCCTAATAGAGACTGTGGTAGCTAGTCACAAGTCCTACGAGGGTAAAGACCTTGGTCTTACCAGGGCCAAGACCTTGGAATTGGTCACCTGGATTTGTTTAACGACAACCTTGGAAGTCGGGTACTAGTCTCTTCAAAGTAAAATATCTTAATTACTTCTTCTTTAAATGTCTTGACATTTTAACAAGCACCTTGTGTGTCAAAATCCCTAAAGTCTTGACTTTGGGATCTACTGTAACTCTCGAAAATTCTCAAAACACTTTCATAAATATTCTATGATTTTTCTGGAATTTTTAGATATTTTTCCGGAATTTTCCGAGTAGCGGAAGTAGCAAAAATAATTAGAAAACGAAAACGGCCTTAGCGGGAATTGAACCCGAGACCTATGGCTTAGGGATAATACTAGTAACCAGTTGAACCCAGCAGGGCCGTGCTGAAAGGAAAGGGAATCAATTATATTTATAATTGAGTTGGGCCGAAATACCCACTTAATATAAATAGAAAATTTAAGTGAGGTTTGGTTTATTTTTGGTTTGATCGGCAATTCCTTCTCCTCACCCTAACCTCACGCCGCCCACTCTCCCTCTCCTTCTCTCGGCGCCACAACAAGGGAAAGCCTAGGGTTCTTTCTCTAGGGCCCCAAGGACACTTTCCGGCGACGACTCAAACACGAAAGAGGTTCGTCTCCGTGAGAGGAACGCGAAGACGTGAGCGGATCGTCGAGAAGGTCATCTCCACCGGAATTCTAGCGAATAGAATCGTAAGAAATTACGAACCGGAGGTAAGAAACCCCTCACCTGCAGTATAATAGCCCCGTTTGGTTTTCTACGCATTAGTTTTAGCTATATGCAGGTTTTTCGGCACATAGGGTGTGTTTAAACCCTCCTCGAGGATTAGGGATCTAGTTGAGCACCTCTAGACGGGCCGGACACGTTGGTCTCCTTTAGTTGGAGATTCTAGACGTTGTCGGGTGCCTAGAGGTGATCTCCCTATTAGAGGAGAGAGTTGGAGCACACCAAGTGTTCGGTAAAATGTTAGTGTAGCTAAATACCACCTCAGTTATGTTTAATAGCTCAGTTAAATGCATTAGGAGCATTTAAAACAGCACATTAGTTTAGTTCATTTTATGGGACTACGGTCCAATGGGTGGGCTCCCACAGTCGCCTCTAGGTTCAGATAACCTAGCTCTAGGTTCAGATAACCTAGCTCTAGGTTCAGATAACCTAGAAACAGCAAGTTAAAACAGTTAGCTATATTCAGTATTTTATTTTCGGGCACCGCATCGGATCGATATCCATTGGGTTGGACTCCCACCGTCCCTAGGTTTAGATAACCTAGTTAACCCTACTAAATTCGGGACTTGCAAACCCGGTCTAGTTAGGGATGCACGCATAGCAAGGGCCCAAACAACATGATTACTATTTTCACTTATTATGATATTAACTTTCAAACTCTTAATCTAATCCAGTGATTATAGTTTAAGATCAGTTTTAGCGCAGTTCAGTTTCAGTTCAGTATCATGCTCCAGTTTAGTTTTTCCCTGTGAATATGCATGATAACTTTATGTGCAGTTGTTATACATGTTTTTATGTTCAGGTTTAGATATGCCATGATTGTATGCTTATATGCCATGCCATGCTAGTTTATTCAGTATATCCAGCATATGTTTTAAACAGCATGATTTAAAATCATATTTGCATCGTTGCATGTTTTTGTGAGGTAGATGGTTTCTTACTAAGCTTTAAGCTTACAGATACTATTTTTCCTTATACTGCAGATAAAGGTAAAGGAAAGATGGACTAGCAGAGGGAGCTGGAGGACAATGCAAAGGATGGTGTGTGTGGCAGGAACTGGAATAAAAGACCTTGGAGAGTTTAGCAAATTAGAAACTAGTTCTTCCTTAAGACATTTTCTTATACTTTGCTTTTTAGGCATTTCTAGTAGTTAAAGGTTATGAGTTGATGAACCATGCTCCATGTCATGTTGGAATGTTAGCTATAGGTTATTGGAATGTTTACTATGCATTAGTTAGTTGTTATGTGAGATCTTTGGCACGCATCAGTGCTGAAATCAGAGTTTCTGATATGAAATCAGAAACCCTGATCGGTCAGCCGACCGATCAGGAATGGGGTTGCGCCACTGGATCGGTCAGCCGACCGATCCAGACTCGAACAGAGAGTTTATGGATCGGTCAGCCGACCGATCCAGAGGCAAACAGAAACTTATGAAGTGCACTGATCGGTCTACCGACCGATCAGGGTGCTCCTGGATCAATCGGTAGACCGATCCAGCTGCGTACAGAAGAGGGCAGAAGCACGGAGGCTCACCGATCGGTCTACCGACCGATCAACGTGCTCCTGGATCGATCGGTAGACCGATCCAGCTGCATACAGAAGCTATGGGTCGGTCAGCCGACCGATCCAGAGTCTCCTTCCATGCCAGTATCAAGCTGGATCGATCCCTGGATCGATCCAACAGCCCAATCGATCCATGGATCGATTGGAATGCTTGATTACAGGTAGCAAGTCATCCGGGAGGCATAGATTGTCTTCCCTAGCATGTGTACAATTATTAGGTACATGTAGAGCGTTCAGTTTCAGCGTTCCCAGCAATTAGATTAGAAAAAAATTCAAATTAGATTAGTTTTCCGCATAGTTAGTACAGCAGCAACTGTAGCGATTCGCCTTACAGCCTAGTAGTAGAAGGCGGGTCGTTACAGAGTGGTATCAGAGCCGAATTCCATACTTCCTACACACACATTAGCATTGACCTACAGCTTCCAAGTAAGAATACCTCTACTCTCTTTATTGTTCTTGCTTTCTAGTTACAGTTCATGTTTATATGCCTACTGCTTGTTAGCGTGTGATAGCTTTTAAACATGATATCAGTAGTTATATAACTGTAATTACTTTAGTTATGTTATGTTCTCTATGTCTTTAGAAATGACACGAGGACGCCCAGCTAGAAGGGCACTAGCTACTGAGCCCCAGCAAGAGGCAGGCAGTTCAGTGCCTCCTCCAGATCTTACAGCATTAGTGGCTCAGTTACAGCAGCAGCTAGCTGAACAGCAACAGGAAATAGCCATCTTAAAGGCTAATCAGCAGAGTACCCCCACAGTCACCCCGGAACCGAATTTGACTACTCCGGTAGTCTTGGAGGTTCCACCAGCTCAGCCTACAGCACCAGCACCAACACTAGCAGCCCCAGCAGCTGAGCCAAGAAAGGAAGCCTATCTGATCCAGTGGCAGCGGGTCAAGCCAGAGAACTTCTCAGGCACTAGTGAACCATGGGATGCACAAGCCTGGTTCAAAACACTGGAGAGCACGATGGAGCTTCTGGACTGGCCAGAACACGAGAAGGTGAAGTGTGCCTCCTTCTGCCTGACAGGAGACGCACGCATGTGGTGGGAGAGAATCAGAGCGTGAACCGGATGTCATGGGCGGACTTCGAGAAGGAGTTCTTCGAGGAGTTCTTCCACATGTTACGAACCGCCACTACGACGAGTTCACCGAGTTTCGTCGGGCAACCTTTCGGTTGAGGAAGCCGTGAAGAAATTCAACAGTTTGGCTCGTCTGTGCCCGGAGCTAGTCAGCACAGAGAAGGAACGAATCCGGTTGATGCTCAAGATGCCGAGGCCGGAGATAGCGGTGAACGTGGCCGGTGGCATACATAGGCCACAAACCACGGAGGAGCTAGTGAGCGGTGCCTTGACCACGGAGCATAGTACAAAGATAAAGCAAGAAAGCAAGTCTCCTCGAGTCCAAAGGCCAAGGAAACTCTCACACTAAAAAACAGCAAGGCCACAGCTCTAACCGGAAAGGGAACTCCAACAACAAGCGCAAATCGGGAGTGACCCAAAAGGAGGACCATCTAGCAAGCGACCCAGTTATCCAAAATGTGCTACTTGTGGAAATTCCACCAGGGGTTTATCGCAAGGGCACACGAGGATGCTTCAATGTGGACAAGAAGGGCATATGGCCAAGCAAAGAACAAGACCGGTCTTCCTCACCACAAGAGATTCAGATGCAGCCACCACTCAATTATATCGATGCAGCCGCTCTAGAAGGTCCACTTATCAGCCAGGGCATTAGAAGCCCCTCCGGCTATGGCGAATGCGAGGATCTACTCACTCACCGGAGAGGACGTAGTCAATGCCTCGACAGTTGTTACAGGTCGACTTAGCATTTTTCAGCAAGTAGCAACTGTATTATTTGATACTGGGGCAACCCATTCCTATATAGCTAGGGTGTTCGCCGTAAAGTCAGCAATAGCTCCAGAGGTACTCGGTGGTCAGTTTCTGACGACACTACCTTCGGGAGAAGTTATGGCGTCCAGTCATTATAGCAGACAGGGAACTCTTTTGTGACCTGATCCTGCTAGAAATGACTGACTACGACGTCATCCTTGGGATGGACTTCCTAATCAGATACGGTGCTTCCATAGAGTGTCGTAAACAGAAAGTCGTATTCCAACCCGAAGCAGAAGCACAGTTCGAGTTCCACGGAGAACCAAGGAGAAAAGCCAGAAAATTTCTCTCAGCTATGAAGGCACAGAAGTTGATGGATTCGGGATGTACTGGGTACCTAGTACATGTAGTCAATACCAGCCATGACGAGGACCAACAGCTAGCAGAGGTCCGAGTTGTATGTGACTACCCAGCAATCTTCCCTGAAGAGTTACCAGGCCTAGCACCAGTCAGGGAGATTGAATTTGAGATAGAGCTCTTCCCCGGCACCAATCCTATTTCCAAAGCGCCATATCGCATGGCTCCAACAGAACTGAAGGAGCTTCAGGAGCAACTACAGGAGCTGCTTGACAAGGGCTTCATACGCCCTAGTCACTCACCATGGGGAGCGCCTGTACTGTTCGTGAAGAAGAAGGATGGAAGCATGCGGCTATGCATAGACTACAGAGCACTGAATCATGTCACGATCAAGAACAGGTATCCTCTTCCCAGAATAGATGACCTGTTCGACCAGTTAAAGGGAGCAGCAGTGTTCTCTAAGATTGACCTCAGATCAGGATATCACCAAGTCAGAGTCAAGGAGGGTGATATACCGAAGACAGCATTCGATACGGACACTACGAGTTCGTAGTCATGCCTTTGGCATGACCAATGCTCTAGCTACATTCATGGATCTCATAGTATTCGTGGAGTATTTAGATAAGTTTGTTATTGTGTTTATCGATGACATTCTTATCTACTCAGGAACTCAGGAGGAACATGCAGAGCACCTGAAGACAGTACTATAGCAGAACCAACTATACGCCAAGTTCACGAAATGCTAATTTTGGCTAGATCGGTGTCCTTCCGGGTCACATCATCTCAAAGGATGGTATTATGGTAGATCCCAACAAGATAGAGTAAGTAACTGGAAGAGACCTAAGAACGCCAAAGAAATGGAGCTTTACGGATTAGCAGGATATTACAGGAAGTTTGTAGAGGACTTCTCCAGATAGCCTCCCCACTGACAGCTCTACTACCAGAAGAACAAATTTCTGGTTGAGGACTCGGTCAGCGAGCTAAAAGGAGATTGACCAGTGCTCCTATTTTGGCTCTACCAGACAACACCAGCTTTGACATCTATAGTGATGCCTCTAAGTTGGGACTAGGAGCGAGATGCAAAACGGCAAGGTGATCGCTTATGCCTCCAGACAACTCAAGGATTATGAGAAGAATTACCCTACTCATGACCTTGAGCTTGCAGAGTGGTGTTCGCTCTCAAAATTTGGAGACATTACTTATATGGAGCTCAGGTCAGAGTGTATACAGATCATCGGAGTCTGAAGTACTTCTACTCGGAAGGATCTGAATATGTGACAGAGCAGATGGCTAGAGCTGGTCAAAGACTATGATATTGATATCCTCTACCATCCCGAAAAGCCAATAAGGTAGCAGACGACTCACAGAAAGTCCAGCTACCTTATTATCTCTTACCCATGTCACCGCCCCTACGAGATCATAGATTTCGGTCTCGAACTCATCGTTGGGCAGCTCTCTACTATGACCTTAGAGCCTACCTTGCTTGGTGATATTCAATCACTCAGGATCAGGACCCCGAAATTCGAAAAATCAAGCAAGGACTAGTAATCGAAAGTAGAAATTCAGAGTGTCCGATAGGGTGTTGTATTTTGGTGATGGACTCTGTATTCCAGAGGAGCTACGAGATGATTTTAGATGAGGCTCACAGGACTCCCTATAGATGCATCCAGTTCCACCAAAATGTATCAAGACCAGAAGAACGCTTTTGGTGGCCCGGATGAAGCGAGACATCGCCAGATATGTTAGCATCCGCCTCACCTGCCGAGGGTCAAGGCAGAACATCGGCGACCAGGAGGAGTTCTGCGGCCTATACAGATTCCAGAATGGAAGTGGGAGGATATCTCTATGGACTTCATAGTGGGACTACCCGAACCACGAATGGTTTTGATGCCATCTGGCTAATAGTCGACAGGTTGACTAAATCAGCCCACTTTTTAGCTATCAAGATATCCTACTCCATGGAGAAGCTAGCTCAGTTGTATCTCCAGGAGATCGTCAGACTTCATGGAGTCCCACGCACCATTATTTCAGACAGAGACAGCAGATTATCATCACACTTCTGGGAGTGTGTACAGTCAGCATTGGGCACGAAGTTAAAGTTCAGCACAGCATTCCATCCGCAGACAGATGGTCAGACAGAGTGAGTAAATCGTACTCAAGATATGCTCCGAGCGTGTGCCCTAGACTTTAAGGAGTTGGTGCAAATATCCGAGCTTAGCGAATTTGCATACAACAACAATTATCGAGCCACTATCGGCATGGCACCTTATGAGGCTCTCTATGGGCGGAGGTGTAGATCTCTAATCTACTGGTATGAGAGTGGTGAACAGAAGAACTAGAGCTTGAGGCAGATCTAGTAGTAGATACCACAGCTATACAGCAGATCCGCCAGAGGATAGAGACAGCTCAGAGCCGCCAGAAAAGCTATGCTGATACACGACGCAGACCCTTAGAGTTTTCAGTTGGGGATTCAGTGTTCCTCAGAGTAGCTCCCATGAAGGGAGTAATGCGTTTTGGGAAGAAGGGCAAGCTAAGTCCCAGATATGTGGGACCATACCTTATCAGCAGAAGAGTGGGCAAGGTAGCATATGAGCTAGAGCTACCCCAGGAAATGTCAGCTGTCCACAATGTATTTCATGTCTCTATGCTGAAGAAGCATATCCCAGATGCCAACCAGGTGATAAAGCCCCAGTCGGTAGAAATCCGTGAAGACCTCAGTTATGATAGTCGGCCTATTCAGATAATAGACCGAGCAGTTAAGAAATTGCGGAACAAGGAAGTACCATTAGTCAAAGTCATTTGGCACAGTCACACAGCAGAAGAGGCAACTTGGGAGACAGAAGCCAGCATGAGACAGAAGTACCCAGAATTGTTCTAAGTTCGAGGACGAACTTTTTATAAGGTATAGGGGATTGTAACGCCCGAAAATTCTCAAAACACTTTCATAAATATTCTATGATTTTTCTGGAATTTTTAGATATTTTTCCGGAATTTTCCGAGTAGCGGAAGTAGCAAAAATAATTAGAAAATGAAAACGGCCTAAGCGGGAATTGAACCCGAGACCTATGGCTTAGGGATAATACTAGTAACCAGTTGAACCCAACAGGGCCGTGCTGAAAGGAAAGGGAATCAATTATATTTATAATTGAGTTGGGCCGAAATACCCACTTAATATAAATAGAAAATTTAAGTGGGGTTTGGTTTATTTTTGGTTTGATCGGCAATTCCTTCTCCTCACCCTAACCTCACGCCGCCCACTCTCCCTCTCCTTCTCTCGGCGCCACAACAAGGGAAAGCCTAGGGTTCTTTCTCTAGGGCCCCAAGGACACTTTCCGGCGATGACTCCAACACGAAAGAGGTTCATCTCCGCGAGAGGAACGCGAAGACGTGAGCGGATCGTCGAGAAGGTCATCTCCACCGGAATTCTAGCGAATAGAATCGTAAGAAATTACGAACCGGAGGTAAGAAACCCCTCACCTGCAGTATAATAGCTCCGTTTGGTTTTCTACGGATTAGTTTTAGCTATATGCAGGTTTTTCGGCACATAGGGTGTGTTTAAACCCTCCTCGAGGATTAGGGATCTAGTTGAGCACCTCTAGACGGGCCAGACACGTTGGTCTCCTTTAGTTGGAGATTCTAGACGTTGTCGGGTGCCTAGAGGTGATCTCCCTATTAGAGGAGAGAGTTGGAGCACACCAAGTGTTCGGTAAAATGTTAGTGTAGCTAAATACCACCTCAGTTATGTTTAATAGCTCAGTTAAATGCATTAGGAGCATTTAAAACAGCACATTAGTTTAGTTCAGTTTAGGGACTAGGTTCAGACAACCTATCTCTAGGTTCAGATAACCTAGAAACAACAAGTTAAAACAGTTAGCTATATTCAGTATTTTATTTTCAGTGGCACTGTACTGGATCAGATATCCATTGGGTTGGACTCCCACAGTCGTCCCTAGGTTTAGATAACCTAGTTAACCCTACTAAATTCGGGACTTGCAAACCCGGGTCTAGTTAGGAATGCGCGCACAGCAAGTACAATTGCCGGGCCCAAACAGCATGATTACTATTTTCACTTATTATGATATTAACTTTCAAACTCTTAATCTAATCCAGTGATTATAGTTTAAGATCAGTTTTAGCGCAGTTCAGTTTCAGTTCAGTATCATGCTCCAGTTTAGTTTTTCCCTATGAATATGCATGATAACTTTATGTGCAGTTGTTATACATGTTTTTATGTTCCGGTTTAGATATGCCATGATTGTATGCTTATATGTCATGCCATGCTAGTTTATTCAGTATATCCAGCATATGTTTTAAACAGCATGATTTAAAATCATATTTGCATCGTTGCATGTTTTTGTGAGGTAGATGGTTTCTTACTAAGCTTTAAGCTTACAGATACTATTTTTCCTTATACTGCAGATAAAGGTAAAGGAAAGATGGACTAGCAGAGGGAGCTGGAGGACAATGCAAAGGATGGTGTGTGTGGCAGGAACTGGAATAAAAGACCTTGGAGAGTTTAGCAAATTAGAAACTAGTTCTTCCTTAAGACATTTTCTTATACTTTGCTTTTTAGGCATTTCTAGTAGTTAAAGGTTATGAGTTGATGAACCATGCTCCATGTCATGTTGGAATGTTAGCTATAGGTTATTGGAATGTTTACTATGCATTAGTTAGTTGTTATGTGAGATCTTTGGCACGCATCAGTGCTGAAATCAGAGTTTCTGATATGAAATCAGAAACCCTGATCGGTCAGCCGACCGATCAGGAATGGGGTTGCGCCACTGGATCGGTCAGCCGACCGATCCAGACTCGAACAGAGAGTTTATGGATCGGTCAGCCGACCGATCCAGAGGCAAACAGAAACTTATGAAGTGCACTGATCGGTCTACCGACCGATCAGGGTGCTCCTGGATCGATCGGTAGACCGATCCAGCTGCGTACAGAAGAGGGCAGAAGAACGGAGGCTCACCGATCGGTCTACCGACCGATCAACGTGCTCCTGGATCGATCGGTAGACCGATCCAGCTGCATACAGAAGCTATGGGTCGGTCAGCCGACCGATCCAGAGTCTCCTTCCGTGCCAGTATCAAGCTGGATCGATCCCTGGATCGATCCAATAGCCCAATCGATCCATGGATCGATTGGAATGCTTGATTACAGGTAGCAAGTCATCCGGGAGGCATAGATTGTCTTCCCTAGCATGTGTACAATTATTAGGTACATGTAGAGCGTTCAGTTTCAGCGTTCCCAGCAATTAGATTAGAAAAAAATTCAAATTAGATCAGTTTTCCGCATAGTTAGTACAGCAGCAACTGTAGCAATTCGCCTTACAGCCTAGTAGTAGAAGGCGGGTCGTTACATCTACTTAAGGCCTTGGCCTTTTTCTTTCTTTTCTTTATCTTTCTTATACTTGTTAATACCACTAATAAAAGGATGTCTCATACAAAACTGCACTAAAATGCTTATTAACATTGCACTGAAATGCTTAACAGAATTGCATGGAAATACTTAATAAAACTGTACTATAAGCTTAACGATGTTTGCTAACGAAACTGCACTATAATCTAAAATCACATGCTCAATTCTGTACACATATACATATCAATTCTTCACATTAAAATACATTAAATCTGTACCCATGCAATATAACTGTTATACAAAAATGCAACTAGAGGAAGAATTTGCTACAAGGAATTAAAGAGGTAGAAACAACATATCTTCATGCTCTCTATCTACTATGGAAGAAAACCGAAAATTCCAGCAAACTCTAAAGAAGAAAGCTTTGGAATTAAACATTCTTTAAACATTCTTTACAATAGCAATGAACCAAAAGGAACCTATATTTCTAGCAACCAAAATTCTAACAGCATGTTTTGGAAATAAACAGAAAAACGCTTGGCCTAGCAACAAGACCTATTTCACAAGCAAATTTGAATTCCTTAAGCATGCTACAACAGACATAAATCAAAGGAAAACTGAATCTATAATGTGAACTTATATGGTTGTTCCTATCCGTTGAATGGCAACCAAGAAAGTAACTAGCATGCTTAAAATAAAACTATTTCACAAGAACATGTATAACGCTTAACCTATTTTCATAAGAGGATCTACTTTAAAATCCTAACGGTGCATAAAAGTTATTGGCATCATGAGTTATCAAGGGAGTCTAAAACTGAGATGCTACATATCTCAACCATTTCATGATCACTGCCTAGCAACAAGACCAAGAACCGCAAGGCTAATTATAAGGGTTGTTCTGGCTTGACAAAAAGAATAGCAACAAAGAAATACAACTCTTGAGGCATGCTGTGAGACAACAATACCTTATCAATTCACCTACAAGCAAGCTCTAAGGTTTCATGCAAAGCTTCGGAAACAAGAAGAGGAACAAGGAATAAACCTCGGAGCTATCCTACTGCAGGTGAGTAGCAACTTACAATGGTTTCTTGGACTCACAACCGGTGAAAGGCAGCTAGGGCTTCGGGAAAACTCAAATCTCCGACCTCTCCTTGCTCCCACAGACTCTCCTCGACGAGAGGATCACCACTGCGTGAAGATTCCCTCGGAAAACACCCTCGCCGGCCGTCGGAAGCGAAGCTAGGGCTTCGTTTTGTCTTTGCTCTGGCAGAATCGGCGCACGCAGAAGAGGAAGAAGGGAAAGAAGGAATTAGGTCTCGGGTTAATACCTAAGTTCTCTTCTTATAACTAGGGTTCTTATTCAATGCTATTCCTTAAATATATTTCGCTACCTATCTGATCAGCATCGTCCGCTTGGACACTTGGTCAGCCGGATTCGCTTAAGATTTGGTTCGGTCGGAGGTCTCCGGTTTGAATCTCGGCTTGGACATTATTTTTGTCGAAACTTCTTTCGTTTAGTAAAAATATTAAACGACCTCTAAAAATTTCATAAAAATACTCTAAAAATTTCTAAAAATCTATAGAATATTTCTATAGCATTTCTAAGTATTAATAAGGACTTTTAGAACTTAAGACAAGGAAATTTTGGGTCGTTACAATCCCCCATACCTTATAAAAAGTTCGTCCTCGAACTTAGAATAATTCTGGATATTTCTGTCTCATACTGTCCTCACGCTCCCAAGTGACTTTCTCCTGCTTCTGGTTCTGTCAGATGACCTTCACTAGTGGCACTTCTTTATTTCTTAGTCTCTTGACTGCTCTGTCCACTATCTGTGTAGGTCTACTCTCGTAGCTAAGATCCTCTTGGATCTGCACTGTCTAAGGCTGAATCACTTGGCTAGGGTCGTGAATACACTTCTTTAGCGTAGAGACATGAAATACATTGTGTATTGCTGATATGTCATGTGGTAGATCCAGCTTGTAAGCTACCTTCCCAATCCTCTCTGTAATTGGGTAGGGTCCTACATAGCGAGGACTTAACTTGCCCTTCTTGCCAAATCTCATCACTCCCTTCATCGGAGCAATTTTGAGAAAAACTGAATCCCCTACTTGGAATTCCAGTGGCCTACGGCGTGTGTCAGCATAACTCTTATGTCTACTCTGGGTAGTCTCAATTCTCTGTCTGATCTTCTGGATAGCCTGAGTAGTCTCATCTATCAGCTCTGTCTGAATGCCCAACTCTACTTCCATTTCTTTTCTTTCACCTGCTTCTTGCCAGCAAATGGGTGATCTGCACTTCCTACCATACAACGCCTCATAAAGTGTCATCTTGATGGTGGCCTGATAGCTATTATTGTAGGCAAACTCAGCTAAGCATAGATACTTGCACCAACTTCCCTTGAAATCTAGTGCACAAGCTCTGAGCATATCTTCTAAAATCTGATTTACTCGCTCTGTCTGTCCATCAGTCTGAGGATGGAAGGTTGTGCTGAACTTGAGTTTGGTACCCAATGCATTCTGAACACACTCCCAAAAATGAGAGGTGAAGCGCCCATCTCTATCAGACACAATAGATTTTGAAACTCCATGAAGTCTGATCACTTTCTTAACATACAGTTGTGCCAACTGCTCTATAGAATGGGACGCCTTGATGGCTAGAAAATGGGCAGACTTGGTCAATCGGTCCACTATTACCCATATTGCATCATATCCATTCGTGGTTCTTGGAAGACCTGTTATAAAGTCCATGGATATGTCTTCCCACTTCCACTCTGGTATTGGAAGGGGTTGCAGGACTCCTCCTGGTCTCTGGTGCTCTGCTTTGACTCTCTGGCATGTTAGGAAGGTACTGACATATTTAGTAACATCTCTTTTAAGTCCAGACCACCAGAACCTCTGTTTCACATCTTGGTACATCTTGGTGGAACCAGGATGCATGGAGTAAGGTGTACTATGAGCTTCTTCTAAAATTTTCTTTCTCAGTTCTTCATCATTGGGGACACAAAGGCGGCTCCCCTGATAAAGAATTCCACTGTCTGATACTCAAAACTCCAAATTTTCCCCTTTTTGTACTCCTTGCTTGATCTTTTGGATATCTGTATCTTCACTTTTCTTTCTCTGTATATCCTCAAGCAGGGTTGACTCTAAGGTCAATGCAGAGAGTTGCCCATAAATAATTTCCATTCCAAAATCTGACAACTCCCTCTATAGTGGCAAGGCTAATGATAACAAAGACATCAGGGATGCACTGGATTTTCTGCTTAGTGCATCTGCCACTTTGTTAGCTTTGCCTAGGTGGTAGAGGATTTCACAGTCATAGTCTTTGACCAACTCTAGCCACCTGCGCTGTCTCATGTTTAAGTCTTTCTAGGTGAAGAAATACTTTAAACTCTGATGGTCGGTGAAGATTCTGCACTAGACTCCATACAAGTAGTGTCGCCAGAGTTTTAGTGCAAAGACCACTGCTGCCAGCTTAAGATCATGAGTGGGGTAGTTCTTCTCATAGTCTTTGAGTTGTCTGGAAGCATAAGCTATAACTTTTCCTTCTTGCATGAATACAGCTCCTAGGCCCATCTTGGAAGCATCACTGTAGATGTCAAAACTCTTGTCACTTTCTGGAACTATCAGGATGGGAGCACTGATCAGTCTCTTCTTTAGCTCTTGGAAACTCTGCTCACATTTGTCTGACCATTCAAACTTCTTGTCCTTCCTCATTAGGGTTGTTAGTGGAGAGGCTATCTTGGAAAAGTCCTCCATAAATTTTCTGTAATACCCAGCTAAACCAAGGAAACTTCTGATCTCTCTAACGTTCTTGGGCCTATGCCAATTATTGACTGCCTCTATCTTGGCAGGATCTACTTGGATGCCTTCTTTAGAAATAATGTGACCTAGAAATGCCACCTGATTTAACCAGAACTCACACTTTGAGAATTTGGCATAAAGTTGTTTCTGCTGTAGGGTCTGCAGGACTATTCTCAAATGCGTGTCATGCTCCTCTGGGGTTCTGGAATAGACTAGAATGTCGTCGATGAACACGATGATAAATTTGTCAAGGTATTCTCTAAACACTCTATTCATCAAGTCCATGAAGACTGCAGGTGCATTAGTCACACCAAAAGGCATGCCTACGAACTTATAGTGTCTGTATCTGGTCCTGAAAGCTGTTCTGGATATATCACTTTCCTTCACTTTCAACTGATGGTACCTGGAGTGCATGTCTATCTTGGAGAACACTATTGCCCCTTTCAATTGATCAAATAAGTCATCGATTCTGGGTAGTGGGTACTTGTTCTTGATTGTCACTTGATTCAGAGCCCTATAATCTATGCACATCCGCATAGATCCATCATTCTTCTTGACAAACAACACAGGAGCTCCCCATGGTAAATGACTAGGGCGGATGAAGCCTTTGTCAAGCAGCTCCTGAAGTTGTTCTTGTAACTCTTTCAGTTTTGCTGGAGACATGCGGTATGGAGCTTTTGAAATTGGACTGGTATCAGGAACCAATTCAATTTCAAACTCCACTTCTCTGTTGGGAGGTAGTCCAGGTAGCTCTTCTGGAAATATCTCTGGATACTCGCAGACTATCCGAACTTCTTCCTGCTTGGGTCCTTCTTGTTCTTCTACATTCACAATGAATGCAAGAAAACCAGCACATCCTGTAACTAACATCTGGTGAGCTGTTAGGGAGGAGAGGAATTTCTGGGTCTTCCTCTTCGACACTCCCGTGAACTCAAAGGATGGTTCACCTTCTGAATTCTATAAACTCTTCATAATGTTTATTGGTGATCCATTGGCGGAAGAATTCTTCGTAAACTCTGTCTCGGAGTCAATCCAGCTCATCTAATTGACTACTCTCTTGCTCTTAACTCTCTCTCCCACCACATACGAGCATTTCCTGATAGGCAGAAAGAGGCACACTTGAGATTCTCGACTTCTGGCCAGTCAAGAAGCTCCATTGTGCTCTCTAGTGTCTTAAAACAAGCCTGAGCATCCCAGGGCTCAGTCGTGCCTGAGAAACTCTCTGGCTTCAGCTTCAGCCACTGTATCAGGTATGCTTCTTGTCTTCTAGGTGCTGTGGCGACTTCCAGGGCGACTGGTGGAACCTCAATCACCACTGGAGTCTCCACATTGATAGTTGGAGTAGTGGGAGGGATTGACTGCCGATTCACCATCAGGTTGACGATCACTTGTTGCTGCTCTGCTACTTGTCTCTGGAGTTGAGCAACAACTTCAGAAAGATTAGGCTCAGTTGTTCTGGGCTCTTCGTTCTCCTGAGCTCGGTCCTCAGTACGAGTGATACGGGGACGCCCTCTTCTTGACATCTCGTCATGCAGAGGGAAAACTTGAAATCATCACTATACTTTCTAGATATATCTTACTTAAGCATGATTCTTGACTTTAAACACATATAAGCAGGTACTTCTAAATATTTCTCTATACTGCAAGCACTAAAGGAAAAGCATAAAAGAAAGTATAAATACATTCTTACTTGAAGACGACAAGGTTGGTGCTGATGTGTGATGTTGGAGAATAGGAACTGCTCTGATACCAACTGTAATGACCACCCTTCTCACTTCTCTCTAAAGGTGTCCGTTACGTAACTACTATAGATTCTTACTTAACTAATATAACAATCTGTACTTATTTTTCTTCCAGAAAACTTAAAATTTTGGCGGAGTATATGCAGTTCAACAGGACTAAAATACAATACAATACTCTAAAAATGAACATGCACATATATCTCATAATAACAGAAACATATAAAACTATATCTCCATGCAAACACCAAAGGTACATACTTACTAAACTGAGTTCATCTTAGCATGCAATCTAAAACAAACATAATCTCAAATAACATGGAACTTAAAGTACAATCTCCAAAAGTTTCTTAATCACTAAAACACGGAAACATAATAACGCCTAAGTCTCTCCCATAGTCCAAGTATCACACATATCATCAAACACCTCCTTGTCGCCTTCCTTTGCTATAGCTTTTCCTTTCCTTGATTGCAGTAAGAGGAAATGCAAACTATAAGTAAAATTACTTAGTAAGCACTATTTAACTCACAAAAACTCGAGTATGCATATAAGCTGAAAGAAATATGGAAACTGAAGGCTCAAAAGAAGATACTACTCATGCTCATCTAATAGCAAAAGAAACATACTGAAATGCTAAACATGTAAGGTAAATCTAAACAATCATGCTAGCATAAAGAACTACACTTGCTGAATTTTAAACACTTTCTGAATCTTATTTCACTTGTTTAAAAACTTATACTTTAATACTTTAAAATAATAATCAACTTCTCTTGGGCCCAGGCGTAGTACCAAAGCGCGCTCCCTAATAGAGACTGTGGTAGCTAATCACCAGTCCTACGAGGGTAAAGACCTTGGTCTTACCAGGGCCATGACCTTGGAATTGGTCACCTGGATTTGTTTAACGACAACCTTGGAAGTCGGGTACTAGCCTCTTAAAAATAAAATACTTGTTATCTTTTATTACTTCTTCTTTAAATGTCTTGACATTTTAACAATATCTTTTATTACTTCTCACTTGGCTATCACGATTCATAAACTCTAATACTTAAGCCTGGAGGTTTAGAGTTCGAATCCTAGAGGAGGCAAAAATCCACTGCCAAGGGTGGAAAGTCCTAGTGAGTAACGGCACGACCAAGGGTTGTCGATCGATGACATTAGAGGTCGCCAAATGGGCCGACGACATAAGGGGCCGCCAGTGGGCCGCCACAAGGGCCGCCCAAGAGGCCAAAGGGTCGGGTCGTTACATTAACAAATAGGATTGAGTCAATTTGTCCTTGGTTGAATCCTTTAGAAATTAAGTAAGTTGATAGTCTTTCATATCAGGCTTTAGGTGTTTGTTTTAATCTATATAGTGCTTTTTTGAGTTTAAAGACATGATTTAGGTTATCTATATCTTCAAATTCAGGTGGTTAACCTACATAGACTTCTTTCTTAATAAATCCATTAAGAAATACCAAATTTATATCCATTTGATATAACTTGAATCTTTTATGAACTGTATAAGCTAGTAACATCCTAATAGACTCAAGTCTAGCCACTGGTGCATAGATTTCTTCATCGTCAAGTCTTTCAACTTGACTAAATCCTTTAGCTACTAATCTGGCTTTATTCCTAATAATTTCTCCTTTTTCATCTAATTTGTTCCTAAATTAATTTATTTTCAAGTTTAGATGCTAAGTCTCACACTTGGCTTCTTTCAAATTGAGCTAGTTATTGTTGCATAGCTATGATCCAATCAGGGTCAGGGAAGGCTTCTTCTATACATTTAGGTTCAATTTTAGATATTGAGGCTATTTGACTTAAGTTTCTATATGAAGATTGAGTTCTAACTCCTAGAGTTGGATCTCCCAAAAGTTGAGAAATTGGGTTATTGGTTCTTATTCTAGTGGTTACTTGGTTAGGATTAATCCTTGGTTCTTCTAAATGGTTTATAGGTTCAGGTCTGGGTTCATCATCTTCTAGATTTCTAATTGGTTGTTTATTATTTGGTTTGACGGGATTATTCTTAATATCATTATCTTCATCAAAAATGACATTAGTTTTTTCTTCAACTTTTGGTGTGTTTTTATTATAGACTCTATATGCCCTACTAGTTGTTGAATATTATAAGAAAATTCCCATGGTTGACTTACATTGAAATTTTCCTAAGTAGTCTTTAGTATTTAATATGTGTTCTTTACACCCAAATACCCTTAAGTAACTTAAATTTGATATTTTTTATAGTATATTTCATAAGAAGTTTTATTATGTTATTTATTAATTAAAATTTTATTTTGAATATAGCATGCTATACTAATTGCCTCGGCCCAAAATTTATGAATTAAGTTAGATTCATTTAATATGGTTCTAATTGCTTCTTGTAAAGTCCTATTCTTTCTTTCCACTACTCCATTTTGTTGGGGAGTTCAAGGGCATGAAAATTCATAGAGGTATCCATTTGTTTGGCAAAATTTATTAAATCTATGATTTTCAAATTCTCCTCCATGATCACTTCTTGTTCTTTTTATTTTAATATCCTTTTCATTTTCTATTAGTTTCATAAAGTGTTAAATATTTCAAATGTTTCATCTTTGATTTTTAATCATTTTACCCAAGTGAATCTTGAATAGTCATCAATTATTACTAAGCAGTATTGATTTCCACTTAGCGACTTAGCCCTATGTGAATTAAATAGGTCTAGGTGTAATAGTTCAAGTATGAAGTTAGTTTGATTTGTATTAGTTGATTTGTGAGTTGATTTGGTCTGTTTTCCTTGTTGACATACATTATAGATTGTAAGTTCTAGATTTTTCAATTTAGGTAGCCCTTTTACTAATCTATTTTGACTCTTTTTTTAGATTTGTTTTAAATGAGTGTGACCTAGTTTCTTGTGCCATAACTTAGTTACTTCATGTTGTGTTAGTAGATACTTAGGTGGTGAGTTGGGTAAATTTATTATGTAAATGTTATTCTTTTGAATCCCTTTAAGGGTTATTTTAGGAGTTTAAATATTTTTAATTATGCATTCTTGGTTAGAAAACGTTACTAAATAACCTGAGTCACACAATTGGTTAATACCCAAAAAGTCATTCTTAGCTCTAGTAGTAGGTATCGACTGTATCACATATATATAACTATCATATTATGTTATCAACTGATTGATATTTGTATAAACATTAGGTTGTTAACTCATTAACATATATACATCATATGCATATCACATAACATCACCCTTATCGACATTAACCTTGAAAAGAGTCTAACAAATACTTCAAGTTAAATCCGACCCATTAATCATGAGAACATATCTCAATAGTCTAAGCATATCTAATTTCAAGTTGGGCTTGGAGAGACTCTAACAACTCAAACATAAAATTAAACTCTAGTTCTTATCATATTAATAGAATGTGTTAGTTTTAAAAAATTAATAAGGGCTTTATTTTTTATTTAGTCCTAACTATTTCATGCAAAGTTGGTAAAGTATCTGCATGAAATTACTTTGCATAATTATGGCATGAATTATGACATCTATCATGACATAAGTCATGGCATCAATTATGGCATTCAATCATAACATAGTTGCCATAAATTAATTAAGAAATCAAATATTATAAAGTATTTAGTTTTCATATACAAAGATCCCTTAATTAAAATAGGAAACAATTTCTAATTCTAATTCAATATTATATTAGGAAACAATTTCCAAACTTGGAAGTTTCTAATTAAATTAGGAAATAATTTCTAAAATTAGATTTTCAAACAAATTAGAAAATTAATTCCAAGATTAGATTTCTTAACAAACTAGGAAATATATTTTAAAATTAGAAATTTTGCATAGGATTTGGAAACAATTTCTGTATCTAAAATTTTCTAATTTCCATAAATAACATTTAGAACAACCTATGCATGAAAGCACAATTCTACGATCCATGTCGAAGCGCAAGTGACTCTGATACCACTATTGAGTTTCCGAATGCGTATTTTAAAATTTTGTTCAAAAACAAGTAGCAGAGGCATAATAATTTCCTAAATTATTATAACACACACATCACAAGTATATAGGACACACACATGCTCAAGACATAGATCAAAATTACTTCATTAGAAGTTATACCTACGAGTTCATAATCAAACCTTGTAGAGAGTGTTTGCTAGCCTTACAAGGCTAACGAGACTAGTCTGTACTTGTATCCATGCCGAGTTATCCTTGAGATTATTTTGCTAAGTCATGTGTCATGTCTCCGCTTCAGTACTAACTGGGGGGAGATGGTGTGATCTGAGAGAGGGATCATGACTGACTCAGTACCCGATAACACAAGACAACCCAGTGGTACCAATCGAGATGGATGACAGCCATATGACTATTGTCCAGAGGCTGGAACCTCGCTACTGAAATGAGGACAGCAGGTTCAACAGTGGCAGGTTTCCAGCAGTAACCATTGCTGGCCACAATAGGGACATGGATAGCCGAAAGAGGGCTAAGCGGCATAATCTTTGCCCATAACACCTCTCTCTGATCAGAATAGTTCCTAGGATGGTTGGAACAACCTTTGTCGGTGGCACAACAATGATTGCTAGCCGGAATAGCCCCTTGGGTAGCTGCAACAATTCTATTCTACCGGGGGTAGAAGTTTCTATTCAGGACAACCCTTGGTTAGTCAAAATAACAACTGCCAACAAGCGATGCAAAGAGTAGGAGTCATCAGCTGTTGCCAAAATGATTCACGACAACAGCATTGCCTGAAACAGTAACCTTTGTTGTTCCAATGGTGCAAGGAGGAGGATTAGTAGTCTCCTAGCAGGAGAAGCTCGAATGGCGACAACCCTTGGTGGCAGCAAGCTTCTCGATGGCGACGGCGGGCTCTTCTTTGGTCGATGGCAAGAAGAGGAGAGGGAGAGAAGAGAAGATTAAAACTATAGATCTCCTAGTGAATTTGATTAGTGAATCCAAACTCGTATCTACAAACCTAAAGTCCAAATCATTATTCTTAAGTTTGGTTCAAAACTAAAACATCTTGGTTCAACAACAAAACACTTTTATTTTAAACCAAACCACCTTGTTTGAATAACCAAAGCATCTTTAATTAAAACCAACCAATTTTGTTTATAATTAAACCAAAGAGGGTCCAATTTATCTTCAAAAGAGTGTTCTGTCCGTACTTCCATTACGCCAAACTTTTTCCAGATTAGCCCTTCGTCGGTCTCACCAGACTCAATCTCTCTTGATTTGAGAATGTAATTCTCAAACTCATTTTATGTCTTTCAGATAAGCAGGTAGTGAGTGTGACCTTATAGGTTCCTGGTCTATGTTGATCATCTAATTAACAATTAATTATGAATCGATCATGAGTGGCACCTAGTAGTACATCATGATCCCCAATTAATCAAAAAATTATAGTTGATCGTAAAATAATTTTAAACCCTTCAGCAACTACAGTTATTCATGCATCTGTTCCTTTCACTCATCTTAACCCTCTTCATTCAGGACATACACTATGTGTTAGTCCCTACTAGGCTGACTATGTCATACCTAGCCCAAGCAGTAGTTCCTTGTCCTTCATTCAAATTACTCAAACATGTGTCCAAGAAGACTATCCTCTTAACGTGTAATGCTTTGGCCATAGAATTATGAGTAATACTCTTGATAAGGGGTCATAAGATGTATGTCTCCTTATAAAAGGAGTGATGAATCCTCTGTGGGATATTTAAATACCTTCAGGCATATCAACTTATACATAATCATCCTGGGGCCACACCTCTAATGAGATGCTTGTCTAAGATGTCAAAGTATAAGTCTTTATAACCAAGATGACTTGAATATCTCACATTAAAGGAAACTTGCACTCGAGCTGCAATGAGACCTTCATAGACATGTATAGAATCACATGAAGTTTCATAGCATGTCACATCTAATGAACTAGTTATCCTTAACCAACATCTATATGTTAACTCTCAATATCCCAATGTTTTTAGTTAGTGAGGACCAACTATTTGGATAAACTAAGGAGAATAACATATGCTAGTCTTACAGATTTGATGATGTCCAATCTTATCAATTCATCGACTAGTGATTATTTCAATACGTACAAAATTATACATGGAAAGATACCCACTAATTGTAATCCATTCACAACCTCTCTCTTGCTATGCATTGAATTATAGATTTTATTAATTGAGTCTAAGATCAATATCATATACATTAAGAATGTACACTCAATTAGTGAATTTATTTACCCAATAAATAATACAATATATAAGGTGATTGCCTTAGGACACCTCTCAAATATAACACACATGTCATTCACAAATCCATACAAACAACAACCTCATAACATAACATCACAACTTATTCACAAATCCACATATTCACATTATACACACAAACAACATAATAAACTATACATATCAAATCCAATCCAACAATATATCAAATTTAATCCAAAAATATATCAAATCCAATCCAACAAAGATGAATATCCAAGACATCTCAAATTTTACTAACAAACATCTAAATCTAATAAATACAAATACATTACCAACGATAATGAAACCGCTTAACAAATACATCCAATCCCACTCCAAAACTAGCTAATAGTATCTAATCCTACAGAAAGTATAATATGATATGCTATTAATAAAATAAGTAAAAAAATAGTCATACATCATCAAAATCATGCAAAACAAATTTAATTTAAATTAAACAAGGTGAACACTATAATAAAAAAAAAATTAGCTAAACAATAGTGTTACAATTTTTTTTTAAAAAAAATACCTGAATGATAGTTTTGATATCTACTAATGGTGATATATAGAATATATCATTATCTGCAATGTTCATAAAAAGATGTAATACAATTAGAGATGCATCTTATATGAAAAATAATAGATCTATTTTGTATATTTTATGAGTGATAAACAAAGAAAAAGAAATTTAAAAGTCAACACACCTCTCAGTCATCTACTTGTCAGTATTGAGGGCCTTGAGCTTCCTAAAAGTCAAAGCCATGTGGTGTTCGACTCATTTGAACCATAAATTCTTTCATTTCCTATCTAATTTACTCATATCTTATTTGGACTTGTCAAGACTCTTCAAATTATTGCTCTAATGCTGAGAGTCGATTCTTCAAATCTAAGTTTCCTTCCCTTAAGGCTTGTACTTCAGTAGATGATCCGGTGGGACAACCCCTAGCCTTAAGAGTCATCACACGATCATATATGACTCTCGCCTAGGAGCCAAGATCATAGAGAGAGGAGGTCCTTTTCCTTCCACTGACCACTTCATAATAAATCTCATTTAATTGGTGGGTGGATAGAGTTTATGCCTTATCTCCCTCTGTAGCAGACTAGGGCGACTATGCAACTCTAGTAGTCATTTAATCCTATTTAAATAAAAAAATATTCATATCAGATATACAATTAGAAAATCTATTCATTGTTAATAGTAGTTAGAGGTATTCAAATTTATATTCTTACATTTAGTGCCTCCAATCAACAATATGCCATCCTTTTTCTTGTGTGTCTTGCTAAGTACCTCCCAACAAGTAAGAGGTCATTGTAGTTATTTGCCTAAATATTACATAATGCAATTAAATCAAAATAAATTCATTGATAATTAAAGAATTTTTATATAACTTTATTAATTGTGAACTCACTAAGTCTATGGCATGTTTTACTATAGATAAAGATCCAGCTGTATATTTGTAGATCTGATGCTAGGGCTAGTTAGCTCAGTGTTTTGTTGGTTTGGGATATGATTGAATCTAACTATCATCTTATGCAGCCCAGATGGTTCGTCATTCATCCCAAATATCCTTTGATACAAAGGATGGTCTTGTTCCCTTTCTTCTACATTTGTATAGCATATCCTTGTAGAGTTTGGCACAAGTATTGTTCCAGGTTTGTTTAAAGTCTGCCTCATGCCTTGGCTCTTGGGTATATTTTTTCTGCAACAATAAATTCATAAATTATAATAAAAAATAAAAATCTTGATAATATAAATTACTTACTAAAAATTTCTAATAATAAAAATCTTGCATCTCCTAGTATATATGCCTCCATGTAATACTAGAAGCACACACCTGTTCTTTAAATTTCATCGATATGTATGACGCCACCCAATGACCATATGGAGTAAAACTATATGAAAAAAAAGAATTTATGAGAAATATGTTACAAATAAAATAATAGATGAATTTGAAATTACAAATAACACTAATAATTACTAACCCCCAACAATCTGCAATATAGTCTGGCCATCAAGTGTTGTTGCCTGATCTGACATATTTATATCTGCACAATAACATTATAGAACATACACATTCGAAATAATAATTAAATTAGAACAATAATATGTAATATGGTATAACTAGTGGGATCGACATGTAAAAAGTAAACAATCACAAGTACTGAATTGGTGAACATTAATGCTAGTATTTAATCATCATGATAATCTAAATCATTAACATTAACATTTTAGAGGTTCTCCTTACTAGACTATGTTAGTTCAACAAGTTCCTCACTAGTGGACATCTCTCTATCATCTATCTACTCATAAGGTACATTAACAACAATGAATAATTGAGATGTGAATTGAATATGAGAATCTACTGAATGTATCTCTACTTCTTCATTTACAAATGCATTATGATTTTGGGTCATGATGGAGTTCGGTAGTTTTATGGTTGAACAAGACTTTGTTCGACAAACTGCTAACTATTCATTAGTGTTGGAACCCCGAGGTTGTTTTGCTGTAATCAACAAGTTAAGTTAGGTCCTGTTGTATTTTAACATTGCGTCTAAGTGTGCAGGAGCTTAGGAGCACAGGGAGTCGAGCAGAAGACGTAGCTAGTGAAAAGGACGACATGGGAGAGTGCGTCTGAGGGACGAGGCACTGCGGAAGAGTACACCGGTAGATGAGAAGGAAGCGTTCGGTGGTTCTGAGGGACGAGAAGCTGAAGCGAAAGACTGTTCGAGGAGCAAGAGACGCAGCTAGCGAGAAGGTCGGCACGGGGTGCGATCGAGGGACGAAGACTGCGGATGAGTACGCTGGCGAACGAGAAGGAAGCACGAGATGATTCCGAGGGACAAGAAGCTGGAGCGGAAGCCTGCTCGAGAAGGCTGGTAGTTGGGTTCGGGTGAGCCCTATTTCGGATGGCCAAGATCACCCAAGCGAGTGGAAGACCTGGACTGAGGCGAATGGAGCCAGAACAGAAGACCCGGGCTGAAAAAATTAACAAGGTTGACTTTCCCCACCCGGGGCGCCCGGAACAGTCCAGGGCACCCGGAACTGTCCGGGGCGCCCGAAACCATTCCGGGCGCCTGGAGTTGACTTTTTGATCAGGATCGCGTCAAACGTGATTCGTTGCGAAGGGATAAACTTTTATCCCCTCCCAGGCGCTTGGAACTTTTCCAGGCACCCCGACCAAGGCTATAAATACAGCCTTGGTCCAGAAGCTCAACAACGAACAAAAATTGTGTATTCAACACATGTGCGCTTCCCTGTTAGTGTAGCTTCTTTCTTTTTGCGCTTTCACTGTTGTAAGAGGCTTCTCCGTCTGAAGGAGATATTAGTGCGACAACTTCCTTGGATTAACAACCTCCCCGGTTGTAACCAAGTAAATATCCTTGTGTCTCTACTTTCTATTTTATTGCTTTTATATTCTTATGCAAGTGTTTATTTGAAAGTTCGAGAAGGGTTGTGCTCTTTGTTTTTTTAGGGTATACAACCCCCTTCTAGCCAGCTGTAGCGATCCAACAATTAGCTCTTCTTCTCATCATTGGGTATTTAAGATAGAAAATTTGAACTGTTTATATCAAGAAAATGAAAGGATCAAACTTGAGCTCGTGGCCAGCCAAAATCATGGACAAGATTAGCTAAGGCTGCAAACAGAATTAGTGACTGATCGACCATACTCCATAGCTGTCAACGTGATCTCGTGACTGACCAAACTTACTGACACAAGCTCCAGACTAGCCAAGCTTGCAACTGCGAGTTCTTGGGTAAGAGCTCACGACGAGAAGCTGAGAGGAGAGGGAAGGGGAGAGGAGCTCACATACAGACAAAGAGGAGTTCGTTGGAAATCAGAGATAGTTGATGTTGGAGATGGGAGAGGAGAGGACGACTAAGGTCGAAGATGGGAGACTATCGGGATTCGTGAGAGCAGATCGAGTGGAATCAAAATTAGGGTGTAGCTATAAATTTGATCCCCAAAGTAACGACAGAAGCTATTTTCCATCACTATTTAGCAATGGTTAGCGATATAAATTAATTTCTACCGCTAATTAGCGATTGAAAATAACTACCGTCACTATTATTTATCGATGAAAGTTTATTTACGTCACTAATTAGATATGAATAAATCTATTGTGTAGCTAATTAGCAACGAATTTTAATGTCTATCGCTACTTAGTGATGAAATTAAACTTCTGTCGTTAATTAGAGATAGATTGTATGTTTCTGTCGCTAATTAACAACAGACATAATTCCATCATTAATTCCAATATTTCTTGTAGTGACGATCTCTCTCTCTCTCTCTCTCTCTCTCTCTCTCTCTCTCTCTCCTCATCTATCAGTTTTAGCATTGACTTGACCATCGGAGAACACATTAGCTATTGTCGACGCCCACAAGTGCATATTGACGTGCATGTTTAGAGACAACTCGGGTGGTGAGAAGCAAAGATTCTATCCATCCAGCAAGAACCCATGAGGAGGGAGGTGCGGCCGAGGCACAATATATTAAATCTCCATCGCTAATTAGCAACGGAAATTAATTTCTGTCGCTAATTAGTGATAGAAAATAACTTCCATAGCTATTATTTATCAATGAAAGTTTATTTACATCGCTAATTAGATTTGAACAAATATATTTCATCGTTAATTAGCAACAGATTTTAATGTCTGTCACTACTTAGCAACGAAATTAAACTTCTGTTGCTAATTAGAAACATATTATAAGTTTCTGTTGCTAATTAGCAATGGACATTAACGTGTGTCACTAATTTCTTCATTAATTCTGATATTTCTTGTAGTGACGAGCTCTCTCTCTCTCTTTTCTCCTCTACCAGCCTAGCATTGGCTTGACTGTCGGAGAGATCACATTGGTCATCATTGACGCCCACTGGTGCGTATTGACGTGCATGTTTAGAGACAGCTTGGGTGGTGAGAAGCAAAGATTCTATCTGTCCAGCAAGAACCCATGAGGAGGGTGGTGTGGCCAAGGCACAACATATTGAATCTCGTAGCTTCGTGTAGCACATTAAGACAAATTGTTAGATTTAGAAGCATGAACCAACCAGCTATTTCTCCCGCACATCATTTTGGCAGGACTGTGTAGCTTCTGGTGAAAGCTAAAGCTCTGTTTTGTTGTTCCGACATGCGCAACTCTACGATGGCTTCATACCTTGATTGGACATAATGTCGCCTGACCTTTTGGGCTTTAGCAGCATTGCTTTTATGATTTTGTTGGTACCGGCGAGCTGAAAATGCTACTAGCTTCTACACTGCTCTCTTTGTTTTCTTGCCTATCTACAGATACACAAACAAACAATATGGTTAAGATGATTGAGAAATTAGTATATTTGTTTTATCGAAAAGGTGGTTTCATAGATGATTGAGGCAGTACGTGTATTGTTCTAAGCCAAGTGACCGACCATGCAGGATCAGTATGAGGGGGCAAACTGCGCTCCACTTGTTTCCTGAAACAACGTGCACACTTAATGACCACATTGGCTGGTTCTGGGTAAATGCAAGTCTCTCTATTGCAACGTGGCACATGAGACGCAACAAACTTGTTAAGGAAGACGATGGGTGGAATTTAGTTCGAATTCCATATCTTTATGTCTATTCTCATTTATTAAATTCATTTCAGTCTCATGAATTTTCACAGTTAGTATTTAACTGAATGATTACTTTAACAGATGTTAGGGCTCATTTTTAATGGATATAAAATACCTCGATTGGTATTTGATTTCTCTTCTATTAAAGGTCATTATGAAAAATATTTCTTATAATTTATCCCTTATAATTTATCCCTTTTAGAGAGTATGAGATCGTCTTAGAAGGATCTTTAAGATGACGATTTCACATTTTATTCTAATTTATTATTTCATTTTTAGTCATATCTCCATCCTCATCAAATATTTAATTTTTATCCTCTCATAGTCTCATACTCATATGATCAAATATTCATACTCTACCTAAATATCATATTACTACCTGGCATTACAATTTTCAAATTTAAATTATTTAAATAGATACTTATCAAATTCTTAAGAAAATTATAAAAAAAATTAAAATTAAAAAATTAAACATAAAAAAATAGCTTATCTAAATACCATTTATCATATAAAAATAGCATTAGTGCGCAAACGAAAGTATATAACACCTCTGACATAATAATTAAGGATTGATTTTTAAAAACTGACGACCTAAAAATTATCTTATAATATACCTATGGTCTATGTATTTATATTATCTTTCTCTATATTCATGAAATAGACATTAGGAGCCGCACATCTATGTTTTTTAAAAATAGCATTAGCACTATATTAATAATTTAATAATCAAGATATTGATAAGATTTTAACAGACTCACTTTTATATCCAAATTTAAAAATCTTATTACCTCACTATTTAATCGGATTAAAAAAATTATTCCGTACCATTCTTTAGTCGGATCAAATATAAATTCTTCATCAATTATCATTTTTTAAATCGCTAATCCTCGGTTATTAAAGTTGAGTCATAAAGTGAAGCATTGAATTATTTCATAAACAGGAGTCATTCTTTTGATACACGTCAGAACAAAAGAATAAATGGTTAAAGAATCTCCATTTTAAATCGGGAAAGCAAATAAAAAGGACATTTCCTTTTAATGAAATAGTGAAAAGATTGACCCTTTTTAATCTATTACTAAAAGGAACTCCAGGATATCCCATTCGATGTTGACTTCCACTTCTAAACAATCTATAATGTTTATTAAAATTATCACATAATTAAGCTATAGATTTTTTTAAAAATATTTAAATATATATAAAAAATTCTTTTTATTTGGATAAAACATGAATTTGAACTATGCTAAATTTATAAATACTCCTATGTGTTTTTTTTAATATATATAGTTATATAAGTTCAAAATTTTAGAATTTAAAAGTTATGTTATAATGTGTTTGTGTTAATAAGATTTTCTTTCTAAGGTTTAGGTTTCTTTTTTGAATTATAGTGTTCAAAATTAAAAATTTTAAATGCTCACGAGATATATTATATATATTTATTATTTAAGATTTTAGAATTTAGGGGCTGAATTATATTAAATTTAAGCAATAAGATTTGTCTTCTGTAGTTCATATTTCTCTTTTAGATTATAGTATTCAAGAAAAAAAAATTAAATTTCACGATATAAAATGTTGTTTTTAGGAGTATTTTTTTAAAAGAACCGTTGATATTAAAAATAAAAACAAAATGGAAATCAGGCGCTTGGATCCATGGGTCCGCACGATTACACGCCGGAACGCCCACAGCAGATCAACGCTTATATATAAAAATCACAAACATGTACTTCTATGCATTTCTTGGACCCTATAAAGTAATTATATGCATTTCTCCTCAATTTTGAATTGATATATGGTCCAAAACTAGTTTAAGTTCACGAGTAAGCACATATATATTATCCTAGATCCTCTAAAGTTTCTATATATCTTTCTTTTCAAAGTTAAGAGTAGTTTAGGACTATATAGCAATTTTAAAAAACTATTTAATGGATTTAAGCTGGTCTAAGTTCACAAATAATAGCACCCCTATGCATGTGTGTTCTTGGGCCCTTTGAATTTGTTACATGTCTTCCTTTCCTAATGTAGACAAATCTAAAACGATGTATTAGTTTTTTCCAAAACTATTATAAGTTTTATATTGGAAACGAAACACTCCTACGAGTTACCATCTGGACCCTCTTGAATTGTATGTCTTCCCTTTTAAATTTAGAATAGTTTAGAGTCATGTAGCATTTTTTTTTAAACTACTAGATGGACTCAAACTGGGTTAATTTCATAAATAGATACTCCTCCTGATTGCCATATGACTTACTGTTCTAATTTAGATTAGTTTAATATTGGAACTTTTGGCCCTCGAATGGTAGGGTGCGATCATGATTTTTTGTATTTGGATAAAGGGTTTAAATTATGTCTCACATTTGTGTTTGATCTACGTGCTTAAGTGTGCAACAACGTAACTTAGTGATTCACATATGGAGACAACTTGACACTATCCAAGCTGTGAGTATAGCCAGTGGCTCAAGGTTCGTGGAAGATAAAAAAAAGGAATGATATAATACACCCAAGGGACCATAGGATGAGGAAAAATAAAGGTGATTGTGCTACGAAAGTAGTGTACACAAATGAAGCAAGAAGAATGATACATGTAGGAATTTAAGGATTTTGTACATATGAGGAATGAGAATTTTAATAAAAGATTATTAAATGTTGGTGCAATCAGTTTCTAAGATTTTGATAGTTTGTTTAAACTATATATTTAATGAAAAATTGATCAGGGTTGATCAATTTAAGTGTAGAGTCCAAGCAATTCAAAGTTGACCAAATGCTTGGAAGTGAGAGAGAAGCTCAAGTAAGACTAGATACTTGGCAGTTGGTGAAAGTCCTAGTGGGAAGAATAAGTCATAGTAGGACTAGGCAGTGGAAGTCCTAACAAGACTAGACAATGAAAGTCATAGTGGGACTAGGCAATGAAAGTCCTGACGAGACTAGACAATGGAAGCCATAGTGGGACTAGGCAGTGAAAAATCTTAATGGAACTAGGTAGTGATATGTCCTAGTTGAGAATTAAATAGTGACAACACCTAGTTGAGAACCAAGTAGTAAAAAGACCCAATTGGGAACTAGGTAGTAGAAGACCTAGTTGGAAACTAGGCATATATAATTGGGAACTAGGTAGTGGAAGACATAGTTAGGAACCAGACAGTGGTAAACTTAGTTATGAACTAGGTGGAAGTCCAAGAAGGTCAATTAGGAGCTGAACACTTGGCGGTGAAAGTCTTAGTATATCAGTTGGAGTTGGACACTTGGAGGTGAAAGTCTCGGTGGATTAGCTGGGAGTTGAACACTTAGCAAAAGAAACCTAGTAGGTTAGGTAAATTAAGCACTAGATTTTGCATGCTAGTTTTGTAAGAAACCATAGTTAGACAAAGTATCGGAATACCATAATGTGATCAAAGACTAAACTAGTTGGGAACTAGTCCGGGAGATCGTTGGACCCAAGGCTCAATCGAGTGGAACTATGGTCCGGTCAACTAGAATAATGATTTGGTTAACTAGAACCAAGTTGGTTCGGCAGATCAAAAAGTGTTGGATCGATTAGAAGTTTACTTTATCGGTTTAAGTGATTTGGTCAAATGTTGAGAGTTGATGTACACAGATTATATACGTCATTAGGCATTGTTTGACACATATCTACTTGTATTTCATGCATATAATTTATATTTATTTCATCCTATTTTATTATAATATCATACTTGTATTATGTTCTATTCAGAGATCTAATCTTTGCATATTTTCATTGTTAGGATGCTATTTGGAGCAAAAATAGAGTGAAAGCACACATTGGAGCAACACGTGAAGATCCTTAACAAGGGTCATGCCAAAAGGCACGGTCGTGTGCCTTGTCTCGAGTACAATCCAGGGCAGGCCGTGCCTTAAGGCACAAACGTGTCTCCCCAACATCAACTAACAAGCTCAGACCATGTGGTTTTATATGGCCATGTTCTTCGACCAGAGCTCAATCCAGCTCATGCCGTGTGGAATCACACATCCATGCCAGGTTTCCAGGGACCAATAGAGGTTTGCATGGTCGTGCCTCTATGGTCGTGTCCAACCACACCCAGGTCGTGCCAAAAGGCAATACTGTGGCAGACTACACGAGGGGGGTCGTGCCCCTTTCTATAAAAGGGGATTTCTCCCTCTTTTCCAGAATCTTGGAATCTTGGATCTTGGAGAAGGGTCCTCCACTTGGGGGAGCCCTAGGCTTCATCCTCGCCGAACTTCACCGATCCGTCCATTTCTGGAGCAAGGAAGTATTTGTAAGGACGTTACACTTTAAAGATAAGTATCTCTTCTCTCATCTTCATATATTGAGTTATAGTTTGATTCTTTTTTCGTCTTTGTATTGTAATCCCTTCTAATGGAGTAGATTCTCTAGATCTAGGTTGTAGGAAGTAGTTATGTTGTGATGTTGATATATGAACTTATAGTTGAATATTTTCCTATGCAATGATGTATTTACTATTTATTCTATATGTTATGCCTTTTATGTGTTTGATGAAATGTATGAATGGTATAAACATATAGGCGTGAGAGGTTTGTCTCTATGTTAAGGTTGCTACTAGACTGGATAATCTAGGGATCCTTAGTGATAGAGGATACCCATTCAACCGGATATACTATGCCCTTAGTGATAGAGAACATCAATATTTACCCACTTTGTAGAGTCAAAAGATCTTAACATAGAGACTAATTCTTGTTAGGGCATTCTAATTGAAGTGGATACTCCAGTACTACCATTAATAAGTGACTGTGTAATCAGGAACGTATGATCGGAGGGTCCTATGATAGGGATTCCCTCTTAATCGGACTTCCTAGATTACCTCTCTACTTAATGGTGTTAGAACTTAGGTAGACTCTCTGGTGCAACCTACGTGAGGATTGTGCTAGGTTTTAGTTAGAACCCCTACACAAGTGTAAGCATGGAATTAGGTAAATGAACAATGCATAGGGACATTAACTAACATCGTAATGAAACTGAAATCTTAGCATCTATCATTCATCCCCTTCCAAGATCATATCTTATTCCTTCTCTCTCTCCTTTTCCTTTAATCTTTCTCTTACTCTTTTTTTTTCCAACCAACCTTTCGTTTGTCTAGGGAATTCACTGTGCAAAATGAACTAGTGCTTAATCAACAATCCCTGTGAGATCGATATTTTTATTACTGATGATGTAGTCGTGCACTTGCAACTTTATTACAAGTTTTTGGCATCATTACCTAGGGGACTGTTCGTATTAACATTAGTTGATTATCATTTGAGTTACTCTAGATATTTTTCTTTTTTCCTTTTGCATATACTTCTTTATTTTTATTATGTATTTTCTTTCTTAGCTTTAATTCTTTATTTTTTTCCTTATAATTTTTTCCTTATATATTATGAGCACTAACATGTGAAGTGGGCCTTCGAGAGAGTTTTTTACACCCATGAGTGCAAGAACAAGATCTCCCATTGATAAAAATTATGATTTAAAAGATGATCAATTTGAGTTCCTCTGTGGAGTATGTGGTAGCATGTTTCATCCATCTGCTATTTGTCACTTCTTCCATAATCTGCTAGCTCTTACATGGAACTTCAATACTTATTCCAATCTCAACATCAATATGCATATGAGCAAGTTCCTGATACTTATGGTTATGACTAGGGAGATTATCAAATTTATAACCTTCAACCTTAGATAATTCCATAGCAGAGTAAGCAGTCACTATTCCAGTAGTAGATCTCTGACCCTCCTCAACATTACAATCAATTTTGGATGGACTATCAAAATTTGGACTACAACTACATATAAAATGTTGAGTATATTTCTCAAGTAAATCAGAGTCAATTAGAGTTTCAGGATGATTCATCATTTGACGAACCACATCATTCACAATTAGATAAGTCGATTGATTGGGACACTACAACAAAAATCCTCATAGACATCGGTTTTCCACCGGTGTCTATTTCATTTTCGACCGATGTCTATGAAGCCGATGTTAAAAGTCTGTCATTTTAGATATCGGGTTAAAACCGGTGTAGTATCACTTAACGACACCGGTCTTCGAATCGGTTATTAACCGGTGTAGTATCACTTAACGACACTGTTTCATCAACGGTGTAAAACCGATGTAATATTGTATGTTAATAACACTAGTTTTGGCAGCGGTAAATGACCGATGTAATATTAGTTAATAACACCGATTTTGCAGCGGTGGAAAATCGATATAATATGTATATTTTTTAACAGCACAAATTTGATTTCCGAAACAATGAAAAACCGACAATAATAAAAAAAAAATACACAAATATTCACAAATTATACAAATATTCTTCATTCAACAATATCCATAAAATACACAAATATTCACAAATTATATAAATAATCTTCTTACAACAGTATCCATAAAATACCCAAACATTCTTTTTACATCAAAAGCTAGCTAATAGATATCAAAATCAAGGTAGAACATTCTTTTAACACATCAAGGTAGAACCGCACTTCAAATGTAATCTAGCATGCATTCAGCCCACTTGAACTGCACTTCATCAATTTCAACTCTGGAGTACTTGAGATTTGTAAACTGTAAAAACACATAAATAATATATTAGTAAACCAAGACCAAAGATCATAGTTGAAAATGCAATAAGAGCACCAGGTAGCAAGATGACTAATTGGAATGCTTAAAAAGATAAACATTCATCAATTATCTCAACCACATCATATAGTGATAGATCTATGAATAACAGGTTCAAATCTAACCCTTGCATCCTTTTGGGAGGCAATCTAATTTGATAAACGAGCAAAAAGATGATTTACTCAAAATTAGTTTGCATTTGTAAAAAACAATATCACTTCTGATACTTTATTTTGTACATTTTATCAGTTAAAAGGAAAAAAGTACACTTACCACATTAAACACAAAGGGGCCTCTTTACCTGGAGACAAATTCATGTTCAGAAACAGATACTGAGACAAATCAAATTAATAGATGTGTAAATATTAGTGGAACTGTTTCTTTCATTTTCGGTTACCTATTTCAAGATCATGCCAAGGATGGGCAGCCACTGACCTCTTGGACAATGACGACAATATCCTTTCATTCAACTTTGGAGCTGCAACGTTCTCCTGTTGTCCACTCATATTTCTACATACATAACAATATAATAAGGAGTATTTGAGGAGATTGCAAGAGTTTATTGATAACAAAAGTCCAAGGTAACTCATGATCCATGAAAAAATATATAGAGAGAAAACAAAAAACTAGCAATCTGGAAGTTTTGCGCCTTGGCATTATCAGAATGAAAGTTTAGTAATATGATAGCTGACGTCAAACAGAGTTGCAAATCCAAAAGAAGGCCATTTGTTCCCCTATTATGGAAGTTAATTAACAATTGAACTTGTATCCAACAAATTAAAGAATGAAAAATTACTGGACAAGTTGGAAAATATGTTATTGTTTCATTTTTATGCTCGCATAATCATTGTGGTATTAATGAACCGTATACAAATTACAGGGCACTAATTGGATAATCAACCAACTGCTTGCATTTAAAGCAATGTAGAAGGTTTCATCACTTAACAAGACCTCATAAAAACAAGTCCTTCATCAAGTTCACCAGCATTACTACAGCAGATCGATAATTCACGAATAGTTTAATGATTTCAATGCAAGTAAATGATCAAAATCAAGACTAAAAGAGATTAAAGCAGGAACCGGAACCGAGAGTGCGATGCTTTTACCTTGACGAAGGAATCGGAAGCGATGAGGGCGTAGTGATCGGGATCGGAAAGAGAGAGATCGTCGCGATCTTCAGACACGGATGCGGTAGAGGACGAGGCTCCGAGGGAGTATTTATAGGATGGAATAGTTTAATGAATATCTAATTTTCTCAATACGCATATATAACAATTGTACCCTTAATCAATTAAAACAAGTTCACAGTCATAAACAAACAAATCATAAAGCACCAAACACATAACAACAATAGAATACGACGACCAACAAAAACAATCAATCTAGAAAAAATATTCTAATTGTATTAAAATTAAAATAAACTGGAATTAAATAAGAAGAAGAGATCGGGCACACCTTTTCTAGCAATCTCATCAACATGGTTATCCTGACCTTTGCTCTTGATGTTGAACCAAGAAAACAGAACTAAAGAAAGAAATATATTATTTTTTCATCTTGCAAAAAAAAACCTTGCTTTTCTTTGGATCATCATCTCTCATCGTTGCAGCACACCTTCATGCAGTGACTGTCAGTTAGCTCGCCAAACACTCCCAAGGCTATACTATAAAAGATATTTGGCGAGAAGTAACCATAAAAGATATTTCAAATTTAATCAATAATGTAATTCTCTTACCCAGTTTAATCAATAATTTAATCAATAATGTAATTTAATCAATAATCTTTGGACCAGTATGGCTTTGGGTTTCAATTTTTACCGGTTGAACCTGACAATCTGGACAAAATTTTGCAAACATGGTCATATGATCATGTACACAAATGTGGCATGGTATTGACTAATTCAGCAGTGTTTCCTAGAATAGATTAATTATGCTTGAAGCATGTCCCATTTCTAGATGAATTTATCATTCTAATACTCATCATCTAAAATAGAAGGGAAAAAGAAGGCCACATGCAGAAAGTCCACATAAGGAAAAAAAAACCTAGCTAGAAAATTTGCTCGAGGAATATAACTTCAGCCTGCAAACACCATATTGTTATAGCAAAAATACAGTAGTGAGACAGAACCAACAATTGAGTTATTGGAGATGGATACCAGCCATTCCCTATGACCTTGATGACTGTTATCACCATCATGGACTTTCACTGCTACTTGAAGGGGTTGCAACCCATCCCTGAGATCTTCGCTGATCAAACCTTTGTAAACTCTACCAAATCCTCCAACACCCAAAACATGATCCTGCCTAAAATTCCCTGTGATTAGCTTCAGCTCACTGAAAGTGAAGGCTATGAGGGGATTTACTGCTGTATCCCATCGCAAATCCTCAACTTCCTCAAGGTTTGAAGGCAGTTTGCTACCTTCCTTCTCCTCTTGTCTTACAACATGTGTCTGGAGTCTTGGGCATTCTGTTGATGGACAAAACAAACTTTTACAACCCATGCTTCCTTTGGTGTATCTAACATGCATCAGTACAACACAAGCTAAAACCTGACTATTTGTACTAAGGCATAAACATGATTATCAAAAGAAAACATTGTTAAATCTATTTCCCCCCAAAAGATACAAAGTCTATAATGGTTTCAGGTCAAAAATTCACAAGCAACTTTAAAGAATACAAGGAAAACCATGTGTATATTCCTTACTTGCAAAACCCCAGAGAACAAATAGGAAGTTTCTTTATCAAACTTAGCACGTATCTACTTTGCTCTTTAGCAAAATATCACAGCTTTAGCTACTAAAAAATAAGTATAAGAAACAAAAAAATCAACTCTCAGAGACAACCAAATCACTGGAGTTAAAAAAGAGGAGACCCACCTGACTTCGAACTGGATGACACTCCGTAGACGGATGTCTTCCCTCTGACCCAACGATTACCCATTAATTATCTAGGAACTACCAATACAACTCACCAGGCGCGAGATCAGCCAAAGATGATCTTTTTCACAAGTAGGGTTGAGGACAGAGATAGGAAGGCATCCACGACCAAAGCTCACTCCTTTCGGTGAAGGAAGCACACGGGGCTGCTACTCTTGCCTCGCTACAGATTTTTCCTTGGTGCCAGACCGTGTGATAGTGCCCAAATTGTTCACCAGATCTCCTTGGTGCCAGACCGTGCGATAGTGTCCGATTTTAGTATTGTTCTTGATGAACACTTTCCATGGGCGGGTAGGGTGAGAGGAGGCTTACATTTTCAGTCACAAAAAGGTAAGGTTTGACTTCATTGAAAGCACAGAGGCGGAGGAGACATCAAGAGGAGATGGGTGTTCAGGTCGCTGGGACGTGGTCCGCCTCCACGACGCCGTCGCAGGCCGCCATCTTCGCTGTCGTTGTCTCCACCGTTGGGTCCGGTAAGCGAAAGGGCATCGTGGGCTGCACGTTCCTTGGGGCTGGCGAATCGCCGCGGATCGCGTGATCGTCTCGATGTTGGGAGGCGGGGAAGGCGCCTCGTGGGACATGGCTAGATCGGCGCCTTCATGCTGAGGATCGTCGATGATGGTCGGGCGGAGGAGGATAATGTGGAGGAGTTTGCTCAGAGGTTGGAGGAATCGATTCTCGAGCTTCAGCAGCAACAAGGAAATGGAGGAGACGCATCCCTGTTCTCTGCTTCCTTTTGCCTCAACACGAGCTCGTCGTCGTCGTTGAGCAAGAAAGAGCCTTCAACGGAGCCCCCGTGGATGCCGGTGAGGCCGGAGCCGCCGGACTAGCCCGGCCAGATCGTGCCGGCGAGCGTGGAGAAGAAGCAGGTGGTTTTGATCTTCCTCATCGATCCAAGATCCAAGAAGGGGAAGAGATCCAGTAAGGGGAAGAGGGAGATGAGGCTGAGAGAGATGGTCAGGATGTTTAGGTTTAGGTTTAGACTGAGAGAAGGGCGCGATATTAGTTTAGGTTTGGAGGGAACTTTGTGAAGTGTTGTAAATTTTGGCTGGTGGAAAAATTAAATTATTTTTTTTGGTTCATTAACACCGGGTTTTAAAAACCGCTATTAAAACCGGTGTCTATTAACAAAAAAAAAGACGCTCATAGACATCGGCTAAAAAACCGATGTCTATGAGCGAAATCTGCGCTCATAGACACCGGTTTTTGGAAAACCCGGTGTAAAATATTCAAAGACATCGGTTTTTGCTTAAACCTGTTGTTGTTCCACCGATGTCTATGAGGGTTTTTCTTGTAGTGGGAGGACTCCCAAGACCCAAGTACTCCTGCTTGTAGTTAGATGAAGACCACAATACAAGATTCTGAAGAGCTAATGCTACAATGGGGGATCCTAGTTCTACGGATATTACAATAAATTTTTGATAAAGCTGTTGATCCTTTTATTGATGATATTGATGTTAGTGGACTCTTCACCACTTATAAGGATGATGTGGTGGATAAAAGTGTAGGGACATATACTATGAAGGAAACATCCCAAGAATCACCTCCTTTAATTACACAACTAATTGATACTATGAAAGTTATAAAAATGGAATTGGTTGATGATAAATGTGTAGGGACTTGTGCAATAGAAGCAAAGTCCTAAGAATCACCACTTTCAAAGACACCACCACTTAAGCCAGAGCTAGAACCATCATTTGATCTAGAAGAAGTCACATCCACTGGTTTGGAATTTTCATGTACCTTTTAGCAATGCAAGGTTAGTAATTCTAGTGATTTTTTAGAAAACTTAATAGAGGTACCAATAATTGATTTTGTTGGATGTGATTCAATTTTTAATACATGTTTCATCAACTCTAATATGGTTCTAGTTCTATCTAATATAACTTATTTATGAGAGATATGTTTTTCTTTTGGGTATATAGATTTTACTTGGGCTAAAAATTGGAAGCTCAGTCTGAATGGTCTTCGACCATCTGAAAGAACTTTTAAGAAGACGAAGATGGAGAGAAAGATACTTCCCTTTATAGCGCATATGTTGAAAGCTCTCTCCATAATAAGATCTCATGGTAAGAGGGTGTTGAAATATCTTACCCATCCAAGACTGAGATTTAGATGAATCTAATAAGATGGTTGAGCTAATGACCTTAAACAAGCACTTCTTGGGAGACAACCCAAATTCTTTTTCCTTGTCTTCATTTATATTTTTAGTTTTTTCTAGCTTCATTTCTTTCTTCATAATAAACTCAAATCCTCTACTTAATTTTTCTTGTCTATCTTCTTTTATAGGATTCAAAGATCAGGAGGAGTGCGACTACAAGATGGAGAAGTTAATGATGTGGCATTTGACATGCATCATTTGGTAACTTCTCTTACTTTAAATCTCCTCCACGTTATTGCTAATTTTCATTGGGACAATGGCAAGTTTAAGTCTGGGGGGATGCATTAGATGTGTTAGGTTTAGTTTAGTTTTTGTCATATTCCTTATTTTTTCCATATTTCATTTTACATAATAAAATTTTTGCTAGTTGCATCATTCATCACATCATAATTAGCATTATTCATCACATCATAATTATTTGTTCCTTAATATAAAATGCTAGCACACTTGTTCTAGATTTCATGTGGTTTATTGGTTACTTATGTTGTTAGTATGTTTAGTGATCTATCTTTTTCTATCTATGGTAGCATGAAGTGAGCAATATTTTTACTATAAGAGTTTAAGTATTAGCCTTGTTTTATGATCTCTTCCCACTTTACCTAGTTTAAATGGTAGATAACTCTAAAAATAGTCATGATTCATAGAATTGGACTATTACTTGTGTTTCTAAGGTGACCTCTTAATTATATTTTGGTTACTAGATGATTTAGGATCAGGGAAACTCACTTAGAAAAATTAAAATCCCAACATTTACATTTATATATTTTCATTTGTGTTAGTGTTACACCTTTAAAGAACTTTAAAAAAAGAAAAAAATCATCATATGAATAAGGGATAAAAAATAGTTATCGTGAGTGGAAACTAACAATTTACCCCTTTAAGACCGAGTTAGGTTACTCAGAAATAAATTTTATGTTCCTTTTGACTCCGAGTAGTCATTTGACACCTTGTGTAATTTTAGAGATATGAACCATACATCTGACAAGTAAGTGCCTATTGCTAGAAGAATAATGAACATAATTTTATGATAACTTGACTAGGCTTAGGGATTGAAACTTGAAAAACTTAAGCCACTATTGCACTGAGTATGAAGAACTATTATTTAGGTCGTACTCAAACAACTTTTGTATCTTGCTCATCAATAAAATTATTTGGTAGGATTAGATCGGCTTGCTAGAGATTATGATGCACTAGTTAACCACATGAGTTTAGATGTAGTTTTTACTTAAGGATAAGTAAAGTTTTAAGTCTGAGGGTGTGATATGCGGAGATTATATATGTCTTTAGGCATTATTTGACACATATTTACTTGTATTTTATGCATATAATATATGTTTATTGTACCCTATTTCATTATAATGTCGTACTTTCATTATATCATATTCAGAGATCTGCTCTTTGCATATTTTCATTGTTAGGACGCTAATTGGAGCGAAAATGGAGTGAAAGCACACATTGGAGCAACACGTGAAGATCCTTGACAAGGATCGTGCTAAAAGGCACAACTGTGTGCCTTGTCCCAAGCACAATCCAGGGCAAGCCATGCCTTAAGGCATGACTATGTTTCCCTAACATCAACCAACAAGCTCGGGTCGTGTGGTTTCACATGGCTGTGGCAGGTTTCCAGGGGCCAATAGAGGTTTGACCGTGCCTTTTGGCATGGTCGTGCCTCTATAGTTGTGTCCAACCACACCCAGGCCATACCAAAAGGCACGGCCGTGGTAGACTACATGAGGGGGGGGGGGGGGGGGGGGGCCCCCTTGCTATAAAAGAGGATTTCTCTCCCTTTTCCAGAATCTTGGAATCTTGGATCTTGGAGAAGGGTTCTCCCCCTTGGGGGAGCCCTAGGCTTCATCCTCCCCGATCTTCATTCATCAGTCCATCTCTGAAGTAAGGGAGCGCTTCCATGGATGCTACACTTCAAAGATAAGCATCTCTTCTATCTATCTCAATATATTGAGTTGTAGTTTGCTTCTTTCTTTATTTTTGGATTGTAATCCCTTGAAATAGAGTAAATTCTCTAGATTTACAATGTAGGAAGTAGTTATGTTGTGATGTTGAGGTATGAACTTGTATTTGGATATTTTCCTATGAAATGATGTGTTTACTACTTATTCTATGTGCTTTTCCTTTTATGTGTTTGACGAAATGTGTGAATGGTGTAAACATATAGACATGAGAGGTTTATCTCTATGTTAAGATTCCTACTAGACTGGATAACCGGGGGATCCTTAGTGACAGAGGATACTCATTCAACAAAATATATTATGGCCTTAGTGATAGAGAGCATCGATATTTACCCACTTTCTAGAGTCAAAAGATCTTAACATAGGAATTAATTCTTGTTAGGGCATTCTAATTGAAGTGAATACTCTAGTGCTACCGTTAGGAAGTGACTGTGTAGTCTAAGAACGTATGACCGGGGGGGGGGGGGGGTCCTAGTGACAAGGATTCCCTCTTAACTGGACTTCCTAGGTTACCTTTCTACTTAATGGCGTTAGAACTTGGGGACTCTCCAGTGCAACCTACACGAGGATTGTGCTATGCTTTAGTTAAACCCCTATACGAGGGTAAGCATGAAGTTAGGTAGATGACCAATGCATAGGGACATTAACTAGCATCGGAACGAAACTGAAATCCTAGCATCTATCATCCATCCCCTTCCAAGATCATCTTTTATTCCTTCTCTCTCTCCTTTTCTTTAATCTTTCTCTTACTCTCTGTTTTCCAACTAACCTTTCATTTGTCTAGGGAATTCACTTTGCAAAATCAATTAGTGTTTAATCAACAATCCCTGTGGGATCAATATTTTAATTACTAACGATGTAGCCATGAATTTGCGACTTCGTAACAAGAGTTGACTTTAATCCGGTGACTAAAAAGGTTCAAGGTGATCAGAAGATTCAAAAGTTAGCATGATTTGTAGTCGAAGAGGATCAAGTTTGCAACCAAGTCAATTGAGGTCTAGTTGACTAGAGGAGCTTCCAGGCGACTGGAAGAGTGTCAATCAAGATCTATAAAAGGGGAGTCGAGGTAGCTGCTTCTATCAACAATTGCAAGAAATTAACTTTGTTCTTGTCCTCTAAAAGTGCTCCAAGTTTTGCTCGTGAGATCCGAGAAGCGCTAAAAGGAGTGTCATAACTTTCAGGGTTCTAATCGAATCAACATGAGTTTATTTTTATTTGTTTATACATTTAATTATTTTTTATACTCATGCTTTTACTCATCAAACTTATTAGAGGTTTTTCCACCACCGGAAGGTTTTCAGAAAGGAGAAAATCACTAGTGCTCATGTTTGAAATATAGGTGGAGTAGGGACTCGAGGAGTTGCCAAACCACGTTAAACCTAGTGTGCATTTTTTTTTATCGTATCTATTGTTAGTTTATTATTATTTTTGCTACATAATTAATTTGATAGAAAAGAATGACGAAGAGAAGATATGCTATTCACCCCCTCTGGCATAAAGATAGAACCTATAGGAGAGATGCACTACTTAAGTTGAGTGAGAAGGATATCATGGAAAGAGAGCTGAGGGCTTGTGCTTCCAAGAGATGGAAAGCTTGACAAGAAAAGGACTTATGAAAAAGTTGTTGGTGAACTGTGGATAAAGAGTAATTGATTGGATTTGGTCACAATCGACTAGCTAGTGAACCTTACATGAAGCAATCATAAAGGGAAATGAAGGAAACAATCACGATAATTTATCGAAAGGAGCACCTAACTTTCTGAATTGACCAAAAGGTATATCACACTTTGGTAATTACCAAACGGTACACTAATATATCTAATCTTCCTATTTTACCCCTCTTGATAATTATGTCTGCATGCAACCCCTCTCTCCCTCTCTCTCTCCACTTGTGGAAAGCAATCAAATCTCTTTTTTTTCTCACCTATTAAAATTTATTCAATTCAAATTAATTTTTTTCAAAACCTCTGGGCCACCACTAGTGAAGCCAAAAATAACAATGGCGAATATATTTGGACTCCTTACAATTTTAGAAATTCACAGAACCCGAAATTGTTGCAATCTGAGGTTTCTAGGTCGATTAATTGATTTTGGTCGAAACCTACTAATTTGAGTTAGAAACATCAGATTGCAACTATTTCAGATCTTATAGATTTTTAAAAATTCAAGGAGTCCAAATATACTATCAATTATTATTTTTAGCTTTCCTAGTGATGGTCTAGAGATTTAAAAAAAATAAATTATTTTTTTTCCTTCTTTTTTTTTTAAAATTTTTTCTCATGCCTATTATGAGAGATTAATCCCACGTTGGGTTTGATATCTCCCTATATCAGGCCCAACTTGGGCCTGATATCTCCTTATATCAGGCCTAATGTGGGCCTGATATGGGGAGATATCAGGCCTAACAAATAAAAAGAAAACAAGAAAGAAAGAGATATCTAATTTTTTAAAAACCTTTGGTCCATTACTAGAGAAGCTAAAAACAATAATGGAAAGAATATTTGAACTCTTTGTAATTTTAGAAATTCATAGGATCTAAAATGATTATAATCTAAGTCTCTAGGTCAATTAGTGGATTTCGACTGAAACCTACTAATCGACCTAGAGACCTCATATTGTAATAATTTCAAGTCCTATGGATTTTTAAAATTGCAAAGAGTCTAAATATACTCCCCATTGTTATTTTCAGCTTTCTTAAGGTGATCCAGAGGTTTTGAAAAAAAAATCTTTTTTATTTTTTTCTCATCCTCTTACAGGAGATCAGACCCACATTGGGCCTGATATCTCCATATATCAGGCCCACATTAGGCCTGATATGGGAAGATATCATGCCCAATAGAAAAAGAAAAAAGGAAAAAAAAAGAAAGAAAGAAAGAAAGAAAGAAAGAGAGATTTAGTTTTTTCAAAACCTCTGATCAGCTACTAAGAAAGTCAAAAATAATAATGGAGAACATATTTGGACTCCTTGCAATTTAGAAATTCATAGGACCTAAAATGGTTGTAATTTGAGGTCTCTAGGTCGATCACTTAGTTTTGACCGAAATTTAGTGATCAATCTAGAGACCTCAGATTACAACCATTTTATGTCCTGTGGATTTCTAAAATTATAAGGAGTCTAAATATGCACTCCATTACTATTTTCAGTATTCCTAGTGGTGGTTCAAAGGCTTTGAAAAAATAAATTCTCTTTTTTTTCTACTTCTTTTTTTATTTTTTTCTCAAGCCTGTTATAAGAGATCAGGCCCACATTGGGCTTGTTATAAGAGATCAGGCCCACATTGGGCCTGTTATAAGAGATCAGGCCCACATTGGGCCTGATATGAGGTGATATCAGGCCCAACAGAAAGAAACAAAATATATTATTTTTTAAATCTCTGAACTAGGCCTAGGAAAGTCGAAAATAGTAATAGAGAGCATATTTGGACTCCTTGTAATTTTAAAAATTCATATGGCCTAAAATGGTTGCAATATGAGATCTCTAGATTGATTAGTGGATTTTGATCGAAACTCACTGATCGATCTAAAGACCTCAGATTGTAACCATTTCAGATCTTGTGAATTTTTAAATTACAAAGATTCTAATTATACTCTCCATTGTTATTTTTGGCTTTCCTAACTGTGGTCTAGAGGTTTGAAAAAAATAAAAAAAATTCTTGTTTTTTATTTTTTATTCTCATGCCTCTTATGGGAGATCAAACTCACATTGGGCATGATATCTCCCCATATTAGGCCCAATGTATGGGTTTGATATGGGAAGATATCAGGCCCGACAGAAAAAAAAAGAAGAGAGATTTCGTTTTCACAAACATCTAGACTACCCCTAGGAAAGCCAAAAAAATATAATGAAAAATATATTTGGACTCCTTACAATTTTAGAAATCTACAGGTTCTTAAATAGTTGCAATTTGAGATCTATAGGTCGATTAGTTGATTTCAACCGAAACCCATTGATCGACTTAGAGATCTTAAATTGTAACCATTTCAGGTCCTGTTGATTTCTAAAATGACAAGGAGTTGAAATATGTTATCTATTACTATTTTGGTTTTCCTAGGGGTGGTCCTTGGGTTTTGAAACAGATCAATTCTTTTTTTTTCTTATTTTTTATTTTTTTTCTTAGGCTTGTTATGGGAGATCAGGCCCACGTTGGGCCTGATATCTCCCCATATCAGACCTAACATGTGCTTGATATCTCCCGATATCAGGCCCACATTGGAATTGATATGGGGAGATATCAGACCCAATAGAAAGGAAAAAAAGGAGAAGAAAAAAGAGAATTTTTTTTTTTTTCAAAACCTCTCGGCCACCCCTAGGAAAGTTAAAATAGTAATGGAGAACATCTTTAAATTCCTTACAATTTTAGAAATTCATAGGACCTAAAATAGTTGTAATATGAGGTCTCTAGGTCAACCAATGGATTTTGACCGAAACCTACTTATCGACTTAGAGACCTTAGATTGCAACCATTTCAGGTCCTGTAAATTTTTAAAATTACAAGGAGTCTAAATAAACTTTTCATTGTTATTTTTAGCTTCCCTAGTGGCAGTCCACAAGTTTTGAAAAATATTATTTTGAATTGAATAAAATTCGATAGGTGAGAGAAAAGAAAAAAAAGAGATTTTCTTGTTTTTTACGAGTAGAGAGAGAGGTTGCATGTAGGCATAATTGTCAATAGGGGTAGAATGGGAATATTAGATATATTAGTGCATCCTTTGGTAATTACAAAAGTGTGATGCATCTTTTGGTCAATTCAAGAAGTTAGGTGGTTCTTTTGGTAAATTGCCGAAACAATCACGATGAGCTAGAATCTATGCGATTAGTCGACTGATATGTTCAAACTAGCTGAATGATGACTGATATGTTCAAACTAACTGAATAAGGCTTTAAAATAAGGTCTAGAGGCCATGAAGTGAAATATCAAGAAAATAAAACATTATTTTGTTGTTATTCTTATTGAGCCTCGTTATCAAAACCTAACCTCTATTGTATGCCTTCTTTATTTATCATTAACTATATTGTAAGAGGATTCTTCACCTTTGGGACTTCACAAAAGAGGAGAAAATAAGGAGGATTCCATGAGTGATTCACTTAAAGGATCATAAGCCATGGACTTAAAGCCTAGAGCCTGTCAAACTTTATAAATCGCTTCTCTCATTGTAGTGTGGTATGTGTTGGTGCAATATCCCCTGGGTCAGGTTGACTAAGCTTGAGTTGACTCAAGCTTGAGTCTTGATATTTGAGTTTCGATGTTTGATAATACATGGAGATTGCAAATGCAATTTCCCTCTGATCAAGAACTGACTAGTTAGATGTGAAGAAGAGTCAAGTAGGTCAAATGTTTGACCGGATACTTGACTAAGAAAGTCTTAACTAGAGGTTATGCAAGGAAAAATCCTGGTGAGTGAAGCCAGGTAAAAGACCTAGTGAGTGAAGCTAGGCAGTTGAAAAATCCTGGTGAGTGAAGCTAGGTGAATGACCTAGTGAGTAAAGCTAGGTAGGTGAAATTCCCGATGAGTGAAGTCGGGCAGTGAAAAATCCTGGTGAGTGAAGTCAGGTGAAAGACCTAGTGAGTGAAGTTAGGCAGGTGAAAGTCCTGATGAGTGAAGTAGGGGGGTGAAAAAATCCTGGTGAGTGAAGCTAGGTGAAAACCCTAGTGAGTGAAGCTAGGTGAAAGTCCTGGTGAGTGAAGCTAGTCAGATGGAAAGTCCTAGTGAGTGAAGCTAGGCAGGGGAAAGTCCTAGTGAGTGAAGCTAGGTAGATGAAAAGACCTGGTAAGTGAAGCTAGACACGTGGAGATCTAGGTGGATCAACATTGATCGAACACCTGGTGTTAGGAAGCCCAAGTAGGTCAAAGGATTGACTAGATATTTGGTACGAGGAAATCTAGATGGGTTAAGAGTGATCGAACATCTGGTGGAAGTCCAAGTGATCATAGAGGACCGAACACTTGGCACGAGACGGTAAGTCCAAGTGGATCAAGGTTGATCGGACACTTGGCACGAGGAGAAAAGCCTAAGTGGGTTAAAGGGTTGACCGAACACTTGGTGAAGAAGTCCCAGCAGATCAAGGTTGACCAGATGCTAATCATGAGGAGTTTCAACAGGTCATGGTTGACCGAAAGTTAGATATGGGGACCCTAGACTTGGTTTAAGCAAGTCAAGGGGAGGCCAATCGATCAACTGATCGATTGAACAGTGGTTCAATCGATCAGCCGATCGATTGGCACAATATTACGATAAATAACATCCCAATCGATCGGTTGATCAATTGGGAAGAAATGTTGTGAGCACAGAATGAGTCCCAATCGATCAGCCGATCGATTAGGCACCTTCAATTGATTAGGCGATCAATTGGAGGTTGTTTCTCGTGCGTGGACATGAGGAAGGCTGAGTCAATCAGTCGATCGATTCAAGCCTCCCCAATCGATTAGTTGATCGATTGGGATTCGACCGTTGCACAGGATGTAGGAGATGGACTGCTGTGATAGTTGGGATGTGATGTGGCAATCGATTGGGACGAAGCACAATCGATTGGGAGCCGCAGGAGCGCACAGTATATAGCCGTTGTGAGCATTTTTCTCAGTGCTTTTACGCACGATTCTTCCCGATTCTTCACACGATTTCTCCACTGCTCACAGCCAGTTATTGAAGGCTCTTATGGACAAGTGTTGGTGCACTTCCAATGTTCAAGATGCAACAACAAGCGACAAGTAAGCAAGAAGAAAGGGTTTTTCATTTATATTCATTGTATTTTTCTTCTTGTGCTGAGTTGTTCTATGTGTGAGTGTTGTACGAGGTTTCTCCACCTCCGGTAGTTACTGAGAATAAGTGTTTTTATTAGTAGAGTGAAGTGAGCATCGTGTGTGGATCCTTGGATTAGTCACCTCTTCTTGAGATGGATACCAAGGAAATCCTAGCGTTAGCGTTGTGAGTGTGCTTTGTGCGTATTTCCGCTGCATTTCATCATCACTAAGCGAACAATCGAAGCGCGACGAGCTATTCACCCCCCCTCTAGCACAAATCGACCCTAATAGTATGTGCTTATGTTTATTTATTTGTCCTCTAATAATTCTATTTTTGTGACCTTGCTTGGATTGCAACAAGAAAAGAAAATTTTCCCTTGGAGGTACAATCTTTATTCACCCATTCTCCTTTAACGTTCACCTCATGATCTCATTTTCCATCAACATTTAAGACCATGTAGTTATTTTGCCCAAAACTATTATATGATCTTAAATTACTATAAGGATCACTCTTATGTATTCATTAAATCCTTTGGAACCACTATATCTCTTTTGCACGATTAAGTCCACATAGATGGAGTAAATCCAATTAAGTCTACATGGGTGGTTTTAATCTCCATAAGGTGGGTTTACACTTGATTAACACACACACACACACACAACTAATTACCATTAGGAAAACTAAACTCTAATATCAAGTGATCTAATGCTTGATTGCATATAAAGAAGGTTTGGATTAAATAAATGGGGATTCAATGTGTAGATCCATTAACCTGGTTCATTAGCATTGATGAGCTGTTAACAAGGGATGGACTTTATGGTGGATAGTCCCCATAGGTTGGGCCAAGTATATAAAGGAAGATGTTGTTTTAATTAGGGCATGTAGAATCTTACTCTCTTTCTCTTGCTTCTTCTCCCCCATTGAGAAGAACCCTTGGTTGTTGGCTCAATCCTATGGAAGACTTCTGTTGCGTTTGCAGGATCTCCAGTGACAAATAAGAATCAATAGCCTTGATATGGATTCAGGTCAGCTCTTTGCTAGCTATTATTTCAATTTTAATACTGCTTTAGAGATTGATGATAGCTAAATCCTATTGTAAATGCAATTTAGTTCATTATTGATCTATCACAATGACTAACAATTGATATCAGAGCTAAGGATTAGTTTATTATCAGTTTATAAGGCGTAAGGATTATGTCTCAACTGTTTTACACATATACATCAATTTTTTGCATTTAATTCCATATGGATGAGTGAAATTAATGTATATTCATTGAATGTAACATGGATAGGTTAGGATTGAACCTATGAATCGAGATTTTTTTGCATTATACGAGAAGAACATGATAGACGACATGATTTTAGGGTTTTTTGAGTTGGAAATTGCGTTTAAAAAATTAGGTATTTTGATATCAATCAATTAGAGAACGTTCCCAATCGATTGGTAATCATGAATTCAAGAACATAGGGTTGCCAAATTGATTGGACTGATCGATTAGTGTTTACTAATCGATTAACATAAAGGTCAATCGATTGGGATGCCCAAAATCAAGAACAAAGTGTTTATGAATTGATCGGGCTATCGATTGGTGTTCTCCAATTGATTATCAATAGGGCTAATCGATTATTGAAGCTAATTTGCGAACAGTAAGGTTCTAAATCAATTGGGTGATTGATTGATGTTCATTAATCAATTACCATAAGGATCTAGTCGATCACTAAATTTAAGGACTCCCACAAAGAGTTTCTGAATCGATCAACTAATCAATTGGTATTCACCAATCGATTAAGCTAATCGATTAAGGTTCATTGAGTTGTCCACAGAAGGTTTCTGAATCGATCGAGGAATTGATTGGCATTCCCCAATCGATTAAAGCGGATAAACTAGTGAACAGTGGCCTTCAGAATCGATCAGTGGATCGATTGTTGTGTACTAATCGATTGCCAATGGTGGGTAATTGATTATCGCGAGTGTCAATCAATTCCTACTTATTATTAATCAATTAAGAAGGGTGTTAATCAATTGGTATCTAACACTAATAGATTAATAACTGAATTTAGCTTAATTTTCAATAGTTTTCTTTCCTGTATTCTTCTTTGTTCTTGCTTCTAGTCGAACCTATACTATTGCCAAATCGAGACTATTGGGGAGGCTAGGAGTATTAGGGTAGAGGGATGTATGTCCATGCTAAGGATGATTGGCCTAAAGGAAAGTCATTCTAATGCTGGATATTTATTTAAGAAAGCTCATAAATTAAGTTAAACTTCTAAGTCATACACATACTGTGTCGACCCAAAGGAAGGGACACTATGTGGCAAATTAGAAGTATTGTGAGTGATAGTTAAAAATATAAGCTAACAAAGGAAGCTATAGTATCATGCGTATAATATGTCGACACAAAAGAAGGCAAGTTATGTGGTAGATAAAGGTAATTATGAGTTGTTTGGAGAGTACCAATAATAAATTACAATTTAGTCCAAACACTAAGTGTAATGTTACACTAGGTATCTCTATTAATGCCCATATAGTAGCATGTTTTATTGGTTGCATTTTATTATTGGACAACTATAAAGATATATGTTATTTATTAAATTGAGCTATGTTCTTCAATTTTGTTTATGTAGTACTCTCAATATCTGCTAATCTGAATAACACCCCATGCTTTCTGACACAAACTTTGGATAATGGAAAGAGCATATTACAGTTTTGTTGGACTACATGGATCTAGACTTTACATTTAGGCATGATCGCCCTGCACCTTTAACTAATGATTTCATTGCAAGTCAAAAGGTGTTCTTTGATAACTGAGAGCGATGAAATCACATGAGTTTGATGATCATGAGGATGTCTACTCTGAAATCACTTAGGGGTTCAATAATTGAGAATGAGGATACTAAAACCTTCCTTAAGGAATTAGTGGACCAATTCGTCTCAAATAAAAAGGTCCAGACTACTACACTTCTCATGAAATTAGTGTCCATGTGGTGCAATGGGAAGTGTAACATTAGGGAGTACATAATGGAGATATCCAACTTGGTTATGAAGCTTAAGACACTAAAGCTAGCTATTTCGAAAGTGTCCTTGTGAACTTTATCCTATTCTCTATACTTACACAGTTCACTCCTTTTAAGATTAGCTATAATACTCGAAAGAAGGAAACGACACTAAATAAGCTCATAGTTCAGTGTATATAGGAAGAAGAGAGATTGAAGGGTGACACATATCATAGTGTTCACTATGCATCCTCATCTTAGTATTCGAACAAGAAGTAGAAGAAGGGTAATGGTAAGAGTAAGGGTAAACAACTTGCAATGACTGGGGCTTCAGTGCATAAGGTGAAAAAGCAACAAGATCTAGACTTAACTTATTTATTTTGTGAAAAGAAAGGCCATCTAAAAAAGGATTGTCCCAGATACTTCAACTGGTATATCAAGAAAGGTAAACTCCTCAACTTTGTTAGTTCAAAAGTCAACCTTATTACTATACTAATAACATTTGGTAGATAGATATGGGTGCAACTACTCACATAAGTGTAACTATATGAGGTTGCCTCGGGAGTCGAATGTCAATTGATGCTGAAAGATTCATCTATATAGGAATTGACAATAAGGAAAAAGTGGAGGCAATATGTGTCTTTAGAGTTTGTTTAGGGAACAATGTACTTTTAAATTTGGAAAATAAATTTGTTGTATCATATTTTAGGCAAAACTTAATTTCTATTTCATGTTTCGACAAATCAAGATACACTTATTTATTTGGAAATTGAATGCTTAGTTTTTTTTTTTTGAAATTCTATCTTGTGTGGTACTGGTTCCTTGATTGACAAACTATGCAGAATGAACATTAAAACTCATACAGATAATATTGTGATGCATAGTATAGGTGTGAAGCATGATGTAATAAATGAGAATTTATCCATGTTGTGGCATAGGCATTTAGAATATATCTTTAAATAACACCTAGAAAGGTTAATGTCATTAGGAATTCTTGATTCTCTCGATATGTCAGATTTTGAAATCTACATTAAGTGTATCAAGGGAAAAATGACTATCAAAAGTAATAAGGATTCAAGGCAGAGTAATGATGTCTTAGAGCTAATACAAATCGATATATATGGAACGTTCCCTAAGGCTTCTTGGAACTGCCAAGCATACTTTATAAGCTTTATAGATGACTATTCCCAATATAGATACTTGAACCTTATTCATGAGAAGTCGCAATCCCTGGACATACTTAAAACCTTCAAAATTGACGTTGAAAATCAACTTGGAAAGAAAATTAAGGTTTTAAGATCGTACCATGTTGGTGAATACTATAGTAAATTTGACGGATCAGGTGAATAATGTCCTAGGCCATTTGCAGATTACCTTGTTAATTATTGTATCATGGTACAAAACACCATGCTTGAGACACCTCGAATGAATGGTGTAGCAGAGCGATGAAATCAGATCCTAAAAGATATGGTGAGAAGTATAATTGTATTTTCTTCTCTACCGGAGTCTTTATGGGGTGAGATATTCAAGACTGTGGCTTACCTATCAATAGAGTTCCTAGTAAGGTGGTAATAAAAATCTTATATGAGTTGTGGACAGGTAGAATGCCTATTCTTAGGCATCTACATATCTAGGGTTGTTTGACTAAGGCTAGACCCTATAATCCTAATGAAAGAAAATTGGACTCAAGAACCATTAGTTGTCATTATATAGGATACTCTAAAAATTCAAGAGGTTTCAAGTTTTTTAACCCCTTGAGTAAATCTTTTTTTGAGACGGGAAATGCCAAATTTATTAAGGATGGTGGGAGTGATAAATTTAGGAAAATATCATTTGAGGAGAATATTGATGATCCTAATATGATAACTACTAATGCAGTAAATGGTGAAATAATTACCATTCCACATACAATTGAAGCTGTACAACTAGAAGGGGTAGTTTACCATAATATTTTCATATCCTCTCCAATTCAATTGGAAGGTATGTCATCTCAAATAAAGTAATTCCCTCCTACGATTGAGAATGACTCCCAACCACCACAAGATCACGTGCTACTAAAGAGATCCATTAGAGAAAAGAGATCCATGATATCTCATGATTATGTATATCTCCAAGAGCATAAGTTTGACATTGGGTTGAAAGATGATCTCACATCCTGCCAAGAAGTCAAATAATGCCCTCATCTAGAAAAATAGATCAAAACCATGAAGGAAGAGATGAAGTCTATGGAGGACAACAACATTTGAGAACTTGTCGAATTGCTTGAAGGTGTGAAATCTGTTTGTTGTAAACGAATATTTAAAATCAAATGGGATTCACATGACAATGTTAAAAAGTATAAGGCATGTAAAATACCGAACCAGATAATAATTAAATAATAAGATTAATGGGCGAATAATCTTATTAGAATTTTTTAGGAATTTTTAAGAATTTTCTAGGATTTAATTGGAACTCGTACGATGTATTTTGAGGGGATGCATTTATGGGCTTGAGAAAAGTCTGTTTGGAATACCCGAAGATGGAAGTTGATTGAGAAACTAATCTAGGGCTTAATCAAATATACCTAGGTTTATAAATTCCCTTTTCTCTTTTTGCCCGTGCCCTAGCTTCCCATACAGCGCCGAATCCTCCTCCCTGAGCCTTCACGCGACGCTGCCCAACAACCCATCGCCGATCGTCTTCTCCATTGAGCCACGGTCGCCGGACACCACATCCGGCGATCCCTCCCTCACGCAAGCAACACAGCGGAGATCTTTCTCCCTCGCACGAGCACCCCAGCCGTCGAATCTTCTTCGCTCCCGAGCCCTGCCGCCAAAGCTGCCGTGCCCTAACCCCTCCCCACCGCTTCTCCAGCACTCCTCTCTTGAAGCGAAATTTCTCCTCTAAACCGTGAGAAAAGGCAAGTAATTCGCTACGGATTTCAGTGTTGCGTCTAGATATTGTTTAGTTGGCTTTGTCTTGATGGTTTGATTAGGTAACTAGACGAGTTGATGATCTTGGTTACAATATTTGTTTGGTGGATTGAATTGTGAATTTGGTTTTCCTTGGTGCTTAAGTCACGGCTTAAGGTTTCTGTGAGGTCTTGATTTAGAATTTAGTTTCTTCTCTGTGGTGTGGCTGGTACCTCAAATCAGAATTGAAGTTGTAGCTTTAATTTTTCCGCTTCGGAATCGTGATGGTGATGTTCTTGATTCGGTGATGAAGTTCTTGAATTAGATTCGTGATGGTTCCGGTTGTACGCAATGGTGTCTATTCTTTTTGTTGTTAGGCTGGGTTCGATTGAGTTCTTGTATTATCAAAGTCTTGGGTTTTGACCGGCGAAGCTCTGATTTTCTTATGGTATTGAAATCACTGATCGGTTGTGATTTGGAGCAAAGATGTCTCTCTCGGTGTTTCCACTAATGCTTCCTAGGTGTGGAGATATTCCCAGTAGAATAAGCTACTCTAGAAATTGGTTGTAGCTTCCTTAGTTTTCCAATTTTGCTATGGGCTGGATTTGTGTGGATTTAATTTCGTGGATGTTCTGTTTTCTGGTTATGCTGAGGAATCTAGATCTAAAACCATGCCATATTGTCTCTTCGTATGACTAAAGTTTTATTGTTTGGTTTCTCATTTAGCTGGGGATTGTTTTGGGGAGTTTGAATTTAGGTAGTTTCTTATATGGAAGTTAGCTTAATCAGTAAGCATGTCTAATTGTGAAGAATGATATGAATGAATTAGGTTAAGGATAATGAGGATAGATTTGTTCAATGGGTACTCGGGTCTCCTGGATAAGGAAATGTATAATAGAGTTGTTCCTCCTTTAATGTTTTAGGATGTGTATGATTATAAGTCGAATAGGATTTAATAGAGTTAGCTGTAGATTTGTGAATGGTTATGATGTTCTGTTTTTCCTTGATGTTCTCGGGTTCATGAATGGAGTCATGCCTACCCAATACGAATGACTAGTTAAGGATGTGCACATGCGGTGCTATTATTAAATTGGGTTTGGGTTTAGTTAGTTGTGGTTTATGCAATTAGTTAAACTGTACATTATGTGATTTACAGGACTGTAATTCGAGACGAGCACTTCGACGTGGAGATTATTTAGCTCGGTCTACATTTAAGGCGGGTACTTCTTGCTTTGTTTTTCTTTTAGTACTTTGACCTTGGTGCATGAACTATTTTGGATAAGGACTGTTTTACCTTGACTCCACTCGTATTTGTCCTGCGCTTGATACTTCCATGTGATCTGTGAGAAATTCGTTCTATATCTATACAGTCTCTTGTTATTGTCCATGATCAGTAGCAGATACTAGATACCATGTTTGTATGCTTTAACTGTTATTTATTTATATATTATGTTGAGCATGCTGGCTTCATGTAGCATACCTGTTTCTGCTTATATATATATGATGACTGTTGCATTGTTTGCATCATGTCATTGCATGCATGCCGCATCCTCGGCCACTCGAGAGAGTGGTAGCTGGAGTTGATGCCGCTTGTCTTGTCGTGCCGCACTCGGCCACTTGTGTGAGTGGTAGCTGGAGTACGAGCAGCAAGGACCCCATCGCAGATGTAGCTAGTTAGCTACTATGCAACTGTCCCCTCGGCCACTCGTGTGAGTGGTAGCTGGAGTGGTGTACAGTCTGTCACTGACCCGGCCTCTCAACCATACAGGGGTCATGGTGCAGAGAGGTGGGCAGGAGTGACCATCCGTGCATACGCTATTGTTATTATATTTGTTTTGGCTGCTGCTGTTTATATATGTTGTTATTGCTTATTTACTGTTGTCGTTCACATATGCTGATATACTTATTTGTGTTGAGATATATTCTCATTGTAAATGTTTAGTCATTGGATATTTGTATATACCTTGTTTATTACCTCTATAGTTATGAGCAGTACTGTAGCAGATTAGTATCAGTTCTGACCTACTATACCTAGCCTAGGATATGGTTTCAGGTATGAGCATTTATTTTGGTTCTATTGTAGTATATGCTATTCCTCTTATGAGACTGTATACTCTTGGCCCAATTTCTATTTGTACATTATGTTCATGCACTATCTTTCTTTACCCGCTGAGTTCCAATACTCACCACCTCGCAAAATGGTTTTCTCTCGCCAGGTAACAAGTAGATGAGTCATGGATGCTTGGAGAAATGTCGGCTGCCAGTCCCACGTCACACTCGAGGATAGTTTTCTTGTTTTGTTTTAGTATTGTTTGGATGGTATGTTGATTTTGTGTATTTTGCTTTTCAATTAGTTGATGTAAATGTTTGGAGTCTAGTCTGGTGGTTGCAGACATTTTTGGTTAGTGTCATTGTTAGTTCGTTCGTATTATTTTGTGTCTTCCGCTGTACATGTTTCCAGTCGTGTGGGTTGTTGTTAACTGTGTAGTTGTTTTTATTCACTTATGTCCAGCCAGGTTGGTTGTGTATATTAATTGCGTGGTTATATTATTTCTATTGTGTATATATTCCAGCCGAGTGTGGCTGATGTATATTTTGTATGTAGGTATAAGTGGTCAAGACATGAGAGAAAGACATGCTCAGACGCGCTAAGTTTCAACCCCAAACTTTACGTGGCAACATCTCATATCTCAACCACCGCACCACCCCTAAACTAGCTAAATTATTTTCTCCATGCACATATATTAGAGTTACATTCCTTCTATTCATAGCAAAGATAATTGTGTTAATGTCAGATATCCTTTGTAGTCGGTCTCCAAATTATATGAAGAGAGATAAATTACAAAGTCTACTTATAACCGACCGTCAAATGATTAAAAAGTGAAAAAAATTTTTAAGACATACGTCAGTCAAAAATTAATCTCATATCTCATTATAATACAATTAACATCCTGGATATCCATAAAAATATGGTTTCATTCCTTCTTACACATATATCAAAGTCACATATTCATAGTTACATTCCTTCTTGTACATATATCCAAAGTCACATATTCATAATTTTCGTTTTTGTACATATATCAAGTTATATGGTTATAATTTTTCTCCTTCATAAATATCAAAGTTAATTTTTTCTCCATGTACATATATCAGAGTTACCCATAGTTATACATTTTTGCCTTAAACACATATCAAAGTTAAACATTTATAATTTTTTTTCTCTGCACATATATCAAAGTTACGCAGTTACAATTTTTTCCTTGCACATATATCAAAACTATAGGGATACAAACTTCTTATCCACGCACCTTTATCAGAGTTATAGAGTTATATTTTTTTTCCCTTGACACATATCAAAGTTACAAAGTTATAGTTGTTGGTCTCAATGAAGTGAATAACAATTGTACCGATAGATAAATTCTAATCCTACTCTTGCTACAAGCTTAGCAATGTCACTCAAGAATAGCTTATCACAATAAAAAAAATATAAAACGGCACATTCCACAATTGCTAACAGGGAGTGTAACGTGGTTCAATACCCTCATTCTAACTCCACAATCTATGATTTATTGGTGAGTTACTCTTAGAAAGTCCACCATCTTTCTCTTTCACAATCAACTATTAAAGGTGAAGAAACCTCTTATAACATACAAGTATTACAATAAGATTAGAGTGCTTATAACCAAAGGTGAGGCTTAGTAAGATCTAATCAATCACTATTTTTCCAACCATAATTCATCTAGCTACCTTGATCCACTACCTTCATCCCTTTTCAAACTTCACTTATTTTTCAATTGATTTGTGGCTGATTGGTTGACTAGTTCTTATGATCACTTAAGCCTGAGTCTGTCAATAGCTATTTGATTCCATTGGATTCTATCATTATTCAATTGATCTATAGTATCCCTTAAATCATCCAACCATTATAGTGCAACTTTATAAGATCAACTACTCCTTGCTAACCTGCTTGCATAAGTCAACTAACCACAGACGGTAAGAGAATGTAATACATGTGAAGAAGTTGATTTGAATCCATGTCTTTTCATTTAAATTGTTCTTCAAATAATGTGTCTTTTGGTTGAATGGTTGCATCTTTTGAAAAGACATGTTGATTAGTAAAAAGACACCAATCTCTATAAATATTTAGATTTCTAGAGATTTTCATATGTTTGTGGCAACTCATTATTTTGCTAGATATTATGTTGAGAGAGTTGTTGTATCTTGAGGGTAATTTACTGATAAAACTCATTAGCAAACTTTGGATAGTGAGGGAAAATAAAACCTTACAGGAAAGTATTTCCATACGTCTCAACCCAAGTATTTTGATACACCGTAAATTTGTTCCACCTTCGTAGTTCTTTGTTTCTAGATTTTCTTAGTTTCTAAGTGCTTACTTAGATATTCCTCCAACAATATTTAAGGTTTTAGTTCTATAAAAGAAACCGAAAATAATATGTTATCTTTTCTTAATCCAAAATGATCAACTCGATCAATTCGACGACACCAATTTTACCCGCTGAAAAGAAAATTAATTTTCATATTTACTGTTCTCAAGGTTGCATATGTTCTTGATCCAAAGTTGGAGTCATTTCCAAAACTAATGAATAATGATTCTGATACAATCAAGGCTGTACAGAAGAAGGGTGAAGAAGACATTGTGATATGCCGTGGTCATATTCTCGATATTCTCTCTGATAGACTCTATGATCTCTACAACTTAATTAAATCTCATAGAGATATGGAATGTACTTGAATATAAATATAAAGTTAAAAAATAAGGTACAGACAAATTTCTTATCTTGAAGTACCTTGAATTTGTGATGATTGATACCAAGTCGGTTCTTGATCAAATACATGAACTACAACTCATTGCTACCAAGCTTCGTGAATTAAAAGCGGAAATTTCTGAATCATTCAAAGTGGCTACAATTATTGCTAAATTATCCCATAGTTGGAATGGCTATAGAAAGAAACTTTTGCATAACAGAGATGATTTAATCTTGGAGGTCTTGCAAAAACATTTGAAGACTAAAGAGGTGACTATGTCTCATAATCCAAGGGCAATAGCTATGAACCCTCTAAAGTTAATGTTTTTGAAGCAAGCAAGTTTAAAAAGAACTTCAAGGTCAATAATAACAAAAAAATTCAAGAAGTCTGAAAATGTCCAAAAAAAGATTCTTGGTAAATGTTTCAATTGTGATAAGAAAGGTCATTGCAAAAATAACTATAGGTACAAGAAAGAAATCAATGTCAATAATGCTAATGTTGTTAAAAAAACAACATGAAGAAATATGTGCAATGATCTCATAAATGGAAATTGGCATGATAAATAAAACCAACATAACTACAACAAAGTCTAATGATTGGTGATTTGATTCCGGTGCTACCATTCATGTTTACAACAACAAGCAATTATTTTCCTCATATCAAATTGAAAACCAAGAAAAAACTATTTTAAGGGGAATTGTAATGTAATGGTGGTTGTTAGGAAATAAATGGTGCAAATTGAATATTCTTCTGGAAAGAAAATGACTTTGTATAATGTCTACTATGTTCCTAACATTAGAAAAAAATCTTGTATCTGCTAGTCTTTTGTGTAAGAATGGGCTTAAAGTTGTACTTGAGGGTAATACATGTATTGTATCAAAGAATAAGTCCTTCGTAGTTCGTAGGAAAAGATTATTTATGCGAAGGCATGTATAACCTAAGTGTTAATAATAATAAAGCTATGAATTCTATTTATCTTGTTGACTTCTTTAATGTTTGGTTTTCCCTTTGTTGGAACTGCAATCTCAACAGGTTCACCAACTTCTCTTATCCATGTGGCGCCCACTAATTATCCTCCGAATCACAAGTCTCTCTTTCAAGTATAATCAAAGGAAGTGAGAATCTGACTAACTGGATTATTGTGTGACAGAATAATTCTAGTTGCCTTAACTACTTAAGACACATGGCGGATCCCTTGCACATTTCTGAAGAGATTACGTATTAAATGCCAACATATCTCAATCATTATGTCTTTAAATGTTACCACTCTTTTTAAGAACATTGTCTACATCATCTACCTCAATTCTTAAGCCCAGAATATACTAGTGTGTCTCCAAAATTGAATCACATTAATGTGATGTGACCCATGATAGAGAAGATTATGTATCTTTTACCAGGTAGTGATTACTTGGATTTGATTTGTTCCATGTGCTTGATTCTTTGGTGGGAAATGTATCCCGCTCATGTAATAACAAAGCTCCAACAGTCCCAATTGAGTGAGTTAGGATATATTAGGTCAGATCAGAATGTCCTTGTACATAATCATTGATTCTACATTCATCTTTCTTTGTGTTCTTTGTCTTTGAACTCTCCTTCCTACTCAATAAGTTGTTTTAGTTTGTCCTATGATTCTTCTTTTCACTAGTATTTGGCAGTCTAGAAGTGCATTCCATGGTCAGAGAATCTTTTTCTGTTCTTTGGTATAGATCCACCACGTCAAGTTTTATTAATGATTCCTTGGATTTACCGAGTGAAGAGGGTGTCCCTGTCACCATGGAGCTATCCTAAGAATCAGTTCAAGAAGAACATAGGCTAGATCTCACCCTCTATGGTTTAGTGGCCATCGGATGGAGAGATAATGAAGAAGTAGCCAAGGGCATGCCCATCCGAGCTTTAGCATAGGAACTTTTGTTGAATGGAGCTAAGCATATGTCCCAGCTAATGGTATTCGACCAGTGATATTCAGAGATTTGGTAGAGTAAGTGAGAGTTACATGCCCGCATAGGTGAATTGAAGACCCAGTTAGCCGCGGCTCCTTCTCAGGAAGTTTTGATCATTTCTTAAGAGGAGATGACCCTCGCATAGTCAGAGATCGATCGACTAAAGAGACAACAAGCTGGCCCTACTTCTGACTAAGTGATAATCACCCAATTGAAGAGGGGAATAGTGGAGGAGATGACAAAAAGGATTAATGTGGCGCACTGATGTGTACAATTCGTAAGTGCACAGTTATTGTCAAGTAATAAAAATATCAATCCCACAGGGACTGTTGATTAAACACTAGTTAATTTCATACAATAAATTATCTAGACAATCGAGAGGTGGTTCACAAATGCTAGGGAGAGAGAGAAGAGAGAGATGGAGAGAATGAACATAAGTGAATGAAGGATGATAGATTCTAGGATTTTGGTTACCTTATGATGTTAGTTAATGTCCCTATGCATTGTTCATCTACCTAACTCCATGCGTATATTCTTGTAGGAATTCTAATTAATGTCTAACACAACTCTGTGTAGGTTGTACCGGAGAGTTTATCCAAATCTTAATGTCATTAAGTAAAGAAGTAACTCCAAAAAGTTCGGTTAAAGGGATACCCTAGGGCCCCCCGGTCATAAAATATCTAGAGTTAACCAATTTACTTTCTAATGATAGATTAATGCAATTAAGTAGAAGAGGTAACTCAGAAAGTTAGGTTAAAGGGATACTTTCTATCACAGGACCCCCCGATCATACAATCTCCAGATTACACAAATCACTTACTAACATTAATTAGGAAAAAACCCTCTAAACTCTAATTAGCTTTCCTTGTAGGGAACTACCCTCCGTTTCAAGGATAATGCACTAGAAAGTAAGAGATACCCTCTATCACAGGGTCCTCGGTTAAACAAACTAGAGTATCTCCTCTATATGATGAACAAAACTCTACATCTAAATGTATTAACCTCACATATATTTCGTCAAATATATACAAGGCACAACACATAAGAACAAGTGTATAAAACATATCATTGCACAATAAAATGTCCAAAAATATTGTTTATACATCAACATTATATCACAACTACTTTCTATATCCTAAATCTAGAGATTTACTTCATTACAAAGGAATAACAAACCAAATATATGAAAAATAATATTCTTACAAGTTAAATACAAGAAATGAGGAGAAGAGATGCTTAGCTATGTGTTGTTGATGACTTTGGAGAGTATTCTTGCTCCAAAGGTGGACAGATCTGCGAAGATGGAAAATTTATAACTCCCCCAAGGGAAAGAACCCTTCCCCAAGGATTGGGAGTGGAGTTCCAAGTCAAAGATGAGTCAAAGAATGAATGTCTTGACCCTTTTATACCTCCTCCAAATTGTCTTGATCTGTCAGGTTTATAGGGCTCCACCAAAATAAATTTTTCATCAATTAAACCTTATTTTCTTGTATTCTACCTTGAACTAAAGTTATATCCCTTGAAATTATCTACATTTTTATATAAAGAACAGCCCATAACTGCAACGTATCCAAAAGTTATGGTGGTTTAAAGTTTGGTCTACAGTCTGGATGGAGGATCTAATGAAGCCGTGGTTGGAGGCATGGCCATGCCTTTTAGTATAGCTAGATCATGATTTCTCTCTATTGAACCTAAAGCAAAGTTGTAGATCTTAAAGTTAGCTACATTATGGTATAAAAGACTAGCCTATAATTTCAATCAAACGTAAAATTATAGCCATTTCAAAATAAGTCTACAGTCTGCTCAGATTCAACACAATCCTACTTTTGTGCAACACGCCCCCTTATTTTCTCCACCATGGTTGTGCCTTTTGGCACAACCTAGGCATAAACAACCTCGGCCAGAGAGGCATGTCTGTGCCAAAAGGCACGACCCCTCTTTGGAAATGTGGTACAGTTGTTCCAAATGACACGAGCATGCCTTGATGCGGCTCTGGAAGAAGTACACAGTCGTGTGATTTCACATGGCCTAAGCTTTATTGGCCTCTAGTGGAAGGCACGACCATGCATAAAGGCACGACCAAAGCCTGCTTTGCCTCTAGTGGGGGGCACAAGTTAGAGTCTGCTTTGTTGCGGGATAAAACACATGGCCATGCCTTTTGTCACATCTAGATTGCTAGTCTTCTCTATATTCGCTCCAATGTACGTTTTTGCTCCATTTTCACTCTAAATAGCATCCTATTAATCAAAATATACAAAGAGCATATTTTCAAACAAATAAAATTGATGTATGACATAATAATAAAATATTATGTAATAAACATAGATTATACTCATGAAATACAATTTAGATAAATGCATCAAAAAATGCATAAAAATATATAGGAGATGCCCCTCGCATAGTTAGAGATCGATCTCTTGAAGAGACAATAGGCCAACCCCGCTTCTGAGTAAGCGACAATCACCTAATTGAAGAGGGGAATAATGGAGGTGATGATAGAAAGGATTAATGTGGCACACAGGGTGAGTCAATTACAAGTGGAGATAAGCACATTGATAGCTGTTGGTGCCACACATCAAGCAGAATTGGAGGTTGCTATGATTAAGGCAACGACCATCCAGACTGATTTGGAAGCCAACTAGAAGAAGCTTGGGTTCCTAAAATTAGAATTGAGAGTCACTTAAGTGGAGGATGAGTCATCCAGGGCCTAGTGGAAGCCTGACAATGTGAGTTAAAGGTCACCCTCATCACAATCAAGGATGATTGAGCTGAAGTATGAGGCTAGGAGGCCTCCCTGGTGGAATTGTAAGCCTCCATGGCGGCGCTTGAAGCCTAGAAGGATCAATTAGAGGGCAAGGTGTCAGAGCATAAGGAGTATGAAGCGGGAGAGAATGAACGCTCAACCACTAGGAAGAAAGAATTTCTGTGATCAGAGGAGTTCTATAATATGGTCAACACCCGTCTTGCCCAAATGGTGCAGCATGGAATTGATGGCACCCTTAAACAACTGGTGGAGAAGGAAAAGCTTCCTGCCGACTCCCCCTCTCAGTCATCAAGCTGCTAAAAATCAATGAGAGCATCCGTAATAAAGATGCCATAGATTTTTGAGATGTACTGATTTGAAATTTACCCTTTGTAATAGTATTTTATTTTGAACATAATGAAAGTTTGATAAATTTATATTTCTTTTCACTGTCATTGTAGGGACGAAGACATGTGTCTACCCAACCTTTGTAAGAAGTGGGAGTTCATTATCAAAGTTTGAGGATCTCGACCTTTGACTATATCCAAGTTGGGAGAGTTTGGGCCCTGAAAAGTATAAGACGATATAGTACTCGCTTGACCTGAATTGGAGTCTGCTACTATAGCATGAAGGATTTCGACTCCAACTATATTTGAATCAGGAGAGTTTAGGCCCTAAAATGATAAGATGATATAGTACTCGCTTAATCCTTGTACGAAGGGGAGTCTGTTATCGTAGCCTAGCGGATCTCAACTTCGACTATGTCTAAGTCATGGGAATTTGGGCCCTGGAAAGAACAAGGTAATACAATAATCACTCTACTCTTATGTGAAGGGGAGTCCATAATTGTAGCCTGGAGAATCTCAGCCCTGACTATATTTGACTCGGGAGCATTTAGACCTTGAAAATGATAAGATGACATGGTACTTACTCGACCCTTGTGTGAAGGGGAGTTCGCTACCATAACCTGGAGGATCTCGACCCCGACAGAGTTTAGTCCTTGAGAAGGACAAGGCAATACAGACTTTCTCAACTCTTGTGTGAAAGGAAGTCTGCTACCATAGCCTGGAGGATCTCAACTCTGTATATGTCCAAGTCGAGGGAGTTTAGGCCCCTAAAAAGGACAAGGCGATACAGTACTTGCTCGACACTTGTGCGAAGGGGAGTCCATTATGATAGCTTGAAAGATCTCAACCCTAACTATGTCCGAGTCGGAGGAGTTTGGGCTATAAAAAGAATAAGGTGATATAATACTCACTTGACCCTTGTGAGAAAAGGAGCCCACTACCGCAGCCTAGAAGATTTTGACTCTGACTATGTTTGAGTCTAGGGAATTTAGGCAGGTCCTAAATCTAAAAGAGAAATAACCATTTATTTGAGAAGAGAAATATAAAGCATAGATAAACTTAAGAGAGACAATCTTAATGATATTGAAGTTGTCTTTAAGAAAAATTAAAGTTTTAAGTAGTTGACGCTCCATGGTTGATCAAGTTTTTCACCATTTGTATCTTCTAGATAGTAGGCTCTTGAGATTTACTTGCTCATTATCGAGAATGGTCCTCCCTATTGTGGTTCTAATTTGCTCACATCCCCAATCAGTTTAACCTTCTTCCAAACTAGGTCTTCTATTTGAAAAGTACAAGGAATAACCCAATTATTATACTTGATACACATCTATTGTTGATATACTTTGAGTTAAGCAACCACTCACTTTCGGGTCTCAGTGATTAGGTCAATGTCTAAAAGTCATTGTTTAGAATTATTTTGTCCATAAGTACTGCTTCAAATTAATTCTTCTCCAATTTCTATTGGGATGATCATCTCCCCTCCATAAACAAGATAAAAATGAGTCATTCTTGTGCTTTCCTAAGGCATGGTTTGGTAGGCCGATAGGATACTTGACAGTCCACCCAACTGCCCTTGACATGGCCTAGCTTGATTTTGAGTCTACAAATTATTTCTTGATTGAATTTGCCCATTGCTTTGTGGGTAGACTACTAAAGTGAATGTTTATTGGATTTTGAACCCTTCACACCACTCCTTTAGTCTATGATCCTAAAATTGCATGCCCTTATTGGAGACAAGTTAGTGAGGAATGTTATATCGGTAGATTATATTTTTCTACATAAATTTTTTGACTGCATTTTCAATTATTCAGGTAAGGGCTTCGATCTCAACCCATTTAGAAAAGTAATCAAAGAAATTTCTTCTATTGAGGCCCAACTGGAAAAGGACCCACAATATTCATGCCTCGCTGATCTAATGGGGTTGATATAGTAGAGGTTTTCAAGAACTCTTTTGGGCAGTGAGAGAGGTTTTTGTACATTTGGAAATGAATGTAGGTTACGACCAATCGGGCAATATCAACCTACATTATCAACTAGAAATGCCTAGCTAATAGTAACTTTCGAGTGATGTCCTCCCTCCAATGTGATTTTTATAAGTTCCTTCATGAATCTCCCTTGTAACATAATTAGTGTCATCGAGATCGAGACATTTGAGGTGGGATACGAGAAGGATTGTCTATTCAATATGTCCCCAATTAAAATGAAACGGAGAGCTCTTCTTTTGAGTAGTCATACTTGTTTTGGATCATTAGGTAGAATCCCTTGCTTAAGATAAGCAATGATGGGTGCTCTCCAATTGGTAGGCTCATCCCATTTTGAGGCTTGGTCAATCTGTGAAACCAGTAGAGTCTGAGACACACAGTCATCCGTTCTCTAACCTGTCAGTGCACTTGCTACTTTAGCAAACTCATCTACCTTTTGATTATCCACTCGAGGAACCTTCTGCAAAGTGAAAATTACCTTTTTACTTTACAAAAATATCCTCGTATTACAGCAATCAATTGCTTCTGATCTCAAAACTTCCTTCTAGCTATTGATCAACCAATTGAGAATATGTATAGATGATCAATTGGGAGGCCCCAACTTGTTTTACTGCTTGAAGTCCCATGAGTAAGGCTTCATACTCACTTCGTTAGTGGATGCCCGAAAAATGAGCTGGATAGAAATTTAGAGCACATCTTCTCAAGGAGATATTAATAATATCCCGACCCCACTATCTTGCCAGGTGGAGGAATCATCCACATAAATCTTCCAAGTCCTGCCTACTCACTAGTCAAGAACTTTTGTTAGAAAAATCTACTAAGGCTTGAGCTTTAATGGTTGTATATATCTGATATTGAATATCATATTCGTTAAATTCGTTGGTCCACTTAATCAGCCTCCCCGAGGCTTCAGGATTCGATAGCACCCGACTTAGAGTAGGTAAGGACAACGATCGAGTGAGCGAAAAAATATTGCCTCAGTTAGTGAGTAGTGAGGGCCAACTCGAGAGCTAATTTCTCCATATTAGTGTATCTAATTTCTGTTGGTGCAAGGTGCACCAGAATCAAACCTGAGTTTTGATGTTGTCAAAGGTTCAAGTTAAGTCTTGTTATGATCTGATGATTTGACTAAGTGTGTTGGCTATTTACTCAATCAGGAAAGTCCTAGTTATGGCCAAACAGTAAAGTCCAAACAGGTCTGGAGGACCTAACGTTTGGCAGGTAGGTTGAGGTAAATAACTGGAGGAGCGACAGTGAGGTCGGGTTCCTGAAGGGAACAACCTAAGGTCGCTGATCCAACTGAAGAAACTGGGAAGGTTTTCAAGTTGAGATCAAGACAGTCCTAACTGTTATACTCATGCATATTACTATTCACGTATTATAACTGTGCTAACTTTATTTTGCAGAAATATTATTGTTATATCGAACTAACTTTGTGTTGCAGAATCATATGACCCCTTGGACTTCAAATGGTCATAACTTTTGACTCAGAACTCAGAATCAGGCTCTGTCAGCGCCACGCGACCAGCACTCAGAAACCTTCAATTTACCAAGGGTTCAATCGACTGAACAGGAGGTTCAGTCAACCAATCAAGGCATTTTATCAGTCGACCGAGAAAAGGTTCGGTCGACCGAACAGGCAAATTTGGCAAAACAGTTCAGGCTCGCAAACATGGTATCATAGCATGATCGGTCGACCGAAAATGAGGTTCGGTCGACCGAACCAATAAAAGCATTAATGGAGCATTAAGTGTGAATCTCGGCGAGAAGGGAAATTCACCGTTCGGTCGACCGAACAAGGTTATCGGTCGACCGAACCATTAAAGATCAGTTAATGCTCGAAGATCAGATCTCAGCGAATCTCAACACAGAAGGAATGGAGCGGGTTCGGTCGACCGAACCCAGGGATCGATCGATCGAACGTCGAAAGTTCTTATAAAAAAGAGCTCGAGGTCCAGGGCTGGATAAGACTATTCGGGTTCAAAGTCAATCTCACTGCTAGCTGCTATTGTTCGGGCTACTGCTCTACAACTCTTCTACACGCAAGCAAGTGCCGACCGAGCTTCAACTTTCACATACTGTTGGTATACTTTACTTTTGTATTGCACTTAAACTCATATAAGATAGTAGGCTTGTTACTATCTTATATTATTGTATTTTGTACACATTACTTCTTTCCGAGGTTTTCGGGAAGAAGAATCTTAGTGGATTGCTCATCGGTGCAGTCAAGGACTGCGAGCCTTTGAGTAGGAGTCGAGCTAGGCTCCGAACGAAGTAAACGAACTTGTCTCTTTATATTTTCTGCTGCTTACTCGAATTGTTTTGAAATACAAAAAGAAAAGTTTTTAAAAGAGCGTGATATTCACCCCCCCCCCTCCTCTATTGCACTTAATCGATCTATCAATTGGTATCAGAGCCTGGTAGCTCTGAAATTACTTAACCGTTTTTCGAGCAACCATAAAAACTTTTTCTTTTGCTTTAAAAGTGTATTATTTAATTCTTAAGTTTTTTTCTTTCTTTATCTCGCACTGCTAATCCCAAGACAAAAGTCTTAGAAATTCTTTTTGTTTCTCAATTTTTGGTGCAAGAACAAATGGCGCAATCCGAGGGATATTCGACTGTGCGTCCTCCGCTATTCGATGGAAGCGATTTCTCATACTGGAAAAAGATGATGGAAGTTTTCTCAAAATAGACATTGATTAATGGCTTATTATCCGATGCGGCTACACATCACCAGTCAATAATCCAGAGGAATGGGCAGAAGTAATAAAGAAGAAAGTACAAATTGATTTAAGGGCACTCAACACTCTACAATGTGGATTATCAAAAGAAGAATTCAAACGAGTCAGCCCCTTCGACAATGCAAAAGATTTGTGGGATAAGTTAAGTAAACTACATGAAGGGACAAATGATACAAAGGTAATAAAGCGTGATCTTTTATTAAATTCATTACTAAATATTAAAATGCAAGATGGTGAGTCGGCAAGCCAACTACACAAGAGGATTAAAGACATCCTAAATGGACTACGTATCATCGGCCATCAACTTGAGAATCGTGATATCATCAGGTATACACTTAACTCATTCCCTCGAAACTCCTTATGGACATCTATTATAGATGCCTATAAAGTTGCGAAGGATCTTTCCATTATTAAATTAGATGAACTATTTTGCGAATTAACATTACATGAGCAGACTAACTTGAGTCAAGCCAAGAAAGGGTTAACTTTGTATGCAGGGCCAAACAAGGAAGCTAAGCCCCGAACAAAACCAGAACCAAAGCACTTGGGTCATATAGCATTTATGGCAAAGACTGAACAGTCCGAATCTGAGTTTGAAGATGAGTATGAGTCAGAGTCTGACGATGAGTCTGAGATAAGCCATGGATTTGCATCAGTTTCAAAAGGACACGATAAGGTAACTTTTAATTCGAAGTCTGAAATGTTGAAAGTAATTAAATGCTTGTTTAATATAACAACCCAAATTTCCTCATTTCGAGTCCTAATAGTACTTAAAAATATTTAGAAATGCTTTAGAAAAATTCTAGGGATTTTTAAAAATTTTTAGAGTATTTTTATGCAATTTTTGGAGTTCGTTTGGTATTTTTACCAAAAGAAACAAGTTGCAAAAAATAAAGAAAATTAGCTGAGATTCGAACCTGCAACCTCCGGCCAAACCAAGCCTTAAGCAAATCTGGCTGACCAAGTGGTCAAGCAGGCAGTTCTGTTTAGAAAAGGTAGCAAAATTTATTTAAGATAGTTAACAGAATATTGGATTATAAAAGGGATAAGTTGATGTTGGATTTGTTTGTTTAGAAAAGGTAGCGAATTTATTTAAGATAGTTAACAGAATATTATAAAAGGGATAAGTTGATGTTGGATTTGTCTGTTTAGAAAAGATAGCGAATTTATTTAAGATAATTAACAGAATATTATAAAAGGGATAAGTTGATGTTGGATTTGTCTGTTTAGAAAAGGTAGCGAATTTATTTAAGATAGTTAACAGAATATTATAAAAGGGATAAGTTGATGTTGGATTTGTCTGTTTAGAAAAGGTAGTGAATTTATTTAAGATAGTTAACAGAATATTGGATTATAAAAGGGATAAGTTGATGTTGGTGTTAGCTAGAGCCCTAGAGTCAATCATTTGATGATTGTATTTTGGACTTGTTGTATCATATTCTATATAAATAAAGGCATTTGATTTTTGGTTATTATACTTACTTGTATTGGTGCCAAATAAACTAAGTATAATAACGTCCTTGAGTAGAAGGTTCTCACCTATATCAATCGGTTAGTTGAACCGATAGTGAGATGATATAGGGAACACTACTCTTAATCATTCCTAGTCGAGTATTAATATTCAGGGACAATGTTAATGCAATAAGACTAGCATGTAGGTCAACTCGATGACTTGATCTCACAAGTCATGGATATAGAGATATCAAGTTGACACATGGGTATGCATTGGAGAATGTATACTGAATGACCCGCCATGAGAAAGTATCATGGATCGTTATATGAGTGTCATATACTTTCTCATGTGGCTATTAGTATGACTACTAGTCCTTAGACCTGAAGTCACCATGGTTCCCTACATAAGGAGTTATGTACTTTGGTTTCGTCAAACGTCACCCGTAACTGGGTGGACTATAAAGGCGATTACTGGGTATGTAACAAATTATGCGGAGGGATGTGAGTGATGTAGATGGGATCTATCCCTCCTATATAACGGGAGAGACATCGGTATTCTTGATAGAGTGAGACCACGAAGTGCATGACCATGCCCAAATGAGTCAATATGAGATATTGAGCTCATTTGATTGAGTGAGTCTACTTGGAGTTCAAGATTTAGATTGATTAGAGGATGACACGGTCTATGCCTCACATTGATCAATCTAGATATCTAGGATAGAAGGACACTTGTCATATATTGTGAGGAGTCACAATTAGTAGTCACAAGGTGATGTTGGATCTCAACATTCTTGTAACTTGGGTAGTAATGATGTATTGCTAGATACCGCTCATTACTTATGTTTCTAAATGAGTTTAGGGGCATTGCCAACGTTACAAGAACCTATTGGGTCACACACAAAGAATAAGTGGATGGAGATTAGGTTCATATGATGAACCAAGAGGATTAGATTCATTTGATGAATCAAATTGGATTAAGAGTAATCCTAATTGGGCTAATTGAGTTGGACTCAAGTTGATTCATGTGTTCAATGAGTCTAATTTAGATTATGACTCATTGAATCAATTTAATTAAATGAATTAGATTCATTATATTAAATTGGCTTGAATTAAATGGTTGGATTAGATCAACCATGAGAGAGATTAAATCAAGTTTTACTTGACTTGAGAGGAAGATGAAGAGTCAAGTATGACTTGACTTTATGCCACCTCATTGGTGAGTTGGCATTAAGTGGACCAATGATGATGCTCCACATCATCATGGTTACTTAAGTGAAGTGCCACCTCATGGGCGTTACCAAGAGTTGTGACTCTTGGTATCCCATGGAGGTTACAAACCACTTAATTAGATGAAAAGAGTTTCATTTTACAAGTGTAACTCTCATTCAAGTGATCTTCCTCCTCCTAAGCTCTCTTCTTGCTCCTTCTCTTCTCTTGGTCGTGGGTTTCAAGCAAGGGAGAAGAAAGGAGAGTGAATCTAATCTAAGAAGAAAGGTTAGTGAAAGTCACATAGAGATTTTAGAGGAGTGTGTTCTCTTCTTTTCCTTTCTTCTTCTTCCAATCCTACCCGAGAGCCCTAGAGAGTGCTAGCACACTTGTGGTGCTCTCTTCTCCATCCTTGTGTGTTAGAGAACACATCTTGTTCGTGTGGATACTTCTAGAGGATTGTCTACGTTGACAATCACGAGATCCGGCGTACCTTGGACGAGCGGGATTCGCGAAGGGCACGCATCGAAGGTATAAAATGTTTTTCCTTTGTAGATCTACTGTAGATTATAGTTTGAAACTCGTACTCATATTTTCGAAAGTTTTCTTCGCACGGATCCAATGGCTAGGGGGTTTCGGGGTTTCCGCGACGCGAAAAAGTGGTTTTCGCGCCCCGAAAAACCCAACAGTTGGATTTGTCTGTTTAGAAAAGGTAGCGAATTTATTTAAGATAGTTAACAGAATATTAGATTATAAAAGGGATAAGTTGATGTTGGATTTGTCTGTTTAGAAAAGGTAGCGAATTTATTTAAGGAGTTAACAGAAATATTAAGTTATAAAAAGGGATAAGTTGATGCTCTGTCTTCCCGTGACTTAAACCATTCTCTCCTTCTCTTCTGTGTACGATGGCGGAGCTCGGGCAGAAAATGAAAGGGAGTTAGGGCATCATCTCCGGCGGCCGGCCAAGGTCCTAGAAGCCATTTTTGTTCGGTTGTGAGTCCAAGAAGCAAGGTAAGTGCTTCTCACCTGTAGTAGGAGTAGTTTCGGACCTTTGTTCTTCTTGAATTCGAAGCATGAGAAGCGCTTATAGTGCAGATTTTTAATTAAGCTTATAGTGCAGATTTTAATTAAGCTTATAGTGCAGATTTTTAATTAAGCTTATAGTGCAGATTTTAATTAAGCTTGTGGTGTAGATTTTTAATTAAACATATAGTGCAGATTTTTATGTAGGCTTATAGTGCAGATTTTAATTAAGCCTATAATGCAGATTTTTATGAAAGATTATAGTGCAGATTTTAATTAAGCCTATAGTGCATATTTTAATTAAGCTTATAGTGTAGATTTTAATGAAGCTTATAGTGCAGATTTTAATTAAGCATATAGTGCAGATTTTAATTAAGCTTATAGTGCAGATTTTTAATTAAGCCTATAGTGCAGATTTTTATTTAAGCTTATAGTGCAGATTTTAATTAAGCCTATAGTGCATATTTTAATTAAGCTTATAGTGCAAATTTTTATGTAAGCTTATAGTGCAGATTTTAATTAAGCTTGTAGTGCAGATTTCTTAGAGCTTAAAATGCAGAGTTCTTTAGAGCTGGTGTAGATTTCTTTAAAGTTTATATTGCAGAGTTTTGGTGAAACTTGTAGTGCAGATTTTTGGTGGAATTTATAGTGCAGATTTTTTGTGGAACTTGTAGTGTAAATTTTTGGTGGAAATTATAGTGCAGTTTTTAAAGAAAAAGATTATAGTGCAGTTTGGTTAAGTATTATAGTGCAGAATTTATGTTTGCATAGTATGCAGAAATAGTGTAGCATAGAATGTAGAATCTTGATTAGTATAGTATGCAAAATTTTGATTAGCATAGTATACAGGTTTTTGTTTAAGCATTTCAAAGTTAGAATTTGCTTAAACATTTCAGTTTCTTTTTAAAGAAGCATTCTTTTAGAAGTATTAACAAGTATAAGAAAGATAAAGAAAAGAAAGAAAAAGGTCAAGACCTTAAGTAGATCCCAAAGTCAAGACTTTAGGGATTTTGGCACACAAGGTGTTTGTTAAAATGCCGAGGCATTATATATTGGAAGTATTAAAAGATAACAAGTATTTTACTTTTATTAGTGGCACTGTACTGGACTCTCAGTTGTCCTTGGGTTGGGCTCCCATAGTCGTCCCTAGGTTTAGATAACCTAGTAGTAACGGCACGGCCGACGGTCGACGGTCGACGACCCGAGGGTCGCCAAATGGGCCGCCAAATGGGTTGCCAAATGGGTCGGGTCGTTACAATAATAAACCCTACTAGATTCGGGACTAGCTACCTTGGGTCTAGTTAGGGATGCGCGCATAGCAAGTACAGTTGCCCGGCCCAAGAAGAAAGTTGATTATTAATTTGAAGTATTATAAGTATAAGTTTTTTTTTGAACAAGTAAAGTAAGTTTTACATAAGTATAAAAGTATTAAAGAAGAAGTTTTTAAACAAGTGAAATAAAAGAATAAGTTTAGAACAAATGAAATAAGTTTCATTTTGTTTTAAAAGCAGCAAGTTGAGTTTTCTTTTATGCTAGCATGTTATTTAGATTAGCTTACAGTTCTTTGCTATTTTTTGAGCATGAGTAGCTTTAGATGTTTAGCATTTCAGCTTGTTTGATTCCTTTATTATTAGATGAGCATGAGTAGTGTTCAATAACTAATCAGTTAGATCATGTTATAGATATATGTACATGCATATCGAGATTTTGTGAGTTAGATAGCGCTTACTAAGCATTTTGCTCATAGTTTGCATTTCCTCTTACTGCAGATACAGGAAAAGAAAAGTTATAGCAAAGGAAGGCGACAAGGAGGTGCGGATGGATGTGTGATGCCTGGACTATAGAAGCCTTGGGATTTAGCATAAGAATTTATTAAGATTGCCATTTATTAAGAATGTATTAGATGAGTCATTTAGTCTTCCGCTGCTAGTTAATTGTATGTTTTGAGTTCTCCGAGAGTTTTAGGAATTACTATCAACATGTGAACAAGGATAGTTAAGTAAAGTTAGTAGTCCAGTAGCGCTCCGCCCTCACAGTCCAGTAGTTAGGAGGGTGGGGTGTTACATTTAAAAAATTAACAAAATCTGACAAACAAAATAACTTGCTACTTAAGGAAATAGACCACCTTAAGGAACAAGTTGTTGGTGCGGGAAGCATCCGACGATCGAACCTGAGTTTTGATAATGGCAAAGGATTCAAAGTTAAGGGTTGTTGTTGTAACACCCCAAATTTCATGATTTGGAGTCCTAAAAGACCTTATTAAAATCTAGAAATGCTTTAGAAAAATTCTAGAGATTTTTAGAAATTTTTAGAGTATTTTTATGAAATTTTTGGAGTTCGTTTGGTATTTTTACCAAGAGGAAAAGGTAGAAAAAAAAAGGGAAAAAAATATGTTGAAGTCGGGTTTTGAACCCAAGAGCTCGGACCCGAGCAACACCGGATCAACCAACTGGGCTAGCAATTGTTGCTTGATTAAATAAAGGAAGAATCTTATTTAATGAGCAGAGGTTAATAACAAGAATTAATAGATAAAAATTGGTTACAGGCAGGATTCGAACCCACAAGCCAAACTTTAACCCACGCACGCGCTGACCAAGTGTGCTAGCAATCGGTTCTATTTAGAATAGGAAACAAAATTAGTTAAGCAATAACCGAACTTAAGAATAACCCTAGGTTATAAAAAGAGGTTAAGTTAAGAGAGGATTGATTTCTCTCGATCCCTCTCCCCTTCTCTCGAGTTCGACGGCGCGGCTTTTCTCAGCGAAGACGCAGCGAGCAATCCGGTGTCTCCGGCGGCCGGCCAAGGTTCTCCGAAGGGTTTCTCCACCTTAAGCTCTTCTCGTTGAGGAGGAGTCGTGAGCATGAAGTAGGGCCGAGATCTCAAGCCTTCCGAACCCTAGAACCTTCCTCCTTCTCGGTTTGAGTCCAAGAACCGGAGGTAAGTGCTTCCTCACCTGCAGTAGGATAGCTCCGAGGTTTAATCCTTGATCTAGAGTTCCGTTCGGATTGATGTTTCGCCGAGGTTTTCTGTGTTTGTATCGCAAGGTTTTCTGGGTTTTCTTTGCCGCAGTTTTCTGATATCGAAGGAGTTGATTTTCGGTGGTGTCCTCTTTGTGTGGAACCCGTGGATTTCACTTACCTGGGAATAAGTTTGGATTCGAATACCTCTGCGAAGTGTGCGGTTTGAACTTGCTGTATGGTAACTATTTGTTTATATGCCTGTTAGGAATACAAATGGTGGGTTGGGTTGCAAATTGGTTTCCTATGGTACTCATGTCTCGGCTTGAAGATCTTGTGGAAGTCTTGATACGAATTTGGTTATCACGAAGTTTTTGTTATGAGTTTGATTGGGATGAGTTTGATTGGGATGAGTTTTGATTGGTATGAGTTTTAATTGGATTCGTTTTGTCGATTTGATTCTTGGTGATCCAGTCTTTGATAACTTGGGTTAGTTACAACATTGTTAGACTTGCTTTTGTGCATCTGGAGGTTTAGGATTGATTGCTACTGCACTTGTTCTTTCTATCAGTACTTGTTTTTTTAGAACAGTTGAGCAGAGTTTGATTTGTGATGTTCCGTTCTGGCTTATGAAGTTCTTAAGCTTTGATTGAGGATGCTTGTAACTGTAGTAATAGTATAGATTAGATTAGAATGGTGTAGACTCATGTTGCACAGGGGTTTGATTAAATTCCGATATGGTTCAGATCATGATAAGTATTGTATGTGCAGATTTCTTTTGTATCCTATGCATGATTATGTGTTACGAGTTAGTGTCATTCATAGGTGCATACGAAAGATACCCTAATAGTATTTTGGGTTTAAGAAAAGTATAAGAAAGATAAGAAAGGAAAGAAAAGACCAAGATAGGTTCTGGGATGGTGGTATGATCCGGGGACCTAAGCCCGGTGAGCGCGCCAGAATCAGCTAAGATATGTTCTGGGATGGTGGTATGATCCGGGGACCTAAGCCCGGTGAGCGCGCCAGAATCAACTAAGATATGTTCTGGGATGGTGGTATGATCTGGGGACCTAAGCCCGGTGAGCGCGCCAGAATCAACTAAGATATGTTCTGGGATGGTGGTATGATCTGGGGACCTAAGCCCGGTGAGCGCGCCAGAATCAACTAAGATATGTTCTGGATGGTGGTATGATCTGGGGACCTAAGCCCGGTGAGCGCCCAGAATAAAGGGGCTCCGGTCCTAAGTTCGGATCCCTACCAACCTAGCGCTAGGGTAGTTGTCTGATCAACAACTTATGTTAAGGTATTGCTAAGTGTAACTAGATCACCACAATAGTAGGTTTATAAGTACGCATACAAGTATGTTCAAGTCATGTTCATGATTATGCCTATGTTTATGTTTATGTTGCACTAGCTCTACATGTTTAGCATTTCAGCATGTCCTGTTTCTTTTAGTAGTAGATGAACATGAGTAGTCTTCAGTAAGTAATCAGTTAGATCATGTTATGGATGTATGTACATGCATATCGAGATTTTGTGAGTTAGATAGCGCTTACTAAGCAATTTTGCTTATAGATACTATTTCCTCTTACTGCAGATCAAAGAAAGGAAAAGCTATAGGAAAGGAAGGCGACAAGGAGATGCAAGAGAAGTGTGTGATGTCTGGACTATGGAGAGATCTGGGAATTGCTAAGAATTTATTAAGATTGCTTCCGCTAAATTGTTAAGAGAACTTAGAACTTGTACTTGTAAATCTTTGGTTCGTTTTATCGTGCATTGCTAGAGTTGCTTCTTTTAGTATCATGATTTCTTTTGTTTTTGACATATATAAACTGCGTGGTGGTTGATGCATGTTCCAGCCGCCTGTGGCTGAAGTATACTATGTATGTATTAACGTTTATGGTCACCGGTACAGGGGAGATTCTGTCGAAATTTTTCGGTAGGGTTTCCTTGTGATTTTAATCATACCGGTTAAGTAGAATTAGTAGTTAAGTAACGGTCACTCTTAGGTAGTAGTAGTAGCAAGAAGGGTGGTCGTTACAGTTGGTATCAGAGCAGTTCTCATTCTCCAGCATCACACATCAGCATCATCCTTGCCGTCTTCAAGTAAGAAAGTATTTAAGTTTTTCTTTTATGCTTTCTTTATTATTGCAGTATAGAGTATCTACTTATATGTGCTTTAGTAAGATAGAAGTTTTAGTTTTTGCTATTTCTTATATATAGAGAAATGTTTAGAAGTACTTGCTTGTATAAGTTTAAAGTCAAGACTCAGGATTAAGTCAGGTATATCTAGAAAGTATAGTGAGGAAGAATTTATAGAATTTAGACAAGGTGACCTAGCCAAGTGGTTCAGCCTCAGTCAGTGCAGATCTAAGAGGATCTTAGCTATGAGAGCAGATCTACATAGATAGTGGACAAAGAAGTTAAAAGACTAAGAAACAGAGAAGTGCCACTAGGAAGTTAGTTGGAAATGTGAAGACAGCATGAGATAGAAATGTCTAGAATTATTCTAAGTTCGAGGACGAACTTTTTATAAGGGAGGGAGAATTGTAACACCCCAAATTTCATGATTTGGAGTCCTAAAAGACCTTATTAAAATCTAGAAATGCTTTAGAAAAATTCTAGAGATTTTTAGAAATTTTTAGAGTATTTTTATGAAATTTTTGGAGTTCGTTTGGTATTTTTACCAAGAGGAAAAGGTAGAAAAAAAAAGGGAAAAAAATATGTTGAAGTCGGGTTTTGAACCCAAGAGCTCGGACCTGAGCAACACCGGATCAACCAACTGGGCTAGCAATTGTTGCTTGATTAAATAAAGGAAGAATCTTATTTAATGAGCAGAGGTTAATAACAAGAATTAATAGATAAAAATTGGTTACAGGCAGGATTCGAACCCACAAGCCAAACTTTAACCCACGCACGCGCTGACCAAGTGTGCTAGCAATCGGTTCTATTTAGAATAGGAAACAAAATTAGTTAAGCAATAACCGAACTTAAGAATAACCCTAGGTTATAAAAAGAGGTTAAGTTAAGAGAGGATTGATTTCTCTCGATCCCTCTCCCCTTCTCTCGAGTTCGACGGCGCGGCTTTTCTCAGCGAAGACGCAGCGAGCAATCCGGTGTCTCCGGCGGCCGGCCAAGGTTCTCCGAAGGGTTTCTCCACCTTAAGCTCTTCTCGTTGAGGAGGAGTCGTGAGCATGAAGTAGGGCCGAGATCTCAAGCCTTCCGAACCCTAGAACCTTCCTCCTTCTCGGTTTGAGTCCAAGAACCGAAGGTAAGTGCTTCCTCACCTGCAGTAGGATAGCTCCGAGGTTTAATCCTTGATCTAGAGTTCCGTTCGGATTGATGTTTCGCCGAGGTTTTCTGTGTTTGTATCGCAAGGTTTTCTGGGTTTTCTTTGCCGCAGTTTTCTGATATCGAAGGAGTTGATTTTCGGTGGTGTCCTCTTTGTGTGGAACCCGTGGATTTCACTTACCTGGGAATAAGTTTGGATTCGAATACCTCTGCGAAGTGTGCGGTTTGAACTTGCTGTATGGTAACTATTTGTTTATATGCCTGTTAGGAATACAAATGGTGGGTTGGGTTGCAAATTGGTTTCCTATGGTACTCATGTCTCGGCTTGAAGATCTTGTGGAAGTCTTGATACGAATTTGGTTATCACGAAGTTTTTGTTATGAGTTTGATTGGGATGAGTTTGATTGGGATGAGTTTTGATTGGTATGAGTTTTAATTGGATTCGTTTTGTCGATTTGATTCTTGGTGATCCAGTCTTTGATAACTTGGGTTAGTTACAACATTGTTAGACTTGCTTTTGTGCATCTGGAGGTTTAGGATTGATTGCTACTGCACTTGTTCTTTCTATCAGTACTTGTTTTTTTAGAACAGTTGAGCAGAGTTTGATTTGTGATGTTCCGTTCTGGCTTATGAAGTTCTTAAGCTTTGATTGAGGATGCTTGTAACTGTAGTAATAGTATAGATTAGATTAGAATGGTGTAGACTCATGTTGCACAGGGGTTTGATTAAATTCCGATATGGTTCAGATCATGATAAGTATTGTATGTGCAGATTTCTTTTGTATCCTATGCATGATTATGTGTTACGAGTTAGTGTCATTCATAGGTGCATACGAAAGATACCCTAATAGTATTTTGGGTTTAAGAAAAGTATAAGAAAGATAAGAAAGGAAAGAAAAGACCAAGATAGGTTCTGGGATGGTGGTATGATCCGGGGACCTAAGCCCGGTGAGCGCGCCAGAATCAGCTAAGATATGTTCTGGGATGGTGGTATGATCCGGGGACCTAAGCCCGGTGAGCGCGCCAGAATCAACTAAGATATGTTCTGGGATGGTGATATGATCCGGGGACCTAAGCCCGGTGAGCGCGCCAGAATCAACTAAGATATGTTCTGGGATGGTGGTATGATCTGGGGACCTAAGCCCGGTGAGCGCGCCAGAATCAACTAAGATATGTTCTGGGATGGTGGTATGATCTGGGGACCTAAGCCCGGTGAGCGCCCCAGAATAAAGGGGGGCTCCGGTCCTAAGTTCGGATCCCTACCAACCTAGCGCTAGGGTAGTTGTCTGATCAACAACTTATGTTAAGGTATTGCTAAGTGTAACTAGATCACCACAATAGTAGGTTTATAAGTACGCATACAAGTATGTTCAAGTCATGTTCATGATTATGCCTATGTTTATGTTTATGTTGCACTAGCTCTACATGTTTAGCATTTCAGCATGTCCTGTTTCTTTTAGTAGTAGATGAACATGAGTAGTCTTCAGTAAGTAATCAGTTAGATCATGTTATGGATGTATGTACATGCATATCGAGATTTTGTGAGTTAGATAGCGCTTACTAAGCAATTTTGCTTATAGATACTATTTCCTCTTACTGCAGATCAAAGAAAGGAAAAGCTATAGGAAAGGAAGGCGACAAGGAGATGCAAGAGAAGTGTGTGATGTCTGGACTATGGAGAGATCTGGGAATTGCTAAGAATTTATTAAGATTGCTTCCGCTAAATTGTTAAGAGAACTTAGAACTTGTACTTGTAAATCTTTGGTTCGTTTTATCGTGCATTGCTAGAGTTGCTTCTTTTAGTATCATGATTTCTTTTGTTTTTGACATATATAAACTGCGTGGTGGTTGATGCATGTTCCAGCCGCCTGTGGCTGAAGTATACTATGTATGTATTAACGTTTATGGTCACCGGTACAGGGGAGATTCTGTCGAAATTTTTCGGTAGGGTTTCCTTGTGATTTTAATCATACCGGTTAAGTAGAATTAGTAGTTAAGTAACGGTCACTCTTAGGTAGTAGTAGTAGCAAGAAGGGTGGTCGTTACAGTTGTTATCTAACATGTTGAATGAGTGTTTCAGGAAAGTCCTAACTGCGGTTAGGCAGTTGAAAACCCTAGGGGGTGGTAACCCTAGGTCCTAGGGGGCGGTAACCCTAGGTGGAGAAAAGTCCTAGCTGCGGTTAGGCAAAGGGAAAAACCCTAGGGGGTGGTAACCCTAGGTCATAGGGGGTGGTAACCCTATGCGGAAAGTCTTGGCAGGTCGATGGTTTCAAGCAAAAGTCTTAGGGGGTGGTAACCCTAGGTGGAAAGTCATGGTATCGCGAACCAGGTGAAAGACTGGACTAGCCGGGAAGCGGATGTCCAGCAGAAAGTCCGAAAGCGTCGAGTGCTGAGCAAAAGTCCAGTCGATCTGGAGGATCGCACTGGCAGCATGTAAATCTCCTGAGTGGAGTAGGTGAGGACGCGTTCCCCGTAGAGGGAACAGTAGGCGTCGGGTCGACCTAGGGTTTCCGGTCGGAAATCCGAAGTCAGACCCGGACAGTCCGGAGACTGTCATAATATTCCTAATCATATTTATACTGTTGTTTTATGCTAACTTTGTATTGTAGGATATTGTTTGGGACTAACATATCTTGCAGGTACAAAATAATGATGTTTTCCTCGGATGAACAGTGTCCGAGGCGCCTCCATGGAGCTTGGAGGCGCCTCAGGTGCAAAACCTGAAGCTGGCTGTAACGCCCGAAAATTCTCGAAACTGCATTATAAATATTCTACGATTTTTCTGGAATTTTTAGATATTTTTCCGGAATTTTCCGAGTAGCGGAAGCAGCAAAAATAAATAGAACCGCAAAATAGCTTAGGCGGGAATTGAACCCGAGACCTATGGTTTAGGGGTAATGTTAGTAACCGGTTGAACCCAGCAGGGCCGTGATGAGAGAAAGGAGAACTAAATATAATTATAATTGAGTGGGGCCAAAATACCCACTTATTATAAATAGGAAACTTAAAGAGGGTTTGGTTTATTTTATTTTGGTTCGGTACATCCTTCTCCACCGAAACCCTCTCACGCCACCTCTCCCTTTTCTTCCTCCTTCTTTCGGCGCCACACCAAGGAAGACCTAGGGTTCTTTCTCTAGGGCCCCAAGGACACTTTCCGGCGACGATTTCGACACGAGGGCACACTCCTTCGCGAGAGGAACGCATAGACGCGAGAAGTTTCTCGAAAGGGTCATCTCCACCGGAATTCTAGCAAATAGAATCGTAAGAAATTACGAACCGGAGGTAAGAAACCCCTCACCTACAGTATAATAGCTACCGTGTGATTTTTCTGTGCATTAGTTTAGTTATATGCATATGTTTTCGACACATAGGGTGTATTTAACCCTCCTCGCAGGTTTAGGGATTTAGTGAGTACCTTTAGATGGGCCGGACACATCTTTTCTCCTTCAGTTGGAGGTTTAGATGCTGTTGGGTGCCTAAAGGTAGTCTCCCTAATAGAGAGGGGAGTTAAAGCGCACTAGGTGTTCGATTAAATGACCAGCTTAGAAAAGAATGCAACTTAGGCATTTTTATTAGCACGGTTGAATGCATTAGAAGCATCTAAATTAGTAAATCAGTTTATTCTAGCTTATATGGGACTACGGTCCAATGGGAGGGCTCCCACAGTCGCCTCTAGGTTCAGACAACCTAGCTCTAGGTTCAGATAACCTAGAAAGAGCAATTTAGAACAGTTTAGCTATACTCAGTATTTTACTTTTCAGTTGGCACTGTACTGGATTAGATATCCATTGGGCTGGGCTCCCATAGTCGGTCCCTAGGTTTAGATAACCTAGTAGCTCTACTAAATTCGGGACTTGCAACCCCGGGTCTAGTTAGAGATGCGCGCATAGCACGTACAGTTGTCGGGCCCCTCAGCAGCATGTTTAGTATTTTCACTTATTATATGTATACGGTTTTCAACCTTTCACAAATTAGTTCATGAATTCAGTACAGTTCTAGCAGTAGCTCAGTATTAGCGTAGCTCAGTTCTTAGTATCAGCTTAGTTTTTCCCTGTGAATATGCATGATGACTTTATGTTCAGCTTTAGATATGCCATGATTGTATGTTTATATGTCATGCCATGCTCAGTTTATTCAGTATATCCGGCATATGTTTTAATCAACATGATTTAAAATCATATTTGCATCGTTACATGTTTTGTGAGGTAGATGGTTTCTTACTAAGCTTTTTAGCTTATAGATACTACTTTTCTTATACTGCAGATAAAGGTAAAGGAAAAGTGGATCAATAGCGGAGGCTGGAGGGCAATGCTATCAAAATGTGTGTGGGCAGGAGTTGGAATAAAGATCTTTGGGATCTAAACAGTTTTACTTCAGTATTAGCACTTTGCGTTTTTAGTTTTCATTATTCAGTTTTGATTGTTAAGTGTTATGAGATAGTAAACCATGCACTATGTAGTATGCCAGGTTTAGAATGTTAGTAGTTTTATATTAGTGTGATTTGCATTGGTTTAGAGTTGTTGTGTGAGGTTTTGTCACGCCAAAGTGCTGAAATCAGATTCCCGGGCGAAATCAGAACTCTGATCGGTCTCCAGACCGATCAGGGCCTGAGCAGTGCCACTGGATCGGTCAGCCGACCGATCCAGACAGATACAGTATGCTACTGTATCCTCCTGGATCGGTCAGCCGACCGACCCAGCACGATACAGTAGCGTTCCAGGAGAGTTTCAGGTGCCTGGATCGGTCAGCCGACCAATCCAGACATACCTGGATCGGTCTGCCGACCGATCCAGCCACACCTGGATCGGTCTGCCGACCGATCCAGTTGGGAACAGAACGACCGCAGCTCCGATCGATCTGTGGATCAATCGACAGGTCTGTAGGTAGTTGGAAAGTTTAGTTTCTAGTCCCTAGCTCAGTTGGGATGTTCAGTTTCCCCTCCTTAGCATGTGTACACCAGCAAAGAAGGTCTTTAGACCTTTCTTATCGGTTGTATCCGTCCTTAGTAGAGTAAAATTTTAATTAGCCCAGCTTTCCGCACAGTATAGTTTAGCATAAATTGTAGCGACCGGCCTTACAGCCAGTACCCAGAAGGTGGGTCGTTACACTGGCTGCGAAGTGGAGCTGAAGGCGCCTTCATAGGGATTGAAGGCGCCTTGGACCATTGAAGGCGCCTTGGAGCTTTGATGAAGGCGCCTTCAGGTTAGGATAAGCAGCAGTCAGCGGAGGTTATCACAGCGCAGGAACAGGGATAAATTTTGGGGTTCAAGGTGCCTTGACTGGCACTGGAGGCGCCTTGAACGTCCAATAAAAGGACATCTCGACCAGCAGCTTGATATATCTTCTTCCAAGTGAACTATCTGCTACAAGCTGCCTACGAGACGATCCCGAAGTGCTACAACGACACCCCGACAACCCGGAGCTTTAGATTTAGTCCTTTGTTGTCGGTATAATCTTTTTACTGCTTTAAATTGTAATTAGTTTGTAATAGTTTTTATGAGCTTATAGTTGTTGCCCACGGAAAGTGATCAAGGATCGCGGGCCTTCGAGTAGGAGTCGATCAAGGCTCCGAACGAAGTAAATCCTCCAGTGTTCTTGTGTGCTTGCTTTTATTCCGCTGCTTTATTTACTCTAACGCTGTTTGCGATTCCGATACGTGCGAAATAGCCGCGAGCGCTATTCACCCCCCTCTAGCGCGTCTCGATCCAACAATTGGTATCAGAGCGGGGTCGCTTTGAACTGGTGCAACCACCATTCAAGCATTTTTCGTGGCTTTGTCGTTTGTATAGGGTAAAAATAAAACGAAAAATTATTTGGCCTTTCGTTTTTTCCCTTCAAAATTATTTTCGAAAAATTCATTTTCATCCTTTCACGGTTTATTAGTATTGATAAAATATTGAATTTGGCAAAATTTGAAATAATATTTTTTAAATATTTTTTAATAATATTTTATTATTATTTTATTATTTTTTCTCGAATCTCGTAAATTTCTATTTCTATCCTTCTACCACACTACTAATCCAGGATTAAGTCCTGGGACAAGTTTTTTGCTCACTTTTTCGTGCAAGATTCAATGGCTCTCCAAGAAGACTATAGCACCACTCGTCCACCGCTTTTCTCTGGCAAAAACTTCGGCTACTGGAAAGGCCGAATGGAGTCGTACCTACAAACCGAGTTCGATGTCTGGATGATCACCAAGACCGGGCTCGAAATACCAACTGACGGCGCCGGCATGCCACTACCGTACGAGAACTGGGACGCGAACCTTATCAAAAAAGTAGAAGCAAATGCAAAAGCAACGTATACACTACAATGCGGCTTAACGAATAAGGAGCTGAATCGCGTCGGCCCATTCTCAAGCACCAAGGAACTGTGGGAGAATCTGATTCAGTTACACGAAGGTACCCAAGTAAGTAAGCATAATTTAATAAACAATTTATTTGAATTAGATGAACAGTATGACACTACTTCGGTCGAGGAAGGTATTACGTTGGTTGTAGGTACAAGCAAGACAGAGGAAGCTAGAAAGAAATAGATGATGAAGGCAACATGGTCTGAATCTTCAGACAAATCAGAGACTGACGAAGAAGAAGTGACAAGCTTCCTCGCATTACCAGTACTAGCATCTGTGGCGGAAACTGAGTCCGAATACGAGACAGATACCGAAAGTGAATCTGGAACCGAGTCCGAGCGAAGCCACGGATCCGTATCCGTTTCCGAAGGTTCTAAACCCACTGTAAGTTCTTTAATTTCTAGTATTTGCTTAGATAATTCAGAAAATTTAGTTCCTTACTTACTAAAAAAGTTGGCTAAATCTAACGTCCGAGTCAAGTCACTCCAAAAGGAGGTAACAACCCTTAAGGAAGTGACTAACTCGAGTCCTTTAACTGAGCCAGTTCAAATTGGAAATTCAACCCAAGTCCAACAACTTGAGGAAGAAAATTCCAATTTGAAAACTCAAGTTAAAGAACTCAAGAACATGTTGGAACAGTTTACTTTGGGTTCCAAAAATCTGGATCTGATTCTTGGAAAACAGCGAGCCGTTTACAACAAATCCGGACTTGGATTTAAAACTAAAAGAAAATACAAATCATATTTATCATTAGTAAATAGAAATAATAAAAATGTAGTCCAAGCATGGGTACCTAAGTCCAACTTGGTCAATCAAGTTGGACTTGGTCAATATTGGGTCCCCAAGGATCAAGTCTATTACCTTGATAGACCTTATCGAGGCTATGATCCAGGGGGAGCAAAAAGAAAAACGATATTAATAAAACGAACATAATTAAATTCAAAATTCAAAAATCAAAATCAAATTAAAAATTCGAAATTAAATCATAAATTCAAAATATAGATGGAGGATCCAGAATAGCCGGCACCCCCCACTGAACTACCCGACAGGGTAACTGAACTTAATCTACCCGAAATGGGTAAAACAAGAGTAGATTACCCGGCAGGGTAATTAAGGTTAGACTAAAATGGGCTAAGTTTAACTTGACCCACAGTACTGGTGAAATTTTTGGATGATAGTACGTTAGGGAAGCTTGGACATCGCATGTCTAGGAAGATATGGCTTCGACCTGGTGTATTTGACCAAGTGGAACTGACCGAAGCTACCCTTAAATGGATCCTAACTAGTTAGACCAAGGATTAATATTAAGTTCAATGGGTAGGACTATTTGGGAAACCTCGAAGGCATGGTTACTTTAATGAGCTCCTTGTGACTCACCATAGCCCAGAAGTTTATCCAAAGAATGCTTACTTGTTGAACCCAAAGCTAAACCTGAATCTAACGCAAAGTTAAACCAGACCCTTAAATTTCACAATAATTCATCTCACAACAATTATAGGGTTTCCTGATTGACAATCTAGATTGGGTGAGATGACTAAGAAATCAAATTATGAAAATTGACTTGAACTTAAATCAAGTTAATTAACAATTAAATTATCTTTAATTAACTTGAATTATTTTCAAAACTTATTTTCAAAATCATTTCAAAATCTTTTCAAAATCATTTTAAAATATTTTCAAAACTTATTTTCAAAATGTTTTCAAAATCATTTCAAAATCATTTTCAAAACTTATTTTCAAAATCATTTTCAAAACTTATTTTCAAAATCATTTCAAAATCAATTTCAAAACTTATTTTCAAAATCATTTCAAAATCTTTTCAACTTAATTTCAAAATCTTTTCAAAACTTAATTTCAAAATCATTTTAAAAATCTTTTCAAAATCTTTTCAAAACTTAATTTCAAAATCTTTTCAACTTAATTTCAAAACCTTTTCAACTTAATTTCAAAATCTTTTCAAAACTTAATTTCAAAATCTTTTCAAAATTAATTTCAAAATCATTTTAAAAATCTTTTCAAAATCATTTTAAAATCGTTTCAAAACTTAATTTCAAAATCTTTTCAAAACTTAATTTCAAAATCTTTTCAAAACTTAATTTCAAAATCTTTTCAAAACTTAATTTCAAAATTATTTCAAAATCTTTACAAAACTAAATTTCAAAATAATTTCAAAATCTTTTCAAAATTTAATTTCAAAATCATTTCAAAATTTAATTTCAAAATCATTTTGAATTTTTTTTAAAAAACTTAATTTCAAAATCATTTTAAAAATCTTTGCAAAACTAAAATCTTTTAAAACTTCATTTCAAAATTATTTGAAATTCAAAACTTATGTTTTATATCAACTGTAAAGACAACGCCATCTCACGTTCACTCAAATGCTAAACATGCTTGTTAATCTAGATTAAGTGAGATGGAAAATTAGGAAAATAGTTTTTTTAACCTCTCATGCTTGAACTCCTGAACTCAAAAATTTATTAAGGCATTAATTAAGGGGGAGTGATTTTAAGTCGGTTTTAAAATTATTTTTTCTTTAAAATTTTTTGACTTGACCTCAAAATTAAAAACTATTTTTGGCATATCTTCGAAAATTCAAGTTATTTTTTAGCTTTAAAATTAAAATTATTGATGACCTGACTCTAAAATTATAACTCCTCTAGAAGCTAAATGTTTTTAAAGCTAAGTACTTAATTAAGTTTTCTCTAACTAAACTTAGTTAAATTATTTTCTCAACGCAATCATGTTTAAGTTGAAAACATAGCTAAGTATTTTCAAAGTTAGCTAAATATTTTTTCAAAAACATTTAGCTAAGTACAATTGTTTTCAAATGCTAAGTTCTGCTGAAAATGCTAAGTATTTTCCAAAGCATTCTCAAGATTTCATCAAAACAGTTTGTTTTGAAAAACTAAATCTTTTTAAGGTTAAATACTTAACAAAACTATTATCCTCATAAGTTTAGCTAAGTCCTTGATAAAAGTATTTTAAAAAGTAAAACTCTTAGCTGATCAATTTCATTAGCTAAACTCCCTCTTTAAAAAACTAAGAATTTAAAGTGTTGTGATATCACAAAAATTTGCTTAGTTACTTGTTGAAGACAAAAATAACCTTATCTCAGCTAAATGTATCTCTCAAACAAAAAGAAATTGAAATATTAAGATTAAGCATGTTTGATCTTTAGGGCTCTTATACCTCTTAAAAGTCAAGTTATTTAACTTGACTCATGCTTGGACTTAAGGACCAACTAAATAAATAACCTAAATTAAAATATTAGCTACTCTCTCTCTTCAACCTAAAAATTAACAAGTTCTTTTTCAAAAATAAGTACTATTTTATTCAAAATTAAGCTAAGTCCCTTTTCACTTAAGCTATATTTTCAAAATTCAATGTTTCCAAAAGGCATAGCTAAGTGATTCATAGAGCAACTTTCAATTTTTTTTCAAAAAGGCTTAGCCAATCTTGAAACATAACTTTATAAATTCTTACTAAGATATTTTCTAAGTTATCATTCAGATAATTTTACAAAATTTTAACTCAGTGCTTTCAAAATTTTAGGTGAAAATTTATTTTTCAACTTAGCACTTATCCTATTTTTTTCATAATCTAATTTACTTTTTAAAAAAGAAAAATTGAAAATTATTTTCAACTGGCTTATTTTTTGATAAATGGCAAAGGGGGAGAGTAGGAAATTCAAAAGTAAAGTAAAAATTCAAAAAGGAAACCCTGTATTAAGGGGGAGCTTCACAAAAGTTTAAGTGTTAGCTTAAGTTAGGCATTCATTTGAATTTATATACTTAAGCTTGCTCACTTAAAACTTTTTAATATACTTATGCATTGGTTTTACTTAACTTTGAATTTGGGCTGCCATAATCAAAAAGGGGGAGATTGTTGGTGCGGGAAGCATCCGACGATCGAACCTGAGTTTTGATAATGACAAAGGATTCAAAGTTAAGGGTTGTTGTTATCTAACATGTTGAATGAGTGTTTCAGGAAAGTCCTAACTGCTGTTAGGCAGGTGAAAACCCTAGGGGTGATTGTAACGACCCAATTTTCCTTATTTCGAGTTCCAAATGTCCATAAAAATATTTGGAAATGCTTTTAAAATATTCTAGAGATTTTTATAAATTTTTAGAGTATTTTTATATAATTTTTGGAGTTCATTTGGTATTTTTACCAAGAGGAAGAAGTTTTAAAAAAAATAAAAATAAATATGTTGAAGCTAGGTCTCGAACCCGAACCCGTGACCTCGGGTCAGACACGACCCAACCGGACGCAGCTCGACCAGCTGAGCCAGCGAGTTTTTATTAATTATATATGGAGCAATATGTATATAAGTAGTAGTTAGGAATAAGAATAAATAGGAAGGAAAATAGTGGCAGCCGAGACTCGAATCCGCGAGCCCTGACTTAGTTAAAGCGCAGCCAACCAACCGGTCTACAAAAGCTTTGTTAATTATATAGGAGGTGGAATATATTTAAGCTATAGTTAGAGCGTTTTGAATAAAAGGGGAATAAAAGTGCGCGGCTGGGATTCGAACCCATGAGCTGGGCTTTAAGCAAAACCAACCCAAACCAGCTGAGCTACAAGATTCTTATTAACCATATAAGGGAAGAATTAAGTTATAGCATAGTTTTGGATTTAACCCTAATATATTAAAGGGAATTAGGTTTTGATTTTTCCAAAAACCAAACATTTTCTCCCGAATCTCCTCTCCTCTCACGCGCGGCGCAGCGATTTGCTCCTGCTCGGGCTAGTTTTCATTCGCGGGTGGTTGTCTCGACAGAGGAGAACTTGGGAGCACGAAGGGATCGTCGGGAAAAGTAGCTACCCGAACCCTAGAAGCTTCCTTTCCTTCTCTCCGGTTGTAAGTGCAAGAAACCCTAGGTAAGTACTACTCACCTGCGGTAGGAGTTGCTCCGAGCTTCGATTTGATTTCTTTGCTTTCGGATTTTGCTGTGTCGAGTGGAATCATATGCTAGGGTTTTCTTTTATGCTATGTTTATCTAGCCGAATTGTTAAGGTTAAGTTTGTTATGCCGAATTTATTGTGCTAGGGATATAGTTTCTCTTGTTTGGATCATGTGTGCAGAAATTTAGGGATTAAGGAAAACTTCCGAGATTTGTTTCCTTCCTATTATCTCTGCCGTAGCATTCTATAGCATGCTTAGAGAGTTCTATATGAGGTTCGCTTATTTCTTTTTAATGTGGCAGTAGCATGCTTTAGGAATTGATTGCTTGAAGTTTAAGAGTAATTCCCAAGAATTGTTTCCTCTGCCTTATTTCTGTTGAAGCATGTTTAAGGAATCCAGATTTTCTGTTCAATGGGTTTTTTTTATGCATGCATGAACCCTAGAAGTTTCTAAGAGTTTGTTAGGAGTTTCCTTAAATCGTTAGGGAAATTTATGGATTGATTCTTTTGTTATAGCTAGAATCGTTCCTTCTCGTTATTGCTGGAGTTGCTTCTTCTTGAATCGGTTCTGTTCCTTACCGTTAGTGTTATGCAAGTGAATGAACATTGATCCTTCTTCTTGATCTGAACCCTAGTTTTTAGTTGGGGATTAGTTCCTTCTTATTTAGCTTCAGTTTTAGTTAGCTTTTAGTGCTACTCTAACATGTGTTCCAGATCCCTTGATTAGCATTTCAGTTTTCAGCCTTTAGTTGTTTACAGTTTCAGATTTAGCCTTGTCGTCGATTTAGTAGCATGAGCAGCCCTGCCTTTTAGCATATAAGTATCTATTTTATGCTATTCTTACAAGCATGGATAGCATATTAAAGAAGCCTGAAGTTGTATTCTTTTGCTTTAGTTATGGCATGTTTAGAAAGTTTGAAGTAGCATTCTGTTGCCTATTTTATAGCACGTTAAAGAAGCCTGAAGTTGCATTCTTTTGCTTTATTTATAGCATGTTTAGGAAGTTTAAAGTAGCATTTAGTTGTGTATTTCACAGCATGTTTAGGAAATCTAAATAAGCTCTCTTTCGGTTTATTTTACAGCATGTTTAGAAAGTCCAAGTTAGTTTTCTTTTGCTCTATCTTACAGCATGTTTAGTAAGTCCAAGTTGGTTTATTTTGCCCTACTTTACATCATGTTTAGAAAGTCCAAATTAGTTTCTTTTGCTCCATTTTGTAGCATGATTAGCAAGATCAAATTAGTTTTTTTTTGCTCTACTTTGTAGCATGATTAGTGAGGTTAGATTAGTTTCCTTTTTGCTTTTATCACAACATGTTTTAAAAGTTCAAACTAGCTCTCTTTTGCTCTATTCTAGAGCATGATTAGTAAGTTCAGATGTGCTTTCTTTTCCTTTGTTTTACAGCATGTTTAGAAAGTTTAGATTTGCTTTTCTGTTGCTTTGTTTTATAACATGCTTAGAGAGAGTCTAGATTTGTTTCCCTTGTATTGTTTTTATATAGCATGCTTAGTTAATTGTAATCCTACACTTGTTAGGTATATCTAAAGGATTCCAATAAACTCTAATAAAGGATTATGAGAAAACTGAGTAAAAAGAAAAAAAGACCAAGGCCTAGTTAAAAAGAGATAACAAGTAAACTAAAGTAAGAGGCTAGTACCCGACTTCCAAGGTTGACGTTAAACAAATCCAGGTGACCAATTCCGAGGTCTTGGCCCTGGTAAGACCGAGGTCTTTATCCTCATAGGGTTGGAGGCTCGCTACCCCAGTCACTATTAGAGAGCGCGCAAAACAAAGATGGTACTAAGCCTGGGCTCAAAGAAGAAAAGAAAAAGAAGAAGAAGAAAAGAAAAGTTAAGAAAAAAGAAGAAAGAAAGAAGAAGAAAGTAAAAGATAGAAATTAAAAGATTAATTTCTATTACAAGGATATATAAGAAAATATAATAAGTTTTATGCTTAGAATAAATAAAAAGTTAGTTTCTTTAATTCTAAGCTTACAGTGTTCATTTCTTATTATCCTGTTAGATAGTGAGCATGTTTAGTATTTAGTTTCATTTTCTGTATACCATGAGCACATGCAGATTTGCTTTAGCATTTCAGTTTCAGTATTATTGCATTATTTTTATGCACTTCGAGTTTTTGTGAGATAGATTAGTACTTACTAAGCGTTTCGCTTATAGATCTTTTGTTTTCTTTCCTCCTACCGCAGATAAAGGAAAAGCTAAGATATGAAGGGAGGTGACAGGGTGGTGGTGATGATGAATGTGTGTAGTGATTGGACTATGGAGAGATCCAGAGAGTGCTAGCAAACTTGCAGGACCTAATGATTAGAGTTTATGCTTTAGTTCTGTTCTTTAAATACTGTTATGAAGTTTGTGTGATTGTGATTGAGTTTGATTCGTATTGTAGCTTATTTATGTCCTATTCTGGGAGTTGTGTTTAGTTCTTGTTGCTAGTCTAGTCTTTTTGTCATAGTATAAATTTATTACTGCGTGGTTGTGGAAAAATATGTTCCAGCCGTCTATGGCTGCGTATACTATGTTTGTATTATAGATTTGGTCACCGGTACAGGGGAGACTCTGCCGAAATTTTTCGGTAGGGTTTCCATGTGATATTTAATCATACCGCTTAAGTAGAGTTAGTAGTTAAGTAACGGTCATCCTTAGAGAGTAGTAGTAGTAAGAAGGGTGGGTTGTTACAGTGGTAACCCTAGGTCCTAGGGGGCGGTAACCCTAGGTGGAGAAAAGTCCTAGCTGCGGTTAGGCAAAGGGAAAAACCCTAGGGGGTGGTAACCCTAGGTCATAGGGGGTGGTAACCCTATGCGGAAAGTCTTGGCATGTCGATGGCTTCAGGCAAAAGTCCTAGGGGGTGGTAACCCTAGGTGGAAAGTCCTGGTGTCGCGAACCAGGTGAAAGACTGGACTAGCCGGGAAGCGGATGTCCAGCAGAAAGTCTGGAAGCGTCGAGTGCTAAGCAAAAGTCCAGTCGATCTGGAGGATCGCACTGGCAGCAGGTAAATCTCCTGAGTGGAGTAGGTGAGGATGCGTTCCCCGTAGAGGGTCGACCTAGGGTTTCCGGTCGGAAATCCGAAGTCAGACCCGGACAGTCCGGAGACTGTCATAATATTCCTTATCATATTTATACTGTTGTTTTATGCTAACTTTGTGTTGCAGGATATTGTTTGGGACTAACATATCTTGCAGGTACAAAATAATGATGTTTTCCTCGGATGAACAGTGTCCGAGGCGCCTCCATGGAGCTTGGAGGCGCCTCAGGTGCAAAACCTGAAGCTGGCTGTGAAGTGGAGCTGAAGGCGCCTTCATAGGGATTGAAGGCGCCTTGGACCATTGAAGGCGCCTTGGAGCTTTGATGAAGGCGCCTTCAGGTTAGGATAAGCAGCAGTCAGTGGAGGTTATCACAGCGCAGGAATAGGGATAAATTTTGGGGTTCAAGGCGCCTTGATTGGCACTGGAGGCGCCTTGAACGTCCAATAAAAGGACATCTCGACCAGCAGCTTGATATATCTTCTTCCAAGTGAACTATCTGCTACAAGCTGCCTATGAGACGATCCCGAAGTGCTGCAACGACACCCCGACAACCCGGAGCTTTAGATTTAGTCCTTTGTTGTCGGTATAATCTTTTTACTACTTTGAATTGTAATTAGTTTGTAATAGTTTTTACGAGCTTATAGTTGTTGCTCACGGAAAGCGATCAAGGATCGCGGGCCTTCGAGTAGGAGTCGATCAAGGCTCCGAACGAAGTAAATCCTCCTGTGTTCTTATGTGCTTGCTTTTATTCCGCTGCTTTATTTACTCTAACGTTGTTTGCGATTCCGATACGTGCGAAATAGCCGCGAGCACTATTCACCCCCCCTCTAGCGCGTCTCGATCCAACACAAGTTAACTTGAGTAACTCGACTAATCAAGTTCAAGTTGGAACTTCGACTCAAGTTACAAAACTTGAGGAAGAAAATTCCAACTTGAAAAGACAAGTCGAGCAACTCAAGGAAATGTTGGAAAAGTTCGAACTGGGATCCAAGTGTCTAAATATGGTACTTGGGTCGCAACAAGCCGTATACAACAAATCAGGACTTGGCTACAACCCTAAACAAATAAACAAATCATATTTGTCTTTAATTAGTCAAAAAGTTAGAAGTCAAGTCCAAGCATGGGTCCAAACAAAATTTTTAATCAAACAAATTGAACCAAATCTATACTTGGTCCCTAAGAGTCAAATCTATTACTTAGATAGACCTTATCTAAGCTATGACTCAGGGGGAGCAAGTAGAAAAATAATACAACCAACTTGATTAACCAAACTCAATACTTAGGACTAGGTTTATTTTTTCTTAGAACGGTTAGATGAAAAAGGTTTACCAAACCCTATAACATAGCATCAGAATGGATTGGGATGATAGTACGTCGAGGAAGCTTTGTCGAAGGCATGTCTAGGCTGAATATGGAATTCTACCTGGTGTACTAGACTTAGTGGATCTGACCGAAGCTACCCCAATCAAACATGGGCTAGTTAGATCAAAATTTAGTATTAAGTTTTTTGGGCGGGAACAGTTTGGAAAGCCTTCAGCAAGTGGTCTAATGATATCCAAGTAGGCAGTATGCCTCGCCACTGAACTGAAAGCTTATCCTTAGGACGACTGCTTGATTAACCCAAAGCTAAGTTTAAATCTAACATGGGTTCAAAAACCTTTCTCGAATAATTAATTATCAAACCTAACTCAAACATAAATTCATAATTAATTATCAAACCTAATTCAAACTTAAATTCAAAATTAATTATCAAACCTAATTCAAACTTAAATTCATAATTAATTATTAAACTTTAATTCAAACTTAAATTCAAAATTAATCATCAAACCTAATTAAAACTTAAATTCATAATTAATTATCAAACTTTTAATTCAAAATTAATTATCAAACATAATTCAAACTTAAATTCAAAATTAATGTAACAACCCAAATTTCTCCATTTTGAGTCCCAAAAGTAATTTAAAAATATTTGGGAATGCTTTTAAAATATTCTAGAGATTTTTAAAAAATTTTAGAGTATTTTTATGCAATTTTTGGAGGTAGTTTAGTATTTTTACTAAACGAAGGAAGTTTTGACAAAAATTGTCAAAGCCGAGATTCGAACCGTGAACCTCGGACCTAAACCGAACCTTAACCAGCCAGCCAACTGGTCTGCGACCCTTTTGTGAAAATATATGGAATGACATATTTATAAGAAGTAGTTAGGAATGTTTAAAATAGATCGAAATAAAAGTGCACGACTAGGGGTGGAAAGTCCTAGTGAGTAACGGCACGACCAAGGGTCGTCGGTCGACGACATAAGAGGTCGCCAAATGGGCCGACGACATAAGGGTCGCCAGTTGGGCCACCACAAGGGCCGCCCAAGAGGCCAAGAGGGTCGGGTCGTTACATTATCTGCCTTGTAAGCTAGCATATATCTCTAGTCCTTCTAAGGTACTTCAATATATGCTTTACGCAGACCAATGTCCTTGTCCAGAGTTGCTTTGATATCTGCTAACCATGCCCATGGCAAAATAGATATCTAGTCTCATACATAGCATTGCATACATTAGACTTCCTACAGCCGAAGCATAAAGAACTGCCTTCATGTCCTTTATTTCCTTTGATGTCTTCTGAGACATCTCTTTAGATAAAGCTACTCCATGCTGAAAAGGTAAGAAACCTTTCTTGGAGTTTTACATGCTAAAATGAGTATGATGTAACGACCACCCTTCTTACTACTACTACTACTCTCTAAGAGTGACCGTTACTTATCTACTACTCTACTTAACCGGTTTATTAAAAATCTCTAGGAAAACTCTACCGAAAAATTTCGGCAGAGTCTCCTCTGTACCGGTGACCCCAAACTGGGATACAAACACTATATACACAGCCACAGGCGGCTGGAACATATTTTTCACAACCACGCAGAAATAATAACACGACACTAAAAAGAAACTATTCTAGCAATAGAAAACTATATAGCTCCAACAATAGGAAATAACTCAACTAACAATGCGGAATAGACTCAATTAATCAACATAGACAAAGGAAACAACTAATACAATCTCTATCAACTTAATAACTGAAAGAAAACTCAAAGGAGTCTTGACAGTTTCCTTAGCAAACTCATGATCTCTCCATAGTCCTGGCATCACACACCTTCATCACCACCACCTTGCATAAAGCTTAGTGAGCGCTATCTACTCACAAAAACTCGATATGCATGTATATAAATAAAAACATGCTAAAACTGAATGCTAACATGTAAAGCTACTCATGCTCATAAATAGCAAAGGAATCAAACTAACTGAAATACTAATCATGTATAGCTAATCATGCTCATAATCCAATAAAGGAATCATACTAACTGAAATACTAAACATGTATAGCTAATCATGCTCATAATCCAATAAAGGAAGCATACTAACTGAAATACTAAACATGTAAAGCTACTAAACTTGTAAAGCTACTCATGCTCACAAGAATAATATACTAACTGCATGCTGAAAGCAAATAAAGCTAAACATGCTGAATAATCTAGTAGCAAGGAAACAATTGAAACTACTACTGCATGCTTACTAAGAACAGCAAGTAAGTATAACTAACCGAAATACTAACATGTGAAGCTAGTCATGCTCATAAATAGCAGTAGAAAGTCTCAATGGCATGCTAATATAAAAGAACTAACTTGCTGAATTTTTAGAGATAGAAGTGACTATCTTGCTGAAATAAAACTAAGACAGTTAACTTGCTGAAATTGAAACAAAAGAACTATCTTGCTGATTTCTGAACTTAAATTAAGTTTATTTCTTTTGTTCCAAAAGCTTATATATATATGTATATATATATACTTCAAAATAGATAATAAACCGGCATTGTACCACTTAGCGAGCATTCTTAATAAGAATCGAGGTAGCTAATCCCGAAACTACTAAGATACTTCTAGGCCTTGTGCCTAGGGGCAACTTGGAGCCCATCCTTTAGGCCATGTGCCGGGACATGGAGCCCATCCCTTGGATCTTGTGTCCGGTACATGCCATTTAAAAGTAAAATACTTTTTATCTTTAAATACTTCTTATAATAAAATGCCTTGGCATTTAATAAGCACCTTGTGTGCCAAAATCTCTAAAGTCTTGAATTCAGGATTTTACTTAAGGCCTTAGCCTTTTCCCTTTCTTTTCTTTATCTTCCTTTTACTTGTTAATACTTCTAAAAGTATTTAATAGGATTCTTATTTTTCCATTAGAATAAATGGCTGTTCATGCTTGTTAAAATAGCAAATGGAAATAACTTTGAGCTTACTAATCATGCTATAAAATAGGACAAAGAAAGCAACTTTAAGCTTACTAATCATGCTATAAAATAGAGCAGAAGAAAGTAACTCTAAGCTTTCTAAACATGCTGTAAAATAGGGCAAAGAAAGCAACTTTAAGCTTACTAATCATGCTATAAAATAGAGCAGAAGAAAGTAACTCTAAGCTTTCTAAACATGCTGTAAAATAGGGCAAAGAAAGCAACTTTAAGCTTACTAATCATGCTATAAAATAGAGCAGAAGAAAGTAACTCTAAGCTTTCTAAACATGCTGTAAAATTTAAACAAACTATCTTATGTTCATTGCTTATTAAAATAGCAAATGAAACTAAAGATAAATCTACTCAACCAAAACCTGTTCAAAAACCAACAGCAGTAACGTTAGCAAGGAAGAATCAAAATTGGTTTGCTACAAATCCTGATAAATCATGATCAGAATGCACAATGGAATTGAGAGTGCAGTGACCAAGCTAGTATCACATTGAGAAAAGCTATCTACTCCAAGGGAAACATCTAAACCTACCATGACATTATATAGCACGATCATGCTAACTGTACAACAGAAAATTCAACAAAGAATTCAAAATTAAACCTCTAAATTCCAAAACTGTACATGCTTGTTAAACTACAAGGAAAACAAACTGAAAAGCTCTCTAAAAAGGTTGATCTAATTACAACCGAGACTAGGGTTTTGCAGCCACCTACTCATGGAATTTGCTGTAGCATGAAACAAACCCGAAATCTGTAAGGCAACAAGTTGATCCAATCGATTCTGCCCACTAAGGTAACAACAGTTAATTATCTAAACATGAAATTCAAATCATAAGGCTGAGGAGTCTAATCCACATGCCTAATCCTTCACGTTCTTAATCTGGAATCCCAAACTACCTAGAAGAAGTAGTACAAAACACAAAATTCGTGTAGAAATTTAAATCCTCAAATCACTGCAGAAATCTTCAAAGACAAAAACTCTTTCAAAAACCAATCGAAGGAAACCACTCCTACTGCAGGTGAGAAGCAACTCACCTTGGATTTCTTGGACTTACAGCCGAGATCGGCTTCTAGGGCTTGCAGAGACTTGAAATTTCTTCGATCTCTTCGTGTCTGCGTGCTCCCCTCGACGAGCCGGTCACGAATGTGTGAAGAGCTCTCGAAGAAAGGTGCTCGTCGGCCGCCGGATCGAAGCCCTAACGCCGCTGCGTTTTCGCCCGAGCAGAAGAGTCGCGCCGTCGCGTGAGAAGAAGAAAAGGGTTTTCGGCTCGGGAGAAAAGGAATTAGATCCTTTTAAAACTAGGGTTTCGATTATAACTATAGATTATATATATGTCGCTGCATATTTGATTAACACCGACCGCTAGCGCAGCTGGTCAGTTGGGTTTTGCTCGAAGCCACAGGTCTTGGCTTCGAACCCTCAGCCGCGCACTTTTAATTCCAATTTATTTTAAACGTTCCAACTATAGCTTAAATATATTTCGCTACATACCTGGTTAACAAAACCCGCGTAGCTCAGCTGGTTGGGCCGGTTTCTGCTTGGGCCGAGGAGCTGGGTTCGAACCCTTGCTTCTACAAACTTATTTTTCTTCTCTTTTATTTTATTTGTTCCGACTATAGCTTAAATCTATTTCTCTCCATATAATGTTAACAAAAACCGTGTAGCTCAGCTGGTTGGGTCGGTTTTGCTTGGGTCAGTCCGACCCGAGGTCGTGGGTTCGAATCTCACCTTCAACGTTTTTTTTTTAAACTTCTTTCTTTTTGTAACCCTACTAAACGACCTCCAAAAATTACGTAAAAATACTCTAAAAATTCCTAAAAATCTCTGGAATATTTTAAAAGTATTTCCAAATATTTTTATGGACTTTTAGAACTTGAAATAGGAAAAATTGGGTCGTTACAATTCCCCATACCTTATAAAAAGTTCGTCCTCGAACTTAGAACAATTCTGGATACTTCTGTCTCATACTGTCCTCACGCTCCCAAGTGATTTCCTCGTGCTTCTGGTTCTGCCAGACGACCTTCACTAGTGGCACTTCTTTGTTCCTTAGTCTCTTGACTGCTCTGTCCACTATCCGTGTAGGTCTGCACTGACTGAGGCTGAATCACTTGGCTCGGGTCGTGAAAACACTTCTTTAGCATGGAGACATGAAATACATCATGTATTGCTGACATGTCTTGTGGTAAGTCCAGCTTGTAAGCTACTTTCCCAATCCTTTCTGTGATCAGGTAAGGTCCTACATAACGAGGACTTAATTTGCCCTTCTTGCCAAATCTCATCACTCCCTTCATAGGAGCGACCTTGAGAAAGACTGAATCCCCTACTTGAAATTCAAGTGGCCTACGACGTGTGTCAGCATAACTCTTCTGTCTACTCTGGGCAGTCTCAATCCTTTGTCTGATCTTCGGATAGCCCGAGTAGTCTCATCTATCAACAAGTCTGAATGCCCAGCTCCACTTCCATCTCTCTTCTTTCACCTGCTTCTTGCCAGCAAATGGGTGATCTGCACTTCCCGCCATACAATGCCTCATAAGGAGCCATCTTGATGGTGGCCTGATAGATGTTGTTGTAGGCAAACTCAGCTAAGCATAGATACTTGCACCAACTTCCCTTGAAATCTAGTGCACAAGCTTTGAGCATATCTTCTAGGATGGAAAGCTGTGCTGAACTTGAGTTTGGTGTCTAGTGCATTCTGAACACACTCTCAAAAGTGAGAGGTGAAGCGCCCATCTCTATCGGAAACAATAGATTTAGGAACTCCGTGAAGTATGATCACCTCTTTAACATACAATTGTGCTAACCGCTCTATAGAGTGAGACACCACGATGGCTAGAAAACAGACTTGGTCAATCTGTCCACTATCACCCATATCGCATCATATCCATTTGTGGTTCTTGGGAGACCTACTATAAAGTCCATGGATATGTCTTCCCACTTCCACTCTGGTATTGGAAGAGGTTGTAGAACTCCTCCCGGTTTCTGGTGTTCTGCTTTGACCCTCTGACATGTCAGGCAGGTACTGACATATTTAGCTACATCTCTTTTGAGTCCAGACCACCAGAACCTCTGTTTCACGTCTTAGTACATCTTGGTAGAACCAGGATGCATGGAATAAGGTGTACTATGAGCTTCTTCTAAAATTTTCTTTCTCAGCTCTTCGTCATTGGGAACACAAAGGTGGCTCCCCTGATAAAGAATTCCACTGTCTGATACTCGAAACTCTAAATTTTCTTCTTTCTGTATCCCTTGCTTGATCTTTTAGATATCAGGATCTTCACTTTACTTCTTCTATATATCCTCAAGCAGGGTTGACTCTAGAGTCAATGCAGAGAGTTGCCCATAAATAATTTCCATTCCAAAATCTGACAACTCCTTCTGTAGTAGTAGGGCTAATGATGAGAAAGACATCAAGGATGCACTGGATTTTCTGCTTAGTGCATCTGCCACTTTGTTAGCTTTTCCTGGGTGTATCACTTTCTTTCACTTCCAACTGATGATACCCAGAGCACAGGTCTATTTTAGAGAACACTATTACCCTTTTTAGCTGATCATATAGATCATCTATTCTGGAATGAGGGTACTTGTCCCTAACTGCTACTTTGCTCAGCGCTCTAAAATCTATGCACATTAGCATGGATCCGTCTTTCTTCTTAACGAACAACTCTGGAGTTTCCCGGGGTGAATGACTAGGGCGGATGAAACCCTTGTCAAGTAACTCCTGAAATTGTTCTTATAACTCTTTTAACTCTACTAGAGAAATTTGGTACAGAGCTTTTGAAATTGGGCTGGCGTCAGGAACCAATTCAATTTTAAACTCCGCTTCTCTGTTGGGAGGTAGTTCGTAACTCTTCTAGAAATACCTCTGAATATTCACAGACTACCCGAACGTTTTCCTGCTTAGGTCTTTTTGTTATCTTTATCCTTCCAGTTCTGATTACTTGACTGGGGTCTCTGTTTCCCCACTGTCTTGTCTTCTATTTTGACTGGCTTGTGTTGCGTTTGTTGTGCCTTATTGTTGTTCAGATAGTGCTCACTAATGCCCTGCTGACCAGCTCTTCACCAATCTATGGTCGGTGAGTTTCACTACTCACATTAGGTGTTATTTCTGGTCTCAATATTAGGAGCATCAGTCTGACTCGTTCTTTCACTGTACTTACTAACTCTAGGCAAAGGTGAGCTAGCTTGTTAAATCTTTTAACCGCTTCTTCTACTGGTAGGTCACTTGGTCTAAATTCTATAAACTGCTCATAATGTTTATTGGTGATCCGTTGGCGGAAGAACTCTTAGTAAAACTCTATCTCAAAGTCAACCCAGCTCATCTGGTTGACTGCTCTCTTACTCTTAACTCGCTCCCACTACATACAAGCATCTCCAGATAGGCAGAAAGAAGCACACTTAATAGTATCAACCTTCTCGACTTCTGGTCAGTCAAGAAGCTCCATTGTGCTCTCAAATGTCTTGAACCAAGCCTGGGCATCCTGAGAAGTTTTCTGGTTTCAGCTTCACCCACTGGATGAGGTATGCTTCTTGTCTTCTAGGTGTTGTGGCGATTTCCAGGGCAACCGATGGGACTTCAATCACCACCGGGGTCTCCACATTAATGGTTGGGGAAGTGGGAGGAGTTGGCTTTGATTGGCCATTATCACTCGCTACTTGTCTCGGTTGAGTAACAACTTCAGAGAGAATAGGCCCAGGGGTTCTGGGCTCTTCGTTCTCCTGAACTTGGTCTTCAGTATAACGGCACGGGGATGTCCTCTTCTTGACATCCAATTATGCAGAGGAAAAAGACTAAATAGCTTCTCTAACCCTTCTAATCATACTTATATATGAATATAGAAAAGGGAAACAAACTCTTCTATCTTACTTAAGCACTTAAAAACAATTACTTTACACTGCAAATAATAATAAAGGAAAGCAATAAAGAAAGAATTTAAATACTTTCTTACTTGAAAACGGCAAGAATGATGCTGATGTGTGTGTGATGCTGGGTTTAAAATGTAACGACCACCCTTCTTACTACTACTACTACTCTCTAAGAGTGACCGTTACTTATCTACTACTCTACTTAACCGGTTTATTAAAAATCTCTAGGAAAACCCTACCGAAAAATTTCGGCAGAATCTCCCCTGTACCGGTGACCCCAAACTGGGATACAAACACTATATACACAGCCACAGGCGGCTGGAACATATTTTTCACAACCACGCAGAAATAATAACACGACACTAAAAAGAAACTATTCTAGCAATAGAAAACTATATAGCTCCAACAATAGGAAATAACTCAACTAACAATGCGGAATAGACTCAATTAATCAACATAGACAAAGGAAACAACTAATACAATCTCTATCAACTTAATAACTGAAAGAAAACTCAAAGGAGTCTTGACAGTTTCCTTAGCAAACTCATGATCTCTCCATAGTCCCGGCATCACACACCTTCACACCACCACCTTGTCGCCTTCCTTGCATACTTTAGCTTTTCCTTTATCTGCAGTAGGAGGAAGTGCAGTCTATAAGCATAAAGCTTAGTGAGCGCTATCTACTCACAAAAACTCGATATGCACGTATATAAATAAAAACATGCTAAAACTGAATGCTAACATGTAAAGCTACTCATGCTCATAAATAGCAAAGGAATCAAACTAACTGAAATACTAATCATGTATAGCTAATCATGCTCATAATCCAATAAAGGAATCATACTAACTGAAATACTAAACATGTATAGCTAATCATGCTCATAATCCAATAAAGGAAGCATACTAACTGAAATACTAAACATGTAAAGCTACTAAACTTGTAAAGCTACTCATGCTCACAAGAATAATATACTAACTGCATGCTGAAAGCAAATAAAGCTAAACATGCTGAATAATCTAGTAGCAAGGAAACAATTGAAACTACTACTGCATGCTTACTAAGAACGTAAGTATAACTAACCGAAATACTAACATGTGAAGCTAGTCATGCTCATAAATAGCAGTAGAAAGTCTCAATGGCATGCTAATATAAAAGAACTAACTTGCTGAATTTTTAGAGATAGAAGTGACTATCTTGCTGAAATAAAACTAAGACAGTTAACTTGCTGAAATTGAAACAAAAGAACTATCTTGCTGATTTCTGAACTTAAATTAAGTTTATTTCTTTTGTTCCAAAAGCTTATATATATATGTATATATATATACTTCAAAATAGATAATAAACTTCTTTTGGGCCCGGCATTGTACCACTTAGCGCGCATTCTTAATAAGAATCGAGGTAGCTAATCCCGAAACTACTAAGATACTTCTAGGCCTTGTGCCTAGGGGCAACTTGGAGCCCATCCCTTCTAGGCCATGTGCCTAGGGGCAACTTGGAGCCCATCCCTTGGATCTTGTGTCCGGTACATGCCATTTAAAAGTAAAATACTTTTTATCTTTAAATACTTCTTATAATAAAATGCCTTGGCATTTAATAAGCACCTTGTGTGCCAAAATCTCTAAAGTCTTGAATTCAGGATTTTACTTAAGGCCTTAGCCTTTTCCCTTTCTTTTCTTTATCTTCCTTTTACTTGTTAATACTTCTAAAAGTATTTAATAGGATTCTTATTTTTCCATTAGAATAAATGGCTGTTCATGCTTGTTAAAATAGCAAATGGAAATAACTTTGAGCTTACTAATCATGCTATAAAATAGGACAAAGAAAGCAACTTTAAGCTTACTAATCATGCTATAAAATAGAGCAGAAGAAAGTAACTCTAAGCTTTCTAAACATGCTGTAAAATAGGGCAAAGAAAGCAACTTTAAGCTTACTAATCATGCTATAAAATAGAGCAGAAGAAAGTAACTCTAAGCTTTCTAAACATGCTGTAAAATAGGGCAAAGAAAGCAACTTTAAGCTTACTAATCATGCTATAAAATAGAGCAGAAGAAAGTAACTCTAAGCTTTCTAAACATGCTGTAAAATTTAAACAAACTATCTTATGTTCATTGCTTATTAAAATAGCAAATGAAACTAAAGATAAATCTACTCAACCAAAACCTGTTCAAAAACCAACAGCAGTAACGTTAGCAAGGAAGAATCAAAATTGGTTTGCTACAAATCCTGATAAATCATGATCAGAATGCACAATGGAATTGAGAGTGCAGTGACCAAGCTAGTATCACATTGAGAAAAGCTATCTACTCCAAGGGAAACATCTAAACCTACCATGACATTATATAGCACGATCATGCTAACTGTACAACAGAAAATTCAACAAAGAATTCAAAATTAAACCTCTAAATTCCAAAACTGTACATGCTTGTTAAACTACAAGGAAAACAAACTGAAAAGCTCTCTAAAAAGGTTGATCTAATTACAACCGAGACTAGGGTTTTGCAGCCACCTACTCATGGAATTTGCTGTAGCATGAAACAAACCCGAAATCTGTAAGGCAACAAGTTGATCCAATCGATTCTGCCCACTAAGGTAACAACAGTTAATTATCTAAACATGAAATTCAAATCATAAGGCTGAGGAGTCTAATCCACATGCCTAATCCTTCACGTTCTTAATCTGGAATCCCAAACTACCTAGAAGAAGTAGTACAAAACACAAAATTCGTGTAGAAATTTAAATCCTCAAATCACTGCAGAAATCTTCAAAGACAAAAACTCTTTCAAAAACCAATCGAAGGAAACCACTCCTACTGCAGGTGAGAAGCAACTCACCTTGGATTTCTTGGACTTACAGCCGAGATCGGCTTCTAGGGCTTGCAGAGACTTGAAATTTCTTCGATCTCTTCATGTCTGCGTGCTCCCCTCGACGAGCCGGTCACGAATGTGTGAAGAGCTCTCGAAGAAAGGTGCTCGTCGGCCGCCGGATCGAAGCCCTAACGCCGCTGCGTTTTCGCCCGAGCAGAAGAGTCGCGCCGTCGCGTGAGAAGAAGAAAAGGGTTTTCGGCTCGGGAGAAAAGGAATTAGATCCTTTTAAAACTAGGGTTTCGATTATAACTATAGATTATATATATGTCGCTGCATATTTGATTAACACCGACCGCTAGCGCAGCTGGTCAGTTGGGTTTTGCTCGAAGCCACAGGTCTTGGCTTCGAACCCTCAGCCGCGCACTTTTAATTCCAATTTATTTTAAACGTTCCAACTATAGCTTAAATATATTTCGCTACATACCTGGTTAACAAAACCCGCGTAGCTCAGCTGGTTGGGCCGGTTTCTGCTTGGGCCGAGGAGCTGGGTTCGAACCCCTGCTTCTACAAACTTATTTTTCTTCTCTTTTATTTTATTTGTTCCGACTATAGCTTAAATCTATTTCTCTCCATATAATGTTAATAAAAACCGTGTAGCTCAGCTGGTTGGGTCGGTTTTGCTTGGGTCAGTCCGACCTGAGGTCGTGGGTTCGAATCTCACCTTCAACGTTTTTTTTAAACTTTTTCTTTTGTAACCCTACTAAACGACCTCCAAAAATTACGTAAAATACTTAAAAATTCCTAAAAATCTCTGGAATATTTTAAAAGTATTTCCAAATATTTTATGGACTTTTAGAACTTGAAATAGGAAAAATTGGGTCGTTACAATTCCTATACCTTATAAAAGTTCGCCTCGAACTTAGAACAATCTGGATACTGTCTCATCTGTCCTCACGCTCCAAGTGATTTCCTCGCAGTGACGACCTTCACTAGTGGCACTTCTTTGTTTTGACCGCTCTGTCCACTATCCGTGTAGGTCGCGCTCATAACTAAGATCCTCTTGGATCCGCACGAGGTCAATCACTTGGCTCGGGTCGTGAAAACACTTCTTTAGCATGGAGACATGAAATACATCATGTATCACATGTCTTGTGGTAAGTCCAACTGTAAGCTACTTTCCCAATCCTTTCCGTGATCGGGTAAGGTCCTACATAACGAGGACTTAATTTGCCCTTCTTGCCAAATCTCATCACTCCCTTCATAGGAGCGACCTTGAGAAAGATCGAATCCCTTACTTGAAATTCAAGTGGCCTACGACGTGTGTCAGCATAACTCTTCTGCCTACTCTGGGCTCTCAATCCTCTGTCTGATCTTCCGGATAGCCCGAGTAGTCTCATCTATCAACTCAGTCTGAATGCAGTTCCACTTCCATCTCTCTTCTTTCACCGCTTCTTGCCAGCAAATGGGTGATCTGCACTTCTGCCATACAATGCCTCATAAGGAGCCATCTTGATGGTGGCCCGATAGATGTTGTTGTAGGCAAACACCAACTTCCTTGAAATCTAGTGCACAAGCTTTGAGCATATCTTCTAGAATCTGATTTACTCGCTGTCTGGGAAGGCCATGCTGAACTTGAGTTTGGTGTCTAGTGCATTCGAACACACTCTCAAAAGTGAGAGGTGAAGCGCCCATCTCTAGAAACAATAGATTTAGGAACTCCGTGAAGTATGATCACCTCTTTAACATACAATTGTGCCAACTGCTCTATAGAGTGAGACACCCTGATGGCTAGAAAATGAGCAGACTTGGTCAATCTGTCCACTATCACCCATATCGCATCATATCCATTTGTGGTTCTTGGGAGACCTACTATAAAGTCCATGGATATGTCTTCCCACTTCCACTCTGGTATTGGAAGAGGTTGTAGAACTCCTCCCGGTTTCTGGTGTTCTGCTTTGACCCTCTGACATGTCAGGCAGGTACTGACATATTTAGCTACATCTCTTTTGAGTCCAGACCACCAGAACCTCTGTTTCACGTCTTAGTACATCTTGGTAGAACCAGGATGCATGGAATAAGGTGTACTATGAGCTTCTTCTAAAATTTTCTTTCTCAGCTCTTCGTCATTGGGAACACAAAGGTGGCTCCCCTGATAAAGAATTCCACTGTCTGATACTCGAAACTCTAAATTTTCTTCTTTCTGTATCCCTTGCTTGATCTTTTGGATATCAGGATCTTCACTTTACTTCTTCTATATATCCTCAAGCAGGGTTGACTCTAGAGTCAATGCAGAGAGTTGCCCATAAATAATTTCCATTCCAAAATCTGACAACTCCTTCTGTAGTAGTAGGGCTAATGATGAGAAAGACATCAAGGATGCACTGGATTTTCTGCTTAGTGCATCTGCCACTTTGTTAGCTTTTCCTGGGTGTATCACTTTCTTTCACTTCCAACTGATGATACCCAGAGCACAGGTCTATTTTAGAGAACACTATTACCCTTTTTAGCTGATCATATAGATCATCTATTCTGGAATGAGGGTACTTGTCCCTAATCGCTACTTTGCTCTAAAATCTATGCACATTAGCATGGATCCGTCTTTCTTCTTAACGAACAACTGGAGTTTCCGGGGTGAATGACTAGGCGGATGAAACCCTTGTCAAGTAACTCCTGAAATTGTTCTTATAACTCTTTTAACTCTACTAGAGAAATTTGGTACAGAGCTTGGCGTCAGGAACCAATTCAATTTTAAACTCCGCTTCTCTGTTGGGAGGTTAGGTAACTCTTCTAGAAATACCTCTGAATATTCACAGACTACCCGACCTGCTTGGGTCTTTTTGTTATCTTTATCCTTCCAGTTCTGATTACTTGACGGTGTCTCTGTCCTCTATCTTCATTGGCTTGTGTTGCGCTTGTTGTGCCTTATTGTTGTTCGGATAGTGCTCACTAATGCCCTGCTGACCAGCTCTTCACCAATCTATGGTCGGTGAGTTTCACTACTCACATTAGGTGTTATTTCTGGTCTCAATATTAGGAGCATCAGTCTGACTCGTTCTTTCACTGTACTTACTAACTCTAGGCAAAGGTGAGCTAGCTTGTTAAATCTTTTAACCGCTTCTTCTACTGGTAGGTCACTTGGTCTAAATTCTATAAACTGCTCATAATGTTTATTGGTGATCCGTTGGCGGAAGAACTCTTAGTAAAACTCTATCTCAAAGTCAACCCAGCTCATCTGGTTGACTGCTCTCTTACTCTTAACTCGCTCCCACTACATACAAGCATCTCCAGATAGGCAGAAAGAAGCACACTTAATAGTATCAACCTTCTCGACTTCTGGTCAGTCAAGAAGCTCCATTGTGCTCTCAAATGTCTTGAACCAAGCCTGGGCATCCCAGGGCTCAGTCGTGCCTGAGAAGTTTTCTGGTTTCAGCCTCAGCCACTGGATGAGGTATGCTTCTTGTCTTCTAGGTGTTGTGGCGATTTCCAGGGCAACTGATGGGACTTCAATCACCACTGGGGTCTCCACATTAATGGTTGGGGAAGTGGGAGGAGTTGGCTTTTGATTGGCCATTAGATTGGCAATCACTTGCTGCTGCTCGCTACTTGTCTCTGAAGTTGAGTAACAACTTCAGAGAGAATAGGCCCAGGGGTTCTGGGCTCTTCGTTCTCCTGAACTTGGTCTTCAGTATAAACGGTACGGGGATGTCCTCTTCTTGACATCCAATTATGCAGAGGAAAAAGACTAAATAGCTTCTCTAACCCTTCTAATCATACTTATATATGAATATAGAAAAGGGAAACAAACTCTTCTATCTTACTTAAGCACTTAAAAACAATTACTTTATACTGCAAATAATAATAAAGGAAAGCAATAAAGAAAGAATTTAAATACTTTCTTACTTGAAAACGGCAAGAATGATGCTGATGTGTGTGTGATGCTGGAGAATGGGACCTGCTCTGATACCAACTGTAACGACCACCCTTCTTACTACTACTACTACTCTCTAAGAGTGACCGTTACTTATCTACTACTCTACTTAACCGGTTTATTAAAAATCTCTAGGAAAACTCTACCGAAAAATTTCGGCAGAGTCTCCTCTGTACCGGTGACCCCAAACTGGGATACAAACACTATATACACAGCCACAGGCGGCTGGAACATATTTTTCACAACCACGCAGAAATAATAACACGACACTAAAAAGAAACTATTCTAGCAATAGAAAACTATATAGCTCCAACAATAGGAAATAACTCAACTAACAATGCGGAATAGACTCAATTAATCAACATAGACAAAGGAAACAACTAATACAATCTCTATCAACTTAATAACTGAAAGAAAACTCAAAGGAGTCTTGACAGTTTCCTTAGCAAACTCATGATCTCTCCATAGTCCTGGCATCACACACCTTCATCACCACCACCTTGTCGCCTTCCTTGCTAAATCTTTTCCTTTCCTTTATCTGCAGTAGGAGGAAGTGCAGTCTATAAGCATAAAGCTTAGTGAGCGCTATCTACTCACAAAAACTCGATATGCATGTATATAAATAAAAACATGCTAAAACTGAATGCTAACATGTAAAGCTACTCATGCTCATAAATAGCAAAGGAATCAAACTAACTGAAATACTAATCATGTATAGCTAATCATGCTCATAATCCAATGAAGGAATCATACTAATCGAAATACTAAACATGTATAGCTAATCATGCTCATAATCCAATAAAGGAAGCATACTAACTGAAATACTAAACATGTAAAGCTACTAAACTTGTAAAGCTACTCATCACAAGAATAAACTAACAGCATGCTGAAAGCAAATAAAGCTAAACATGCTGAATAATCTAGTAGCAAGAAACAATTGAAACTACTACTGCATGCTTACTAAGAACAGCAAGTAAGTATAACTAACCGAAATACTAACATGTGAAGCTAGTCATGCTCATAAATAGCAGTAGAAAGTCTCAATGGCATGCTAATATAAAAGAACTAACTTGCTGAATTTTTAGAGATAGAAGTGACTATCTTGCTGAAATAAAACTAAGACAGTTAACTTGCTGAAATTGAAACAAAAGAACTATCTTGCTGATTTCTGAACTTAAATTAAGTTTATTTCTTTTGTTCCAAAAGCTTATATATATATGTATATATATATACTTCAAAATAGATAATAAACTTCTTTTGGGCCCGGCATTGTACCACTTAGCGCGCATTCTTAATAAGAATCGAGGTAGCTAATCCCGAAACTACTAAGATACTTCTAGGCCTTGTGCCTAGGGGCAACTTGGAGCCCATCCCTTCTAGGCCATGTGCCTAGGGGCAACTTGGAGCCCATCCCTTGGATCTTGTGTTCGGTACATGCCATTTAAAAGTAAAATACTTTTTATCTTTAAATACTTCTTATAATAAAATGCCTTGGCATTTAATAAGCACCTTGTGTGCCAAAATCTCTAAAGTCTTGAATTCAGGATTTTACTTAAGGCCTTAGCCTTTTCCCTTTCTTTTCTTTATCTTCCTTTTACTTGTTAATACTTCTAAAAGTATTTAATAGGATTCTTATTTTTCCATTAGAATAAATGGCTGTTCATGCTTGTTAAAATAGCAAATGGAAATAACTTTGAGCTTACTAATCATGCTATAAAATAGGACAAAGAAAGCAACTTTAAGCTTACTAATCATGCTATAAAATAGAGCAGAAGAAAGTAACTCTAAGCTTTCTAAACATGCTGTAAAATAGGGCAAAGAAAGCAACTTTAAGCTTACTAATCATGCTATAAAATAGAGCAGAAGAAAGTAACTCTAAGCTTTCTAAACATGCTGTAAAATAGGGCAAAGAAAGCAACTTTAAGCTTACTAATCATGCTATAAAATAGAGCAGAAGAAAGTAACTCTAAGCTTTCTAAACATGCTGTAAAATTTAAACAAACTATCTTATGTTCATTGCTTATTAAAATAGCAAATGAAACTAAAGATAAATCTACTCAACCAAAACCTGTTCAAAAACCAACAGCAGTAACGTTAGCAAGGAAGAATCAAAATTGGTTTGCTACAAATCCTGATAAATCATGATCAGAATGCACAATGGAATTGAGAGTGCAGTGACCAAGCTAGTATCACATTGAGAAAAGCTATCTACTCCAAGGGAAACATCTAAACCTACCATGACATTATATAGCACGATCATGCTAACTGTACAACAGAAAATTCAACAAAGAATTCAAAATTAAACCTCTAAATTCCAAAACTGTACATGCTTGTTAAACTACAAGGAAAACAAACTGAAAAGCTCTCTAAAAAGGTTGATCTAATTACAACCGAGACTAGGGTTTTGCAGCCACCTACTCATGGAATTTGCTGTAGCATGAAACAAACCCGAAATCTGTAAGGCAACAAGTTGATCCAATCGATTCTGCCCACTAAGGTAACAACAGTTAATTATCTAAACATGAAATTCAAATCATAAGGCTGAGGAGTCTAATCCACATGCCTAATCCTTCACGTTCTTAATCTGGAATCCCAAACTACCTAGAAGAAGTAGTACAAAACACAAAATTCGTGTAGAAATTTAAATCCTCAAATCACTGCAGAAATCTTCAAAGACAAAAACTCTTTCAAAAACCAATCGAAGGAAACCACTCCTACTGCAGGTGAGAAGCAACTCACCTTGGATTTCTTGGACTTACAGCCGAGATCGGCTTCTAGGGCTTGCAGAGACTTGAAATTTCTTCGATCTCTTCATGTCTGCGTGCTCCCCTCGACGAGCCGGTCACGAATGTGTGAAGAGCTCTCGAAGAAAGGTGCTCGTCGGCCGCCGGATCGAAGCCCTAACGCCGCTGCGTTTTCGCCCGAGCAGAAGAGTCGCGCCGTCGCGTGAGAAGAAGAAAAGGGTTTTCGGCTCGGGAGAAAAGGAATTAGATCCTTTTAAAACTAGGGTTTCGATTATAACTATAGATTATATATATGTCGCTGCATATTTGATTAACACCGACCGCTAGCGCAGCTGGTCAGTTGGGTTTTGCTCGAAGCCACAGGTCTTGGCTTCGAACCCTCAGCCGCGCACTTTTAATTCCAATTTATTTTAAACGTTCCAACTATAGCTTAAATATATTTCGCTACATACCTGGTTAACAAAACCCGCGTAGCTCAGCTGGTTGGGCCGGTTTCTGCTTGGGCCGAGGAGCTGGGTTCGAACCCCTGCTTCTACAAACTTATTTTTCTTCTCTTTTATTTTATTTGTTCCGACTATAGCTTAAATCTATTTCTCTCCATATAATGTTAACAAAAACCGTGTAGCTCAGCTGGTTGGGTCGGTTTTGCTTGGGTCAGTCCGACCCGAGGTCGTGGGTTCGAATCTCACCTTCAACGTTTTTTTTTTTAAACTTCTTTCTTTTTGTAACCCTACTAAACGACCTCCAAAAATTACGTAAAAATACTCTAAAAATTCCTAAAAATCTCTGGAATATTTTAAAAGTATTTCCAAATATTTTTATGGACTTTTAGAACTTGAAATAGGAAAAATTGGGTCGTTACATATGAAGCTTGGGATAAGTACAACATTCTTTTCTTGTGATCCCTTTAATCCCGAGAATATGTGCTTACTCTTCCAAATCCTTCATATTGAATTGTTTGGACAACCATACCCTTACTTCTGACAACACTTTGATATTGTTTCCAACTACCAAAAATATTATCTACGTATAGTACAAGAAAGACCACCACGTTTCCATCACATTTCTTGTATACATAAAACTCATTCGGTTATAAAATAAGTCCATAGGTCTGGATTACTTTATTAAACCGGATGTACCAAGACCTTGAAGCTTTACTTCAGTCCATAGACTGTTTGAGCTTACACACAAGATGCTTTTTGCTCTTTGCAATGAACCCTTCTGGTTGCTTTATATGGATGTTTTCTTCAAGACTTCCATTAAGGAAAGATGTCTTGACATCCACTTGCTAAATCTCATAGATAAAAGAATCCGGGTAGACTTAAGCATTGGCTATCAGTAAAAAAATTTCCTTTTTCAACAAGCCTTGCTTTGAAAGTTTCTACCTTCCTATCTATCCCTCTTTTCCTATTGTAGACTTATTTTTACCCAATGGCTTTTACACTATTTGGTGATTTTATAAGCTTTCAGACTCTATTAGAATACATATATTCTAATTCTGTATTCTTTGCAAAGATGCTGCATCTTTATCTTGGAGTGCTTCGTCATATGTCCGGAGATCAGGTTCATGTCCTCCAAGGATCGAGTCCAAAAACTCTTCCAAAACATGAATCTTTTTAGGTTGCCTAACAACCTTCCACTACGACGAGGTACTTTCTGCAATTGTGTATCATTTGTGATACGTGTTGCAGGTTCTTGTGATATTTCATCTTGTACAGTTGGTACTAGGTTAGACGTGTCCTTTAATTTCCTTAAGAACAATTTTTACTCATGGGCTTGTGGTTTATAGTATAGTCCTTTTCTCAAATCGAGCATTGGTGCTAACAATGACCTTCCGATTTTAAGGACTACAAACCTCTTTTCATTTTTCTAGGATAACTCACAAACAAGTGAACTCATGTCCAATTTTTCAGTGTCTCTCACGTGCTAGACCACCCAAATCCGAATATGCTTCAGACTAGGCTTACGCCGATTCTGCAATTCTGTGGAAGTAGAGAGTTCTGACTTAGAAGGTACTATGTTCACTTCCGTTTCTAGTGTATATCCTTAAAACGAATTTGGTAATTTTCTAAATAACTCATCATCGATCTAATTATTCCATAAGAGCCTTATACCTTTTTCTATTACACCATTCTGTTGGGATGTACCAAGTGCAGTTAGTTGGGATTGAATCCCTACTTCTGATAAGTGACTTCTAAATTCTCCCAAGAGGTATTTGCTACTAGGATCTCACCGTAGTGTCTCGATATTTTTACTTTGACATTTCTCCGCATCATCCTCGTACTCAAAGCACTTAGACTTGCGGTGTATCAAGTAAATCTATCTGTGTCTCGAATAGTTGTCTATAAAATAGATGAAATATTCGAAACTACCTCTTGTCTGGATAGTCATAGGACCACACAAATCAGAATGAACCAATTCCATTATATCTTTGGCTCCATATCCCTTAGACTTAAAAGCTTCTCGGTTATTTTTCCTTCCAAGTAAGACTCTCAGGTTGGAAATATTTCCACTACCAATGAACCCAAGAGTTCATTGATTATTATCCTTTGAATCCTACTCAAGTTAATACAACATAGCCTTAGACTACCAAGGATGTGATTGGTTCATTTTCGAAGGTTGTTTTCTCTTATTAAAGTTAGAAGATGTGTTACTAATTTCCATTTATTGCATTGTAGGAGTTATTGGATTTATAAATTGTCAATCAACGTACCAGAATAGATATCTTTCCTATTTTCTTGATAACAACTTTGTTATCAAAATAGACACAATAACTATTCTTTAATATATTAAAAACTACAATCAGGTCTTTTCTAAAGTTAGTACGTAAAGACAATTTCTAAAATCCATATTTTATTCCTATCATAGGATAAGCATCTCCCACTGCAACAGTTACCACTTTTGCAGCAGTGCCCATGTAGACGGTGACTTCCCCTTCATATAGTTATCGGGTTTCCTGGAACCTCTGCAATGAATTGCAGACATGATCAGTGGCTCCCGTATCTACACACCAGGTACCGGTAGATAACACCACTAATCATGTATTAACTAATGAATGAAATACACCTATTTTGTTCTTAGTTTTAAGAGGACAGTCTACCTAAATGTCCAAGTCCTATTTTCAATCGTTATAATTGGGACTACTAAGTCTATTCTATAGTATAACAACTAGGGGATTGACAAATATTTTAAATCCTAAGAATCACAAAAATATTTGGTCAAGACCAACATCTTAAAATCCCCATGAATTTTGTATGCCACGATAGTGTGGACGTATACAAAATCAAAAAGGAGATTTTATCCATTAATTTTATTATCTTGTCAACCTATGACAAATAAAATTAATAGTTGGTCTATCTTTAATAAAATATTTGGTCAAGACTCTAAATTTAAAATAATATTGATTCCTCAAACAATACTATTTAAATTTACCAACACCTCAAAACTCCGTGAATTTTGCATGCCACGTTAGTGTGGACGTATACAAAATCAACATTTGTAAGAGGAGGGTTTTACCCATTAACTATCTTGTCAACCTAACTTTATGACAAATAAAATTATCTCAAACACCGTTAATTTTGTATGCCACGTTAGTGTGGACGTATACAAAATCAATCATTTGTAAGAGGGGTTTTAATCCATTAATTTTATTATCTTGCCACCCTAGTTTTATGACAAATTAATAGTTAGTTTCCCTTTGGTCACACAAGTAATAGCAGTGACTCCGTTGGGGAGGATACTATTAAATGTCTAAGTGTATACCATTACTTGATACTTAGTCCATTAAATAGAATTGTGCCCCTTCAGTTGGAGAAGATCACACACATCCTAAATAATTTCCTATAACCATCCATAAATGAAGTTTGATCTAGTGATCCGCAAACAAACCCATCCGTTGTGGAGGGAGGCACTCAGAGCCAACACGCAAGCTTGTTGCATCACTTATAAACCAGTAATGGAGATCGTGGGATTTATATACTAATCCCTCTCCCACTTAGTTATTTATGGTGAGGAATTTTAACCTATGCTAGCATACATTACATGCACACACACATCACAGTAAATAAAAGCAATAAATATGAAAATTGTTTTCCAACTATTATGGCCTTTTTCTGTCACTGTCTTCCGTGTGCTCCAACCCTAGCTACTGCCATCTTTAGCCACCGCCATCGGGTCAAGTCGTCACATCCATCTTGCTTCTTATTCCGCTGCGCCTCTGGTGCTCCAAAAGTACCACGCCTCGCAAGAATCCGATCCGCGACAAAAATAAAATTTTACATATATTGATCCTATATTCCACGAGGGAATGTACATATATTCTAGATCGAACAAAAATGTAAAATCCTAATAACTAATACAGCTCCTGCTATATTTAATTTTACAATCATGCACACACAATTAAATACCCTTGTCATGTCCAAGGGTCCAATCAGACACAATAAAAATTTGCCATAATAGTTGGAGCCTGCAACCACAAAGTTAGCACATCCTACTATTATCCTGCCTTAATTATGTATGACATGCGCATAACCTATTTGAAAACCAAACACACAGTGGCAAATCCTAACTCTGATACCAATTGTTGGTTAGTCCTAAGAAAATCGTATCGGTTCCACTGTTCAAAAATTTTTTGCACAAGTGTCGAACCTTTCCTTAAATAACCTATTGTGTTCTTTAGAAGTTAAATTAGGAATCGCAAACGGAACTTAACATCATTGATTCCAAATTTAACTTATCTGTTCTTAATGGTTTAGATTTGAATCGCAAGCGGAACTTAACACTATTGATTCAAATCTACCTAAGTTATTAATTCCATAAATATTAATTTCCAAAATTAGCTTCTAGGACTGCATGGCGAGCCACATGGCCTTCTTGGATATGGGAGCAACCACCACCGCCTAGGCAAAGCCTTTTAAGGAAAGCTAATATTTATTTCCTTAAATAACTCTAGGTTGACCAAAAAGAACAATCGAATCAAAAATTCGAAAAAGAATAAAACACAAACTCGAAAAACTATTTTGAAAACTCTAGAATCATATGCCTCTTGTGTTTGGTATTTCCATAAATAACTATACAAAGAAAATAGTATGATGCGGAAAACAATTACTAATTATACCTTTCTTTGTAAGCAAAATAACCTCTTGATCTTCTACCATATTCCTCTTATTATCTTGGACATTGTGTGGGCAACAATCTTCCGAGACGAGAACCACCACGCTCCTTCTCCAAGCTAGATTCGACCACCATTAATTCTCCATGAGAAGTAAAGGTCCGCCCACCACCACCAAGCTCCAAGGGATGCTAGAAACGAAGCCTTCTTTCTCTCCTTCTTCTCCTAACTAGAACTGGCCACCATGGAAAGCTCTTGTATTGATGTCGCCGACCACAAAGGAGGAAGAGAAAAGAAGGAGAAGAGGAGACCCTAGGACCGGCCACACCAAGGAAGAAAAGAAAAGAGTCGTTTGCAATGAAGGCACCTCTACCCCCTCTTTTATAATCCTTGGTCTTGGCAAATAAGGAAATTTTAATAAAAACTTCCTTAATTCTTTTGCCATGAAAAGGAAAATTTAATTAATTAAAAATCAATTTTCTTTTCTCAATTCATATGGTCGGCCACTTTCTCCCCAAAACAAGGAAAGTTTTAATTAAAACAAGAATTAAAACTTCCTAATTTGTTTCCGAAAATTTATAAAAATTTCTCCAATAATTTTTCCCTTCATGGTGATTTAAAAAACAAATTTTATAAATTAAAATCTTTCTTTTAAACATGTGAATAATTTCCAAAAAGGAACGTTATCTCTAAATATTAAAATCTCTTTTCAATCTACAAATAAGGAAAGATATCAAATCTTTTCTTAATCTTTTGTAGAAATTAATAAAAGAGAATATTTAATTTTTAAAACTCTCTTTTAAATTATGATCATGGTTAAAAAAGAAAGTTTTCTCAAAATTAAAATCTCCTTTCAATCTACAAATAAGGAAAGATTTCTAATCTTTTCTTAATCTTTTGTAGAAAACTATAAAAGGAAAAAATTTAAATTTTAAACTCTCTTTTAAAACTATGATATCCACATAAGAAATAATTTTAATAAAAATCTTTTTTAATATTCTAGTGGTCGGCCACCTAAGCTTGGGACCCAAGCTTTGGCCGGCCACCAACTTAGCTCATCCCCTTGGTCTCGGCCGACCCTAGCTTGGGTTCCAAGCTAGCTTGGCCGACCCCATTAGGATGGGTAAGATGTAATGACCCAATTTTCTCTATTTTGAGTTCTAAATATCCTTAAAAATTTTTGGAAATGCTTTTAAAATATTCTAGAGATTTTTAGAAATTTTTAGAGTATTTTTATGTAATTTTTGGAGTTCGTTTGGTATTTTTACCGAGAGGAGAAAGTTAAAAAAAAAAGTTGTAGAAGCTAGGTTTCGAACCCAGCTCCTCGGACCCAAGCACAACCGACCCGACCAATCGAGCTAAGCTCGTTTTGTTAACTAAATATGAGAATAAATTTATTTAAGGTATAGTTTCGATTTAAACCCTAGTATAAGAAAGGAAAATTAGGTTTTGGGATTTCGGAAAATCAGAATTTCCTCTCAAAAATCCTTTCTCTTCTCACACGGCGACGCCGACTCCTGCTCGGGCGAAAACCCCAGCCTCTCCTAGGGTTTCCTCCCTCCGACGGCCGGTGAAGTTTTCTCTCCGGTGAACCCTCGCGGATCCGAGCTTCCCTCGTGGAGGAGGGTCTGTGGGCACAAGGGAGGTTGAAGCTCTGAGCAAACCGGAACCCTAGAGTTCTTCCCGTCGATTGTAAGTCCAAGCAAATCACGGTGAGTTGCTTCTCACCTGCAGTAGGAGTTGTTCCGCGAGTTTTGATTTGCGAATGAGCTCTGATTTGGTATTTCTGCGCCTTCCTGTTGTTCAGTTAGTTTTCTTTTGGTTCCTGCGATTTTGGGTGTTGCTGTCGTGGGTTTCAAAGAAGGATCAAGAGATGGCTTAATTTAATTGAGTATCTAGATTGAATTGAATAACAAGAAATAGTTACGTATATGTGCAGTTGTATATAGTTCTGTATCTTAAAAGATTTCGGAGCATGTTTCATGAAGCTTGTATTATTCTTTGTTTGCTGCCGTGAAACCAAAAGGAAGAAGAGAAGGATTAGTTTAGGTTAGGCATGATGAACAGTTACAAAATTTAGGTTTCTAGTAGCAATTTATCCTAATAGCAGCACATTGGTATCCTTTTTGGCTGTCTACTGTGGTTTTCATGAAGCAATTAAACCTTGAATTGTTCCTTACCAATCTGATTAAGTATAATTGGAAATTTTAGGTCGCTTTACAATAAGGGTTAAGCTAAGAAGGTGTTATTAAAGTTTGTTTTAATTTTACAGCAAAAAGAAGCTGATGCTTCACCTTTGGTTGTCAATGCTTTTCAAATTATGCTAGAATAAATTAGATAATTGTGGCATAATCTACAACCTAAATGTAGCATTCCAGTTTTAGTTACCCTTGGCCACCTTAGGCACTTGAGCAGTTTTATTTGTGTTATTTAGAGGGCACGAACAACCTTTAGTCTGAGTACATAGTATTAGTTTTATTTGCTAATAATTAAGCATGATTAGTTTAACATGAGCAGTTTTATTTTAGAATAGGTTTTATTTGCTAATTTAGCATGATTAGTTTTTCCTGATTCATATCTGTTGTAGCATGCTTAGAGAGCTCATTTTGTTTCCCTTATGAAAATAAGTTAAGTGTTAGGCATGTTCTATTTCATTTACCTTAGCTGAGCATGTTTGGTTTTCATTTACTTTAGCTAAGCATGTTTGATTTTCATTTTTCTTTAGCTGAGCAGGAGCAGTGTTAGATCCCATTTTTATGCTTTTCTTATGGATTTGAGTATGAGCAGTTCTCTTTATGTTTGCTGTATGCGAGCATGATTAGTTCTTTGCTTTGCTGTTTACGAATATAAGCAGTCTTCCTTGTTTTGCTATTAGACTTTATTCATGCACTGTAGTTGTAGAATTTAATAAGCATTTTATTGAGCTTAAGTGCAGATTTTATAAATAAGCTATAAGCAAGAAAGACCAAGGTCTAGACTTGATTTCAATTCCAGAAGATTGAATATCAAAAGCGCACACAAAGTGTTTGCGTAAATGCCAAGTAAGGGCAAGTATAAAGAAGATATAGTTAAAAAGAAAGTATTTTACTTTTAATGGCATGTACCGGACACAAGGTCCAGGACACAAGGTCCATTGGGTGAGCTCCTAGATCGCCCCTAGGCACAAGATCGCCTAGAAGTACCTTAGTAGTTTCGGGATTAGCTACCTCGACTCTTACTAAGGATGCGCGCAAAATTGGTACAATGCCGGGCCCAAAAGAAGTTTATTATTATTTTGAAGTATTAAAGTATAAGTTTTTGAAACAAATGAAACGAGCTTCAAATCTGTCTAGAATTAGAAAATTAGTTTCTTGTTATTTGAAGCATGCAGTAGTAGTTTCAATTGTTTCCTTGCTACTAGATTATTCAGCATGTTTAGTTTTACATGTTTAGTAGTTTTACATGTTTAGTAGCTTTACATGTTTAGTAGCTTTACATGTTTAGTATGCTTCTTTTATTGGTTTATGAGCATGATAAACTATACATGTTTAGTATTTCAGTTAGTATGCTTCTTTTATTGGTTTATGAGCATAATTAGCTATACAATGATTAGCATTTCAGTTTGCATGATTTCCTTTGCTACTTATGAGCATGAGTAATTTTATATGTTAGCATTCCGTTTTAGCATGTTTTTATTTATATACATGCATATCGAGTTTTTGTGAGTAGATAGCGCTCACTAAGCTTTATGCTTATAGACTGCACTTCCTCCTATTGCAGATAAAGGAAAGGAAAAGATTTAGCAAGGAAGGCGACAAGGTGGTGGTGATGAAGGTGTGTGATGGCTGGACCATGGGGAGATCAAGAGTTTGCTAAGGAATTGTTAAGACTTTTCTGTTTAGAGTTCTTTAGTTTTCTTTTAATGCTATTATGAGTCAATATTGTAATTAAGTTTATTCCGCGTTTGTAGTTGGGTTCTATTGATGGAGTGATATTGATGTTTGCTATTGTTAGGGTAGTTTCCTTCTTTTATTTGTGATATTATACTGCCTGGTTGTGAAGATATATGTTCCAGCCGCCTGTGGCTGAGTATAGTTTGTTTGTATTGATGATTTGGTCACCGGTACAGGGGAAATTTTTCGGTAGAGATTTCTCGTAGTTAAGTAGCGTACCGGTTAAGTAGAGTTAGTAGTTAAGTAGCGGTCACTCTTAGAGAGTAGTAGTAGTAGTAAGAAAGGGTGGTCGTTACATAAGAAGGTGGGTATGTGGTGGGTATAAATCTCTATATACAAGATGTTAGAGTGTATACTAAAAGCCTAGCTTTTGGTATAAACATTTATCTAGAAATAAGAATCACATTGGTCAAATGTCTACATTTGTGATAAATGTAGTTGTTCAATTAATTTATATTGTAGATAACATGGTGTGTGGTCATGTTATCAGTACCTTATAAATTATAAACAGTAGCTCACGACCAAGATGGAAAGGAACAAACCACTTGAAGGTCGTAGTGTAATTAGGTATTAGTTTATCTTAACTATATAATTACACTAGTACACTTAGAGTGTATTGAGTAGGACCATTAGAGGTCGTTTCTTTTATACTGACTTTATAAAGAAACAAAGACCTCAGTTATTATGGAAGTGTGTGCTCTTAATCCTAATATAATAACAAGCACATATATTTGATATTTATTTCTTTAATTTGTCAATGGGTGAGATTTAGTTCGATGAATCAATAAGCCCGATAAGTTGGGAAATGATATCACTTATAGTGTGTGTTGTTGATTATAGAAGGAAGCGTGTCCTAGAGATACTAGGTTGAGAATGTCCCCAAAGGAGCTCAAAAGGATTGTCATGTTAAACCACCAGGGTGGACTTAGTCCGACATGACGATAAAGTTGAGTGGTACTACTCTTGAGCTAGATATTAATTAAGTGAGTTGTCATAACTTACTTAATTAGTGGACATTTGTTATCTTAAACACGGGAGACTAACACACTCATAATAAGAAGGAGCCCAAAATGTAATTTGGGATTGATGATAGTTCAATAATAGTTCTTTAGTGGAATGAATATTATTGATGAAATTAAGTTGTGTGTTGGGGTGAACACGGGCTTAATTTCATCGGGAGACAAACCAATTCCTCCTCTCGGTCCCTATCGTAGCCTCTAGTATATAGAGATTTATACCCACCGCATACCCACCTTCTTACCCATCCAATGGTCGGCCAAGCTAGCTTGGAACCCAAGCTAGGGCCGGCCAAGACCAATTGGATGAGATGTAGGTGGCCGGCCAAAGCATGAGTCCCAAGCTTGGTGGCCGGCCACTAGAATATTAAAAGGATTTTTATTAAAATTATTTCTTATGTGGATATCATGGTTTTAAAAGAGAGTTTAAAAATTAAAAATTTCCTTTTATAGCTTTCTACAAAAGATTAAGAGAAGAGATTAATCTCTTTCCTTATTTGTAGTTTAAAAGGATGGTTTTAATTTTTGGTAAAAACTTTCCTTATTTGTAAATCATCTACATGTTTAAAAGAGAGTTTAAAATTTGAAATCTTTCCTTATTTGTTGATTAAAGGAGGATTTTAAATTTTAAGAAAACTTTCCTTTTTAACCATGTTCATGATTTAAAAGAAAGTTTAAAAAATTAATAATTCTCTTTTATTAGTTTATACAAAAGATTAAGAAAAGATTTGATATCTTTCCTTATTTGTAGATTAAGAGAGATTTTAATTTTTTAGAGATAACTTTCTTTTTATCCACATGTTTAAAAGAAAGATTTTAATTTATTAAATTTTCTTTTTATTAACCACCATGAAGGGAAAAATTATTTGAGAAATTTTTATAAATTTCCGAAAGCAAATTAGGAAGTTTTAATTCTTGTGTGAATTAAAATTTCCTTGATTAAAGGGATTAAGGTGGCCGGCCATTACAAATAGAAAAGAAAAATTATTTTTAATTAAATAAATTTTCCTTTTTAATGGCAAAAGAATTAAGGAAGTTTTTTATTAAATTTTCCTTATTTGCCAAGACCAAGGATTATAAAAGAGGGGGTAGAGGAGGCTTCAAGGTGAATGTCTCTATTTATTTTTCTCCCTCTTTTCTTCTTTGGGTGTGGCCGGCCCTTTCTTTTCTTTCCTCTCCTTTGTGTGGCCGAAACTTTCTCATGGTGGAGTTAGCTTTGGTGGCCGGATCTAAGAAGGAGAAGAAGGAGAGAAAAGAAGCCTCTTTTCTAGCATCCCTTGGAGCATGGTGGTGGTGGTCGAACCTCTTCATCCTAGAAGAAGTTTTGATGGCCGAAACTTGCAAGGAAGAAGAAGGTGCTTGGTGGTTCTCATCTCGGAAGATCGTTGCCCACACAATGTCCGAGCTTAGAAGAGGAATACGGTAGAAGATCAAGAGGTCTTTCTAAAAGGTATAACTAGTAATTTTTCTTTCCGCATCATACTAGTTATTTTTGGAAATAATACTAAATACAAGAGGCATACGATTCTAGAGTTTCGAATTTGTTTTCGATATAGTGTTCTTTTGTTTTTCTTTCCCTTGTGATTTGATTGTTCTTTTCGGTTAACCTAAAGTTATTTTAGGAAATTAAATATTAGCTTTCCATAAAAGGTTTTGTCTAGTCGGTGGTGGTTGCTCCCATATCCAAGAAGGTCGTGTGCCTCGCCACGTCAGTACTGGGAACCAATTATGGAAATTAATATTTAATGGAATTAATAACTTAAGGTGATTTGGGTCGAACGTGTTAAGTTCCGCAGGAGACCCAAGTCAAAACCTAAAAGAACGAATAGATTAAGTTTTGGATCAAACGTGTTAAGTTCCGCAGGCGATCCAAAATTTAATTTAAAAGAACACATGGTAGCTAGGAAAAGGTTCAGACCTTTGTACAAAATTTTTGTACAGTGGAACCTCTAGGCTTTCTGAGTAGCAACCAACACAAGAGGCTACGATAGGGACCGAGAGGAGGAATTGGTTTTGGTCTCCCGATGAAATTAAGCTTCCCGTGTACCCCCAAACACACAACTTAACTTCATCAATAATAATTCATACCACTAAAAAATTATTATTGAACTACCGCACCAATCCCAAATTACATTTTTGGGCTCCTTCTTATTATGAGTGTGTTAGTCTCCCTGTGTTTAAGATGTCGAATGTCCACTAATTAAGTGAATTACTGACAACTCATTTAATTAATATCTTAGTCCAAGAGTAGTACCACTCAACCTTATCGTCATGTCGGACTAAGTCCACCTGCAAGATTTAACATGACAATCTTTATGAGCTCCTCTTGGGGACATTATCAACCTAGATCACTAGGACACAGTTTCCTTCTATAATCAACAACACACACTATAAGTGATATCATTTCCCAACTTATCGGGCTTATTGATTTATCGAACTAAATCTCACCCATTGATAAATTAAAGAAATAAATATCAAATATATGTGCTTGTTACTATATTAGGATTAAGAGCACACACTTCCATAATAACTAAGGTCTAATTCTTTTATCAAGTCAGTATAAAAAGAACTTACCTAAAATGGTCCTACTCAATACACTTAGAGTGTACTAGTGTAATTTATTAGTCAAGATAAACTAATACCTAATTACACTACGGCTATTCCAATGGTTTGTTCCTTTCCATCTTAGTCGTGAGCAACTATTTATAATATATAAAGAACCGATAACATGATCTTCTGTGTGTGACACCACACACCATATTATCTACAATATAAATTAATTGAACAACTACATTTATTTTAAATGTAGACATTTGACCAATGTGATTCTTATTTCTAGATAAATGTTTATACCAAAAGCTTGGCTTTTAGTATACATCCTAATAATCTCTCACTTATACTAAAAGACTAAGCTGTCATATCTGCTGCCATACATCTGATTCCCAACCCTTAAACATGCCCATCAAAAGCTCTTCCCTTAAGGGCCTTAGTGAAAGGATCTTCCAGTTTATCACTTGATGCAATCTAAGCAGCAACAACTTCTCCTCGTTATACGATTTCTCGTATTGGGTAGTACATGCGCTCTATTATGTTTACTTGCCTTATGGACTTATGATTTCTTCGAGTTTGCTACTGCACCAAATTATTTTGGGCAAACCAGAAATCATATCTAAGTCTATCTTGAAGTATCTGAGCCATACTGCTTCTATGACTACCTCAGAGGCTGCCATATACTCAGCTTCTATGGTGGAGTCCGAAAAAGCACCTATGCTTATCACTCTTCCATAGTTATGACTTTACTTCCTAAAGTAAACACAAAACCCCGAGGTTGACTTACTATTGTCCCTTTCCGATTAGATGTTAAAATCCATGCAACCCATAGGGAACAAATTATCTGCCTTGTAAGCTAGCATATAATCTCTAGTGCCTCTAAGGTACTTCAATATATGCTTTACGCAGACCAATGTCCTTGTCCAGAGTTGCTTTGATATCTGCTAACCATGCCCACGGCAAAATAGATATCCAGTCTCGTACACAGCATTGCATACATTAAACTTCCTACAGCCGAAGCATAAGGAACTGCCTTCATGTCCTTTATTTCCTTTGATGTCTTCTGAGACATCTCTTTAGATAAAGCTACTCCATGCTGAAAAGGTAAGAAACCTTTCTTGGAGTTTAACATGCTAAAACGAGTATGAAGCTTGGGATAAGTACAACATTCTTTTCTTGTGATCCCTTTAATCCTGAGAATATGTGCTTACTCTCCCAAATCCTTCATATTGAATTGTTTGGACAACCATACCCTTATTTCTGACAACACTTTGATATTGTTTCCAACTACCAAAAATGTTATCTACGTATAGTACAAGAAATACCACCATGTTTTCATCACATTTCTTGTATACATAAAACTCATTCGGTTATAAAATAAATCCATAGGTCTGGATTACTTTATTAAACCGGATGTACCAAGACCTTGAAGCTTTACTTCAATCCATAGATTGTTTGAGCTTACACACAAGATGCTTTTTGCTCTTTGCAATGAACCCTTCTGGTTGCTTTATATGGATGTTTTCTTCAAGACTTCCATTAAGGAAAGCTGTCTTGACATCCACTTGCTAAATCTCATAGATAAAAGAATCCGGGTAGACTTAAGCATGGTTATTGGTAAAAAAAGTTTTCTTTTTCAACAAGCCTTGCTTTGAAAGTTTCAACCTTCCTGTCTATCCCTCTTTTCCTATTGTAGACTTATTTTTACCCAATGGCTTTTACACCATTTGATGATTTTATAAGCTTTCAGACTCTATTAGAATACATATATTCTATTATTCGTATTCCAAAATCTTTTCTTTATCTTGGAGTGCTTGTCATTATGTCCAGAGATCTAGGTTCATGTCCTCCGGTGGATCGAGTCCAAAAGCTCTCCCAAAACATGAATCTTTTAGGTTGCCTAACAACCCTCCCACTCTGTACGTACGCATGTATCATTTGTGATACGTGTTGCGATTCTTTCTTGATATTTCATCTTGTACAGTTGGTACTATGTTAGACGTGTCCTTTAATTTCCTTAAGAACAATTTTTACTCATGGGCTTGTGGTTTATAGTATAGTCCTTTTCTCAAATTGAGCATTGGTGCCAACAATGACCTTCCGATTTTAAGGACTACAAACCTCTTTTCGTTTTTCTAGGATAACTCACAAACAAGTGAACACATGTCCAATTTTTCTATGTCTCTCACGTGCTAGACCACCCAAATTCGAATATGATTCAGACTAGGCTTAAGCCCATTATGCAATTCTGGTGGAGTAGAGAGTTCTGACTTAGAAGGAACTATGTTCACTTCCGTTTCCAGTGTATATCCTTAAAACGAATTTGGTAATTTTCTAAATAACTCATCATCGATCTAATTATTCCATAAGAGCCTTATACCTTTTTCTACTACACCATTTTGTTGGGATGTACCAAGTGTAGTTAGTTGGGATTGAATCCCTACTTCTGATAAGTAACTACTAAATTCTCCCAAGAGGTATTTGCTACTACAAGCTCACCGTAGTGTCTCGATATTTTTACTTTGACATTTCTCCGCATCATCCTCGTACTCAAAGCACTTAGACTTGCGGTGTATCAAGTAAATCTATCTGTGTCTCGAATAGTTGTCTATAAAATAGATGAAATATTCGAAACGACCTCTTGTCTGGATAGTCATAGGACCACACAAATCAGAATGAACCAATTCCATTATATCTTTGGCTCCATATCCCTTAGACTTAAAAGCTTCTCGGTTATTTTTCCTTCCAAGTAAGACTCTCAGGTTGAAAATATTTCCACTACCAATGAACCCAAGAGTTCATTGATTATTATCCTTTGAATCCTACTCAAGTTAATACAACCTAGCCTTAGACTGCCAAGGATGTGATTAGTTCATTTTCGAAGGTTGCTTTCTCTTATTAAAGTTAGAAGATGTGTTACTAATTTTCATTTATTGCATTGTAGGAGTTATTGGATTTATAAATTGTCAACCAACGTACCAGAATAGATATCTTTCCTATTTTCTTGATAACAACTTTGTTATCAAAATAGACACAATAACTATTCTTTAATAGTTTAGAAACTACAATCAGGTCCTTTCTAAAGTTAATACGTAAAGACAATTTCTAAAATCCATATTTTATTCCTATCATAGGATAAGCATCTCCCACTGCAACAGTTACCACTTTTGCAGCAGTGCCCATGTAGACGGTGACTTCCCCTTCATATAGTTATCGGGTTTCCTGGAACCTCTGCAATGAATTGCAGACATGATCAGTGGCTCCCGTATCTACACACCAGGTACCGGTAGATAACACCACTAATCATGTATTAACTAATGAATGAAATACACCTATTTTGTTCTTAGTTTTAAGAGGACAGTCTACCTAAATGTCCAAGTCCTATTTTCAATCGTTATAATTGGGACTACTAAGTCTATTCTATAGTATAACAACTAGGGGATTGACAAATATTTTAAATCCTAAGAATCACAAAAATATTTGGTCAAGACCAGCACCTTAAAATCCCCATGAATTTTGTATGCCACGATAGTGTGGACGTATACAAAATCAAAAAGGAGATTTTATCCATTAATTTTATTATCTTGTCAACCTATGGCAAATAAAATTAATAGTTGGTCTGTCTTTGATAAAATATTTGGTCAAGACTCTAAATTTAAAATAATATTGATTCCTCAAATAATACTATTTAAATTTACCAACACCTCAAAACTCCGTGAATTTTGCATGCCACGTTAGTGTGGACGTATACAAAATCAACATTTGTAAGAGGAGGGTTTTACCCATTAACTATCTTGTCAACCTAACTTTATGACAAATAAAATTATCTCAAACACCGTTAATTTTGTATGCCACGTTAGTGTGGATGTATACAAAATCAATCATTTATAAGAGGGGTTTTAACCCATTAATTTTATTATTTGTCAACCTAATTTTATGACAAATTAATAGTTGGTTTCCCTTTGGTCACACAAGTAATAGCAGTGACTCCGTTGGGGAGGATACTATTAAATGTGTCTATGTGTATACCATTACTTGATACTTAGTCTATTAAATAGAATTGTGCCCCTTCAGTTGGAGAAGATCACACACATCCTAAATAATTTCCTATAACCATCTATAAAGGAAGTTTGATCTAGTGATCTGCAAACAAACTCATCCGTTGTGGAGGGAGGCACTCAGAGCCAACACGCAAGCTTGTTGCATCACTTACAAACCAGTAATGGAGACCGTGGGATTTATATACTAATCCCTCTCCCACTTAGTTATTTATGGTGAGGAAATTTAACCTATGCTAGCATACATTACATGCACACACACATCACAGTAAATAAAAGCAATAAATATGGAAATTATTTTTCCAACTATTATGGCCTTTTTCTGTCACTGTCTTCCGTGTGCTCCAACCCTAGCTGCTGCCAACTTTAGCCACCGCCATCCGGTCGAGTCGTCGCATCCATCTTGCTTCTTATTCCGCTGAGCCTCTGGTGCTCCAAAAGTACCACGCCTCGCAAGAATTTGATCCGCGACAAAAATAAAATTTTACATATATCGATCCTATATTCGACGAGGGAATGTTCATATATTCTAGATCGAACAAAAATGTAAAATCCTAATAACTAATACAGCTCCTGCTGTATTTAATTTTACAATCATGCACACACAATTAAATGCCCTTGACTTGTCGAAGGGTTCAATCACACACAATAAAAATATGTCATAATAGTTGGAGCCTGCAACCACAAAGTTAGCACATCCTACTATTATCCTGCCTTAATTATGTATGACATGTGCATAACCTATTTGAAAACCAAACACACAGAGGCAAATCCTAGCTCTGATACCAATTGTTGGTTAGTCCTAAGAAAATCGTACCGGTTCCACTGTTCAAAAAAATTTTGTACAAGTGTCGAACCTTTCCTTAAATAACCTATTGTGTTCTTTAGAAGTTAAATTAGGAATCGCATACGGAACTTAACATCATTGATTCCAAATTTAACTTATCTGTTCTTAATGGTTTAGATTTGAATCGCAAGCGGATCTTAACACTATTGATTCAAATCTACCTAAGTTATTAATTCTATAAATATTAATTTCCAAAATTGGCTTCCAGGACTGCATGGCGAGGCACATGACCTTCTTGGATATGGGAGCAACCACCACCGCCTAGGCAAAGCCTTTTAAGGAAAGCTAATATTTATTTCCTTAAATAAATCTAAGTTAACCAAAAAGAACAATCGAATCACAAATTCGAAAAAGAAGAAAACACAAACTCAAAAAACTATTTCGAAAACTCTAGAATCATATGTCTCTTGTGTTTGGTATTTTCATAAATAACTATACAAAGAAAATAGTATGATGCGGAAAATAATTACTAGTTATACCTTTCTTTGTAAGCAAAATAACCTCTTGATCTTCTACCGTATTCCTCTTCTTATCTCGAACGTTGTGTGGGCAACGATCTTCCGAGACGAGAACCACCAAGCTCCTTCTTCTCCAAGCTAGATTTGGCCACCATTAATTCTCCATGAGAAGTAAAGGTTCGGCCACCACCACCAAACTCCAAAGGATGCTAGAAACGAAGCCTTCTTTCTCTCCTTCTTCTCCTAGCTAGAACAGTCCACCGGAAAGCTCTTGTGTTGATGCCGCCGGCCACAAAGGAGGAAGATAAAAGAAGGAGAAGAGGAGACCCTAGGGCCGGCCACACCAAGGAAGAAAAGAATAGAGTCGTTAGCAATGAAGGCACCTTTACCCCCTCTTTTATAATCCTTGGTCTTGGCAAATAAGGAAATTTTAATAAAAAACTCCCTTAATTCTTTTGCCATGAAAAGGAAAATTTAATTAATTAAAAATCAATTTTCTTTTCTCAATTCATATGGCCGACCACTTTCTCCCCAAAACAAGGAAAGTTTTAATTAAAACAAGAATTAAAACTTCCTAATTTGTTTCCAAAAATTTATAAAAATTTCTCCAATAATTTTTCCCTTCATGGTGATTTAAAAAAGAAATTTTATAAATTAAAATCTTTCTTTTAAACATGTAGATAATTTCCAAAAAGGAAAGTTATCTCTAAAAATTAAAATCTCTTTTCAATCTACAAATAAGGAAAGATATCAAATCTTTTCTTAATCTTTTGTAGAAACTAATAAAAGAGAATATTTAATTTTTAAAACTCTCTTTTAAATTATGATCATGGTTAAAAAAGAAAGTTTTCTCAAAATTAAAATCTCCTTTCAATCTACAAATAAGGAAAGATTTCTAATCTTTTCTTAATCTTTTGTAGAAAACTATAAAAGAAAAATTTTAAATTTTAAACTCTCTTTTAAATCCATGATATCCACATAAGAAATAATTTTAATAAAAATCCTTTTTAATATTCTAGTGGCCGACCACCTAAGCTATGGACCCAAGCTTTGGCTGGCCACCAACTTGGCTCATCCACTTGGTCTTGGTCGGCCCTAGCTTGGGTTCCAAGCTAGCTTGGCCGGCCCCATTAGGATGGGTAAGAAGGTGGGTATGTGGTGGGTATAAATCTCTATATACAAGAGGCTACGATAGGGACCGAGAGGAGGAATTGGTTTTGGTCTCCCGATGAAATTAAGCTTCCCGTGTTCACCCCGAACACACAACTTAACTTCATCAATAATAATTCATACCACTAAAGAATTATTATTGAACTACCGCACCAATCCCAAATTACAATTTTGGGCTCCTTCTTATTATGAGTGTGTTAGTCTCCCTGTGTTTAAGATGTCGAATGTCCACTAATTAAGTGAATTACTGACAACTCATTTAATTAATATCTTAGTCCAAGAGTAGTACCACTCAACCTTATCGTCATGTCGGACTAAGTCCACCTGCAGGGTTTAACATGACAATATTTATGTGCTCCTCTTGGGGGCATTATCAACCTAGATCACTAGGACACAGTTTCCTTCTATAATCAACAACACATACTATAAGTGATATCATTTCCCAACTTATCGGGCTTATTGATTTATCGAACTAAATCTCACCCATTGATAAATTAAAGAAATAAATATCAAATATATGTGCTTATTATTATATTAGGATTAAGAGCACACACTTCCATAACAACTAAGGTCTAGTTCTTTTATCAAGTCAGTATAAAAAGAACTTACCTAAAATGGTCCTACTCAATACACTTAGAGTGTACTAGTATAATTTATTAGTCAAGATAAACTAATACCTAATTACACTACGCCTATTCCAATGGTTTGTTCCTTTCCATCTTAGTCGTGAGCAATTGTTTATAATTTATAAAGAACCGATAACATGATTTTCTGTGAGTGACACCACACACCATGTTATCTACAATATAAATTAATTAAACAACTACATTTATTATAAATGTTGACATTTGACCAATGTGATTCTTATTTCTAGATAAATCTTTATACCAAAAGCTAGGCTTTTAGTATACATCCTAACAATCTTCCACTTATACTAAAAGATTAAGCTACCATATCTGCTGCCATACATCTGATTCCCAACCCTTCAACATGCCCATCAAAAGCTCTTCCCATAAGGGCCTTAGTGAAAGGATCTTCCAGTTTATCACTTGATACAATCTAAGCAGCAACAACTTCTCCTCATTATACGATTTCTCGTATTGGGTTGTACTTGCTGTCATGCCCCAGGTTGTCCCTGTCCGAAGAAATTTCAGCAGCATCTCCCCTGTACGGGTGACAATATGAATCTAGAATACATATATCTATACCTCGGCCACACACGGCCGGAACAATACAATTCAAATAAGAAACAAACCACGCAGTTTATATCAACATTCCACACAGTTCAACATATAATCAATCCACGCAGTTTAATAAGGAAGGACGATATAGAATCCTCGAAGATATATGTAAACATCATATTCCACTACAACGAAGAAAACAAATCCACGAAGTGATGAGAAAATCCGCAGCGGAAAACAAAAGTAGCAAACCCGAATGTTGAATGTCCACAATACAAACCCACAATACAAGTATATAAGATGCAAAAGCAAAATATAATCCGACAAAGAAAATCCTCGCGATAATGGGGCTAGTGACTGGTATCTCCCGACGGCCTCAACCTGAAAAATAGTAACAACGGGGTGAGTTCAAAGAACTCAGCAGGTAATCCAATAGATATGTACAGCAACATATAACCACCAGTAACATCCTATGGTACAGTACACTAAACCATAGAGCCTCTGACATTTTCCTAACAAGACAACCTACGTAAAGTCTCTAACGATAATGATATGCATAGCTGAAATAAACTGTAATAACCAGCAATAGGCATAAAGTACAGTCTATAGCAAGAATAATAAGAAAATGTATAACTGAAATAAACTGTACTCACCTGTGAAGCTTGGGCAAATGACTGTGGACATACACAGACAAAGATAGTCAGAGCAAATAAGCATGTATCCTGTATGCATGTCAATCATATGCAGTCACCCAAGCGCACCATCAAATATGCAACAATCGCAATAAATGCAATCTGTGCATATGATGTAATATGACATGGTCACCCCTGACGCCAGTCAGCCATCTCACACACAATGGTGAGACCGAGTGGGTAGGGCTGTGACATCATGCACTCTGTCGTCACTACCCCTGAAGAGTGACCGAGTGGACGGGATGCACCGGAGTACACCTATCCTCTAACCTCAACCATAGTGAGGGAGCGCAATGCTCTCATCTTCCGGTACACAATGACGGGAAGGGACCCCTGTCCTGCTACTACGCTGCGTCACACTAACCCATGAGTGTACCAGCGGAGCCCTCGACAGAGCAACCTACCATACACACCCTGAGTGCTGTGCCACTACCCATGTAGTGATCACGTGTGTAGAGGTCCATGTAGCCGACCGACGAGCTCAACAATAATGGAGTCGTCAATCGCCTAGCATACAATCATGCGATATGGTGCATGCGGCTACAGTATGTCATACCTGAGCATATCCTCCATATGTGTAGGTGCCAAAAAGATAAACACATATATAACAAGGATAATAAACAACATAAACCCAACATCACATATCCAACATATCTATCATCTAATCCAGTATAGAGGGAAGCACAATAAATACATCTATCTCTATGAACACAGATAAGTATAGCAAGAAAGAAAAGCAGTCTAAACTATGGTATAGCAGCTATCAGTAGAAGCATATATCAGGTATCAACTAAACTAACCAGGGAAGTACTAACTACCAACACTAGTAAGTATATATAAACTGCACATATCATAAGACACTATCAAGAGATAAGTCAAAGGGTACCCGCCTCCAATAGCAGGTAGTATCAAGTAAATCCAAGTCGACGTCGAGACGCCCGTCTCGAATCAGAGTCCTGTGTAAACAAATACATTTACTTTTATTTAGCTATAATACAAACAAATAGCTAAATAAATCCTAAATAGAAATTTAGGGATAAACCCTAAACCATATCCCTCAACTTTTCTAACGGTTAATTAGGGTTAATTACCTTAACCCCAAACAACCCTTTAGATAGAAATCCAAAACCTAAATCCATATAACCTAACTAATCTACACATGACCATGTAATCAAACCTACATTCAACTAATCAATCACACGAAACCTAATTCCTCTAGAACATGTATCAATCAATACACAATACCTCAAGCTCAACCAACAAGAGGGCTGCCGGAAAGAGGTCCTGCCGAATGAGCTACTGGAATCTACCTCTCTGCCCGGATGCAATTACTGACCACCAACCAAAAACCCCACAGTACTCAACCTGCCGGATCACCCGGATCAAGAAGGAATCAAGCAAAGATCACATATCAACATGAAATGGTGATCTCTGATCAAGCAACACATAATTCCAACTAGAACTCACCTTCAACCAGAACCTCAGTTAGCAACAAGGAAGAGGAGACCCAAGATCACCTTCACAGAAACTATCTCACTGGATCAATCGGCTCAATCAATGAATCAAGCAAAAAGATCACCAATCCAAACACCAATCGAATCAACCACCTAACCTTACCTGAGATCGCCGACAATCAAAGACAAAGGTAAGAATCAAGGAAGAAGACTCGAAGCTAGGCACAAATCGAAGAACATAACAGAGAAAGAATCGATCACTTACCCTCGGAGCCCTAAACGCCTCTTCCTGCCGGCAAATCGGTGAATCTGGCTTGATCCAGCGGCGTCGATCGACAAAGAAAGGGTCGGCAAGCGTAGGGAGAAGGGCTCGGGAAGGGATTGAAAAGAAGAGACCAATGATCCGCCTCCTTGTTCGACCTCTGGTAATCTCTGGCGATGTCGTCGATTGCCATAGATCCGCCCGCAAGAGTAGATCCGCTCGCAAGAGAGAACGAGAAGGAGAGGAGTCGGGGAAAAGAAGGGTTCGGGTGAGAGGATGGATCGGCGTTTGGGAAAAAAGGAAATAAGAAAAGAAATGGAATTTATATAAATGAGCATTTCCTCACTTAAACGAGTATCCCAAACAGGCTTTAATCTGAACCCGAAATTGATCCTCTCAAAACCCATCTTACGAGCTCGAAAAAATTCCCAGAAAATTTCTAAAAATTCCGGAAAAATTTTATAAGGCTATTTCCCAAATAACCCAATTATTTAAATTTTTCCAATATCTCACACTTGCACTCTATTGTGTTTACTTGCCTTATGGACTTATGGTTTCTTCGAGTTTGCTACTGCACCAAATTATTTTGGGCAAACCAGAAATCATATCTAAGTCTATCTTGAAGTATCTGAGACATACTGCTTCTATGACTACCTCAGAGGCTGCCATATATTCAGCTTCTATGGTGGAGTCCGAAAAAGCACCTATGCTTATCACTCTTCCATAGTTATGACTTTACTTCCTAAAGTAAACACAAAACCCCGAGGTTGACTTACTATTGTCCCTTTCCGATTGGATGTTAAAATCCATGCAACCCACAGGGAACAAATTATCTGCCTTGTAAGCTAGCATATAATCTCTAGTGCCTCTAAGGTACTTCAATATATGCTTTACGCAGACCAATGTCCTTGTCCAAAGTTGCTTTGATATCTGCTAACCATGCCCACGACAAAATAGATATCCAGTCTCGTACACAGCATTGCATACATTAAACTTCCTACAGCTGAAGCATAAGGAACTGCCTTCGTGTCATTTATTTCCTTTGATGTCTTCTGAGACATCTCTTTAGATAAAGCTACTCCATGCTAAAATGGTAAGAAACCTTTCTTGGAGTTTTGCATGCTAAAACGAGTATGAAGCTTGGGATAAGTACAACATTCTTTTCTTGTGATCCCTTTGATCCTGAGAATATGTGCGCACTCTCCCAAATCCTTCATATTGAATTGTTTGGACAACCATACCCTTGTTAGGACCTTCGGATGGCTAGAGAGGGGGGTGTGAATAGCCTCCACTAGAAAGTCAATCAATTTCCTCACAAAACTTTGTTAGCACAGCGGAAATAAACAAAACAAAAACTGATGCAAGGAAAGAAATCCAACCCACAGCTTACACAAGTATATACGAGGTTCGGGGATAACTTGCCCCTACTCCTCGGGGTGTCCGTAAGGTGGACGATCCCTTGATCTTTTGGTAGATCACACCCCGGACAAATTCAGGCTAAGTATTTCTCCTTCTCGGTGGAGTAACCTCTCCATAAAAGTCACAGAATAGATTTGTAAAATAAAGCACAATGACTTACAGAGTTCAGTGGCTAAAGGATTGAGCAAATGAACTTACGACCAGTGAAAATACAAAGATGTAGGAAGCTTGAAAGAGCTCAACAACGACCTCTTGCTTAATCGAGAGAGTTTTTTCAGGTACATCCAAACCTCTCTTCTTCCTTCTTCTTATTCTCGCTTTCTCACCGTCTTCAGCCAGCGAATCACTGCAATCAACTCAAGCGTGCCAATCACTCTTCCTTCTCATCGGTTCTCTAAACTCACACCAATACCATCCATGGTCTTCATTGGTGTCTCGAGCTCAAACCAATGAGCAAGAGTCCAGCCGATCACGGCCAGTGAACGTTGAAGCTCGAATGCGTCACTTGCGGTGAAATACAACATAAAGGCCACTTGTTCTTATTCTTGATGGAGCTTCATTTGAAATTAACCAATGGCACGATACCTCCAACCTGTAACTTAAAAATCTCACAGCTGATGATTTGATCAGGTGAATCAGAAATATCGAGAAGCAGCAGAAACAAGCGACATGTTGTGGATCGGTCAAGCACCGATCCATAGCTCTGGACCGATCGGGACTCATCACGATCGGTTCGAAGAGTCGATCGGTGCGTGGACCGATCAGCTATAGTGGATCGGTCCCGGACCGATCCCCTCTCGCTTTGAGTCGGCGTCTTTCGATCGCTTCTTTTGATTGATCAGACCGATCGGATAACCCAGAATGTACGTGGTTGATCGGTCTACGCATCGAATAACCCACAAAGACTTTACGGTGGTCACGATCGGTCACGAGATCGATCGGTGACTAATGTATCATCGATCACCGATCCGCATAAACGGTATCCTTTGGATCGGTCAATGATCGATCCAATGTCCTGTGTTAGTTTTAGAGCCTCCCGCCCTAAACCCTAGTCCGGAGAGCGAGCTACCAAGCCCTCTCGACCTAGTTCGAGCCCTCTCCGCCCGATCCGAGAACGAGCTCAGGGCCCTCTCGGCCTGAGAGGAGAGCAGTGCCGAGCCCTCTCCGACTCGTCCGGTCCAGAGAACGAGCCACCGATCCCTCTCGACCTAGTTCGGAGAACGAGCCCTCTCCGACTTCGTCCGGGTCCGAGAACGAGCTACCGAGCTCTCTCGACCTAGTCCGGAGAAGGAGCCATCGAGCCCTCTCCGACTCGTCCGTCCAGAGAACGAGATCCGAGCCCTCTCGGCCTGGTCAGGAGGCAGTGCGAGCCCTCTCGGGCTTATGGTCCGGAGAACGAGCTCAGCCCTCTCGACCTAGTCAGGAAGAGCAGTGCCGAGCCCTCTCCGACTTCATCCGATCCAGAGAACGAGCTACCTCTCACCCAGTCTGAAACCTAAAGCCTTCCGAGCTACCGAGCCCTCTCTGACCTAGTCCGGAGAACGAGCTGCCGAGCCTTCTCCGACTTCGTCCGGTCCAGAGAACAAGCTACCGAGCCCTCTCTGACCTAGTTCGGAGAACGAGCTGCCGAGCCCTCTCCGATTTCGTCCGGTCCAGAGAACGAGCTACCGAGCCCTCACTGACCTAGTCCGAGTCTAATTAATATCTGATCCAAACTTAAATCCGTGTCAACATCAAAACAACAGCCAGGTCAGACTGTAGCAACAATCTCCCCCTTTTTGTTGTTTGACAACACGATTTAAGTTTAGATCTGAAATGTTCATATTTCCCTAATTTTAGGGGAATCAAGATCCTCCCCCTAAGACAGATACAACATCATGTAAGGATAGAGGAATCACGGTCCTCCCCCTAAAGCCAAACTTCCATTTATCTCTAAACTTAGTTATCTTCTCCCCCTTTGTCAAACACCGAAAAGGTGCGAATTAGGTAAGAGAATGCTAAGGACTAACCCTTAACCCATACTGTCTTTTTCTTAATTCACCTAGAATACCTCTACGTGTATTATAAGACAGTGATAAAGAAATAAGAGACATACAAGTCATGGCATATGAACAGTGATCCTGTCGGGAAGCTGAGAAGATGAACCTGCCGGTGTGACGTGTCTGGAAGGTTGACCGCATCCCCATGACCCGGTTGATGAGCTGTCCTCTACGTTGACCAGATCGTCAGAAGTCCTCCTCCGGTCAACTGTACCTGCATCCAGCGACCGGGTCGCCCTGGCCTCTATTACCTTGGTGCTCGAGGCGAATCCCACAGATATATAAGTAACCGCATAATAATATAGCAATAAAATGAACAGATACCGAGTATGAGAACGTACCCTGGCCCAGGGGGGCGCCCTCAGATGGATGGAGGAGCTGATCGGATGCTGATCGAGTCGTCACGGTCCCGCCGGAAGGATGGATATGAATCAGTAACGGAGCTGGATGTAGGAGCAGCGGCGTGGAGTCCGGTGTACCATGTATCCACAAGGCGGCATGTAAGCCGAGACATAATGGCTCATAGGCCGATACGCGGCACACAGACCGGATAGCACAGATAGCTCATAATCATAATAAAGATGCAGAATAAAACCCAATGGATGTCCATATCACCACGGAGGGACGGATCTACGCCAAAAGTAGTGGAGACAACAAATGTACAGTCGTCGATGCGAACTGTCGGAATGCCAGAGCTAGCTGTGGGGGATGCTGGTCGCCGGAGGTGAATGCGACAGTGGCATCCGGAGGTGGCAGCGCTGGGCGCCAGAGGCGCTGACCGCCCAAGGCAGCTAGGGCAGTGGCTGCCGAAGGCAGCGCTGGCTGCTGGAGGTGACGGATGTCGCTAAGGGCAGCGATTGCCGCCAACGGCGGCTACTGCCGCTGGGACAGCGAGAACCGCCAGAGGCGGTGCCCACTAGGGGCGTCGCTGACTAGGATCCGAGGCGCTGCTGGCATGGAGAAAGGGCAGCAGCGCCCTCCGCCGGAGGTGTCTGCAGGCAGGAGGAGAGGGAGAAAGAGGAAGAAGCGGACGAGACTGAGGGTTTGGGTCGACTTGGAGGCCGGTGTGGAGCTCGACGATCGAGGACGAGGAAAGCATGAGGTCCGGCCGCTGGCCATCGAGAGGGTGAGGGTCTGCTTAAGGAGGTCGGAGGACATGAGATGGAGGAGAGGGGCAACCGGTGGCAGGCTTCGGCGCCGGCAAGAAAGGGGAAAAAACCCACTGGTGGCGGCCTCCTCCACACACGAGCCGCCCCCTCTAAGAGCACGAACCGTGCTCTTTTAAGCCCAAAAACCCTAAAGGCAAAATGACAAAAAAGCCCTCCTCCTTCTCCTTAATTACTCCCATGTCATTCCCTATATCCGGATCACAAGCCTCCCCTTCAAGTCTAGTCGAAGGAGGCGTGAGTCCGACTGACTGGACAGTTTATCGCTAAGGCTACATCGATCTCCATATCAAAGTCAAATCGTTGAACCCTTCGCATAATGACTCCCGAGCGGTCGCTACAGTAATGGTGTCGCATGAGATAGCAACAGTGCCGAGCGGATTAAGTCGATAACCGGCCCGATGTCGAGCAAACGACAAAACATCAAACGAGCGGCAAAACAGCAGGCGAGCTAAGAGTGCAAGGATAGTAGACTAAGCGACATGCTGGACACCGAGTAGACCGAGCGGACGAGCGATGCCTAGCTCACGACCACGAAGATGCTGAACGGGCGATCGAACTGATGTCGATCGGACGGATAGATGGTGGACGGGCGCTGTCGTGCGAGCGATCGAAATGATGCCGATCGGACGAATAGATGATCGACGGACGCTGTCGTGCGAGCGATCGAAATGATGCCGAGCGGGCGATCGGAATGATGTCGATCGGACGGTTATGAAAGTGCTGACTGCGCAGCCTCAATAATAGTCAACGGGCGATCGTAAGGTGCCACCCAGCAATCGAGTAAACTAAATGGAATGATGCCGAGTGACCGCATCACTAGTGAGTCGATCGGAAGTGTAGCCCATGAATCGAAGGCTCGTGGAGGCGAAAGTCACGAGCCGAACGGGCGCATAACCTATATTCTGGTTAGAAACCAGTGGAGATACTCCTTGTTCGCGACCATCGGAGATAGCTCGACCCCGATCGGGGGAGATAAGAAATACGATATGCTGATAAGCTGGCTCGAGGCCAGTGATAATCGCTCGACCCCGAACGGTGGAGATAGAATATCTGAAGCTGGTCTGAGACCAGTGCCGACCACTCGACCCCGAACGGGGGAGATAGAATATCTGAAGCTGGTCCGAGACCAGTGCCGACCGCTCGACCCCGAACGGGGGAGATAGAATATCTGAAGCTGGTCCTCGACCCCGAACGGGGGAGATGAAATAACTGATGCGCTCAACCCCAAACGGGGGAGATAAAATATCTGATAAACTAGTCCATGTAGCGGTCATCAAGCCGGGGTTTTATAGTCGCCGGTTCGACTCTACGGTTTAACGTCTGGGCTAGACGGTCTTCAAGTCGAGGTTTTTATAGTCGCCGGTTCGACTCTACAGTTTAACGTCTGGGCTAGACGGTCTTCAAGCCGGGGTTTTTATAGTCGCCGGATCGACTCTACGGTTTAACGTCTGGGCTAGACGGTCTTCAAGCCGGGATTTTTATAGTCGCCGGTTCGACTCTACGGTTTAACGTCTGGGCTAGACGGTCTTCAAGCCCGGGTTTTTATAGTCGCCGGTTCGACTCTACGGTTTAACGTCTGGGCTAGACGGTCTTCAAGCCGGGGTTTTTATAGTCGCCGGTTCGACTCTACGGTTTAACGTCTGGGCTAGATGGCCCTGAGGGCTAATTCAAACCTGGCCGATCGGCTCGGGGGTCTTCGCCATCGAACCCGTGGCAGCCACGGGCTCGTATATAATCCTCCCGGCCGATCGGCTCGGGGGTCTTCACCATCGAGCGTGTGGCTCGTATATAATCCGCCCGGCCGATCGGCTCGGGGATCTTCGCCATCGAGCCTGCAGCTCGGATATAATCCTCCCGGCCGATCGGCTCGGGGGTCTTCGTCATTGAGCCTGCAGCTCGGATATAATCCTCCCGGCCGATCGGCTCGGGGGGTCTTGTCCATCGAGCGTGTGGCTTGTATATAATCCGCCCGGCCGATCGGCTCGGGGGTCTTCGCCATCGAACGTGTGGCTCGTATATAATCCGCCCGGCCGATCGGCTCGGAGGTCTTCGCCATCGATCCTACAGCTCGGATATAATCCTCCCGGCCGATCAGCTCGGGGGTCTTCGTCATCGAGCCTGCAGCTCGGATATAATCCTCCCGGCCGATCGGCTCAGGGGTCTTCGTCATCGAGCCTGCAGCTCGGATATAATCCTCCCGGCCGATCGGCTCGGGGGTCTTCGTCATCGAGCCTGCAGCTCGGATATAATCCTCCCAGTCGATTGGCTCGGGGGTCTTCATCATCGAGCCTGCAGCTCGGATATAATCCTCCCGGCCGATCGGCTCGGGGGGTCTTCGCCATCGAGCCTGCAGCTCGGATATAATCCTCCCGGCCGATCGGCTCGGGAGTCTTCGTCATTGAGCCTGCAGCTCAGATATAATCCTCCCGGCCGATCGGCTCGGGGGGTCTTGTCCATCGGGCGTGTGGCTTGTATATAATCCGCCCGGCCGATCGGCTCGGGGGTCTTCGCCATCGAACGTGTGGCTCGTATATAATCCGCCCGGTCGATCGGCTCGGAGGTCTTCGCCATCGATCCTGCAGCTCGGATATAATCCTCCCGGCCGATCAGCTCGGGGGTCTTCGTCATCGAGCCTGCAGCTCGGATATAATCCTCCCGGCCGATCGGCTCGGGGGTCTTCGTCATCGAGCCTGCAGCTCGGATATAATCCTCCCGGCCGATCGGCTCGGGGGTCTTTGTCATCGAGCCTGCAGCTCGGATATAATCCTCCCAGTCGATTGGCTCGGGGGTCTTCATCATCGAGCCTGCAGCTCAGATATAATCCTCCCGGCCGATCGGCTCGGGGGGTCTTCACCATCGAGCCTGCAGCTCGGATATAATCCTCCCGGCCGATCAGCTCGGGGGTCTTCGTCATCGAGCCTACAGCTCGGATATAATCCTCCCGGCCGATCGGCTCGGGGGTCTTCGCCATCGAGCCTGCAACTCGGATATAATCCTCCCGGCCGATCGGCTCGGGGGTCTTCGTCCTCGTGGGACTAATACAGATCATATAAATATCCGAGAACAGATAACGGAAAAACTGACCTAGGTCATGAGAATGGTAGAACTATCCGGCGTCGTCCATCTTCACGTTCCAGATCAGGCGCGTTCCCACAGACGGCGCCAATTTGATCCTGTCGGGAAGTTGAGAAGACGAACCTGCCGGTGTGATGTGTCTGGAAGGTTGACCGCATCCCCATGACCCGGTTGATGAGCTGTCCTCTACGTTGACCAGATCGTCAGAAGTCCTCCTCCGGTCAACTGTACCTGCATCCAGCGACCGGGTCGCCCCGACCTCTAGTACCTCGGTGCTCGAGGCGAATCCCACAGATATATAAGTAACCGCATAATAATATAGCAATAAAATGAACAGATACCGAGTATGAGAACGTACCCTGGCCCAGGGGGGCGCCCTCAGATGGATGGAGGAGCTGATCGGATGCTGATCGAGTCGTCACGGTCCCGCCGGAAGGATGGATATGAATCAGTAACGGAGCTGGATGTAGGAGCAGCGGCGTGGAGTCCGATGTACCATGTATCCACAAGGCGGCATGTAAGCCGAGACATAATGGCTCATAGGCCGATACGCGGCACGCAGACCGGATAGCACAGATAGCTCATAATCATAATAAAGATGCAGAATAAAACCCAATGGATGTCCATATCACCACGGAGGGACGGATCTACGCCAAAAGTAGTGGAGACAACAAATGTACAGTCGTCGATGCGGACTGTCAGAATGCCAGAGCTAGCTGTGGGGGATGCTGGTCGCCGGAGGTGACTGCGACAGTGGCATCCTGAGGTGGCAGCGCTGGGCGCCAGAGGCGTTGACCGCCCAAGGCGGCTAGGGCAGTGGCTGCCGAAGGCAGCGCTAGCTGCTGGAGGCGACGGATGTCGCTAAGGGCAGCGATTGCCGCCAACGGCGGCTACTGTCGCTGGGACAGCGAGAACCGCCAGAGGCGGTGCCCACTAGGGGCGTCGCTGACTAGGATCCGAGGCGCTGCTGGCATGGAGAAAGGGCAGCAGCGCCCTCCGCCGGAGGTGTCTGCAGGCAGGAGGAGAGGGAGGAAAGGGAAAGATAGCCTGGACCCTGCCTGAGACGCTAGCTGTGCGTCGCAGCGAGGCCGGCGTGGAGCTCGACGATCGAGGATGAGGAAAGCATGAGGTCCGGCCGCTGGTCGTCGAGAGGGTGAGGGTCTGCTTGAGGAGGCCGGAGGACATGAGATGGAGGAGAGGGGCAACCGGTGGCAGGCTTCGGCGCCGGCGAGAAAGGGGAAAAAACCCACTGGTGGCGGCCTCCTCCACACACGAGCCGCCCCCTCTAAGAGCACGAACCGTGCTCTTTTAAGCCCAAAAAACCTAAAGGCAAAATGATAAAAAAGCCCTCCTCCTTCTCCTTAATTACTCCCATGCCATTCCCTATATCCGGATCAAACAGCATATTAAAAACCAATAAGAAGTGAAGCATAAGGAAAACAAGAGGATGAATAGCATATATAGATGAAATGAACAAGTACCCAGGTCAGACGTAAATATCCAACAAACAACATCCAAAACATAGACAACCATAATGACATCAAAGGACAATGTGTATCAGTCAGCCTCCTCATCATGAGGAGCATCAGCATCATCAATGGGAGGAAAGGGTCCCTGAGGTGGCATGCCGCTGCTCGAGGATGGATAGCCCGGGAAATCCTGCGGAGGTGGATATCTGGCCATCCAATCCATAATAGCCTGATGTGTCGCCAGCTCCTGACTGCGTAAATCATCGTAGCGCTGGTCAATCCGGACGCGCATCCCGTGAAGCTCAGCAACCAGCAGCTCATCGTGTCGATCAAAGCGACTCTCCAGCTCGGCGATCTGCCAGCGCAGATCAGGATCGGCCTCTCCATCATCAGCAGCAGGAGGAGCAGCAACAGGAGCAGCTGCAACCTGTCATGGAGGTCCCCGTGGTAACTCACCTAGAGCTCTCCCATCCTTCCACCGAACATCCCCATTTTGTCCTATGATGCCAGACTTGGAAAATGCCCGTTTCCCAAGTCTGCAATCTTGCCTGACCATCTTGACTATTCTACCCTTGGAGACATCAATCTGAAGGGTCTCGAGCCAATCTGTAATTATATGCCCATAAGGCATATAAACAGTGAAGTTGTTTGGCTCGCTATAGGAGATGATCGAAGAGTAGATGCTAGACATAATGTCAAAGTCGAGACGCCGACGCAATCCATAAAGCATCAGGCAATGATACGGTCGGATCTCAGACAATGGTTTAGATGTGATAGGCAGAAGGCAGTTCGTGACAATTTTAAAAAGAATGTAATCTTGAGGTGATAATCTCAAGGCTGCAAAAGTAGGAAAATCAACATCTAATTCATCTAGCCCACCCGGTCTAGGATGTCTGAAGAAATACTCATAAATAGAGTCAGGTGATACATCAAAGGGCTCAGGTAAGGGGTCGGGTAAGTCTGGATATATAGAAAAGATATTTTCGGAACACCTCCGGCAACCTAGATAGTCAAAGAAGGTTGAGAAACTGAAATCAAGAGTCCGCTTAGCAACTCTTGTTTTATAACTTACATCATTAGTTTGATGAAGATTGTTATAAAACTTAGATACTAAGTCATAATTGATATCTCGTTCTAAATAGACAAGTGTATCAAGTTTGTAGTAGGCAATGATTTTTGACACAGTTGGACAAAATTCGTCCATGAATTTTCGATCCACAGACCTACAAGGGAGTAATTTAAAGGTTCTTTGTCTAAAGGCTTCCTCAAAATTGTGGTTCGGGAATCTCCTGGAAACAGATGGTTGAGGTCGGGAATGAGCCTTAGACTTCGACTTCTCAGGTGACTTAGAGGTCCCCTCACCCACTGGTTTCTTTCTAAGAGTTAACAAAGTGATATAATGGGGCAAGAAAGTGAGCACCGGAGCCACCCGAAACAAAAACCACATATCATATGGTGAGAAATGAGACTGAAATACCAAGTTCTAGAGAAGTAAGGAGTTACCTTGGTGTCATTGAAGTTTTGGCTAGAGCTTTGGCTAGGGTTCCGGCGTGCAAAGAGAAGAGAAGAGGTGAGGTGTAGGGAAGAGTCGACTAGGGCTTCCGCGTGAAGAGGGAAAAGAAAGGATCGGGAAGTTTTAAGGGAGATGATGGGTGTACAGATGATGAAATGATCGGACGGCTGTCCGATCAGGAGGTATCAGGAGCCTCCTGATCGGTCCATGGATCATCCTGATCGGTGCTCGGACCGATCAGAGGGACGATCGAGAGCTGATCGGTCCTCGGACCGATCGGGAACTCCCGATCGGTCGGAGACCGATCGAAAAATGATCTGGCCTTGCGTCGGATTGATCGATCGGTCTTGGACTGATCGGGGAACTCCCGATCGATGTCGTAGACCGATCGAGTGATCGATGGCGGGCTCTGCGTGCGGTCGACCGATCGGGTCCGTAGACCGATCGATGTCGACTTAGATCTCTCCGATTTCGAATCGAATTAGGAATTTCAAGAATCGAAATTCATAGAGATGTTCGATAGTTCATGGAAGTTTCTCTAGGAAAACTTCCAAGTTCAGAACCTAGAACCTGGAGGATCTACAAGCATAACGATTACCTAAAAATTATGGTCTGAACTTGTTTATAGCCCTAAAGTTACAAACATTTAGAAAACAGACAACTTAAGGCCGGAAAACTGAAATTTTTTACCTTTGTTATGTTCAGTTTCAAGTTTGTCAAAATATAACCAACTTGCTATCATTCTTTCAAGGACTTGTCCTAGTATCAATCAAAATCATGAAAAGCATCGTTCAAGTGTATCAAACAGTCCATCAACCAAAGTTTCATAATTTCTAGGTAAAGGTCCAACCAAGTTTCCTTGGTTGGAATGTATGAGTAAGATCTAGGAACCAAATACACATGAATTATGTAATGGTCTTCCCCATACTCAATTTATGTCTCTTCAACCTAATTATTCAAGGGATGCATGATACATTTTGAATAATTCAGCTGATCCTAGCATCTCACCCCATTTCTAGCAAACAAAAATCATTTGTTAAACCTTATAGTTTGTGTGAGATGTTCCCAAGTTGCCCAAATAATTTCCTTATTTCTCTTGTTGTTTTAATTGTCCTTATTGATCATGATGAAGTCCTAATGGCCTATTGAGCCAAACACATTCCCAATTCTCTCCTCAAATGACTAAATTCATTTTCCGGAAGAGGTTTGGTGAAAATATCGGCTAGGTTTGACTTTGACTCAACATAGGTGAGTGCAATGTCTCCCCTAGCTACGTGATCTCTAATGAAGTGGTGACGTACTTCAATATGTTTGGTCCTTGAATGATGGACTGGGTTTTTTGTTAGGTTTATTGTGCTGATGTTGTCACACAACACTTGCACTCCCTTATACGAAAGTCCATAATCTTCTAGAGTGTGGATCATCCACAATAATTGTGATACACTCTCTCCCATGGCAATGTATTCAGCCTCGGTCGTGGAGAGAGCAACACAATGTTGCTTCCGACTTGACCAACTAACCAATGATGAACCTAAAAATTGGCAACCCCCACTAGTGCTTTTCCGATCCAATTTGCACCCAGCGTAATCGGAGTCGGTATAACCTATCAAGTCAAAAGACTCCGTACGAGGGTACCATAGACCTACTCTAATTGTGCCCTTAAGGTATCTCAGAATTCTCTTAACTGCAATTAAATGAGATTCCTTGGCACAGACTTGATATCTAGCGCACATGCCCACAGCAAAAAGTATGTCTGGTCGACTAGCTGTGAGATATAGAAGACTACCAATCATGCTTCTATATTGCGTTAGATCAACTGGTTTTCCATTCTCATCATTGTCAAGGCGAGTGTTTGTTGCCATTGGAGTGGATACTTCCTTAGAGTCACTCATTTTGAATTTCTTGAGCATCTCTTGAGTGTATTTTGTTTGATGGACATAAATGTCATCTCGAGTTTGTTTGATTTCAAGTCCAAGGAAGAATGTCAATTCTCCCACCAGACTCATCTCAAACTCACTTTCCATGTGAGTGATAAATTCATTCAAATAGCCCTTGTTGTTTGAGCCACAAATTATGTCATCGACATACACCTGGACTACAAATATGTTTTCACCATCTCTACGCAGAAATAGTGTTGGGTCTATTTGACCTCTCACAAAACCCTTTTCTAATAAGTAAGTTGATAACCTTTCGTACCATGCTCGAGGTGCTTGTTTAAGCCCATAAAGAGCTTTCTTGAGCTTGTACACGTGGTTTGGAGCTTCGGTATTCACAAACCCCTGTGGTTGTTCAACATAGACCTCTTCTTTAATGAAACCATTTAAGAAGGCCGATTTAACGTCCATTTGATAGAGCTTGAAGCCTCTATGTGCAGCAAAGGCTAGCATTAAACGAATGGACTCTAATCGAGCCACAGGAGCATAAGTCTCATCATAATCAAGGCCTTCGACTTGACTATAGCCCTTGGCTACAAGTCTTGCCTTGTTTCTTACTACTTCTCCCTTTTGGTTTAACTTATTTTTGAAGACCCATTTGGTTCCAATAATGGTGGTCTTCTTAGGTCTAGGAACTAAGTCCCACACTTGGCTCCTTTCAAATTGACCTAACTCATCTTGCATAGCTATGATCCAATCAGGATCGTGCAACGCCTCATCAACTAATTTTGGTTCAATTTCTGAGATCAAAGCGACCTCATTAGACTCATTTCTGAAGAATGATCTAGTCCTAACCCCTTGTTGAATGTCTCCCACAATCTGGTCTTGGGGATGACTTGAGACTATCCTAGATTGCCTTGGTGTTGACGGTGCCTCATGAGTGATCTCACTAGACACAGGCAAGGGCTCAGTATCAGGTAAAGGATCAAACTGAGCCCTCTCTTGCCTTTGCTCATCGTCATCGGAGTCAACCTCGACTCTTTCTATGTTTTGATCATTTAAACTTAGATTTCTAAGTTCAAATTGAATTTCTCCTACATCCTTTGATTGGTCATTCGATTTAGGGATTTCTTCAAATGCTACATCCGAGGACTCTTCAATCAATTTAGTCCTACTGTTGTAGACTCGATAGGCTTTGCTGGTGAGAGAGTACCCGACTAGTATCCCTTCGTCAGCCTTAGCCGTGAACTTTCCAAGATGATCCTTGGTGTTCAAGATAAACACCTTACAACCAAACACCCTAAGATGTTTAATTGTAGGGGGTTTCCCAAACCAAAGTTCATGGGGAGTCTTTCCTAAAAACCTATGTATCAAGACTCGGTTTTGCACATAGCAAGCGGTATTTACCGCTTCAGCCCATAAGTAGCTCGGTAATGAGTACTCATTGAGCATGCTTCGTGCAGCCTCTTACAAGACTCGGTTCTTTCTCTCCACAACCCCATTTTGTTGTAGGGTCCTTGGAGTAGAGAACTCATGCCTATATCCTTTTTCTTGACAAAATTCTAAAAATCTATGGTTTTGAAATTCTCCACCATGATCACTTCTAATTGTTTTAATTGTTGTCGATTTTTCATTTTCAGTTCTTCTACAAAAAGAAACAAAAACATCTATGGTTTGATCCTTATTTTTTAAAAAGAAGGTCCATGTATATCTAGTAAAATCATCAATGATCACTAAACAGTATCTACTCCCATTCAATGAAATAACATTACTGCAATCAAACAAATCCATATGCAATAAATCTAAAGCAGTAGATGTACTTACAGCGCTTTTACCTTTATGAGCCGCTTTTGTTTGCTTACCCTTTTGACATGCATCACATAGTTTTGTCTTTTGATACTTGATGCTTGGTAAGTCTCGCACTAATCCTTTGTTGGCCAGTTTTCGAATGTTCTTCATGTTTACGTGGGCCAACCTTCTATGTCACAGCCATGATTCTTCTTCTTTTGACATGAAACACTTAGCAGAGGCATTAGTAGCACTTTTAAAAGATACTTGATAAATGTTATCTACCCTTGTGCCTACTAGTACCGTGTCAAGTGTGTCAATGTGTTTGACCAGACATTGACTTGAATGAAACTCAATTGTGTAACCCGTATCACACAATTGGCTGACACTTAGGAGATTAAAAGTCATCCCCTTGACTAGAAGGACATTTTTGATTTGGAGACATTCGGATATTTGAATATCTCCAACTCCTATAACCTTAAGACTACCATTATTACCAAAGGACACATTACCTCTATTTTTGTTTTGAAGGGTAGTAAAGAGTGAGTTGTCCCCGGTCATGTGCTTGGAGCATCCACTATCAACAAACCAAGTTGATAGATGCTCCCCCTTGACAAATTCCTACAAGACACGAAAGATAGATGTTTTAGGTACACAAATCTTGGGACCTAATGCATCTACAATGAAAGACCTAGGAACCCATGTCTTGGTCACACCCTTCCTAGTCTCATGAACCCTAGAAGCATGTGATTTATGAAATTGGGTTCTAGACACTAAGGAAATGAAACTAGACTCCTTAGGTTGATATCCTAATCTAGCCTTGTTGTAGACCGCCCTTTGGGCGTTTAGAATCATATCTAAGGTCTTAGAGCTAGTTGAGAATTTCTCAAGCATTTTCTTGAGTTTCTCAACTTCACTCTTTAAGGCTTTGTTTTCATCCTCAAGAAGCTCTTGATGAAGGTCATCAACCTCATCTTCCCTAAGAGTCTTCAAGTGTTCTACTTCTTCTTTTAATAATTTGATTTCAGTTTTTGATTTCTTAAGCAAAGTTGATAAATGTGCAATAGTTTTATAGCATTTTTCTAAATGTGGAGAAGTTACCTCTTCATCATCCGAAGATGATGAAGCCGTGGTTGATGTATCACTTCCGGAGTCCGATTCCTCCCTTGCCATGAGCGCTAATTGACGAGTGCTTTTCTCCTTCTCTTCCTCCGATGAGCTTGAGGAGGATTCATCCCAAGAAGCTTTGAGAGCTTTCTTCTTCTTGGCCCTTTCTTCCTTCTTCTTGAGTTTTGGACACTCGCTCCGATAGTGTCCTTTCTTGCTACACTCATAACACGTAACGTTAGTCTTATCAATATTTTGATCAATAGACTTACCTTTCCCTTTGTATCTCCGGCTCCTTCTCATGATTCTTCTCAAGAAGTTGGCCATCTCGCTTGATGATGATTCACCTTCATCATCGGACTCGGAGGAGGATGAGGATGTAGGAATTTCTTTCTCCTTCTTCTTTTCTTTCTTCCTTCTTCCATCCTTGCTCTTTTCTCCTGCAACTAAAGCAATACCTTTCTCCTTTTGACCCTTGTTAGCAAGTTCATGAAGTTCCATTTCACAAAAGAATTCATCTAACTTAACAATTGAAAGATCCTTGGAGACCTTGTAGGCATCTACCATAGATGACCACAAGGCATTCCTCGGAAAAGCTTTGAGAGCGTACCTTACAAGATCGCGATTCTCTACGCGTTCATCTACGGAATGAAGACCATTGATGATCTCTTTGAACCTTCCGTGTAGTTCACTTACCGTTTCGCTCTCCTTCATGGTGAGATTTTGTAGTTGGTTTAGGAACAAGTCTCTCTTGGCAATCCGAGAGTCTCGAGTTCCTTCTTGGAGCTCAATGAGTTTGTTCCACAAATCCTTTGCACTCACAAATGGACCTACCTTGACAAGCTGATCTTTGGCTATTCCACATTGTAGGGTGACCACCGCCTTGGCATCGGCTTGTCCTTTGCGAGTTTGCTCGGCGGACCACCTTGACGACTCTAGTTCCTTACCTTCTTCATCCTTCGGTGGTGTGAAACCTTCCTTGACCGAGAACCACATGGAGATGTCGGTCTTAAGATAATACTCCATACGGCTCTTCCAATATTGGAAGTCCGCTCCATCGAATTAGGGTGGGCGATTGGTACTCAAACCTTCCTTCATAACCATCTTCTTGCTCTTTAGGGTGTTAATCCGGATGAAGAGCGCCTTGCTCTGATACCACTTGTTAGGACCTTCGGATGGCTAGAGAGGGGGGTGTGAATAGCCTCCACTAGAAAGTCAATCAATTTCCTCACAAAACTTTGTTAGCACAGCGGAAATAAACAAAACAAAAACTGATGCAAGGAAAGAAATCCAACCCACAGCTTACACAAGTATATACGAGGTTCGGGGATAACTTGCCCCTACTCCTCGGCGTGTCCGTAAGGTGGACGATCCCTTGATCTTTCGGTAGATCACACCCCGGACAAATTCCGGCTAAGTATTTCTCCTTCTCGATGGAGTAACCTCTCCACAAAAGTCACAGAATAGATTTGTAAAATAAAGCACAATGACTTACAGAGTTCAGTGGCTAAAGGATTGAGCAAATGAACTTACAGCCACGAAGTGAAAAATGCAAAGACAGAAGGAAGCTTCAGCAAAGAGCTCAACAACACAGCCTCTTGCTTAATCGACAGAGAGTTTTTTTCAGTACATCCGCAAACCTCTCTTCTTCCTTCTTCTTATTCTGCTTTCTCACTGTCCCGAATCACTGTCACCTGTGTCGAATCACTGCAATCAACTCAGGCGTCGCCAATCACTCTTCCTTCTCATCTGGTTCTCTGAACTCACACCAATACCATCCATGGTCTTCACTGGTGTCTCTGAGCTCGAACCAATGAGCAAGAGTCCAACTGATCACGGCCAGTGAACGTTGAAGCTCGAATTGCGTCACTTGCAGTGAAATACAGCATAAAGGCCACTTGTTCTTATTCTTCTAATGGAGCTTCATTTGAAATTAACCAATGGCACGATACCTGCAACCTGTAACTTAAAAATCTCACAGCAGATGATTTGATCAGGTGAATCAGAAGTGAATCAGAAATATCAGAGAAGCAGCAGAAACAAACGACATGTTGTGGATCGGTCAACAGACCGATCCATAGCTCTCTGGACCGATCAGGACTCATCCTGATCGGTCTGGGAAGAGTCTAATCGGTCTGTGGACCGATCAGCCTATGGGTGGATCGGTCCACAGACCGATCCCCCCTCTCGCTTTGAGTCCCAGCGTCTTTCTAATCGCTTCTTTCTGATCGGTCTGTAGACCGATCAGATAACCTGAAATGTACGTGTTCTTGATCGGTCTGCCCATCAGATAACCCTGAGACTTTTGTGGGTCGCCGATCGGTCACGAGACCGTCGGTGACTAATATATCCTTTGATCGGGTGCGGCCGATCCGCATAACCGACAGTATCCTTGATCGGCAGCATGACCGATCCAATATCCTTGTGTTAGTTTTAGAGCCTCCCAACCCTAACTCCTTCCGGTCCGAGAACGAGCTACCAAGCCCTCTCCGACCTAGTTCGGAGAACGAGTGCCGAGCCCTCTCCGGGCTCGTGGGTCCGAGGGAACGAGCTACGAGGCCCTCTCGACCTAGTCCGGAGAACGAGTGCCGAGCCCTCTCCGACTTCGTCCGGTCCAGAGAACGAGCTATCGAGCCCTCTCGACCTAGTTCGGAGAACGAGCCCTCTCCAACTTCATCCGGAGAACGAGCTACCGAGCCCTCTCGACTTCGCCGAGCAGCCGAGCCCTCTCCGACTTCGGTCCGGTCCAGGAGCCACCGAGCCCTCTCGACCTAGTCCGGAGAAGAGCAGTGCTGAGCCCTCTCCGACTTCATCCGGTCCGAGAACGAGCTCCGAGCCCTCTCGACCTAGTCAGGAGAGCAGTGCAGAGCCCTCTCCGGGCTTCGTCCGGGTCGAACGAGCTACCGAGCCCTCTCTGACCTAGTCCGGAGAACGAGCTGCCGAGCCCTCTCCGACTTTGTCTGGTCCAGAGAACGAGCTACCGAGCCCTCTCTGACCTATTCCGGAGAACGAGCTGCCGAGCCCTCTCCAACTTCGTCCGGTCCAGAGAATGAGCTACCGAGCCCTCTCTGACCTAATTCAGAGAACGAGCTGCCGAGCCCTCTCCGACTTCGTCCGGTCCAGAGAATGAGCTACCGAGCCCTCTCTGACCTATTCCGAGTCTAATTAATATCTGATTCAAACTTAAATCCGTGTCAACATCAAAACAACAGCCAGGTCAGACTGTAGCAACAACCCTTACTTCTGACAACACTTTGATATTGTTTCCAACTACCAAAAATGTTATCTACGTATAGTACAAGAAATACCACCACGTTTCCATCACATTTCTTGTATACACAAAACTCATTCGGTTATAAAATAAATCCATAGGTCTGGATTACTTTATTAAACTAGATGTACCAAGACCTTGAAGCTTTACTTCAGTCCATAGATTGTTTGAGCTTACACACAAGATGATTTTTGCTCTTTGCAATGAACCCTTCTGGTTGCTTTATATGGATGTTTTCTTCAAGACTTCCATTAAGGAAAGTTGTCTTGACATCCACTTTCTAAATCTCATAGATAAAAGAATCCGGATAGACTAAAGCATGGCAATCGGTAAAAAAGTTTCCTTTTTCAACAAGCCTTACTTTGAAAGTTTCTACCTTCCTGTCTATCCCTCTTTTCCTATTGTAGACTTATTTTTACCCAATGGCTTTTACACCATTTGGTGATTTTATAAGCTTTCAGACTCTATTAGAATACATATATTCTAATTCTATATTCTTTGCAAAGATGCTACATCTTTATCTTGGAGTGCTTCGTCATATGTCCGGAGATCAGGTTCATGTCCTCCAGGGATCGAGTCTAAAAACTCTCCCAAAACATGAATCTTTTTAGGTTGCCTAACAACCCTCCCACTACGACGAGGTACTTTCTATAATTGTGTATCATTTGTGATACGTGTTGCAGTTCCTTGTGATATTTCATCTTGTACAGTTGGTACTATGTTAGACGTGTCCTTTAATTTTCTTAAGAACAATTTTTACTCATGGGCTTGTGGTTTATAGTATAGTCCTTTTCTCAAATCGAGCATTGGTGCCAACAATGACCTTCTGATTTTAAGGACTACAAACCTCTTTTCATTTTTCTATGATAACTCGCAAACAAGTGAACTCATGTCTAATTTTTCAAAGTCTCTCACGTGATAGACCACCCAAATCCGAATATGCTTCAGACTAGGCTTACACTCATTCTGCAATTCTGTGGGAGTAGAGAGTTCTAACTTAGAAGGTACTATGTTCACTTCCGTTTTCAGTGTATATCCTTAAAACGAATTTGGAAATTTTCTAAATAACTCATCATCGATCTAATTATTCCATAAGAGCCTTATACCTTTTTCTACTACACCATTCTGTTGGGATGTACCAAGTGCAGTTAGTTGGGATTGAATCCCTACTTCTGATAAGTGACTCTTAAATTCTCCCAACAGGTATTTCCTACTACGATCTCACCGTAGTATCTCGATATTTTTACTTTGACATTTCTCTGCATCATCCTCGTACTCAAAGCACTTAGACTTGCGGTGTATCAAGTAAATCTATCCGTGTCTCGAATAGTTGTCTATAAAATAGACGAAATATTCGAAACTACCTCTTGTCTGGATAGTCATAGGACCACACAAATCAGAATGAACCAATTCCATTATATCTTTGGCTCCATATCCCTTAGACTTAAAAGCTTCTCGGTTATTTTTCCTTCCAAGTAAGACTCTCAGGTTGAAAATATTTCCACTACCAATGAACCCAAGAGTTCATTGATTATTATCCTTTGAATCCTACTCAAGTTAATACAACCTAGCCTTAGACTGCCAAGGATGTGATTAGTTCATTTTCGAAGGTTGCTTTCTCTTATTAAAGTTAGAAGATGTGTTACTAATTTTCATTTATTGCATTGTAGGAGTTATTGGATTTATAAATTGTCAACCAACGTACCAGAACAGATATCTTTCCTATTTTCTTGATAACAACTTTGTTATCAAAATAGACACAATAACTATTCTTTAATAGTTTAGAAACTACAATCAGGTCCTTTCTAAAGTTAGTACGTAAAGACAATTTCTAAAATCCATATTTTATTCCTATCATAGGATAAGCATCTCCCACTGCAACAGTTACCATTTTTGCAGCAGTGCCCATGTAGACGGTGACTTCCCCTTCATATAGTTATCGGGTTTCCTGGAACCTCTGCAATGAATTGCAGACATGATCAGTCGCTCCCGTATCTACACACCAGGTACCGGTAGATAACATCACTAATCATGTATTAACTAATGAATGAAATACACCTATTTTGTTCTTAGTTTTAAGAGGACAGTCTACCTAAATGTCCAAGTCCTATTTTCAATCGTTATAATTGGGACTACTTGTTGGAACCCCAAGGTTGTTTTGGTGTGATCAACAAGTTAAGTTAGGTCCTGTGTATTTAACCTTGTGTCTAAGTGTGCAGGAGCTCAGGAACACAGGTACTCGAGTGGAAGACGCAGCTAGCGAGAAGGACGGCACGCTGTGCGTCCAAGGGACGAGGCGCTGCGGAAGAGTACACCGGCGGACGAGAAGGAAGCGCGCGGTGGTTCCGAGGGACGAAAGCCGGAGCGGAAGATTGCTCGGGGAGCAAGAGACGCAGCTAGCGAGAAGGTCGACGACCGAGGGACGAAGACTGCGGATGAGTACGCTGGCGGACGAGAAGGAAACACGCGGCAATTCCGAGGGACGAGAAGCCGGAGGGAAGCACGCTCGAGAAGACCGGAAGTTGGGTTCGGGTGAGCCCTTTTCCGGAAGGCAGAGATCACCCAAACGAGCGGATCCGGAGCGGAAGAACCGGACCGAAGCGGGACTGAACCAGAGAAGCGGTCCCGGATGAAAAAGTCAACTATGTTGACTTTCGGGGTCCGGGGCGCCCGGAACTGACCGGGGCGCCCGGACCCATCCGGGGCGCCCGGACCCATCCGGGGCGCCCGGAACCCTTCCGGGCGCCCGGAACAGTAATGTTGACCAGATCGAGAATTATCTCGATCTGAACCTTTCCAGGCGCCCCGACCAAGTCTATAAATACAGCCTTGGTCCAGAAGCTTTACATCGGTTCAGAAATTGTAAACAACACTTGTGTGCTTCCATTTCTTTGATTAGCTTCTTTCTTTTTGTGCCTACACTGCTGTAAACGAGGCTTCTCCGCCTGAAGGAGTTTTTAGTGCAACAATCTTCCTTGGATTAACAACCTCCCCGGTTGTAACCAAGTCAAAACCGGTGCCTCGTTTTTATGCTTTATTTTCTGCTTAATCTATTCTTTTCAAGTGTTAGCTTAATTGTCCGAGAAAGGGTTGTGTTTTACTCAGGGCTATTCAACCCCCCCTTCTAGCCGGCCGCATCGGTCCTACAATTACATACAGACGAGGTCGCCAAATCTTCAAAGCAACAAGAATGGTGGATCAACATCCACGCACCAAAATTCGAAGGGGACTTCGCTAGCTGGAAAAAGCGAATGGAGGTATTTCTTGAAACAGATTATGATTTATTACTAACAATGGAATTTGGCTATGAAGCACCAGAGGGCAAAGCAAGAAATCAATGGTCAAAGAAGGAGCAGGCTGACCACGTGGCAAACAAGAAAGCAGAATTTCATCTGCTAAGTGTACTTCCAACACAAGAAGTCAATCGAGTTGGTACCTACAACTCGGCAAAGGAGCTTTGGGATAAATTCCTTGAGTTACACGAAGGAACATCCGAAGCCAAACTTGCAAGACGGAATTTACTTCGTAACCAGTTTACAAACCTCCGATTTGAAGAAGGTGAAACAATTGCACATCTACACTCGAGGATTCAGGAACTCATCACCAGACTTACGAATCTCGGAGAAGAGGTAAGTAACCGAGATTCGCTAAGGTATGCCCTAAATTCCTTTCCTAGAAACTCAAAATGGGCATCACTAGTAGATGCCTTTTACATTTCAAAAAATCTAGAAAAAATTTCATTAGATGAATTATTTTCAACTTTTGAAGTGCATGAGTCAAGATGTGCAGGTCCGAAGGAGCCCAAGAATAATGTCGCTCTTAAAGCTTCGAGAGACGAACCTGAGTCAGAATCTTCTCTCGACGACGAGGAAATGGTAATGATGGTAAGACGATTTAAAAATATTTGTAAATCTAGGAAATCTAACCATCCGCAGGGAAGAAAGAAAAGAACCATCCGCTGCTACCATTGCGATGAAGAAGGGCACGTCAAGGACAATTGCCCTAAACTGAAGAACAACGGGAAGGACAAGGGTAAGAAGCCTATCCAAAATCGCAAGGCCCTAAAAGCGACGTGGGACGATACGTCGTCGGAATCAGAAGTCAAGGAGTTCTCCGGGCTCGCGTTAATGGCGAGTCATCAAGACGACGACTGCGAATCAAGCTCTTCCGAAATGAGCATCGAAAGCATCAATGAAGGGGGAGCCACGTCCGAAGAGAGCAGCAGTTCAGGGGGAGAAACCGACAACGAGATCGACAAGGTAAGTGAGGTACGATCTCTTCCTCCTAATAAAATGTTTAAATTCATTAAAATTTTAACAAAATATTGCTGCAAATTAGAAAATGAAAATAAAAATTTAAAAGCAATATTAGCTACATCTTGTCCGTTAGAAATGCTAGATAAATCAAATTTAGAAAATGAAAAATTAAAATTAGAAATTCAAAATTTAATTTTTCAAGTAGAAAATTTGAAAAACTCTGCTTGCTCATCTAAAACCAATTTTAGAAGGTTCAATAATTTGAATTGGTATTATAGATATCACCAGGGACAAATTAAAAATATCTCTAGAAAATATGTCCCTAAAAACTTTTTAGTTAATCCAGTAGGTTGGAACCTATATTGGGTTCCTAAATCATGCTTAAATTAATTTTAAAAGTAAAATTAGCGCTTTAAGTGAGAAAATTAAATAAAGAATTTCTTTATGAGGCTTTGTCTAAGGAAGTGGTTGTTGCTCCAATAACCAAGAAGGCCTAGTGCCTCGCCACGACCTGGAAGCCAAAATATTGAAATAAATGTTTAATTAACTTACTAATGAAGCATTAATACAAGAATTAATTAGTGCTTGAAAAAGGTTATTCAAAACATTTTATTTCAATTTACCTACTTAGAATTTTGTTATTTTTATATTCTCAAAAATTATTTTTTCCTAAGTTAAGATTTTTTTTTTTAAACTAGAAATCTCAGCTTTAATTACTTAGAAAATTTTCTAAATTTCTTAAAAACTTAGATTTTTTTTGAAATATTTTTTCTAAGTCTTTAACCCTTAGATTATTTTTCTTGGAACCCCATTTTTTTTTGTGATCAAAGGGGGAGAAGGGAAAGTATAAGTCTAGGGGGAGGTAGGGGGAGGTAGATAGAATTTAATTTTTTTTCTATCTTTTTGCACTTAAATTGCAATTTAAGTTAATTTACTTAATTCAATTTTATGTATATTTTAACCCTAGCTTAACTTGGGTTGATCACACCAAAAAAGGGGAGATTGTTGGAACCCCAAGGTTGTTTTGGTGTGATCAACAAGTTAAGTTAGGTCCTGTGTATTTAACCTTGTGTCTAAGTGTGCAGGAGCTTAGGAACACAGTACTGAGTGGAAGGCGCACTAGCGAGAAGGACTTATTGTGCGTCCGAGGGACGCTGCGGAAGAGTACACCGCGGACGAGAAGGAAGCGGGTGGTTAGGGACGAAAGCCGGAGCGGAAGATTGCTCGGGGCAAGAGACGCAACTAGCGAGAAGGTCGGCACCGAGGGACGAAGACTGCGGATGAGTCTGTTGGCGGACGAGAAGGAAACACGCGGCAATTCCGAGGGAGAAGCGGGAGGAAGCACGCTCGAGAAGACCGGAAGTTGGGTTGGGTGAGCCCTTTTCGGAAGAGATCACCCAAACGAGCGGATCCGGGCGGAAGAACCGGAAGCGGGACTGAACCAGAGAAGCGGTCCCGGATGAAAAAGTCAACTATGTTGACTTTCGGTCCGGGCGCTGGGCCGACCGGGCGCCGACCCATCCGGCGCGGAACCTCGGCCCGGAACAAGATTGTTGACCAGATCGAGGTATCTCGATCGAACGTTGGGGATAAATTTTATCCCCTGTGCCCGGAACCTTTCAGTGCCCTCACCAAGGCTATAACATCTGACCTTGGTCCGAGCTTTATCAGTTCGAAATTGTAAACAACACTTGTGTGCTTCCATTTCTTTGATTAGCTTCTTTCTTTTTGTGCCTACACTGCTGTAAACGAGGCTTCTCCGCCTGAAGGAGTTTTTAGTGCAACAATCTTCCTTGGATTAACAACCTCCCCGGTTGTAACCAAGTCAAAACCGGTGCCTCGTTTTTATGCTTTATTTTCTGCTTAATCTATTCTTTTTCAAGTGTTAGCTTAATTGTCCGAGAAAGGGTTGTGTTTTACTCAGGGCTATTCAACCCCCCCTTCTAGCCGGCCGCATCGGTCCTACACTACTAAGTCTATTCTATAGTATAACAACTAGGGGATTGACAAATATTTTAAATCCTAAGAATCACAAAAATATTTGGTCAAGACCAACACCTTAAAATCCCCATGAATTTTGTATGCCATGATAGTGTGGACGTATACAAAATCAAAAAGGAGATTTTATCCATTAATTTTATTATCTTGTCAACCTATGACAAATAAAATTAATAGTTGGTCTGTCTTTGATAAAATATTTGGTCAAGACTCTAAATTTAAAATAATATTGATTCCTCAAACAATACTATTTAAATTTACCAACACCTCAAAACTCCGTGAATTTTGCATGCCACGTTAGTGTGGACGTATACAAAATCAATATTTGTAAGAGGAGGGTTTTACCCATTAACTATCTTGTCAACCTAACTTTATGACAAATAAAATTATCTCAAACACCGTTAATTTTATATGTCACGTTAGTGTGGGCGTATACAAAATCAATCATTTGTAAGAGGGGTTTTAACCCATTAATTTTATTATCTTGCCACCCAAGTTTTATGACAAATTAATAGTTGGTTTCCCTTTGGTCACACAAGTAATAGCAGTGACTCCGTTGGGGAGGATACTATTAAATGTCTAAGTGTATACCATTACTTGATACTTAGTCCATTAAATAGAATTGTGCCCCTTCAGTTGGAGAAGATCACACACATCCTAAATAATTTCCTATAACCATCCATAAAGGAAGTTTGATCTAGTGATCCGCAAACAAACCCATCCGTTGTGGAGGGAGACACTCAGAGCCAACACGCAAGCTTGTTGCATCACTTACAAACTAGTAATGGAGACCATGGGATTTATATACTAATCCCTCTCCCACTTAGTTATTTATGGTGAGGAATTTTAACCTATGCTAGCATACATTACATGCACACACACACATCATAGTAAATAAAAACAATAAATATGGAAATTATTTTTCCAACTATTATGGCCTTTTTCTATCACTGTCTTCCGTATGCTCCAACCCTAGCTGCTGCCATCTTTAGCCACCACCATCGGGTCGAGTCATCGCATCCATCTTGCTACTTATTCCGCTGTGCCTCTAGTGCTCCAAAAGTACCACGCCTCGCAAGAATCTGATCCGCGACAAAAATAGAATTTTACATATATCGATCCTATATTCCACGAGGGAATGTACATATATTCTAGATCGAACAAAAATGTAAAATCCTAATAACTAATACAACTCTTGTTGTATTTAATTTTACAATCATGCACACACAATTTAATGCCCTTGACATGTCCTAGGGTCCAATTACACACTATAAAAATACGCCATAATAGTTGGAACCTGCAACCACTAAGTTAGCACATCCTGCTATTATCCTGCCTTAATTATGTATGACATGTGCATAACCTATTTGAAAACCAAACTCACAGAGGCAAATCCTAGCTCTGATACCAATTGTTGATTAGTCCTAAGAAAATCGTATCGGTTCCACTGTGTACAAGTGTCGAACCTTTCCTTAAATAACTTATTATGTTCTTTAGAAGCTAAATTAGGAATCGCATACGAAACTTAACATCATTGATTCCAAATTTAACTTATCTGTTCTTAATGGTTTAGATTTGAATCGCAAGCGAAACTTAACACTATTGATTCAAATCTACCTAAGTTATTATTTCCATAAATATTAATTTTCAAAATTGGATTCCAGGACTGCATGGCGAGACACATGGCCTTCTTGGATCTGGGAGCAACCACCACCGCCTAGGCAAAGCCTTTTAAGGAAAGCTAATATTTATTTCCTTAAATAACTCTAGGTTAACCAAAAAGAACAATCGAATCACAAATTCGAAAAAGAAGAAAACACAAACTCAAAAAACTATTTCGAAAACTCTAGAATCATATGCCTCTTCTATTTGGTATTTCCATAAATAACTATACAAAGAAAATAGTATGATGCGGAAAACAATTACTAGTTATACCTTTCTTTGTAAGCAAAATAACCTCTTAATCTTCTACCGTATTCCTCTTCCTATCTCGGACGTTGTGTGGGCAACGATCTTCCGAGACGAGAACCACCAAGCTCCTTCTTCTCCAAGCTAGATTCGGCCACCATTAATTCTCCATGAGAAGTAAAGGTCCGGCCACCACCACCTAGCTCCAAGGGATGCTAGAAACGAAGTCTTCTTTCTCTCCTTCTTCTCCTAGCTAGAACCGGCCACCATGGAAAGCTCTTGTGTTGATGCCACCAGCCACAAAGGAGGAAGAGAAAAGAAGAAGAAGAGGAGACCCTAGGGCCGGACACACCAAGGAAGAAAAGAATAGAGTCGTTAGCAATGAAGGCACCTCTACCCCATCTTTTATAATCCTTGGTCTTGGCAAATAAAGAAATTTTAATAAAAAGTTCCTTAATTCTTTTGCCATGAAAAGGAAATTTTAATTAATTAAAAATCAATTTTCTTTTCTCAATTCATATGGCCGGCCACTTTCTCCCCAAAACAAGGAAAGTTTTAATTAAAACAAGAATTAAAACTTCCTAATTTGTTTCCGAAAATTTATAAAAATTTCTCCAATAATTTTTCCCTTCATGGTGATTTTAAAAAGAAATTTTATAAATTAAAATCTTTCTTTTAAACATGTGGATAATTTTCAAAAAGGAAAGTTATCTCTAAAAATTAAAATTTCTTTTCAATCTACAAATAAGGAAAGATATCAAATCTTTTCTTAATCTTTTGTAGAAACTAATAAAAGAGAATATTTAATTTTTAAAACTCTCTTTTAAATTATGATCATGGTTAAAAAAGAAAGTTTTCTCAAAATTAAAATCTCCTTTCAATCTACAAATAAGGAAAGATATCAAATCTTTTCTTAATCTTTTGTAGAAACTAATAAAAGAGAATATTTAATTTTTAAAACTCTCTTTTAAATTATGATCATGGTTAAAAAAGAAAGTTTTCTCAAAATTAAAATCTCCTTTCAATCTACAAATAAGGAAAGATTTCTAATCTTTTCTTAATCTTTTGTAGAAAACTATAAAAGGGAAATTTTAAATTTTAAACTCTCTTTTAAAACCATGATATCCACATAAGAAATAATTTTAATAAAAATCCTTTTTAATATTCTAGTGGCCGACCACCTAAGCTTGGGACCCAAGCTTTGGCCGGCCACCAATTTGGCTCATCCCCTTGGTCTCGGCCGACCCTAGCTTGGGTTCCAAGCTAGCTTGGCCGACCCCATTAGGATGGGTAAGAAGGTGGGTATGTGGTGGATATAAATCTCTATATACAAGAGGCTACGATAGGGACTGAGAGGAGGAATTGGTTTTGGTCTCCCGATGAAATTAAGCTTCCCGTGAACACACAACTTAACTTCATCAATAATAATTCATACCACTAAAGAATTATTATTGAACTACCGCATCAATCCCAAATTATATTTTTGGGCTCCTTCTTATTATGAGTGTGTTAGTCTCCCTATGTTTAAGATGTCGAATGTCCACTAATTAAGTGAATTACTGACAACTCATTTAATTAATATCTTAGTCCAAGAGTAGTACCACTCAACCTTATCGTCATGTCGGACTAAGTCCACCTGCAGGGTTTAACATGACAATCTTTATGAGCTCCTCTTGGGGACATTATCAACCTAGATCACTAGGACACAGTTTCCTTCTATAATCAAGAACACACACTATAAGTGATATCATTTCCCAACTTATCGGGCTTATTGATTTATCGAACTAAATCTCTGTAACGACCCGCCTTCTACTAACTAGGCTATAAGGCCGATCGTCACATTATGCTGTGTTAAACTATTCCCTAACCATCTCTAGAACTAGATGCGGAAGCTGGACTAATTAAAATTTTGCTAAGCTGTTAACATTTATTGGTGCTACATGCACTAAGGAGTGTAATCTAAAGTATACCTAACATATACTACATCCCCTATGGTCAAGGAACTGGAATATATGGTTTCCAGCTATTATCAGACCTCCCAATCGATCCTCGGATCGATTGGAATAGTCGGATCGATCTAGTGATCGACTCAGCTGGCTACTGTATGTGGAACATAGGTTGGATCGATCCAGTGATCGATCCAGCGTGCTACTGTGCCCGGGACAAAAATTTGGATCGATCGGCTGATCGATCCAAGCTGATCAATCGATCCATTGATCGATCCCAGAGCTCTCTGTTCGCGACGGAATTGGCTGGATCGATCGGCTGATCGATCCAGACGCCTACTGTTCGCAAGCTGAATCACCCAGTCGATCAGTTGATCGATTGAAGACCCTCGAATCGATCAGCTGATCGATCCGAGTTTCTGATTTCGACCCAAAGGTCTGATTTCAGCACTGATGCGTGCCAAAGTCATTACACGACACTATAAAAGTTAAGAGAAACATTCTACTAAGTAATGGCTAACATACTAAACATGATTAAGGCATAGAATACTAATTCATGGCATGTAAACATATGGTACCCAAACCTGACAAGGTTTTAAACCGTTCTCTTGCTAACTAACAGAAACACAAGATAACGCTTGCTATAAGTACTAATGCGTACTGAACACGTTCTATTGCATAATGAAATAAAACTAGATCCCTAAGATCTTTATTCCAGTTCCTTCCATACACATCTTGATCTGCATTGACCTCCAGCCTCCACTGCTAGTCCATTTTCCTTTTACCTGTATCTGCAGTATAAGGAAAATAGTATCTGTAAGCTAAAAAGCTTAGTAAGAAACCATCTACCTCACTAAATCATGCATACGATGCGAATATGATTTTAAATCATGCTGTTTGAAAGGATATGCTAAGTATACTGGATAAACTAAATATGGCATGACATATAAGCATACAATCATGGCATATCTAAGGCTGAACATGATATCAATCACATGGTATCAATGAAGAACTAAGTTGATACAAAAAAAACTAAGCTAAGCTAGTACTGAACTACTGCTAGGACTGTACTGAATTCACGAACTAATTTGTGAGAGGTTGAAAACCATATACATATAGTAAGTAAAAATACTAAACATGCTGCTAATGGGCCCCGGCGACTGTACTTGCTGTGCGCGCATCCCTAACTAGACCCGGGATTGCAAGTTCCAAATCTAGTAGGGTTTACTAGGTTAGCTAAACCTAGGGACGACTATGGGAGCCCAACCTAATGGATATCTAATCCAGTACAGTGCCACTGAAAGTAAAATACTGTAATAGCTAATACTATTTTGCTGAATCTAGGTTATCTGAACCTAGAACTAGGTTGTCTGAACCTAGAGGCGACTGTGGGAGCCTACCCATTCGGGCATCTAGTCTCATAAAAGCTGAAATAAACTGATCACGCTAATTAACATGTTCTATGGCATTTAACTAAATGTCCGCTGTATCATAGGGCGATGCTAGGCATTTTATCGAGCATTTGGTGCTCTCTAACTCTCCTCTCGATCGGGGAGACCACCTCTAGGCACCCAACAGCGTCTAAACCCCTATCTACAGAGGATACACATGCTCGGCCCATCTAGAGATGCTCACTAATCCCTAAATCTGTGAGAAGAGTTAAAATTCACACTATATGCTGACAAAATTCCATAAAACTAATCTAATGCATAAAAGAAAACACACGAGAGCTACTTATACTTCAGGTGAGGGGTTCCTTACCTTGTATGCTAGATTTCTTACAAATCTAATCGCTAGAAATTCCGGTGGAGACGACTTCTCGACGACCCGCTCGCGTCCACGTGTTCTACTACGGAGGGGAACGTCCTTGTGCCCGAGATGTCACCGGGATGCACTCCTATGGCCCTAGGGATGAAACCCTAGGCTTGCTTGGGTGGTGGCGCCGAGAGAAAGAGAGGAAGAAGGAGTTGGCGTCGGTGAGGGTTTGGAGAGGGAGAAGTTGCCGAACCAAATAAAAGAAATGACCCAAACCAACTTAAGTTTTTAATTTATATTAAGTGGGTAACTAGGCCCAACTCCAATATAAATATAAATGTTTCCCTTCTCTTTCAGCACGGCCCTGCTGGGTTCACCGGTTACTAAGGCTAACTAAAGGTTTAGGGGACCCGAGAGGTCCCGGGTTCAATTCCCGCTTACGCCTTTTTATTCTTCTAATTATTTTCGCTACTTCCGCTACTCGAAAAAAAAATTCCGGAAAAATATCTAATAATTCCAGAAAAAATCATAGAATATTCCTAAAATAGTTTTGAGAATTTTCGGGCGTTACAATCTCACCCATTGATAAATTAAAGAAATAAATATCAAATATATGTGCTTGTTACTATATTAGGATTAAGAGCACACACTTCCATAATAACTAAGGTCTAGTTCTTTTATCAAGTCAGTATAAAAAGAACTTACCTAAAATGGTCCTACTCAATACACTTAGAGTGTACTAGTATAATTTATTAGTCAAGATAAACTAATACCAAATTACACTACGACTATTCCAATGGTTTGTTCCTTTCCATCTTAGTCGTAAGCAACTGTTTATAATTTATAAAGAACCGATAACATGATCTTCTGTGTGTAACACCACACACCATGTTATCTACAATATAAATTAATTGAACAACTACATTTATTATAAATGTAGACATTTCACCAATGTGATTCTTATTTCTAGATAAATGTTTATACCAAAAGCTAGGCTTTTAGTATACATCCTAACAATTTCGCCACATGGAAGCGAAAAATGGAGGTATTTTTTAAAACGGATTTTGATATTCTTATTACATTGAAATATGGTTTTGCAGCGCCGAAAGATAAAGAAGAAAACACATGGAGCAAGAAGAAGCAAACTGATTTCGTCGCCAACGGAAAGGCTGAGTTCCATCTACTGAGTGTACTACCACCTCAGGAGGTAAATCGAATCGAAAGCTACGACTCTGTGAAAGATCTCTGGGAAAAATTCCTGAAGCTCCATGAAGGTACCTCCGAAGTGAAGCAAGCGAGGTGCAACATCCTCCGGAACCAGTTGACGAACCTCCGGATGAACCAAGGCGAGAAGGTAGCGCAGCTCCAAGCAAGGAGCAAAGAGTTGATCACGTAACTAACGAATTTTGGAGAAGAGGTAACGAACCGGGACTCTATCCGGTACGTGCTCAACGTCTTCCCCAGAACTCCAGAGTGGGCCTCCTTAGTAGATGCGTACTACATCTCTAAGTACCTCGAGGTAAGTACTTTAGAACAATTGTTTTCCACTTTTGAACTTCATGAATCTCGAGTTTCAGAACCCAATGGAGTAGAGAAGACCAGTCAGAACATTGTCTTAAAGGAAAAAATGAACAGTTCTAACTCTGAAGCCTCGGTCGACGAATCAGAAGCGGCACTACTGGTAAGACGCTTTAATAAATTTTTTAAATCTAACAAATTTAGACCGCAGAGGCATGAGAGAAAAAGAAGAACGACTCGTTGCTACAACTGCAACGAAGAAGGACACATCAAGGATGACTGCCCAAAATTGAAAAGCAAGCAAAAGGAGAAGGTAAAGACCAAGTACAAGAAACCAGATTCCTCCAAATACAAGAACCTAAAGGCCACTTGGTCAGACTCATCCTCCGAATCAGACGTCGAAGAATTCTTGGGGATAGCTCTAATAGCTAACCATCAACTGGAAGAAGAGTCAAGCTCAGAGATGAGTATCGATAAAGGGGGAGGAACATCAGAAGAGGAAAGCTGTAGTGAAGGGGGAGCCTCATCGAGTCAGGTACGAAATCTAACCCCGACTCAGTCTTTTCGATTTATTAAATCGCTTTCTAAAGACTTATTGGAATTAGAAAAAGAAAATAAAGAATTGAAAATGAAATTAGCAAAAGCATGTCCACTTGAGATGTACGATATTATAAAATCAGAAAATGATAAATTAAAATTAGAAATTAAAAAATTGAAATATGATGCATGTTTAAATATAAATAAATTTCCAAACTCAAAATTAAAATTTTAAGGAAAATTAAATTGATACATTAGAAACCATCAGGGTCAACTTAAAAGAGTACCCAAGAACTATGTACTCCCGAAATTTTTGAATAACCCTGTAGGAAGGAACCTCTATTGGGTTCCGAAATCTGTGCTAAATTAATTCATTTAAAGCTTACAGTAAGAAAATTAAACTTTGAATTTCTTTATGGAAGTTTTGTCTAAGGAAGTGGTTGTTGCTCCAATAACCAAAAAGGCCTAGTGCCTCGCCATGACCTGGAAGCCGAAATATCAAAATGAAAATGTTTAATTAACTTTCTGATAAAACCATTAAAATTGGAATTAAACAATGCTTTGAAAAGTTTTTAAACATTTCCTTAGAAATTAATTTTTTTTTGAAAAATATCTCTTGAAAGCGTTGCTTAGAATTTCTTTTCTAAAAATCAATTTTTTTTTACTTAGAAATTATTTTAAAAAATCCAAACAAATTATTGTGGTTAGAATTTTTTTTCTAAAAATTAATTCTTGACTTAGAAATTTTTTTTGAAAAATTCTTAAAATTAATTTAACTTAGAATTTTTCGATAAATTCTAAAAATACAGTTAACTTAGGATTTTTTTTCTTTCAACTTAAAAATATGATACATATTTTTTGTGTTATACTCTTACCACTTTTTTGTTGTGATCAAAGGGGGAGAGATTAGTACAAGTTTAGGGGGAGTTAGGAAAATTAAAATTTTTAAATATTTTTTCTACACTGTATTGCAATTTTATTTATTGCAAATTTATGCTTAACATGTTAGTTTAGTAATTTTCTTTAAAAATTACTTTTTGTGTCTGTTTTTACCCTAACTTGAACTTGGGTTGATGCACATCAAAAAGGGGGAGATTGTTGGACCCCGTGGTAGTTTTCATGTGATCAACCAAGTTGGTTAGGTCCTGCTTTATGTTTGATCCCTGTGTCTAAGTGTGTAGGAACTTAGTAGCGCAGGAAGTCGAGTGAAAGACGTAGCTAGCGAGAAGGACGGCACGGGAAGGGAGCCGACGGGCTCAGTGCGTCCGAAGGATGAGAGAGCTGCGGAAGAGTACACCGGTGGGCGAGAAGAACGTGCGCGGCGTTCGAGGGGAGTTAAGCCGGGGAGGAAGACTACTCGAGGAGAAGGCCGGGAATTGGGTTCGGGTGAGCCCTATTCCGGTTGGTCGCAATCACCCAAAAGAACGGAGCTTCGGAAGTCAAAGCGAAGGAAAAACAAGCTGGAAAACAAGCTCAAGATGCCCTCAACAAGTACTGGAGGCGCCTCCAACTTGGAGGCGCCTCGAACTTGGAGGCGCCTTAAAGCTTGTTGGAGGTGCCTCCACCTTGGAGGCGCCTTCAACTGGTCAAATTTGACCGTTTGAGCGCGGATAAAGTTTTATCTGCTGACTCAGTTCGAGGCGCCTTAGACCTCTATTGGAGGCACCTTGGACCCCTCGAGATCAGATTTCCAGAGGCTATTTAAAGGCCCCTGGAGCTAGGAATTCATATAACTCAAGCAATCAATACTGTAAGCAATTCCTAAGCAACTAGCGAGCTTCCAAAAGTGTAAAAGGCTTCTCCACCTTCAGAGAATGAGATTTTTGTTAGTGCGCTTTTCATCGCCCTGGATTAACAACCCTCTTGGTTGTAACCAGGTTAAATTCTGTTTCTGATTTATTTTCTGTCTCCTTAATTTAGTTGCTATTATTTTACTACTGCTTTTATTTCTGAGTTAAATTCCGAGGAGGGTATAGTTTATTTTTGATTTCAGTAATTCACCCCCTCTTGCCGGCCTCCGCTGGCACCTATCCAATGAAAATTCAGGTTCATGCTCAGATCTAGACACACAGTAATGTATCCAATATACAAGTGAGATCTACGCATATAGAAATGCAGTATAGATGGATAAATTCATGCCCATAGGGAAAGCCTACTTGCTAGAATTTCATCAAATAGAACAAGTGTCATACAAGCTTCATCAAATAAGGAAATTGGTAATTGTATAGAGTTTTACATCATCCATACATTACAATTACTTTTTACGTCCTAGAACAATATAAATTTACTCCATAATTGGAAGAAATATAGTCCAAGGACTCAAAACCATAGAAACTTCAAAAACCCTAAGGAAGGGGAGAAGAAACTTATCCTTTGATGTTAAGTGAAACCCTTGGATGCAAATCTTAGAGTGTCGATGTAACGACTCGCCTTCTACTGACTAGGCTGTAAGGCCGGACCGTCACATTATGCTGTGCTAAACTATATCCATGACCATCACTAAGTCTAGGTGCGGAAGCTGTACTAATTAAAATTTTGCTAAACTATTAACATTTCTTGATTCTATATGTGCTAAGGGGTGTAATCTAAACTATTCATAACATATATTACATCCCCCAATGGCCAAGGAACTTAACTAAGAATTTCTTACTGAAATCAGGCCTCCCAATCGATCCACGGATCGATTGGAATGTCTTGATCGATCCATTGATCGATCCAGGCGGCTACTGCATGCGGAACTTAGGTTGGATCGATCCAGTGATCGATTCAGCACGCTACTGTGCTCGGGGCAATATTCTGGATCGATCGGCAGATCGATCCAGACTGGCCAATCGATCCAGTGATCGATCCCGAATCGATCGGCTGATCGATCCAGACTGGCCAATCGATCCAGTGATCGATCCCAGGGCTTTCTGTTCGCGACAGAAAGCATCCGGATCGATCGGCTGATCGATTCAGGAGCTTACTGTTCACGGTACGAACGCCAAAATCACTTATATCAATTCTAAACTAATAGAGATGCCTCCTAACATCAATTATCTAGCATTTTAACATGGCATGGTGCATAATCCATTAATTCATGATATTTAAGCAAACTAAACTGCAGAAACTAAAAGTAACAAAGTTCTAATGGTTAAACTTGCTAAATCCCTAAGATCTTCATCCCAAACTCCAGCTCACACACATCTTCATCGTTGCATTAACCTCCAGCCTCCACTAGTCCATCTTCCCTTTACCTTTATCTGCAGTATAAGGAAAATAGTATCTGTAAGCTTGAGAGCTTAGTAAGAAATCATCTACCTCACTAAAACATGCATTCGATGCAATATGCTTTTGAAAGAATGCTATTAAAATCATATGCTGAACTTGAGAAACATGGTATACTGAAACCACTACACATGAATACTAAAACATGTCATACAGGTTCATAAGATAAGGAAGTCAAAACTAAACAGAGCATGGATTGAACTAAGCTGATGCCAAACCATTGCTGGAGTTATACTACTTCCACATAGCTATTTTGTGAGGTTCTGAAAACTAATTACATAATAAGTGAAAATACATAATCATGCTGCTGTTTGGGCCCGACAACTATACTTTGCTGTGCACGCATCCCTAACTAGACCCAGGTTTGCAAGTTCTGAATTTAGTAGGGTTACTAGGTTAGCTTAACCTAGGGACGACTATGGGAGCCCAACCCAATGGATATCTAATCCAGTACAGTGTCACTGAGAAAGTAAAATACTAAACATAAGCTAATAATACTTGTCTTGCTTTTACTAGGTTGTCTAAACCCAGAACTAGGTTATCTGAACCTAGAGGCGACTGTGGGAGCCCACCCATTGGACATCTAGTCCCATAAAAGCTGTAGCAAGACTAAATAAGCTGTAAAAATGCTTCTATTGCATTTATCTAAGCTAATAAAATGCCTAAGTTGCATTTTAACTGTGCTAATAATTTAATCGAACACTTGGTATGCGCTAGTTCGCATCCTTTGTGCCGAAAGTCTACATACTACTAAACTGAAGCATAAAATTCATACGGAAGCTACTTATACTGCAGGTGAGGGGTTTCTTACCTCCTGTTCGGATTTTCTTATGATTCTAATCGCTAGATTTCCGGTGGAGACGATCTTCTCGACGGTTCCCTTGCGTCTACGTGTTCCTCTCGCGAAGGGAAGCGTCCTCGTGTCGGAGTCGTCGCCGGAAGGTGCTCCTATAGCCCTTGGGATAAAACCCTAGGCTTGCTTGTGGTTGGCGCCGAGAGATGAGGGAGGAGAAGGGGTCGGCGTGTAAGGGTTTGAGGGAAAGGTTTCCTCGTTTAAGAAAATAACAATTCCTCACTTAAATTCCCTATTTATATTAAGTGGATAATTCGGCCCAACTCAAATATAAATATAATTGTTTCCCTTTCCTTTCAGCACGGCCCTGCTGGGTTCACTTGGTTTACTAAATCTATCTATAAGTCATAGGGTTCGCTAGGTCTCGGGTTCAATTCCCGCGTAGGCTATTTTCGTTTTCTATTTATTTTTACTACTTCCGCTAATCTAAAAATTCTGTAAAAATATCCTAAAATTACAGAAAAATACTAGGATATTTCTAATAATTATTTTGAGAATTTTCGGGCGTTACAATCCCCCATACCTTATAAAAAGTTTATCCTCGAACTTAAAATAACTCTGGGTACTTCTGTCTCATATTGGCTTCTGTCTCCCAAGTTGCCTCTTCTGCTGTGTGACCTTGCCAAATAATTTTTACTAATGGTACTTCCTTGTTCCGCAATTTCTTAACTGCTCGGTCTATTATCTGAATAGGTCGATTGTCATAGCTGAGGTTTTCGCGGACTTGTACCAGCTGGGGCTCAATCACCTGGGTGGCATCTGGGATATGCTTCTTCAACATAGAGACATGAAATACATTATAAACAGCTGACATCTCCTGTGGTAGCTCTAGCTCATATGCTACCTTGCCAACTCTTAGGCTGATAAGGTATGGTCCCACATATCTGGGACTTAGCTTGCCCTTCTTCCCAAAACGCATTACTCCCTTCATGGGAGCTACTCTGAGGAACACTGAATCCCCAACTGAAAACTCTAAAGGTCTGCGCCGTTATCAGCATAACTTTTCAAGGCCTGGTGCCTCATCCTCCGGATCTCGCCATAGGCTGTGGTATCTGCCACTAGATCTGTCTGGAGTTCTAGTTCTGTTCACCACTCATACCAGCAGATTGAGATCTACACCCCTAGAGAGCCTCGTAAGGTGCCATGCCGATAGTGGCTCGATAGTCGTGTTGTATGCAAATTCGCTAAACTCGATATTTGCACCAACTCCTTCAAATCTAGGGCTCTGGCATATCTTCTAGTACTTGATTTACTCGCTCCGTCGACCATCCGTCTGAGGATGGAAAGTCATGCTAAATTTTAACTTAGTGCCCAACGTTGACTATACACACTCCCAGAAGTGGGACTGTCTCTGTCTGAAATAATGGTTCGTGGGACTCCATGTAATCTGACGATCTCCTTGAGATACAACTGAGCTAGCTGTTCCATGGAGTAGGATGTCCTGATAGCTAAGAAGTGGGTTAATTTAGTCAATCTGTCGACTATTACCCAGATGGTATCAAAACCATTCGTGGTTCTGGGTAATCCCACTATGAAATCCATAGAAATGTCTTCCCACTTCCACTCTGGAATCTGGATAGGCTGCAGAACTCCTCCTGGTCTCTGATGTTCTGCCTTGACTCTCTGGCAAGTCAGACAGGTGCTAACGTATCTAGCGATGTCTCTTTTCATCCCGGGCCACCAAAAACGTTTCTTTAAATCTTGGTACATCTTGGTGGAACCTGGATGCATCGCATAAGGAGTCCTGTGAGCCTCATCTAAAATCTTCCTCTTTAGTTCCTCCTGATCTGGAACACGGAGTCTGTCACCGAAATACGCTGCTCCACTATTAGCCATTCTGAAATCTCCACCTTCTGATTCTGCTATCCCTTTCTTGGTTTTCTGAATTTCAGGATCCCGCTCCTGAGCTGTCTGGATGTCACCAAGCAAGGTATACTCTAATGTCATAGTAGAGAGCTGCCCAACTATGAGTTCGAGACCGAAATCTGTGATCTCCTTCTGTAGGGGTGGTGACATGGCTGCTAGAGATAATAAGGTAGCACTGGACTTTCTGCTGAGTGCGTCTGCTACCTTATTGACTTTCCCTGGGTGGTAGAGGATGTCTATATCGTAGTCCTTGACTAGCTCTAGCCATCTGCGCTGTCGCATATTCAGATCCTTCTGAGTGAAGAAGTACTTCAGACTCTGATGATCTGTATACACTCTGCACTGAGCTCCATATAAGTAATGTCTCTAAATTTTGAGGGCGAACACAACTGCTGCAAGCTCAAGGTCATGAGTAGGATAATTCCTCTCGTAGTCCTTGAGTTGTCTGGAGGCATAGGCGACTACCTTGCCATCCTGCATCAGTACTGCTCCTAGTCCCAATTTAGAGGCATCACTATAAATATCAAAGCTGCCTGTGTTTTCTGGTAGAGTCAGAATAGGTGCGCTGGTCAATCTCCTTTTTAGCTCGCTGAAGCTGTTCTCACAGCCCTCTATCCACTGAAATTTTCTGTTCATCCTGGTGAGAGCTGTCAGTGGGGAGGCTATCCTGGAGAAGTCCTCTACGAATTTTCTGTAATAACCGGCTAATCCCAGAAAGCTTCTGATCTCACTAGCATTCTTGGGTCTTTTCCAACTACTCACAGCTTCTATCTTACTGGGGTCTACCATGATACCATCCTTTGAGATGATGTGACCCAGGAAGGACACCTGATCTAACCAAAATTCACATTTCGTGAACTTGGCATACAGCTGGTTCTGCTGAAGGGTCTGCAGTACTATTCTCAGGTGCTCTGCGTGTTCTTCCTGAGTTCCTGAATAGATAAGGATGTCATCGATGAATACGATAATGAACTTATCTAAATATTCTCTGAATACTCTGTTCATGAGGTCCATGAAAGTAGCTGGAGCATTTGTCACACCAAAGGGCATGACTACGAACTCGTAGTGTCCGTATCTAGTCCTGAATGTTGTCTTGGGTATATCCCCTTCTTTAACTTTCACCTGATGATAACCTGATCTGAGGTCTATTTTCGAAAACACTGCTGCTCCCTTTAGCTGATCAAACAGGTCATCAATTCTGGGAAGAGGATACATGTTCTTGATTGTGACTTGATTCAATGCTCGGTAATCTATACACAGGCGCATGCTCCCGTCCTTCTTCTTCACGAACAATACAGGCGCTCCCCATGGTGAGTGACTAGGGCGTATGAAGCCCTTGTCAAGCAGCTCTTGTAATTGCTCATAAAGTTCCTTCAGTTCTACTGGAGCCATGCAGTTGCTTAAATAATATAGCATGAATTTGGTGGAACTTCTAAGTCTGGTAACTCTTGGATAAGCCTTTTTACCTTATGGATCAGGACCAATCTTAGTTATTCATACGTTTTTCTCCATTTGGGTCGACCTTTGAGTACATGGGACCCAAATTTTACCTATGTTAGGTATATAGCTCCTGGTGTAATTTCAGGCCCAGCCATGTCCTTAGGCCTTTGGTTGTTTGAATTCCTTATCTTGGCTACGACATTCTATAGAGGCACCGTATCTGATCAGGAAGTCCATCCCAAAAATGACATCGTAATCAGTCATGTCTAGCACTATCAGATCACAAAAGAGTTCTCTGTCTGCTATAATGACTGGCACTGCTCTGAGCCAGTGCGTGGATGCCATAATTTCTCCCGAAGGTAGTGTCATCAGAAACTGACTACTGAGTCCCTCTGAGGGTATCCCTAACTTTTCGGAAAACATCCTGGATATATAGGAATGGGTTGCCCCAGTATCGAATAAGACAGTTGTACTTTGCTGTAAAATAATGATCTGACCTGTAACAACTGTCGAGGCATTCGCTACGTCCTCTCTGGTGAGTGCATAGATCCTCGCATTGGTCGTAGCTGGAGGGGCTTCTAGTCTGCCCTGGCTGATATGTGGACCATCTAAAGCGGCCTGCATCTGATGTAACTGAGCTGGCTAGCCTCCATACTGAATCGGCTGGGGTTAAGGAAGACTAATCTTGTTTGGGCACTGCTTAGCCATATGCCCTTCCTGTCCACATTCAAAGCATCCTCGTGTGCCCTTGCGACAAACTCCTGGGTGAAATTTCCCACAAGTAGCACATTTGGGATAACTAGGCTGTTTGCTAGCTGGTCCTCCTTTTGGGTAACTCCTTGGTTTGCGCTTGTTGCTGGAGTTCCCTTTCCAGTTAGAGCTTTGGCCCTGTTGTTTCTGAGTACCTGAGCCTCCTTGCCCTTTGGACTCTGAGAGGACTTGCTTCTGCTGCTTGATATTATTCTGGTAGTGCTCGGTGGTTAGAGCACTGCTGACTAGTTTTTCAGTGGTTTGCGGCCTATGAACGCCGCCAGCCACGTTCATTGCTATTTCCGGCCTCAGCATCTTGAGCATCAACCGGACTCGTTCTTTTTCTGTGCTGACTAGTTTAGGGCATAGACGAGCCAATCTGTCGAATTTCTTCACGGCTTCCTCAACTGATAGGTTGCCCTGACGAAACTCCGTGAACTCGTCGTAGTGGCAGTTTGTGACCCGCATGTGAAATAACTCCTCGAAGAATTCTTTCTCGAAGTCGGCCCACGTCATCTGGTTCACTGGGCGCTTCGCTCTAATTCTCTCCCACCACATACATCGGCAGAAGGAGGCGCACTTCACCTTTTCATGCCCTGGCCAGTCCAGAAGCTCCATCGTGCTTCGAACCAGGCTTGAGCATCCCATGGTTCACCGGTGCCGAGAAGTTCTCGGCTTAACTCTCTGCCACTGGATCAGATCTGTTACTGGGGCTACTGGTGCTGTAGGCTGGACTGGTGGAACCTCTAAGACTACTGACGTTGCTAGGTTTGGTTCCGGGGTGACTGTGGGAGTATTCTCCTGATTAGCCTTTAAGGTGGCTATCTCCTGTTGCTGTTCAGCTAGCTGCTACTGTAACTGAGCCACTAATGCTGTAAGGTCTGGGGGAGACACTAAACTGCCTGCCTCGTGCTGGGGCTCAGTAGCTGATGCCCTTCTAGCTGGGCGCCCTCTTGCCATTTCTAAAGGAAGAGAGGACATACATAACTAAAGCATCATGGTTACATAGCTAATACTATCATGTTAGTTACTATCACAGATAAGCATACTTTAGTTATCTACAAACAGGAAAGCAATAAACATAACAAAGTGAGAGGTATTCTTACATGGAAGCTGCAGGTTCAATGCTGATGTGTGTGAAGGAAGTATGGAACTCTGCTCTGATACCACACTGATACGACCCGCCTTCTACTGGCTAGGCTGTAAGGCCGGACCGTTACATTATGCTGTGCTAAACTATATCCATGACCATCACTAAGTCTAGGTGTGGAAGCTATACTAATTAAAATTTTGCTAAACTATTAACATTTCTTGATTCTATATGTGCTAAGGGTGTAATCTAAACTATTCATAATATTACATCCCCAATGGAACTTAACAAAGAATTTCATCGATCAGGCCTCCCAATCGATCCACGATCGATTGGAATGTCTTGATCGATCCATTGATCGATCCGTGCTCCGATAGTTGCGAAACTCCGGTTGGATCGATCCGGTGATCAATTCAGACGCCATCGCGTCGGGGCATATTCGGGATCGATCGGCGATCGATCCAGATCGCCAATCGATCCGATGATCGATCCTGTGGCTTTGTCACTGACGTAGCATCCGGATCGATCGGTGATCGATCGTGAGCTTACTATTCACGATGCGAACTTCTCAATCGATCGGTGATCGATTGAAACCTCTATCGACGATCGATCGATTGGGTTCGATTTCAGAAGTCTGTCCGATTTCAGACCGCTTTCGTGCCAAAATCACTTATATCAATTCTAAACTAATAGAGATGCCTCCTAACATCAATTATCTAGCATTTTAACATGGCATGGTGCATAATCCACTAATTCATGATATTTAAGCAAACTGAACTGCAGAAACTAAAAGTAACAAAGTTCTAATGGTTAAACTTGCTAAATCCCTAAGATCTTCATCCCAAACTCCAGCTCACACACATCTTCATCGTTGCATTGACCTCCAGCCTCCACTAGTCCATCTTCTCTTTACCTTTATCTGCAGTATAATGAAAATAGTATCTGTAAGCTTGAGAGCTTAGTAAGAAACCATCTACCTCACTAAAACATGCATTCGATGCAATATGCTTTTGAAAGAATGCTATTAAAATCATATGCTGAACTTGAGAAACATGGTATACTGAAACCACTACACATGAATACTAAAACATGGCATACAGGTTCATAAGATAAGGAAGTCAAAACTAAACCGAGCATGGACTGAACTAAGCTGATGCCAAACCATTGCTGGAGTTATACTACTTCCACATAGCTATTTTGTGAGGTTCTGAAAACTAGTTACATAATAAGTGAAAATACATAATCATGCTGCTGTTTGGGCCCGACAACTGTACTTTGCTGTGCGCGCATCCCTAACTAGACCCGGGTTTGCAAGTTTCGAATTTAGTAGGGTTACTAGGTTAGCTAAACCTAGGGACGACTATGGGAGCCCAACCCAATGGATATCTAATCCAGTACAGTGCCACTGAGAAAGTAAAATACTAAACATAAGCTAATAATACTTGTCTTGCTTTTACTAGGTTGTCTAAACCCAGAACTAGGTTATCTGAACCTAGAGGCGACTGTGGGAGCCCACCCATTGGACATCTAGTCCCATAAAAGCTGTAGCAAGACTAAATAAGCTGTAAAAATGCTTCTATTGCATTTATCTAAGCTAATAAAATGCCTAAGTTGCATTTTAACTGTGCTAATAATTTAATCGAACACTTGGTATGCGCTAGTTCGCATCCTTTGTGTCGAAAGTCTACATACTACTAAACTGAAGCATAAAATTCATACGGAAGCTACTTATACTGCAGGTGAGGGGTTTCTTACCTCCTGTTCGGATTTTCTTACGATTCTAATCGTTAGATTTCCGGTGGAGACGATCTTCTCGACGGTTCCCTTGCGTCTACGTGTTCCTCTCGCGAAGGGAAGCGTCCTCGTGTCGGAGTCGTCGCCGGAAGGTGCTCCTATAGCCCTTGGGACAAAACGCTAGGCTTGCTTGTGGTTGGCGCCGAGAGATGAGGGAGGAGAAGGGGTCGGCGTGTAAGGGTTTGAGGGAAAGGTTTCCTCGTTTAAGAAAATAACAATTCCTCACTTAAATTCCCTATTTATATTAAGTGGGTAATTCGGATCAACTCAAATATAAATATAATTGTTTCCCTTTCCTTTCAGCACGGCCCTGCTGGGTTCACTTGGTTTACTAAAGCTATCTATAAGTTATAGGGTTCACTAGGTCTCGGGTTCAATTCCCGCGTAGGCTGTTTTTGTTTTCTATTTATTTTTGCTACTTCCGCTAATCTAAAAATTCTGTAAAAATATCCTAAAATTACAGAAAAATACTAGGATATTTCTAATAATTATTTTGAGAATTTTTGGGCGTTACAGTCGATGATGATAGATCAGTAGAACAACCTTAGATAGCTCAAATGACGTCTCTAGATGCAAGGATTTGACCTAGAGGGTCTCCTCCCATCTTGGAACTTCTTCCACTCTAAAGGAGATGAAGTTCCCCTTATATGAAGTGAGGCACGGGGTGGTCATGCCCAGGGGCACAACCCAAACCAGTCTCTAGTGTCTAGCTGTGCCATTTGGCACGGCCATAACCAAATTGGTTTTGGCCAGATAGCTTGGTCGTGCCATAAGGCATGGCTAAAGCTATCTCTGGTTTCTTGGTCATGCCTTTCAGCACTGCCAGAGGAGAGGCTACTCTGTTTCACGTTCTGGGATGTGCTATTTATCACGGCCAAAGCTTCAAACTTGCATTTTCTAATTTCATGAAGGCATGGTCGTGCCTCAGGGTACAACCTAGACCATTTCTACTCTAGAAATCTGCACGGGTTGGCTCCTAGTTATAACATCCGTAAATTTTCTCTTTTCCAAAAGAGAAAAAAGAAAAGAAATAAAATATATTTATAAATGACCCGAGCTAGGATTGAACTCTAGACCTCTTACTTGAGATTTGTTTAAGTAGCCATTAGGTGGTGGTAAAGTATCACATGAACAATATGAAACAATTCATTATATATAGATTATATGTGAAAAGATGCTTCAACTTTCACTTAGTATAAAAGGGGATGGATGAGATCAAAACCTAAAATTTCATCTTTCTCTCCTCCTCTAGCCAAAACTTCTTCTTCCTCCTTTCAAGTTTCAGCCAAGAATCCTAGGGCTCCAAGTCTTAAAACTTTTCAAGGAGGGAATCTAAGGGGAGGGTTCCTCCCAAGGAGGTAGTACGCGCGGGCAAAGTTTTGGGGAATTAAGGCGTGCAAGAGGGAGGTTGTGTTCTCTACACCATATCATAGTAAGATCTAGTGTGAGGATGTAAGTACTACTCACTTGCAATATAAGTTGTTCGATGATGCATCTTGAGTTATTGTTTTTATGCATGTAAAGAAGATATCATATTTTTATGCATGTAAAGAAGATGTTATGGTTATGCATGTTAAGGAAGATGCACGTTATGATATGTATGATGACCTCTAAAGTTTTGGGACTAAGAGCATGTTTAGTGTGTCTTGAATTATTTTTCATTTAGTTTTGGGGCTAAGAAACGTATTCAAGTACCCTAAAGTGCTTCCCTATAAGTGTGAGGGGATTAAGCACACATAAGGTGTTCGGTTAAATGTCAAGCAAGTGAAAGTACAAGAAATTAATAGTTAAAAAAAAGTATTTTACTTTAGAAAGGCATGTACTGGACACAAGGTCCATGGGTGGGCTCCTAGATCGCCCCCAGGCTCCTAAACCACCTAGTAGTACCTTGATAGGTTCAGGATTAGCTACCTCAGATCTTATTAAGGATGCGCGCAAAGTGGTACAATATCGGGCCCAAGCAAGTGATTATTATTTTCACTAGTTATATAATATAAAATTTTCAAAATTCATTGGATATCTTTAGTGGAAGTTTCTTTTAAGTTGATGAACTCTATAATATGCCAAGATTCCTCTTTTCATTACATTACTAGCATAGTTGAGTTGATGTTTTGCATGATCAACCTATTTAAAAATGCATGCCATGTATATAACTCTGATTTATGCGTTTTAGTGTGCATTACAGTCAAGTGTAAGTTTTGTGCTTTCCGCAAGCAGTTTTTAAAAACATGTTCTCTTTAAATGCATTGTTTTGTGAGTAGATAGTACTTACTAAACATTCACTTATAGATATGCATTTCCTTATACTGCAGATAAAGGTAAAGGAAAGCTCGAGTAGGAGGAGGCAGCGGGAGCAATGTTGTGGGTGTGTGTGACGGAACAATGGAAGGAGATCGGTGAATTTGTTATTGTGGGGAACATGTTATAACTTGAGTATTTTCTTCTCTCCATTTTACATGAGATCGGAGAATTTGTTATTGTGGGGAACATGTTAGAACTTGAGTATTTTCTTCTCTCCGCATTACATAAAATACTATCACTAATTGTGTAGGATGAATTTAACGGTTTGGCAGAATTTAGGATGTCAAGGATAAGTGAAAAAGGGGAGAACAAGTTCTTTTGGTAGAGAAGGGGGTGACCCTCCGCACGGCCCATGGCACGGCCGTGCAGGTTCACATGGTCTTCCACTGCCTGGTCTCGTCTGAGGTGACACGGCCGTGTGGAAAAACACGGTCGTGCCCTTCTTCCTCTCGGCCAAGGTGACACGACCATGTGGAATCACACGGCCATGCACCTCTTCCTTTCGGCCAAAGCTACACGGCTGTGTGCTTCCACATGACCGTGTCTCTCTTCCTCTCGGTCAAAGTGACACGGCCGTGTGGGTTCACACGGCTGTGCCCCTCCTCTCCTCTGCCAAGGGTCACGATCGTGCGACCCTCACACGGCCGTGCCCTGCTCCAGCCGGGAGTACACTACCTGTCAGGGCCACACGGCCCAGACCCGTTAGAGGCTTTAGACTCCCTTTCGATTCTGCTTGGCTGCAAGCCATGTCCTACCAGTCGTAACAAGTTAGAATAGATCTATGGACTGAGCAGCATATAATAGGTAAGAATGCCGAAAATTTTTTTATATGAGAAAAGGATAACGTTTGTCCTGTAAGTTAAGGTTATTAGAAGGGCGGGCGTTACACTAGTCGTGCCTTTAGGCATGGCTATATCTTCACTTGTGCTGGTTCTTCTTCCTGGCCATGCCTTAGGGCACGACCAGTGACTTTATTGGTTCCTTGGTCGTGCCATTTAGCACGTCCAATGATTGGAGCTTCTCCTAACCATGCCTCAAGGCATGGCCAGGTCCAATTTGCCTCTGGAAGTGGTTGTTGCTTGCACCCCTAGTCCTGGGCACTCCAATCCTTCACTTTCCTCACCACAGGGAAGACAAGGCTAATTCATAGCCTTCTTCAAGTTGTCTTCTTTTGCCTTTTCTGAATCCTTTACCGCTCCAAACTACTCCTAAAAATAAAAACAAGTATCAAGCAAATCTCTCGATGTAAAAATAGTAATTATACTAAAATTAACATGATAAAGGGTGCAAAAGCATATATCATAGGCAATGAATACAATAAGATGTGCGTTAAACAATACCAAATAATATATATAATCTATGCACATCACACCCCCAGACTTAAATCTTTGCTTATCCTCAAGAAAACTCTATAATCTAAATCCATGAGCTAAAAATGTATATCCCTAGTGATTTTATTCAGTTCCATCAAACTAGTGAAACTAATGAGGATAATCAAGAATGATCTATATGAAAGCATTCGATTGTTATCAAACAAAGTTTTGCAGTCTAGAATCATGTGAAGGAGTAAGTGCATCATGATCCTTGGTGAATCAATTTAACTCTATCAAACAACTTCAATAATCAGCATGATCATAAATAGATTTGTCCCCTTGGGGCGGTGCGATGGTTAAGACATGGGGTGTTGCCACATGAGGTCTTGGGGTTGAAACTCGGCGTGACCGAGCATAACCTCCCCCATGTCTTGGCCATTTGCACTAATGGTTAGTAGTCACCCGTGATTTACCTCCTCCGTGTTGGCCTAGGGACGAGTTGGCAGAGGCGCTGGGGGCGAGCGAATCGCCTTTTGCCACATGATCATAAATAGATTTAACTTAGCCTAAGAATAAGTTCTCCGTGCTTAGTGCAAATCGTGGCCTAAATCTCAAGTATCAATTCCTAATCTTAGTCAAGTTGTCATTGAACTATCTTTTCCTGTTATTCCCAATAGTAAACACTACATGGTTCATCTTTCCTAAACTACCCAAGGTCTAAAGAATGTTCTTGATATCAAAGGAAATCTAGTGTTTATTTTTCCCAGTAACCTAACTTGATCTCAAAGGGGGCAAGCAACTAGTTTCCACTCACGATAACAAATTTTTTCAATCCCTTATTTCATGTATCCCCTTTTTTCTTTCAAACATCTCAATTGTACATTTGTAATGATGTAATTGGTGGGATTTTATTTTTTTTCTAAATAAGCTTTAATGTTTTGAGCATCAATCTAGTGACCAAGATGTAGTTAAGGAATCACCATGGGAACTCAAGTACTCATTAAGTCTAGTGAATCATGATTATTTTCAGAACCTTCAACTATCAAAATAAGGCAAAATGTAAAGAGATCCTTAAGCTATACTAGAATTAAATCCTTTCAATGAAGTATAATGCTCATGTCATGCTATTAAATATAGAGAAAAGTATATCACCAAACATACTAGCACTAATTACCTAACAACATGAATCTAAATGATAACCGTGTGAAAAATTTTATTATCAAATAAATGCTATACTCATTTTGTTTCACTAGAGATAGAAATTAAATAAATCACTAAATATACTAGCACAACTCATGACCTCTAGATAATGATCGTGCTAGAAATTTATTCTTGGACAAGTCAGCAATAATAATGTGGATAGTGCAACTTAAAATGCCTCAAAACTTGAAAGAAAACTAATCTATGAAAATAAAGTGCAACTAAACTAAGAAAGCAAAAAATTTAAATTTTATTATCAAAATTTAAACTATAACCCAACCCAACATATATGCATCTAAGTATGTATCCCTCCAGACTTAAACTTTTCATTATCTCAATAAAAACAAAGTCAAATATAAAAGAGAGTTAAGGTTAAAGGGGTTACCAAGTGAGATGTGCCAAGTTAATGTGTCAATCATGTTCTAAAATTACTCTGTTATCCTCAAGCCTCCTAAACAATGTATCTTTAAAAAGAAGTATGGACAAGAATGACTAAGTAAAGGGATGGTTAAGAAATGAGAAAAGAAAATAAACTGAAATAATAACAAGAAAGAAACTTAGGTTACCTCCAAAGAAGTGCTTGTTTTAGGTCCTGAACTCGACCCCTTATCATAGCCACTAAGCTTAAATCTTGACCTTGGTAGCGTCAAATATTTTAGAACCTTCCTACATAAGGTTCTAAAATTCTCCTTAACTAATATGTCTTCCTTCAAAGGTTCATCATGAAATCATCTATGTGAATCCTTTGCAACATGTTCCCTACAGCCAACATGCTCAACAAAGAATTGGTTAGTAGCATTAGATATATTAAATAAAAGTATATTACTACCAATTAAAGGAGAAATTAAATCATAGAACATGAGTGTTACTGAAGGAAATGATTCTTGGGGTTTTGAATTCATTGCATAAGTTCCTACATTACCCTCATCATTTATATCTGGTCCTGCATCATCTATAAAATCAAACTACTGTATGAACCAAGAAAATGATGCTTGGGGCATTGCCCCTACACTTCCTTCCACGACTTCATCAATGGCACGACAAAGGGAATGCTCCTCTTGATTATTGACAATAGGAGGTATTGGAATTAGAACAGTGCACTCCTTTGTCAGATTCTTTATTTCATTTGCCCCAAACTCATTTACATTATCATCATTCATCTCATCTGATTGAGCCTGGGAGACTTTGAAGCTTTCCCACATTTCCCATAATCTATTTTCTAAGGTGTGGGAAGAAGCTTCTATATCTTGTTCCTCAACCTCATATTCATGTATAATGCTCATCTGAGGGTCCTCCCAAGTTGAGAGTAGAGTTAATGTTTCAATGTAAGATGAGTCTACATTGTTGCTCTTAATCATTTTCTTTAAATCCACAAGCATTTGAGCTTGACTTGCCAAAATTTCTTCCGCCATCTTTTCCAATCTATCTTCTTGAGATGGTGGTTGAGCTTCCATTATCAAACCAAAATAATTTTGCATTCCTTTTTGATGATTATTTTTTAAAAAAATTTGGGGGGTTCCTCCAGTTAGATATTTGAGAATGTGAATTTGAATAGGCCATTTTATTGAACTTTCTTTCAAGTTCTTCTAATGATTTCACCAGATTATTCATTTTCTTTATATCCACAAGCATTTGAGCTTAACTTGCCTAAATTTCTTCTGCCATCTTTTCCAATCTATCTTCTTGAGATGGTGGTTGAGCTTCCATTATCGGACCAAAATAATTCTGCCTTCCTTCTTGTTGATTATTTTTAAAAAAAATTTGGGGGTTTCTCCGGCTAGATATTTGAGAATGTGAATTTGAATAGGCCATTTTATTGAACTTTCTTTCAAGTTCTTCTAATGATTTCACCAGATTATTTATCCTTAAACAAGTTGTAATGGAATGGCCCCTTCCTTTACAAGCCTCACAATAACCTTGCTTTAGCTACTGATTATAGTTGAGGAGGGAACCCCATAAGGAACTGCCAAATAGTGATGGACAAGTACTCTCCACATGACTGTTGTAAAACAAAAATCACAAAAAAGAATATAAGAATTCACGTTAGTATTTTGGTTGAACCTATGAATTAGAGCAAACTTCACCTTCAAGGAGTCCATGTCTATCTGAAAGGGAATGCATTAAAAACGGATATACATGAAATAACAAAATTTTAAAAATAAATAGGAAAGAAAATAACATGCATAAAAGGAAATAAAATGTTAAAATGAGAAATAAGGCATAAAGAATAATGAATGAAGGAACAAGGAATAGAGAATGAAAATGCAAGAATAAAGGGTAATGAATAAAGAATTAAGAATTAAGAATTAAAGAATTAAAGAATTATCTAGACAAACTCTAATGTAAACTAACTAGATTCAAAACACTCAATCCTCGGTAATAGTGATAAAAACTTGATATGTTCCCGCAAGCACATGGGTGTTGTCAAGTAATAAAATTTATATAAGTTGATCCTGCGAGAATTGAGGATCAAATGCTAATTGATTTTACACTTTGAATTCAGCTATACAGAATCGATAATCATTTGATATGAGGTTTTAAACTAAGTTGTGAAAATAAAAGAAAGATAATTGAGAAAACCCTTAATTCAGAAGATGTTCTAGGCCCTCGATTTTATTATAATGGTGAATGTTATACTATGAATTTGCCCAATCCTAGTTCTCCACTTCTATGTTTGTAGGATAGTCTAAATTACTACCAAAAACCATCACCCCATGATTGTGTATTGGAGTACTTCCCCTGCCAGTAACCAAGTATATCATCAAGTGAAGAAGTAACTTAGAGAGTCCGGATTTTCAGTAGAGTACCTCTTGTCACAAGACCTTCCCCGGGTTTATGTCTCTAGATTACGTAGGTCACTTGCGTAGCATATAATTTGGGAAATCCCATTAGGTCAAGTGATAAACTCATCCATACATAGAATTATTCTCTCTTAGGAGGTTACATTTCATATAAAAAGATAGTTACCTTAGATACTCAACGTTAAACAAGCATTCAAAAGTCATTTCGAGCTATATCGAAATATACACTTAAATGAGATAACAATTTATGCATCAATCCAATGAAAATTTAGGTTCATGCTCAGATCTAGACACACAGCAATGTATCCAGTATAGAAGTGAGATCTACATATATAGAAATGCAATCCAGATAGAAAAATTCATGCTCATAGAGAAAGCCTACTTGCTAGCATTTCATCAAATAGAACAAGTATCATACAAGCTTCATTAAATAAGAAAATTGACAATTCTATAGAGTTTTACATCATCCATACATTACAATTACTTTCTACATCCTAGAAAAACATAAATCTACTCCATAATTGGAAAAAATATAATCCAAGAACTCAAAACCATAGAAACTTTGAAAACCCTAAGGAACGGGAGATGAAATTTATCCTTTGATATCAAGTGAAGCCCTTAGATGCAGATCATGGAGTGCTGATGATAATGGAGCAGTAGAGCGGCTTCGAATCACCAAGATGACATCTTTGAATACAAGGATTTGACCTAGAGGGTCTCCTCCCATCTTGGAACTTCCTCCTCTTCAAAGGGGATGAAGTGTCCCTTATATAGAAATGAGGCACGGGGTGGCCATGCCCAAGGGCACGATCCAAACTAGTCTCTGGTGTTTGGCCGTGCCATTTAACACGGCCAGAGTCAAATTGGTTCTGGCCAGATAGCTTAGTCGTGCCATAAGGCACGGCCAAAGCTATCTCTAGTTTCTTGGCCATACTTTTCGGCATGGCCAAAGTAGAGGTTGTTCTTTTTCACCTTCTAGGTCATGCTATTTGGCACAACCAAAGCTTCAAACCTACATTTTCTGATTTCACAAAGGCATGATCGTGCCTCAGGGCACGGCCAAGACCATTTTTGCTTTGGAAATCTGCATGGGTTGGCTCCTGGTTATGCCCTAAGGCACAGCCATGTCTTCACTTGTGCTAGTTCTTCTTCCTGGTTGTGTCTCAGGGCACAACCAGTGACTTTACTAGTTCCTTGGCCATGCCATTTGGCACGGCTAGTGACTGGAGCTTCTCTTGGCCATGCCTCAAGTCATGGTCAGGTCCCATTTGCCTCTGGAAGTAGTTATCGTTGCGCCCCTAATCTTGGGCACTCCAATCCTCCACTTTCCTCGCCACGAGGAAGACAAGGCTAGCTGATATCCTTATTCAAGTTATCTTCTTTTGCATATTCTGAATCCTTTACCGCTCCAAACTGCTCCTGAAAATGAAAATAAGCACCAAGCATATCTCTGAATATAAAAATAGTAATTTTGCTAAAATTAACATGATAAAGTGTGCAAAAGCATAGATCATAGGCAATGAATATAACAAGATGTGGGTTAAACAATACTAAATAATATATATAATCTACGCATATCAATGGTTCACCATCCAACAAATCAAATTAATTCATTTATACTCAACCGAACCCCTTAACCTACACTAAGGTAGTATAGTAGAGGACCGGGTCGTCTCTCACGTGGAACTAATGGTAAGACATTTGTTTTCAGACAAAATCGAACCAAGGGGTTTGTTTGGGGGGTTTTGTTCTCTAAACCTAATGCGATAATTGAAATCCTAATTAACCAGCAAAGATGAACCTATAGCGCAGTGGCACTCTAAGCTACAAGCTACACCTTTTATAGGCATAACAAACAAGTATAATAGATAGTAAAATAAGCATAACTGAAACTAACCTACAATTCTATCTAACCATTGAAGAACATACTTACATCGCATTGTCACACTACGACGCAAGCATAATCATCAACAGAATTAACATAAAAACATACCAAAGAACACAAACATGCGTAAACGAAACTACAAGACAGTAATTAAGTAAATTCAACAGAAATAACCAAACAAAACAAGTAAATCCTAATTAACCAATCCACTTCTCCACAATCAAACATGTGAAGTATTCTGTCTGTCACTAGCAGAACCACTGAGGATGAAATCTGCTGTCACTCAAAAAACTCCTGGATCCGGTGGACGGCTGACGTTACTGGTCGGAACTACAATTCACAACCATGGAAGTGTGAAATCCTCGAAGAAACCTCTCCTTGAAAAGCTGCTGGAAATGAAGGAAATCTTCCAAGAACCGTCAACCTAGATCTGCCCTCTTCACCGTGTCAAGCAGGGAAGGTTGTGCGGTGTTGGCATTCGGTAGAAGTCCTGCTGAAAATTCTCCGACGACGTGGAAACAGGGGCTGTCAGAACTCTAGATCGCTGCCTTCTTCACCGTGCCTGGCAGGAAACTCAACTGGATGTGAGGGGAATGAAGAACCCACTGTAGTAACCACTCCGGTGAAGCCCTACGATCGTCGCTGCTGTAGATCTGTTGGAAATCGCCGTCGTCGGCTTCGTCGTCTTCAATTAGGAGAAAGGAATCGGGGCGTCGGCCATGTGGGAGAGGAAAACGCGAAAGAAGGGAAGAGGATGTGGAGGGCTGGCCGGTGGCAGTGAAGAGAAGTAGAGGTGTGGCCGGCCGGAGAGAAGAAAAGAGAAAGGGGAAGGTGGTCGCGTGCCCTAGCGCAGAAGAGGAAGAACGCCAACTCCCAGATCGGGGCTACTGTGCCGTGCGTGAGGAAGAGGTTTCTTAATGGGTTGTCGGGTTTGGGTTAAGGAGGTGAGGAGTTTAAGTGGGTTCCGGATCCAATAATCAATAAGGATGAAATTGGGCTTTAAGAGTGGGCTTGAGAATTAGGTTGGGTTTTTGAAATTGGGTTCCTCTCTTATTCAAATTGAATTGAAGCTTTAAATAAACCCTTGGATGTCTTGATCTCTATGAATGGCCCAGATCGCTTTAAATCTTGGTGAAGGGCTAGATCACTTGATCTGACTGAAGGGGCAGTATTTCACTGGATCTTGATCAACGGTCCACATTAATTCAGCTTTATCTTTCTCAATTGTCTTCCAAATCAAGCCAAATTCGATCCGGCTCGACCCTAATCCATGGCTCTTTCGATTTCCTACAAAATCACATTAAAAATATGAGATTAAACTTCATAATTTGTAGGAAATTTATAGTTAAGTCCTGTAACGACCACCCTTCTTACTACTACTACTACTCTCTAAGAGTGACCGTTACTTATCTACTAACTCTACTTAACCGGTTTATTAAAAATCTCTAGGAAAACCCTACTGAAAAATTTCGGCAGAGTCTCCCCTGTACCGGTGACCATTTTCCATAATACAAGCATAATATACTCAGCCACAGGCGGCTGGAAATATATTTCAATCAACCACGCAGTTTAATAAGAAATGAAAACTAACCACAACCACGCAGTTTAATAATTCAAATCATGCAGATAATGAACAACCGAAAACATAACCTCTTACTACATAATTTTCTTATCAACTTAATAAGAAATTAAACTAAACAAATTCTTAAACTAAATGAGTTCTTTAGCTAAGTCCCAAGGACCTCCATAGTCCACACATCACACACTCCTCTTGCATCTCCTTGTCGCCTTCCTTCACTGTATCTTTTCTTTCCCTTTATCTGCAGTAGGAGGAAATGCAGTCTATAAGCATAAAGCTTAGTGAGCGCTATCTACTCACAAAAACTCGATATGCATGTATGTAAATAAAAACATGCTAAAACTGAATGCTAACATATAAAATTACTCATGCTCATAAATAGCAAAGGAAATCATGCTAACTGAAATGCTAATCATTGTATAGCTAAATATGCTCATAAACCAATAAGAGAAGCATACTAAACATGTAAAGCTACTAAACATGTAAAGCTACTAAACATGTAAAACTACTAAACATGTAAAACTACTAAACATGTAAAGCTAAACATGCTCATAAGAATAAAACTATAACAGCATGCTGAAAGCAAATAAAACTAAACATGCTGAATAATCTAATAGCAAGAAACAAATAAAACTACTACTGAATGCTTCAAACAACAAGAAACTAAACTTTCTAATTCTAAACATATTTGAAGCTTGTTTCATTTGTTTCAAAACTTATACTTTAATACTTCAAAATAATAATAAACTTCTTTTGGGTCCGGCATTGTACCAATTTGCGCGCATCCTTAATAAGAGTCGAGGTAGCTAATCCCGAAACTACTAAGGTTCTTCTAGGCGATCTTGTGTCTAGGGGCGTTCTAGGAGCCCACCCTTTGGACCTTGTGTCCTGGACCTTGTGTCCGGTACATGCCATTAAAAAGTAAAATACTTATTTTCTTTTTAACTATTACTTCCTTATACTTGTTATTCTTTAATTCTCTTATAATAAAATGCCTTGGCATTTCTTTGAGCAGTTGATATGCTACTGATCCCAATTCTTAAAATTAGGGATCCTATTAAGACCTTGGTCTCTCTTTCTTATAACTTCTTATAAATCCCTAAAGGATTTATTAAAACTCTTATTCTTCCCACCTACAGGTAGATTCTAGAGTTTTTATAGAGCAACAGGTTTCTTTAAGCATGTATCAACAGAATCAAGCAAAAGAAAACAAATCAAACTTCTTTAAACATGCTACAATAAACATAAATCAAAGGAAAGCAAACTGAGCTCTCTAAGCATGCTACAAATAAGTCAGACAATCTAAACATGCACAATCACAGAAGCTAATTATTCTTAACTTCAGCTTTGGAATGTCCATTTCCACATCACTATACAGATGTATTAAAAGGTCTCTTGAGTTTCAGTTCAGAACCATATTTGTTATCAAATTTCATCTAGTGACTCCGTGAAGTTGATAACCAACTAGAATTAAAGGCACATTCTATTCACTCATGTTTTGCCGAATCAAGATCAGGATAAGGATTTGTACATTAAATCATATCCGAGCAAATGGTACACTGGACATGGAAACTTATTCAAAGATCATTTCAAACCGAAGAAACACCACATAAATAGGTAATCAAGTTATCATGAATAAGTAAGCTTTTTTTTTAAAACACAGGCCTTAAAAGCAAATATATTGTCTTCTTCTATAGGATGACCTGTCTTGCCTAATCCAGAATCTATTTATCAAATAACAATGACTATAAAGAAAATGCTTTAGTAAACAAAACTAAACCCCTAATCAACTTCAATAGCTACTAGAGAAACTGAAAGTGAGGTAGATGATTTTATCAATACCAACATTCTAATTGGTACAAAGAAAGATAGATAAAAACAACAAACCATTTACTCCCACCAGTAAAAAGAACAACATTCTTTAAGCTAGCATTCAACGGAACCTACAGATTTCACCATTTAACTTCTAGAATTCAAAATTATCTACAAGCAAACTCTAAGGTTTCATGCAAGGCTTCAGAACAAGGAAAAGAAACAAGGAATGAACTTCGGTGCTATCCCAATGTTGTATACCATGATCCGGAAGCAAAGAACATAAATTAAACCTCCTACTTTATAGAATTAGATCCCCACTGCAAGGGTAAAGTTTTCCAAAACCTAACAATTCCCCTTTTATTTCCCTAATGAAACTCACGGCATTTGTACCCTTTTGAACCTCACGGCAGAACTTCAAAAACAAAACAAGAGAAAAACTCTAAATCAATGCCACAAGGAGGATTGTTCATGCTCGGCAAGGAAATGAAGAAGGCAAAATCGCGGAACTACTCCTACTGCAGGTGAGAAGCAACTCACCTTAGGCTTTTCTTGAACTTACAACCGATGGCAGCTTCTAGGGTTTGCGGAGAGATGAAGATCCCAGCGGCTTCTTTGCGTCTGCGAGCTCCCCACGACGAGAGGGTCATGGTGGAGTGAAGATCGATCGGAAAAAGGCCTAGCTCCGTCGCCTTCTCCGCCCGAACAGTGGAGTCACCGCCGCCGTCGCCGTTCGCGAGAGAGAAGAAGATTTTGAGAGGAAATTTAGATTTTCCGAAAATAAAAACCTAAATTTCTTTTCTTATACTAGGGTTATTTTCGGTTCCAAAAATATCGCTTAACTACTACTGGTTTCGGTTTCCTTCAAGAAACAATTGCTTGCTCACTTGGTCAGCCTGGGCAGATAAAGGCTTGGATGAGTCGAAGATCGCTAGTTCGAATCTTGCCTCAGCCCCTTATTTTGGTATTTTCGTTTCCTTTTATGGCTTAAGGTTAATTCTGACTTAAGATCAATTAAGTTCCTATTTGTTCACAAAAATGTTGCGGACCGGTTGGCTAGCCGAATTTGGTTCAGGTCCGAGGTCGTGGGTTCGAAACCCGGCTTCAACACATTTATTTTTTTTTTATTTTATTTTATTTTATTTTAACTTCTTCCTCTTGGTAAAAATACCAAACGAACTCCAAAAATTGCATAAAAATACTCTAAAAATTCCTAAAAATCTCTAGAATATTTTAAAAGCATTTCCAAATATTTTTAAGCACATTTAGAACTCAAAATAGGGAAAATTGGGTCGTTATAAGTCCAAAATAGATTCTACTCACAAATCATGATATAAACACAACATTAAGTATGCGAGAAGGTATAAAATGCTAAGTATAAGAGCCAAAATAATACACAAAAAATATCTATTATCATCTACGCATATCAATGGTTAACCATTCGACAAGGGTACCGGGTGCTTGTAGATGAAGCAATAAAAGTATCACTCGATCCTGAAATATGGAGTCCAGAAGACAAGAAGAAAGCCCAGATCGTCTCAAAAGCGTTGAACACGATCCAGTACAAACTCACAAAAGAAGAATCCAGCTGAGTCGGATCACATGAGAATATAAAGAAACTATGGGACAAGCTCATCGAACTACACCAAGGAACTACCGACCCAAGGGTAATGAAGCATGATCTATTATTGAATTCTTTACTTAATATTAAAATGCAAGATGGAGAAACCGCAATCTAACTACACGTGAGGATCAAGGATATCCTCAATGGCCTACACATGATCAGACATCAACTCGAGAATCGTGATATTATCAGGCATGTGTAACGACCCACCTTCCTTACTACTCTCTAAGGTGACCGTTACTTAACTATTAACTCTACTTACTATTGTTTCTTATGCTCACCTTCCTTACTACTCTCTAAGGTGACCGTTACTTAACTATTAACTCTACTTACTAGTATTACTTATGCTAATATTAGCAATACTCAACTTTGTCACGCCCCTAGAGAAGTTCCTATCGAAAAATTTCGGCAGCATCTCCTCTGTACCGGTGACTATATGGAGCATACATACACAAAAGAAATAACATCACCACGCAGTTTAATAAGATCAGATCATGCAAGTAATGAATAGCGAAAACATAATAAAATACAACTTCTAACTCCAAAATTTCTTATCAACCTAAATAAAGAATTAATCTAAACAAATTCTTAAACTACGTCCCAAGGCTTCTATAGTCCGGGCATCACACATCCATTCGCACCTCCTTGTCGCCTTCCTTTGCTATAGATTTCCTTTTCCTTTATCTACAGTAAGAGGAAATGCAAACTATAAGCAAAATTACTTAGTAAGCACTATATAACTCACAAAAACTCAAATATGCATGTGAATATACTGAAATCTAAAAACTGAATGCTCAAAAGGAAAACTACTCATGCTCATCTACTAGTAAAAGAAATATACTGAAATACTAAACATGTAAAGCAAATCTATACAATCATGCTAGCATAAAGAACTAAACTTACTGAATTTTAAACACTTTCTGAATCTTATTTCTCGTGTTTAAAAATTTATACTTTAATACTTCAAAATAATAATCAACTTCTCTTGGGCCCAGGCGTAGTACCAAAGCGCGCTCCCTAATAGAGACTGGGGTAGCGAGCCACCTGTTCTACGAGGGTAAAGACCTCGGTCTTACCAGGGCCAAGACCTCGGAATTGGTCACCTAGATTTGTTTAACGATAACCTCGGAAGTCAGGTACTAGCCTCTTCAAAGTAAAATATCTTATTTACTTCTTCTTTAAATGTCTTGACATTTTAACAAGCACCTTGTGTGCCAAAATCCCTAAAGTCTTGACTCGGGATCTACTTAAGGCCTTGGCCTTTTTCTTTCTTTTCTGTATCTTTCTTATACTTGTTAATACCTCTATTAAAAAGATGTCTCATACAAAACTGCACTAAAATGCTTAACAGAATTGCATGGAAATACTTAATAAAACTGTACTGAAATGCTTATTGAAACTGCACTAAAACTAAATCTGCATACAAGCTTAATCAAATCTGCCTACAAACTTAATCAAAATTCTGCACTATAAGCTTAATCAAAATTCTTCACTATAACCTTAATCAAATATGCCTACAAACTTAATCAAAATTCTGCATTCTATGCCACACAATTTCTGCATACTAGGCAACTACAAATTCTGCACTATAATACTTAACCAAAATCTGCACTTGAACTGTTAACTAAAATCTACACTTGAAACTCTAAAGGGGTTGTTCGTGCCCCTTTTTACAGCACAAACAAAACTAACCAACAGAAATAATCTACACTACAATTTGGTGACTGTTCATGCTCAATAATTCGACGCAAAACTAAATCTGCAGGACGTAAAATTGCATACTTTAAGAACTAAAACTAAAACTATTTGTTCATGGTATGTGAACCCAAATCTCTCTAGAAGTTTAAAGTTATCTTGAAGAACCAAACCCAACATAGAAATCAAATCTCAACTTACCTAATTCTGTCTAGAGTTTTAAGCCCATCAAAGAAAATAAGAACTCATCCAAAAATTCAATCTAGCAATACCATCATGACTTCAAGGAGAAAATTGAATCAACAACTCCAATCTGGTTTGAATTTCAACTCAGCTTTAAAATCAACTCAAATTTGCTAACAAAAATCCAGCAACTTCACACGACATGGAGTAGCAACAACATCTAGGCTTGAAATAGAACTACAACGAAACGAGCAGACCTTCTAAATCAATCCAGTACTTTCATATGACATGGGAGAGCAAAACAACTATGATAAAGGCATACACAACCAAATCTGTCAATGAATCCGAATCAACCTATGAAACCAGGTATATGGTAGATAGTTAATGAATCCAAAAAAAACTTAAGGCAATTCAACTAGTAGTGAGTTGAATTAAATCCAGTAATAAATCCAGTAATAAAATCTATACTCCCATATCAAAAACAAGAAGCCAACATGAATCTGAAGCTACTCTACTGCAGGTGAGGAAGCACTTACAATGGTTCTTGGATTCAAACCGAAAAGAAGAGCTCTAGGGTTTTGGTTGGCTTGAGATCTTGGCCTCCTCTTCGTGCTCACGGGTCCTCCTCGACGAAGGATCGTGATGGTGGAGAAAACCCCTCGGAGAACCTTGGCCGGCCGCCGGAAGACAATGCCCTAACTTCTCTTGCGTTTTCGCCCGAGAGAAGCCGCCGTCGCGCACCAGAGGAAGAAGGGAAGGTTATTAGGTTTTTCCCGAAAATAATCCCTAAGTTCTCCCTTTATAACTTCAATATTCTGTTAACTACTATTGCTTAAATATATTTCACTTCCCTTCTTATCAAGAAACACCCGCTTGAGCACTTGGTCAAACGGAACAACTTAGGGTTCGGGTCAGCTGGAGCTTGTGGGTTCAAATCTCGGCTGAATCCCTTTTATTCCTATTTATTTTCCGTTTATTAACTACTACTTAAATAAATTTCTCTCTTATTTTAATCAGCAATGCCTGCTTAGGCACTTGGTCAGCCGAGACAACTTAAGGCTTTGCTTAACCGGAGGTCTCCGGTTCGAACCTCGGCTAAATTTCTTTATTTTTTGCAACTTATTTCTTTCGGTAAAAATACCAAACGAACTCCAAAAATTACATAAAAATACTCTAAAAATTTCTAAAAATCTCTAGAATATTTCTAAAGTATTTCTAAATATTTTTAAATGCTATTAGGACTTGGAATAAGGAAATTTGGGTCGTTACAGCATGCTCTGAACTCGTTCCCTCGAAACTCACTATAGGCATCGATCGTAGATGCCTATAAGGTTTCAAGAAACCTCTAAAAATTAAAGTTAGATGAACTATTTTGTGAATTGGAGATGCATGGACAAACTAACGGCCCAAAGGTCGAGAAAGGAATTGCATTTTTTGTAGGCACTTCAAAAGGAGCTAAACCCAAAGAAGAAACTGAACTTGAATCAGAATCAGATGAAGAAGAGCAACTAGTGAATATGGTAAGAAAGATATTCACTAGAAGCAAGAAAGTTTCACCAAACGCTACATGAAGAAGATGTCCAAGTCTGCATTCAACAACTTAAAAGCAAACGTCACATGCTATGGCTGTAACAAGAAGGGAGATTTCTAATGCGAATGTCCGAATGAAGACAAGATCAAGAAGCAAAAGAAAGTACTAAAGGTGACTTGAGATGAGTCTTCTTTAGACGGGTCGAAAGCTAATGAACCGAAGCAAGCTAGCCACCTCGTGCTGATGGCAATCGAAGGCGAATTAAATCCAGAAGAAGAGTCCAAATATGAGTCGAGTAATGATTCCACATTTGGTTTGGACGAACCAATTGGGTAACTTTTGATTATACTATAAATTTTTTAAAATTATTTCCTACTTGAATAAAAAATTAACAAAAACTGAGGAACATGCTAAACTCCTGAAGGAAAATAACATCCTTAAGGAACAACTAAACTTGATCTCTTTAACTGACCAAGTTCAAGACAAAAATACAACTCAAGCTACAAATCTTGAGGAAGAAAATTCTATCTTGAAAAATCAAGTTAAAGAGTTAAAAGACTAGTTGGAAAAGTTTACCTCAGGATATAAGTATCTAAATATGATACTTGGATCCCAAAAATCTATGTACAATAAAATCGGACTTGGATACAAATCCAACTCTACGTTCAAATCATTTTTAACCCTAACTTAAAATTTAAAATTAACTAAAGCTTGGGTTCTGAAAGCGTACATAACCACGCAAGTAGGACTCAATCAATCTATGTATCAAAAAATAAAATTCACTATATAAATCAAAATAAAGCAAATAAATCACTACTAACCTCAAAAATTAAAACTTCAAAAATAAATTCAAATCAAAAGAATAAAATCAAATCAAATCAAATTAAATTAAATAAAAACAAAATTAATCTAAACTCAAACTATAACCAAATCTATTATAATTATAAAAGTAAATTGACACAAACCAAAAATCTAAACTTAAAGTTCAATAATTTAAGAAGAGGCTCCAAACTAGTTGGCACCTCTAAAATAATAATTTACCTGATTGGATAATTAGGACTAGCTTAAATAGGGATAAAAGTTTAACTTGATAAATGATACTGGAGAAGTTTTGGATGATAATAGGTTAGGGAAGCTCTATCTATGCATGTCTAGGAAGATATAGTTTTGACTTGGTGTATTTGACTTAGTGGAACTAACTAAAGCTACCCCTTACTAATTCTAACTTGTTAGACCAAAGTTTTATATTAAGTTTAATAGATAGGACTATTTGGAAAATTTTGAAGCCGGGGTTACTCTAATGATGTCCAGGTGAATCACCACACATTAAAAGTTTATCTAAAATATGCCAGTTTATTGAACTCAAAGCTAAACTGAATCTAACCCAAGTTAAACCAAATCCTAAAATTTAACCTAACTCATCTCACAAAATTATAAGATTCCCTAATTGAAAATATAGATCGGGTGAAATAAATAAGGTTCAAATTCAATTTAAATTCAAATTCAAATTCAAATTAAATTAAAAGTAAATTAAAATTAAAATTGCAATCAAATTCAAATTAAGTTTTAAATTAAATTAAAATTCAAATTAAATTGAAAGTAAATTTAATTTTAAATTTAAATCAAATTCAAATTAAGGTTCAAATTAAATTCAAATTCAAAGTAAATTTAAATTAAAGTTCACATTAAAATTTAAATTATAATTAAATTAAAATTAAAATTTACATTAAAATTAAAATTAAATTCAAAAAACCAAAAAAAAAAAAAACAAAGGCGTTATATGGCCTAAAACAAGCACCTAAGGTTTGGTATGAGCGATTATCCACTCATCTGATTTCAAAATAATTCAAATAAGGTCGAATTGATTGAACCTTGTTTGTAAAAACCTTTAATTTAGATATTTTTGTCACTCAAATTTACATCAATGATATAATCTTTGGATTTACAAACTCAAATTTTCTACAAGAATTTATTAACCTAATAGAGCTTTGAAATGGGTCTAGTAGGTAAATTAACCTTCTTTTTAGGCTTGCAAATTAAATAAACTAATGAAGATAATTATGTCTATCAAGAAAAATATATAAAGGAATTACTTTAAAAAATTGGAATGGATAATTCTAAAGAAATAAAAACATCCATGGCAATAAATGAAAATATAGATAGTGATCCTAATAGAACACGAGTAGACCAAAAGTATTATAGAAGTGTCATAGGTAGTCTGTTATACCTAACTACAAGCTGACCTAATAAACTATTTATAGTTAGTATGTGTAATGACCCAATTTTCCTCATTAGGAGTTTTAAAAGTTCTTAAAAATATTTAGAAATGCTATAGAAATATTCTAGAGATTTTTAGAAATTTTTAGAGTATTTTATATAATTTTTGGAGGTCGTTTGGTATTTTTACTAAACGAAGGAAGTTTCGACAAAAAAATGTTCAAGTCGAGATTCGAACCGTGGACCTCGGACTTGAACCGAGCCTTAACCGAATCCAGCCAGCCAACTATTCCAGCAGGCGTTTCTTATTAAAGAAGGAGAAATATTCTATTTAAGCAGTAGTTAATGAATAGAGAAGAAATAGGAAGAAAAATGGTTGCAGCCGAGAATCGAAACCGCGACCTTTTGACTCGGTTAAAACCCGACTAACCAGGTGTTCAACCGTCGGTTCTGTTTAGAAAAGGTAGGAAAATTTACTTAAGTTAACAGAATTTGGGAAATTAAAAAAGGAACTTAGGGCCGAGAACCCTAATTGCTCTTTCCCCTTCTTCTCTTTGTGCGACGTCATTCCTCTTCTCGGGCGAAACCGCAGCAAGCAGCACAGCTTCTCCAGCGACCGACGAGGGTCCAATCCGAGAGCTTTTCGCCTCTTCACGATCCTCTCGGCGAGGTGGATGCATAGGCACAAGAAGAGGTCAGGAACTCAAGCATCTCAGCAACCCTAGAAGCCCTTTTCTCCTTCGGTAGAGAGTCTAAGAACGCAAGGTAAGTTGCTACTCACCTGCAGTAGGATAGCTCCGATTGTTCCTTTCTTTTTCCTAAAGCTTTGGGATAAATTGTAGGTGGTTTGTGCTTTTGATCGGATTCTATGCTACATAGTTGCATCTGTACCGACCACTACAGAACCTAGTTTTTAAGCATATAGTAATCTCTGTAATAACCTTGAAACTATGAATTGAGACATACAAGGTTAGGTGAGTTTCTAATAGGTTTCAAGCAATAGCAATATGGTGGACCATCTGCCGTGAGTTTTGATGTATTCTTGAGTTATGTTCTTAAATTCATTTATGCTATTAATTAGATGATTTTATTGCAGTTATTTAACCTAAGTTTAGTCGAGAAACTGTGAACAAGATCTTCTAGTAAGGTGTGTTTTAAACATTAAGTTCAGTAACAAGGAGAATTGAGGATGTTTCTGTGTTCTTGTACATGGTCGGTTTGGTGTTATTGATTCTCGTATTGACAGTGGAACTTTTGGACAAGATTGAAGTGTTTTAAGATGTTGGTCATTGTGTTGCACTACTGGTGTAGGCTGGGAAATGCTAGGCAGATTCGAAGGGATAGGTTTCAGTGTGGTTAAGTGGATGTGTCTACAACATTCTCTTATGAAACTTGGATTGCACATGTACTACTTGAAGTTTTGAGTTGAGTCCTTTAAGAATAACAGTAGAGGAGCCATGCATGCTTACCGGTATTATATGATATGAATTGAATTAAGTTTATATTATGTTTTTAAAGAATTTAGAATGTGTGGATTTCTTAAGTTCTAGTTCTAAGTATATCATGTATCAACTCTTTGATAGCAGTATCATCCTTTTCATTGATATCAGTTATAGATCTTTTGTTGAGATATTGGAACACGAATTGGAATATGCAGTTTAGTTGCATTGTGTAGCACCTGAGTTTGGATTTTTCCTTGCTGTAATAGAAAAGAACAAGCCTTGCATAGGTTTAAATTTCAGCAGGTTCTAGTTTTGTTTGTGCTAAGCAATTTACATAAACAAATTTAGTTTTGGGAGTAGCAATTGGGAGGAAATAGAAGTAATAGCTTAGAACAAACGAAACAAGTTATATAGGATCCAAAAATTCTAGTGAGTTCTAGTTTAATAGAAGCACCCTTTCCTTATGCTTTGTTTTGTTGGAAACAATTCGGCATGTGTAGATTTATTGTAGTGCAGAATTTTAGTGTAGATCTTCTTATAGTACAGAATTTTAGTGTGCAGATTTTTATTAAGTGTTAATATGCAGATTTTAGTTAAGTTTAATATGCAGATTTTAGTTAAGCTTAATATGTAGATTTTGGTTTAAGCATTTCGAGGTTAGAAGTTGTTTAAACACTTCAGTTTCGTTTTAAGAAGCATTCCTTTATTAGAAGTGTTAACAAGTTTAAGCAAGATAAAGAAAAGAAAGAAAAAGGCCAAGGCCTTAAGTAGATCCCAAAGTCAAGATTTTAAGGATTTTGGCACACAAGCTGCTAAAGAAAATGCCGAGGCATTATATAGAAGTATTAAAAGATAACAAGTATTTTACTTTTATCAGTGGCACTATGTTGGACTCTCAGTTGTCCTTGGGTTGGGCTCCCATAGTCGTCCCTAGGTTTAGATAACCTAGTAGTAACGTCACGACCGACGGTCGACGGTCGACGACCCGAGGGTCGCCAAATGGGCCACCAAATGGGTCGGGTCGTTACAAAAGTAAAAGCAAGTACAGTTATCGGGCCCAAGAGAAGTTGATTACTATTTTGAAGTATTATAAGTATAAGTTTTTGAACAAGTAAAGCAAGTTTTACATAAGTATAAAGTATTAAAGAATAAGTTTTAAACAAGTGAATTAAAGAATAAGTTTAGAACGGATGAATTAAGTTTCACTTTGTTTTAAAATCAGCAAGTTGAGTTTTCTTTTATGCTAGCATGTTATTTAGATTAGCTTACTGTTCTTTGCTATTTTCTGAGCATGAGTAGCTTTACATGTTTAGCATTTCAGCATGTCTTGTTCTTTTATTAGTAGATGAGCATGAGTAGTCTTCAGTAAGTAATCAGTTAGATCATGTTATCGATAAATGTACATGCATATCGAGATTTTGTGAGTTAGATAGCGCTTACTAAGCATTTTGCTTATAGTTTGCATTTCCTCTTACTGCAGATACAGGAAAAGAAAAGTGTTAGCAAAGGAAGGCGACAAGGAGGTGCGGATGGATGTGTGATGCCAGGACTATGGAGAGACCTGGGAAGTTTTGAGTTTTCATGTTTAGTGGATAGAAATAGTTGAGTTATACCTTATGGGTTATGTCTTTTTAGATTGTATTTTCATTCCGCATTGTTAGTTTGGTTATTTTCCACTGTTGGAGTTTTATTCATTTGTTATTGCTAGAATAGTTAATTTTTTTAGTTGTTGTGTCTTATAAACTGCGTGGTTGTTTGATAAATGTTTCAGCCGCCTGTGGCTGTGTATATTATGTTATGTATTAATGATTATGGCCACCAGTACAGGAGAGACTTTGCCGAATTTTTTCGGTAGGGATTCCTCGTAGTTTTAATTATACCGGTTAAGTAGAGTTAGTAGTTAAGTAACGGTCACTCTTAGAGAGTAGTAGAGTATTAAGAAGGGTGGTCGTTACAGTTGGTATCAGAGCAGTTCCCATTCTCCAGCATCACACATCAGCACCATCCTTGTCGTCTTCAAGTAAGAAAGTATTTAATTTTTCTTTTATGCTTATTAATTGCGGTATAGAGTATCTGCTTATATGCGGTTAAGTAAGAAGAAAATTCTTGTTTTATTATTTTCTATGTTTGTATACATATGCTTAGGAAGAATAGAGATGATTTTAATTTTGTTCTCTCCTACATAATTAGATGTCAAGAAGAGGACGTCCCCGTACCGTTCGTACTGAGGATCGAGCACAGGAGAACGAAGAGCCCAGAATAGCTGAACCAAATCTTTCTGAAGTTGTTGCTCAACTCCAGAGACAAGTGGCGGAGCAGCAACGAGTAATCGTCAATCTGATGGCGAATCAGCAACCAATCCCTCCCACTCCTCCAACTATTAATGTGGAGACACCAGTAGTGACTGAGGTTCCACCAGCCGCTCTGGAAGCCCCCACAGTACCTAGAAGACAAGAAGCCTACCTGATACAGTGGTTGAAGCTGAAGCCAGAAAGTTTCTCCGGCACGACTGAGCCCTGGGATGCTCCCAGAAGTCGAGAAGGTCAAGTGTGCCTCTTTCTGCTATCAGGTGATGCTCGTATGTGGTGGGAGAGAGTTAAGAGCAAGAGGTTGGTCAATCGGATGAGCTGGGCTGACTTCGAGACAGAGTTTTACGAAGAACTCTTCCGTCAACAGATCACTAATAAGCATTTTGAGGAGTTTATAGAATTCAGACAAGGTGACCTGTCGGTGGAAGAAGCAGTGAAGAAATTCAATAGGCTAGCCCGTCTCTGTCCAGAGCTAGTAAGTACGGAAAAGGAACGAGTCAGAATGATGCTTAGGATGCTGAGACCAGTAATAGCACTTAATGTGAGTAGTGGAACTCACCCGCCCCAGACTGACAAAGAGCTGGTTAGCAGAGCATTAGTCGCTGAGCACTATCTGGATAGCATCAAGGCGCAACGAGCACAACACAAGCCGGTCAAGATGGAGGACAAGACAGCAGGGGTCAGAAGCCCCAGGCAAGTGAGCAGAACGGGAAGGGTAAAGATAATAAAAGGAAATGATGGAATACAGGGGATAGCCAAGAGGGAGGTCCAGCAAACAAGCAGACCAAGTTTCCTCCTTGCCCTAAATGTGGGAAGATACATCCAGGAGCCTGTCTTTTGGGTACAACCGGATGTTATTCCTGTGGCCAAGAAGGACATCTAGCTAAGGCATGTCCTAACAAGTTTAAGGCACCTCAGCCACTCTCAGTGCAATATGGAGATGAGCCTGCACAGTTACACCACATGACAACATCATTAGAGGGGCCCTATCTCAGTCAAGGACAGTTGGAAGCCCCGCCCGTTCCAACCAATACCAGAGTATTTTCTCTCACTAAGGAAGAAGCTGCTGGTACCCCACGGTAGTCACAGGTCAAATAACTATTCCTTAGCATTTATCTATCGTCTTACTCGATACTGGGGCTACCCACTCTTGTATGTCAATTTCTTTTGCCAAACTTAACGAGTACCCACTGCCCAGAATTATTCTAAGTTCGAGGATGAACTTTTTATAAGGTATGGGGGATTGTAACGAACCAATTTTCCTCATTAGGAGTTTTAAAAGTTCTTTAAAATATTTAGAAATGCTATAGAAATATTCTAGAGATTTTTAGAAATTTTTAGAGTATTTTTATGTAATTTTTGGAGGTCGTTTGGTATTTTTACTAAACGAAGGAAGTTTCGACAAAAAAAATGTTCAAGTCGAGATTCGAACCGTGGACCTCGGACTTGAACCGAGCCTTAACCGAATCCAGCCAGCCAACTGTTCCAGCGGGCGTTTCTTATTAAAGAAGGAGAAATATTCTATTTAAGCAGTAGTAAATGAATAGAGAAGAAATAGGAAGAAAAATGGTTGCAGCTGAGAATCGAAACTGCGGCCTTTTGACTCAGTTAAAACCCGACTGACTAGGTGTTCAGCCGTCGGTACTGTTTAAAAAAGGTAGGAAAATTTACTTAAGTTAACAGAATTTGGGAAATTAAAAAAGGAACTTAGGGCCGAGAACCCTAATCGCTCTTTCCCCTTCTTCTCTTTGCGCGACGTCGTTCCTCTTCTCGGGCGAAACCGCAGCAAGCAGCCCGGCTTCTCCAGCGGCCGACGAGGGTCCAATCAGAGAGCTTTTCGCCTCTTCACGATCCTCTCGGCGAGGTGGACGCATAGGCACAAGAAGAGGTCAGGAACTCAAGCATCTCAGCAACCCTAGAAGCCCTTTTCTCCTTCGGTAGAGAGTCTAAGAACGCAAGGTAAGTTGCTACTCACCTGCAGTAGGATAGCTCCGATTGTTCCTTTCTTTTTCCGAAAGCTTTGGGATAAATTGTAGGTGGTTTGTGCTTTTGATCGGATTCTATGCTACATAGTTGCATCTGTGTCGACCACTACAGAACCTAGTTTTTAAGCATATAGTAATTTCTGTAATAACCTTGAAACTATGAATTGAGACAGACAAGGTTAGGTGAGTTGCTAATAGGTTTCAAGCAATAGCAATATGGTGGATCATCTGCCGTGAGTTTTGATGCATTCTTGAGTTATGTTCTTAAAATCATTTATGCTATTAATTAGATGATTTTATTGCAGTTATTTAACCTAAGTTTTGTCGAGAAACTATGAACAAGATCTTCTAGTAAGGTGTGTTTTAAACATTAAGTTCAGTAACAAGGAGAATTGAGGATGTTTCTGTGTTCTTGTACATGGTCGGTTTGGTGCTATTGATTCTCGTATTGACAATGGAACTTTTGGACAAGATTGAAGTGTTTTAAGATGTTGGTCATTGTGTTGCACTACTGGTGTAGGCTGGGAAATGCTGGGCAGAGTCGAAGAGATAGGTTTCAGTGTGGTTAAGTGGATGTGTCTACAACATTCTCTTATGAAACTTGGATTGCACATGTACTACTTGAAGTTTTGAGTTGAGTCCTTTAAGAATAACAGTAGAGGAGCCATGCATGTTTACCGGTATTATATGATATGAATTGAATTAAGTTTATATACTATTTTTAAAGAATTTAGAATGTGTGGATTTCTTAAGTTCTGGTTCTAAGTATATCATGTATCAACTCTTTGATAGCAGTATCATCCTTTTCTTTGATATTAGTTATAGATCTTTTGTTGAGATATTGGAACACGAATTGGAATATGCAGTTTAGTTGCATTGTGTAGCACCTGAGTTTGGATTTTTCCTTGCTGTAATAGAAAAGAACAAGCCTTGCATAGGTTTAAATTTCAGCAGGTTCTAGTTTTGTTTGTGCTAAGCAATTTACATAAATGGATTTAGTTTTGGGAGTAGCAATTGGGAGGAAATAGAAGTAATAGCTTAGAACAAACGAAACAAGTTATATAGGATCCAAAAATTCTAGTGAGTTCTAGTTTAATAGAAGCACCCTTTCCTGTTGGAGCAATCCCAATGGTCCGCGGGACCATGAGTTTTGGTGTTTGGGCAAAGGGTTTAAGTTAGGTTTACCCTCGTTATTTGATATGTGTACTTGAGTTGTGCAGGACTACAGGTGACACATGTAACAACCACCCTTTCTTACTACTACTCTCTAAGGGCGACCGTTACCTAACTCCTACTCTACTTACTGGTGTCACTTATGCTATTATTAGCGACACTTAGATTTATCACGGTTCAGAGGAATTCCCACCGAAAAATTCGGCAGAGTCTCCCCTGTACCGGTGGCCAAATCCACAATACATAAAAGATATACACAGCCACATGCGGCTGGATCACAATATTCTTCACAACCACGCATTAATAAATCATATTCTAATCAAAAACTAAACTAGCAATAAGAATTAAACTCAAAACTCTCAGAACAAAGCATAACAAGCTACAATGCACTTCGAACTCAAGCATAAACTCATGATTTCATAATGGAAATAAGGAAAATGAACTAGACATAAACTCTAAATGAATAAGTCTTGCTAGTCCCCTCTGGATCCCTCCATAGTTCAGCCACCACACACATCCATCATCACCACCACCCTATCGCCTCCCTTCATATCTTAGCTTTTCCTTTATCTGCAGTAGGAGGAAAGAAAACAAAACTAGTAAGTACTAATCTATCTCACAAAACTCGAAATGCATAAATGAAATGCATAAGTACTGAAACTGAAATACTAAAACTATCTGCATATGCTCATGGTATACAGAAAATGAACTAGATACAAATCATACTCAGTATCAAGCAGAATAACAAGAAACTAACTATGTAAACTTAGAATTAAAGAAACTAACCATTCTTATTTATTCTAAGCTTGGAACTTATTTCATTTCTTGTATCCTTGTGTTAGAAATTAATCTTTTAATTTCTATCCTTTACTTTCTTCTTCTTTCTTTCTTTCTTCCTTCTTACTTTTCTTTCTTTCTTTCTTTCTTTCTTTACTTCTTTACTTTTCTTTACTTTGGGCCCAGGCTTAGTACCATCTCATGCGCATTCCCTAACAGGTTGGGGTTGCGAGCCACCAATCCTAAAAGAGCAGACCTCGGTCTACCAGGGCCAAGACCTCGGAAATGGTCACCTGGATTTGTTTAACGACAAGCTCTTGGATGTCGGGTACTAGCCTCTTGCTTGACTTACTTGTTATCTTTCTTATTCTTTTATCTTCCTTATTATCTTTTATTAAAGATTGTGGGAGTCCTTTAAATATACTTAACAAGTATGGGTGTATAATCAACTAACCATGCTATATAACAGAATAAAACAAGTAACTTAAAGCTTACTGATCATGCTATAAGCTAAACTAAAGAAAGCAATTTAAAGCCTTTGAATCATACGGTGAAAACATGGCAAAGGATGCTATTTTAGTGCTTCTAAACATGCTGTAAAATCAAGTATGGAATGATTCTAATCATGCTGTAAATAAAGCAAAAGATGGCTAATTTGAACTTCCTAAACATGCTATAAAATAAAGCAAATAAAAACTACCTATGTTCCACTAATAGCATTGAAGGCTATACTCGGGCACATGGAATCAAATAGAAGCTACTGTGTTCAAATAATGGCACTTAAAGGTTGTACACACACAGTAATAATAATTAAAAGCTACTGTTAAGGAACCACACACTGGAATTTGGCTACTATACTACTGTAAGCTAACATCTAGTACACAGAATCATAGATCAGGAAATACTACATCCTTAGCAAAGACCCGGATCATAAAGAAAAATGGCACTGCAGCCCTAATTGATCAAGCTCGGTACAGCAAGCCTTAACACAGCAAATTTTCTCAGTAACGCAACCCTAAATTACACTTTTACTTGGCACAGCAACTCCAAGAAAATTTCTCGTGCTCACAACAGCAAAGTAAAGAGAAACTGCCCATGCTTGCAAACAGCAAGGGAAAAAAATCATCCAGCAAAGGAAAATTATACCGCAAGGGAAAGATCTATACAACATGTTAGATTAAAAACCAAACTTGCTGGTTTTAAAACTTCTCAGCAGAAAACTAAAGAAACCAAAAATCTTTACAACGTGCTTTGAATTCAAAATGAACAAAGAACACAATTTCTTGACCTTAACATGCTATGCTTATGGAAAGGAAAGGGCAACTTGTTGTGCAGCCCAAATACTAAGTCTAGGGTTCATGCTAGGTCTCGGAAGCAAGGAAAAATCAAACGGAAAACCCGAAACAACTCCTACCGCAGGTGAGTAGTACTTACTTGCTTTCTTGGACTTACAACCGAGAAGAAGGGAAGGAGGGCTTCTAGGGCTCGGGTAGCAGCTTTTCCGGCGTGTTCTCGGAGCTCTCGGGCTTCTCTCCGTCGGGAACAGCCACCGTGGATGAGGGACGGCTGGAATCAAGTCTCGCCGGCGCCGGAATCTCCAACCCCAGCTCGCTCTAGGTTTCCGCCGCAGCTTTGCGCCGTCGCGAGGGAGAAGAGCGAAGGAGATTAGGTTTTCTGGAGAAAAAGTTCGGTTTTCCTTAAAATCCCAAAACTTATTTCCTTTTATAAGTATTCGGATATAACCCAACTATACTATAACCTTATTTAACTCTATATGAGATTAACATAAATCTCTTATCCCAGCTGGTCAAGCCGGTTTGGCTTGGTTCAGTCCGACCCGAGGTCCCGGGTTCAAACCTCACTTCCAACGCTTTTTGCCTAAACTTCTTTGGTTTTGTAAAAATGCTAAATGACCTCCAAAAATTACGCAAAAATACTCTAAAAATTTCTAAAATTCTCTAGAATATTTTAACAGTATTTTCAAACATTTTTATGGACGTTTGAAACTCAGAATAGGGAAAATTGGGTCGTTACAATCCCCCATACCTTATAAAAAGTTCGTCCTCGAACTTAGAATAACTCTGGATACTTCTGTCTCATACTGTCCTCCCGCTCCCAAGTGATTTCCTCGTGCTTCTGGTTCTGCCAGACGACCTTCACTAGTGGTACTTCTTTGTTTCTCAATCTCTTGACTGCTCTGTCCACTATCTGTGTAGGTCTGCTCTCATAACTAAGATCCTCTTGGATCTGCACTGACTGAGGCTCGGGTCATGGAGACACTTCTTTAGCATAGAGACATGAAATACATTGTGTATTACTGACATGTCTTGTGGTAAGTCCAGCCTATAAGCTACTTTCCCAATCCTCTCTATGATCAGGTAAGGTCCTACATAGCGAGGACTTAATTTGCCCTTCTTGCCAAATCTCATCACTCCCTTCATAGGAGCGACCTTGAGGAAAACTGAATCTCCTACTTGGAACTCCAATGGCCTACGGCGTGTGTCAGCATAACTCTTCTGTCTGCTCTGGGCAGTCTCAATTCTCTGTCTGATTTTCTGGATTGCTTGAGTAGTCTCATCTATCACCTCTGTCTGAATGCCCAACTCTGCTTCTATCCCTTTTCTCTCTCCTGCTTCTTGCCAGCATATGGGTGATCTGCATTTCCTGCCATATAGTGCTTCATAAGGTGCCATCTTAATGGTAGCCTGATAGCTATTGTTGTAAGCGAAACAAATACTTGCACCAACTTCCCTTGAAATCTAGCGCACAAGCTCGAGCATGTCTTCTAAAATCGATTCACTCGCTCCGTCATCATCATGCGCGGGATGGAAAGTCCGAACTTGAGTTTGGTGCCGGTGCATTCGAACGCACTCCCAAAATGTGAGGTGAAGCCCATCTCTATCGAAACGATAGATTTAGGAACTCCATGAAGTCGACTACCTCTTTAACATATAATGGGCAACTGCTCTATGGAGTGGGACACCTTGATGGCTAGGAAGTGAGCGGACTTGGTCAATCGGTCTACTATTACCCATATCGCATCATATCCACCGGTGGTTCTTGGAAGACTATGAAGTCCATGGAAATGTCTTCCCATTTCCATTCTGGTATTGGAACTCCTCCTGGTCTCTGGTGTTCTGCTTTGACTCTCGGCATGTCAAGCGGTCTTGACATACTTAGCTACATCTCTTTGAGTCCCGACCACCAAACCTCTGTTTCACATCTTGGTACATCTTGGAAGAACCAGGATGCATGGAATATGGTGTACTGTGAGCTTCCTCTAAGATCTTCTTTCTCGGTTCCTCATCATTGGGCACGCAAATGCGACTCTCGATAAAGAATTCCGCTATCTGTCACTCTAAACTCGAGTTGTCTTCTTTCTGTATCCTTGCTTGATCTTCCGGATGTCCGATCTTCACTTTGCTTTCTCTGTATCTCCACAAGCAGTGTAGACTCTAAGGTCAATGTAGAGAGCTGTCCTTCGATAATTTCAAGCCCAAAATCGACAACTCCTGGCAGGGCTAGTGATGACAAGGACATCGTGATGCACTAGATTTTCTCGTGAGTGCATCCGCCACTTGTTAGCTTTGCACTGGGTGGTAGAGAATTTCACAATCGTAATCTTTGACCAATTCCGATACCACCCACGCTCATGTTTAAGTCCTTCCGGTGAAGAAGTACTTAAGACTCGATGATCTATGAAAATTCTACATGGACTCCATACAAATAATGTCGCCAGAGTTTAAGTGCAAAAACTACAGCCGCCACTCGAGATCATGAGTAGGGTAGTTCTTCTCATAGTCTTTGAGTTGTCGAAGCATAAGCTATGACCTTTCCTTCTTGCATGAGTACCTCCTAAACCCATCTTGGAAGCATCACATGGAAAACTCTTGTCGCCTCTCGTGAGCAGTTGAATGGGAGCACCGATCAATCTCTTCTTTAGCTCTTGGCTCGCTCACATTTGTCGACCATTGAATCTCTTGTTCTTTCCGTGAGAGTGTTGTATGGAGAGGCTATCCTCGAAAAATCCTCCACGAACTTCCTGTAGTACCGCTAAACCAAGAAAGCTTGATCTCTCGTTCTTGGGTCTACTCAGTTGTGACCCACTTTGGATCCACTTGAATACCTTCTTTGGAAATAATGTGACCTAAAAACGCTTGATTTAACAGTAACTCGCACTTTGAGAATTTAGCATAAAGTACCTGCAATCTCATCCTCAAGTGCGTGTCATGCTCCTCCGGGGTCCTTGACCAGAATGTCATCGATGAATACAATGACAAATTTGTCAAGATATTCTCTGAACACTCTTCATTAGGTCCATGAAGACCCAGGTGCATTGGTCACTCAAATGGCATAACTACAAACTCGAGTGTCCATATCCAATGCCGTTGGTATATCTCTTTCACCTTGATGGGTACGTAGCGCAAGTCTATCTTTGAGAACACGTCGCTCCTCTCTAACGATCAAATAAGTCATCGATCACGGGAAGGGGTACTTGTTCTTGATTGTCACTTGATTCAAAGCTACATAGATCCGCATTGTCTTTCTTCTTGACAAACAACACGGGAGCTCCCCAAGGTGAGTGACTAGGGTGAAGCCTTTGTCGGTCAAGAACTCTTGCTCTTGTAACTCCCTTGCTGGAGACATGCGATCACTGAGCTTTGAAATTGGACCGGTTCAGGAACCAATTCAATCTCAAATTCCACCTCTGTTGGGAGGTAGTCCAGTAGCTCTTCCGAAAATATACTGATACGGATACTCTACCCGACCTCCCTGCAGGTCCTTCCTCTCTGCCTTACTATGTATGCAAGAAAACACACCCTTTAGCTAACATCGGTGTGCTAGGGAGGAGGCTCGGTCTTCCTCCTTGGCACTCCGTGAACTCAAAAGTTGACTCACCTTGGACTAAAATTACTTTCTTTCTGCGGCAGTCCACTGAGGCACTTTGTACTTGCGAGGAAATCCATACCAAAAATGATATCGAAATCCTACATGGCGAGGACTATTAGATTTACATATGCTCTCGATGCACCAATTCTAACAAGCACTTTGAAGCCATCGATTGGATTCCATGACTTCCCGAGGGTAGGGTTGTCGGAACTTGGGTTCATACTTTAGAGCACCTGTAAACTCTTGGCAAAGGTATCGATACAAAGAATGGGTCGCCTGGTGGTGATAGAGGCTATGCGAAAATAACTACTTGACTGCACCGTGCACTAGCGACGCCTCTTCTTTGGTGAGGAGAATACTCTGCGCACCATCAAAGGCCGGGACCGGGCTTCTAACCTTCCTGTGGCGATGTAGGGTCCCTCAAATCCGCTCATGTGGTGCAAGCAGTGGTGGCCTCCATATTGCAATGGTCAGTGGTTGAGATGCTTTAAATTTATTAGGACACTCTTTAGCCATGTCCTTCCCCACCTGGGAGTAACATCCAGTCTTACCGAAGACAAGCTCCTGGATGTGTTCTCCCATTTGGGACGAGGGAGGAACTTGGTCCCTTGTTCTTTGGTCCTCCCGGCCACCTGTGTTCCACCGCTTCCTTACCTTTGCCTTTCGAGCTGCCCGTGACTTCGGACCTGCACTGTCTTGTCCTCACCGGCGGCTTATGTTGTGCTTGCTTTGATGTGTCATAATGTTCAATTAATGCTCGATCAATTCTTAGCTTCCACTGGGGTCGGCTCACTTGCTCACATTCATTCTATCTCGTGGTCTCGGGATTCGAGCATCGGCGACTCGCTCCTTCTCTCGACTCACTAGCTGGCCGGGCCGAGGCTCGTTGAACTTCTCTTCCTCCACCGACAGGTCACCTTGACTCTATAAACTCCTCAGTGCTTGTTGGTGATCTCAGGTGAAAGAACTCTTCATAAAACTCGAAATCAGCCAGCTTCATCGATCATGCTCTCTTGGTCTTTATCCTCTCACCACATCGAGCATCTCAGCAGAGAAAGAGAGGCGCACTTGACCTTCTCGACTTCGGCGGTCAAGCTCCATAGTGCTCTCTAGTGTTTTAAAAGCACAGCAGCTCGGGCTGTGGCTCGAGTCCCGAGAAGCCTCCGGTTTGCCACTTGACCACCATAGATAAATGTCCGTCTCTGGAGGTTCCCCGCGAGCAGTGGTTCTCGATTGGGGTCTGCAATACAAGGAGGAGGGGAGGAGCTTTGGTTTGCCATCAGATTGGCAATCACTTGTCCGCTCGCTACTACTTGCCTGCGAGGTGAGCAACCACTTGAAAGGTTGGGCTCAGGTTGCTCTGCACTTCATTCTTGAGTGTGTCTCGGTGTAAGTGCGGACGGCCTCCTCTTCTTGCCATCTAATTATGAAAGGTAAAGGCTTGATATCTTACTTTAACCCTTCTAATCATACTTAAATATGAATAAATAAAGGAAACTAAATCTTCTATCTTACTTTAGTACTAAAAGGAATCTGAAAATAAGGAAAGAAATAAGAAGGAATTTAAATACTTTCTTAGAGACGCAACAAGGATGATCGATGTGTGTGTGATCTTGAGAATGGAACACTCTGCTGATACCAACCATATAGCCACCTTCTTACTACTACTCTCGCCTAACTAACTCCTCTACTCTCTACTTCTGGTGTCACTTATGCTATGCGACACTTAGATTTATCACGTTAGAGGAATTCCCACCAAAAAATTCGGTCCCACTGGGTGGCCAAATCCACAATACATAAAAGATATACACACACATGCGGTGGATCACAATATTCTTCACAACCACGCATTAATAAATCATATTCTAATCAAAAACTAAACTAGCAATAAGAATTAAACTCAAAACTCTCAGAACAAAGCATAACAAGCTACAATGCACTTCAAACTCAAGCATAAACTCATGGTTTCATAATGGAAATAAGGAAAATGAACTAGACATAAACTCTAAATGAATAAGTCTTGCTAGTCCCCTCTGGATCCCTCCATAGTTCAGCCACCACACACATCCATCATCACCACCACCCTATCGCCTCCCTTCATATCTTAGCTTTTCCTTTATCTGCAGTAGGAGGAAAAAAAAAAGTATCTATAAGCGAAAACGCTTAGTAAGTACTAATCTATCTCACAAAACTCGAAATGCATAAATGAAATGCATAAGTGCTGAAACTGAAATACTAATAAAGCTCATGGTATACAGAAAATGAACTAGATACAAATCATACTCAGTATCAAGCAGAATAACAAGAAACTAACTATGTAAACTTAGAATTAAAGAAACTAACCATTCTTATTTATTCTAAGCTTGGAACTTATTTCATTTCTTGTATCCTTGTGTTAGAAATTAATCTTTTAATTTCTATCCTTTACTTTCTTCTTCTTTCTTTCTTTCTTCCTTCTTACTTTTCTTTCTTTCTTTCTTTCTTTCTTTACTTCTTTACTTTTCTTTACTTTGGGCCCAGGCTTAGTACCATCTCATGCGCATTCCCTAATAGGTTGGGGTTGCGAGCCACCAATCCTAAAAGAGCAGACCTCGGTCTACCAGGGCCAAGACCTCGGAAATGGTCACCTGGATTTGTTTAACGACAAGCTCTTGGATGTCGGGTACTAGCCTCTTGCTTGACTTACTTGTTATCTTTCTTATTCTTTTATCTTCCTTATTATCTTTTATTAAAGATTGTGGGAGTCCTTTAAATATACTTAACAAGTATGGGTGTATAATCAACTAACCATGCTATATAACAGAATAAAACAAGTAACTTAAAGCTTACTGATCATGCTATAAGCTAAACTAAAGAAAGCAATTTAAAGCCTTTGAATCATACGGTGAAAACATGGCAAAGGATGCTATTTTAGTGCTTCTAAACATGCTGTAAAATCAAGTATGGAATGATTCTAATCATGCTGTAAATAAAGCAAAAGATGGCTAATTTGAACTTCCTAAACATGCTATAAAATAAAGCAAATAAAAACTACCTATGTTCCACTAATAGCATTGAAGGCTATACTCGGGCACATGGAATCAAATAGAAGCTACTGTGTTCAAATAATGGCACTTAAAGGTTGTACACACACAGTAATAATAATTAAAAGCTACTGTTAAGGAACCACACTGGAATTTGGCTACTATACTACTGTAAGCTAACATCTAGTACACAGAATCATAGATCGTGAAATACTACATCCTTAGCAAAGACCCGGATCATAAAGAAAAATGGCACTGCAGCCCTAATTGATCAAGCTCGGTACAGCAAGCCTTAACACAGCAAATTTTCTCAATAACGCAACCCTAAATTACACTTTTACTTGGCACAGCAACTCCAAGAAAATTTCTCGTGCTCACAACAATAGCAGCGCCCTAATGCTGCAAAGAAAAAAAAAACCGAAGGAAATAATTCAGGAAAGAAAATCTATACAACATGTTAGATTAAAACCAAACTTTAAAAACTTCTCATACTCACGGCAAAAAACTAAAGAAACCAAAAATCTTTACAACGTGCTTTGAATTCAAAATGAACAAAGAACACAATTTCTTGACCTTAACATGCTATGCTTATGGAAAGGAAAGGGCAACTTGCTGTGCAGCCCAAATACTAAGTCTAGGGTTCATGCTAGGTCTCGGAAGCAAGGAAAAATCAAACGGAAAACCCGAAACAACTCCTACCGCAGGTGAGTAGTACTTACTTGCTTTCTTGGACTTACAACCGAGAAGAAGGGAAGGAGGGCTTCTAGGGCTCGGGTAGCAGCTTTTCCGGCGTGTTCTCGGAGCTCTCGGGCTTCCCTCCGTCGGGAACAGCCACCGTGGATGAGGGACGGCTGGAATCAAGTCTCGCCGGTGCCGGAATCTCCAACCCCAGCTCGCTCTAGGTTTCCGCCGCAGCTTTGCGCCGTCGCGAGGGAGAAGAGCGAAGGAGATTAGGTTTTCGGGAGAAAAAGTTCGGTTTTCCTTAAAATCCCAAAACTTATTTCCTTTTATAAGTATTCGGATATAACCCAACTATACTATAACCTTATTTAACTCTATATGAGATTAACATAAATCTCTTATCGGTGTCAAGCCGGTTTGGCTTGGTCGATCCGACTGAGGTCCCGGTTCAAACCTCACTTCCAACGCCTTTTGCCTAAACTTCTTTGTTTTGTAAAAATGCTAAACGACCTCAAAATACGCAAAAATACTCTAAAATTTCTAAAATTCTCTAGAATATTTTAACAGTATTTTCAAACATTTTATGGACGTTTGAAACTCAGAATAAGGAAAATTGGAGGTTACAATCCCATACCTTATAAAAGTTCGTCCTCGAACTTAGAATAGCTCGGATATACCTCATACTCTCCTCCCCCAAGTGATTTCCTCGTGCTTACGTTCTGGCAGACGACCTTCACTAGTGGTACTTCTTTGTTTCTCAATCTCTTGAGTTTCACTGTCTACATGTAGGGAGGTGACTAAGATCCTCTTGGATCCGGCAATGAATGGTGAATCACTTGGCTCGGGTCATGGAGACACTTCTTTAGCATAGAGACATGAAATACATTGTGTATTATTGACATGTCTTGTGGTAAGTCCAGCCTATAAGCTACTTTCCCAATCCTCTCTATGATCGGGTCCTACATAGCGAGGACTTAATTTGCCCTTCTTGCCAAATCATCACTCCCTTCATAGGAGGGACCTTGAGGAAAAGAATCTCCTACTTGGAACTCCAATGGCCTACGGCGTGTGTCAGCCTTCTGTCTACTCTGGCGGTCTCAATTCTCTGTCGATTTTTGGATTGCTTGAGTAGTCTCATCTATCACCTCGTCAATGCCACTGCTTCTCCTTTTCTCTCTGCTTCTTGCAGCATATGGGTGATCGCATTTCGCCATATAGTGCTTCATAAGGTGCCATCTTAATGGTAGCCTGATAGCTATAGTTGTTGTTATAGAATTCGCTAAACACAAATACTTGCACCAACTTCCTTTGAAATCTAGCGCCTGAGCTCGAGCATGTCTTCTAAATCCGATTCACTCGCTCATCATCATCATGCATCACCTGGATGGAAAGTCATGTCGAACTTGAGTTTGGTGCCCATGCGATTCGAACGCACTCCCAAATGTGAGGTGAAGGCCCCATCTCTATCGAAAGCGATAGATTTAGGAACTCCATGAAGTTCGACTACCTCTTTAACATATAGTGGGCCAACTGCTCTATGGAGGGACACCTTGATGGCTAGGAAGTGAGCGGACTTGGTCAATCGGTCTACTACTATTACATATCCCTTGGTGTGGTTCTTGGAAGACTGTTATGAAGTCCATGGAAATGTCTTCCCATTCTGGTATTGGAAGAGGCGAGAACTCCTCCGGTCTCGTGTTCGCTTTGACTCTGGCATGTCAAGTGTCTTGCATATAGCTACATCTCTTTTGAGTCCGGACCACCAAACCTTTACATCTTGGTACATCTTGGAAGAACCGGATGCATGGAATATGGTGTCTTGTGAGCTTCCTCTAAGATCTTCTTTCTCGTTCTCATCATTGGGCACGCATCGACTCCTGATAAAGAATTCATCCGCTATCTCACTCTAAACTACGAGTTGTCTTTCTCATCCCTTGCTTGATCTTCCGGATGTCCGGATCTTCACTTTGCTTTCTCCTTATCTCCACAAGGTAGACTCTAAGGTCAATGTAGAGAGCTGTCCTTCATAATTTCAAGCCCAAAAGACAACCTTCGCGTGTAGGCGGGTGGCTAATGAACAAGGACATCGATGCACCTAGATTTTCTGTCAGTGCATCCACTTTGTTAGCTTTGCGGTGGTAGAATTTCACGGTCATAATCTTTGACCAATTCCCCACCATACCATGTCTCATGTTTAAGTCCGAGGTGAAGAAGTACTTAAGACTACGATGATCTATGAAAATTCTACTGGACTCCATACAAATAATGTCGCCAGAGTTTAAGTGCAAAACTACAGCCGCCACTCGAGATCATGAGTAGGGTAGTTCTTCTCATAGTCTTTGAGTTGTCCGGAAGCATAAGCTATCTTGCATGAGTACAGCTCCTAAACCCATCTTGGAAGCATCATCAGATGTCGAAACTCTTGTCGCTCGGAGCAGTGAACGAGGAATGAGGATCAATCTTCTTTAGCTCTTGGAGCTCACACGACCATTCGAATCTCTTGTTCTTTCCGGTGAGAGTCAATAGTGGAGAGGCTATCCTGGAAAAATCCTCCACGAACTTCCTGTAGTACCGCAACCAAGAAAGCTTCCGATCTCTCGACGTTCTTGGGTCTACTCCGGTTGTTGACCCACTTTGTCGGATCCACTTGAATACCTTCTTTGGAAATAATGTGACCTAAAACGCCACACGATTTAACAGACTCAGCTTGAGAATTTAGCATAAAACATGAAGAGTCTGCAGATTATCCTCGCGCGTGTCATGCTCCGGGGTCCTTGAATAGACGAAATGTCATCGATGAATACAATGACAAATTTGTCAAGATATTCTCTGAACACTGTTCATTAGGTCCATGAAGACCGCAGTGCATTGGTCACCCAAATGGCATAACTCTGACTCGTAGTGTCCATATCAGTTACGAATGCCGTTACAGGTATATCTCTTTCTTTCACCTTCACGATGGTACCCGAGCGCAAGTCTATCTTTGAGAACACCGCTCCTCTTAAGGATCAAATAAGTCATCGATCACGGGAAGGGTACTTGTTCTTGATTGTCACTTGATTCAAAGCTCGTAGTCTATGCACATCCATTGTCCCATCTTTCTTCTTGACAAACAACACGAGCTCCCAAGGTGAGTGACTAGTGATGAAGCCTTTGTCCAAGTAACTCCTGTGTGCTCTTGTAACTCCTTCTCTTTGGAGACATGCGATCTTACAAAGACCGGTTCCAGGAACCAATTCAATCTCAAATTCCACCTCTCTGTTGGGAGGTAGTCCGTAGCTCCGAAATATCGAAATACTACGATACTACCCGGACCTCCCCGCTGAGTCCCTTCTCCTCTTACCGCTTTACTACTATGATGAGAAAACCACCTTTAGCTAACATCGTGTGTCTTCTAGGGATGAGAGGACAGGTCTTCCTCCTTGGCACTCCATGAACTCAAAAGTTGACTCACCTTCGGACTAAAATTACTTTCTTTTCCCGCGGAGAGGCAATCCTGAGGAAATCCATACCAAAATGATCGAAATCCTACATGGCGAGGACTATTAGATTTACATATAGCTCTCGGCCTGAATTCTAACCAAGACACAGCAGTTACGATTGATTCCATGACTTCCGGAAGTAGGGTTGTCGGGAACTTGGAGTTCATACTTTGTAGGCACTGTAAACCACGCAAAAGGTATCGATACAAAAGAATGGGTCGCCCGGTGTCAAATAAGTCATAGAGGCTGCTCGGAAAATAACTACTTGACTGCATACGAGTGAGGCACTAGCGACTTCTTCTTTGGTGAGGAGAATACCGCACCATCAAAGGGACCGGTGGGCTTCTAACCTTCCTTATGAGGAGGTCCTAATGCTGCCCATGTGTGCAGTGCTCTGGCAGGTGGCCTCCATATTGACAATGGTGGTTGAGGTGCTTTGAATTTATTAGGACACTCTTTAGCCATGTGTCCTTCCACCCAGGGAGTAACATCCTACCGAAGACAAGCTCCGGATGTGTTCTCCCACATTTGGGACGAGGAGGAGGAACTTGGTGCTTTGTTTGTCCTTCCCTTCTGGCACCTCACATCCGTTCACTGCTTTACCTTTGCCTTTCCGCATTACTGTGACTTCTTGCTTCCTGTTGTCTTGTCCTCTGTCTTCACCGGCTTATGTTGTGCTTTGCTTTGATGTTGTTCATGTAATGTTGCAATTAATGCTCTCGATCAATTCTTCCGCCGCCTGGTCGATGGCTCCTTGCTCACCATTCGGTGCTATCGTGGTCTCAAGATTCGGCTGACTCGTTTCTGTACTCACTAGCTCACGCAGACGAGGCTACACCTTGTGAACTTCTTGGCTACTTCCTGTGGTCACCTTGAACTCTATAAACTCCTCGTAGTGCTTGTTGGTGATCTACAGGTGAAAGAACTCTTCATAAAACTCTGATCAGCCCAGCTCATCCGATCAGCTGCTCTCTTGGTCTTTATCCTCTCCCACCACATACGAGCATCTCCAGACAGTAGAAAGAGGCGCCTTGACCTTCTCGACTTGGCGCGGTCAAGAAGCTCCATAGTGCTCTCTAGTGTTTTAAACCAAGCTGGGCATCGATCCCGTCGGTCGGCTCGAGAAGCTCTCGTTTCAACTGATAAGATAAGCACGGTCTCACGGGTCTTGTGGCCTCCCGAGAGCGGTGGTGGAGTCTCGTACCATGGGGTCTCGCAGCAATCGAGGAGGGGAGGGGTACCGCCATCAAATTGGCAATCACTTGCTGCTGCTCGCTACTTGCCTCTGGAGGAGAACCACTACGAGGTTGGGCTCGTTGCTCTAGGCACTTCATTCTTTGGTTCCATAGAGTACGGGGGCGCCCTCTTCTTGCCATCTAATTATGAAAGGTAAAGGCTTGATATCTTACTTTAACCCTTCTAATCATACTTAAATATGAATAAATAAAAGGGAAACTAAATCTTCTATCTTACTTTAGTACTAAAAAGGAAAGTACTCTATACTGCAGTAAAAATAAGGAAAGCGGAAATAAGAAAGGAATTTAAATACTTTCTTACTTGGAGACGGCAAGGATGATGCTGATGTGTGTGTGACGAACTGTAACGACCACCCTTCTTACTACTACTACTACTCTCTAAGGGCGACCGTTACCTAACTCCTACTCTACTTACTGGTGTCACTTATGCTATTATTAGCGACACTTAGATTTATCACGGTTCAGAGGAATTCCCACCGAAAAATTCGGCAGAGTCTCCCCTATACCGGTGGCCAAATCCACAATACATAAAAGATATACACAGCCACATGCGGCTGGATCACAATATTCTTCACAACCACGCATTAATAAATCATATTCTAATCAAAAACTAAACTAGCAATAAGAATTAAACTCAAAACTCTCAGAACAAAGCATAACAAGCTACAATGCACTTCGAACTCAAGCATAAACTCATGATTTCATAATGGAAATAAGGAAAATGAACTAGACATAAACTCTAAATGAATAAGTCTTGCTAGTCCCCTCTGGATCCCTCCATAGTTCAGCCACCACACACATCCATCATCACCACCACCCTATCGCCTCCCTTCATATCTTAGCTTTTCCTTTATCTGCAGATGCATAAATGAAATGCATAAGTACTGAAACTGAAATACTAAAACTATCTGCATATGCTCATGGTATACGAAAATGAACTAGATACAAATCATACTCAGTATCAAGCGAATAACAAGAAACTAACTATGTAAACTTAGAATTAAAGAAACTAACCATTCTTATTTATTCTAAGCTTGGAACTTATTTCATTTCTTGTATCCTTGTGTTAGAAATTAATCTTTTAATTTCTATCCTTTACTTTCTTCTTCCTTTCTTTCTTCCTTTTACTTTTCTTTCTTTCTTTCTTTTTCTTCTCTTTATTCTTTACTACTTTGGGCGCAGCTAGCCACCATCTTTGAATCAATAGTTTGACAATCCTAAAGAAGGCAGACCTCGGTCTACCAGGGCCAAGACCTCGGAAATGGTCACCTGGATTTGTTTAACGACAAGCTCTTGGATGTCGGGTACTAGCCTCTTGCTTGACTTACTTGTTATCTTTCTTATTCTTTTATCTTCCTTATTATCTTTTATTAAAGATTGTGGGAGTCCTTTAAATATACTTAACAAGTATGGGTGTATAATCAACTAACCATGCTATATAACAGAATAAAACAAGTAACTTAAAGCTTACTGATCATGCTATAAGCTAAACTAAAGAAAGCAATTTAAAGCCTTTGAATCATACGGTGAAAACATGGCAAAGGATGCTATTTTAGTGCTTCTAAACATGCTGTAAAATCAAGTATGGAATGATTCTAATCATGCTGTAAAATAAAGCAAAAGATGGCTAATTTGAACTTCCTAAACATGCTATAAAATAAAGCAAATAAAACTACCTATGTTCCACTAATAGCATTGAAGGCTATACTCGGGCACATGGAATCAAATAGAAGCTACTGTGTTCAAATAATGGCACTTAAAGGTTGTACACACACAGTAATAATAATTAAAAGCTACTGTTAAGGAACCACACACTGGAATTTGGCTACTATACTACTGTAAGCTAACATCTAGTACACAGAATCATAGATCAGGAAATACTACATCCTTAGCAAAGACCCGGATCATAAAGAAAAATGGCACTGCAGCCCTAATTGATCAAGCTCGGTACAGCAAGCCTTAACACAGCAAATTTTCTCAGTAACGCAACCCTAAATTACACTTTTACTTGGCACAGCAACTCCAAGAAAATTTCTCGTGCTCACAACAGCAAAGTAAAGAGAAACTGCCCATGCTTGCAAACAGCAAGGGAAAAAAATCATCCAGCAAAGGAAAATTATACCGCAAGGGAAAGATCTATACAACATGTTAGATTAAAAACCAAACTTGCTGGTTTTAAAAACTTCTCATACTCACGGCAGAAAACTAAAGAAACCAAAAATCTTTACAACGTGCTTTGAATTCAAAATGAACAAAGAACACAATTTCTTGACCTTAACATGCTATGCTTATGGAAAGGAAAGGGCAACTTGTTGTGCAGCCCAAATACTAAGTCTAGGGTTCATGCTAGGTCTCGGAAGCAAGGAAAAATCAAACGGAAAACCCGAAACAACTCCTACCGCAGGTGAGTAGTACTTACTTGCTTTCTTGGACTTACAACCGAGAAGAAGGGAAGGAGGGCTTCTAGGGCTCGGGTAGCAGCTTTTCCGGCGTGTTCTCGGAGCTCTCGGGCTTCTCTCCGTCGGGAACAGCCACCGTGGATGAGGGACGGCTGGAATCAAGTCTCGCCGGCGCCGGAATCTCCAACCCCAGCTCGCTCTAGGTTTCCGCCGCAGCTTTGCGCCGTCGCGAGGGAGAAGAGCGAAGGAGATTAGGTTTTCGGGAGAAAAAGTTCGGTTTTCCTTAAAATCCCAAAACTTATTTCCTTTTATAAGTATTCGGATATAACCCAACTATACTATAACCTTATTTAACTCTATATGAGATTAACATAAATCTCTTATCCCAGCTGGTCAAGCCGGTTTGGCTTGGTTCAGTCCGACCCGAGGTCCCGGGTTCAAACCTCACTTCCAACGCTTTTTGCCTAAACTTCTTTGGTTTTGTAAAAATGCTAAACGACCTCCAAAAATTACGCAAAAATACTCTAAAAATTTCTAAAAATCTCTAGAATATTTTAACAGTATTTTCAAACATTTTTATGGACGTTTGAAACTCAGAATAGGGAAAATTGGGTCGTTACAACACATGTGACTCAGGTTGACGGCTTCGGGTCCGATGAAGGATGACATTGAGGACAAGCCGCGGGCTTGAATGCATCTGAGGGATCGTGGACAAGATAGCAAGGACAAGGGCCGAGGGAAGCGACTTCGAGGCATACGCGAAGGATGGCATTGGAGACAAGCCGCGGGCTTGGATGCATCCGAGGGACGAGAGGCCTCGGGATAGGAAACCCTAAGTTTAGGGTTGTACCAGTCGACCGGTACTGGGACCAGTCGATTGGTGGTGAGCATGGACAGGTTCTGTGCTCGAAATGACTGTGATCAGTCGACTGGTCCATGGACTAGTCGACTGGTAGAGAGTCGTTAGAGTACCGTTGGGATGGCACTAGTCGACTGGTGGATGGACCAGTCGATTGGTAACGGGCAAATCAGCTTACTGATTTCTTCCAAGCTCGAAAAGAAGGAGCTTGGTATGGCCGGCCAAGGCGACGAAATTAGACTGGTTAAAGCCTAATTAGTAGTCACAAGAGTTCTCAAGTGCTTGTGTAATCCAAGAGGTCTTGGTGTGTTTGTGGTGAGGTTTCTCCACCCACAAGGAGCGACTTGAGATAGCCGGAGGTTGCCGGGGGCTAATCCACCGACGGATAGGGATCGTCCACCTTACGGACAGCTGTGGAGTAGGAGCATCATCTCCGAACCACGTTACATCGAATGTGTTGGTTTGCTTGTTTCTTTCCTTTGTCTTTAGCTTTCATATTTGTATTTGGATTTCCGCTTGCGCACTAACGAATACGTAGGAAGCGAGTTATTGGGGGCGCCGTCCATTTAACCCCCCTTCTAGCCGGCCACCGATCCTCCAACAATTGGTATCAGAGCGAGGACGCTCTCCGTTGGACTAACCGCCAAGGAAGCACAAGATGGCCGGGTTTATTGTCCCTCCAAAGTTTGAAGGAGGAAGCCTTGGGGACATCTCATTTTGGATGATGAAGATGGAAGTCTTCCTCGAGACGGATTGGGACACAATGATGGTCGTCGAGGAACCATTCAAAGTCCCAAAGGAAAAGAAAGGAAAGAAGCTCCGAACACGACATTGGACGGAGGAGCAAACCTCACGATCGGAGGCAAACTCAAAGGTAATAGCAATTTTAATTGATTTATTGCCTCCTAATGTGATAAGTGGTGTAGGTAAATATGAGAACGCCCATGAATTGTGGAGCAAAGTGAAGAAATTTCCATGGGAGGAATTTTTGCCTACACAAGAAGAAGAAGAAAAATCCGAAGAAAGTGATGGAGTGGTCCAAGAGGAGAAGAAGGACCAATCGGACGTGGAGCCCAAGGAGATGGTTTTAATGGCTCAAGAAGAGGAGGAGGAGCAACCGGAAGTTAACTCATGCTCAACTTCCGAGGAGGAGAAGGAGGATGAAGAAGCATCGTTAACATCCTCAAGGGTTGAAGAAGAATCCAAGACGGAGGAAGAAGAGATCTTGGAGGTCAACCTAGTGAGCACCTCCACCGAAGCAATGTCAAAAGATCATATAATATGCTTCGGGTGCAATGAAAAGGGACACTACAAAAGTAGATGTCCTATGGGTAAGAAGAAGGTAATTCCTAAACCCAATCAAGTTATTTTAAATGCTAACATGGGTGGTAGGAATAAAGAAATCCAAAAGAAGAGGATGCACATTGTATGCTTCACATGTGGAATGAAGGGTCACTTCCACACCAAATGCCCAAAGAAGAAGGAGCTTAAGAAGCTTGCACATTTAAAGAAATGGGAGAAGAAGAAGAGGAGCTCAAATCAAGGGAGAGCTTCAAGGGTAAGGGAGGTATACCCTAACTTGAAGGTTAATTCAAATTTAAACTCCTCCATGCATGCTAGGAAAAATAATGTTAATCATTATATGCCCATGCAAAATTTTGGTTTTAGATATCATGATAGGAATAGGGTAAATATCGATCATAACCCTAAGAGGCCTATGCATGATAGACCTAGGCAAGTTAAATTCTCATTACCTAAGGAGAAGAAGGTAATGGAGAACCAAGGCATTAATCCAAAGAAGGGGAGACACATGCCTAGAAAGGGTAGGTCTAGGAATGTCCAAGGTGGACATGTTGACGCTAGGTTTAGGAACCTAGAAAGGGAGAATCAAGCTTTGAAGGCAAAGCTTGATGGTTTAGAGAAATTCCTTAAGAGATTCACTATTGGATCTAAGGAATTAAGGATGGTGTTGGGTAGTCAAAGACCCAACAATGATAGATCGGGTTTGGGATACCGATCTAGTCCCTCCAAGGCCAAAAGGAGACCATGTGCTAGGGTGGCACATGATCATGGCAAGGGAGAGTCCTCCAAAGCTAAGGGAAAGTCTTATGCTAGGGTTGCATATGACTATAGCAAGGAGAAGTCAATAAATGGCAAGGGAAAGCCATTTAAAAGTAAGGAAAAATTAACCAAGGACAAAGTGTCCAAGATTAAGAAAGTTAGGTTTATAGGCCAAGTGTCACCGGAGGTGCACCGATGTGGCCTAGCCATTGTGGATGAGTCACCTAGGGAGGTGACTAAGGCAAAGAGCTCTAGGGGGAGCTCTAAGAGTCAATTTGGGACCCATGGCCAATGGATCTCAGGTGGATTCTACTTGGGGGTCTAGAGGAGCCATGGAGTGTGCCAAATGATTTGGAGATGGATTTGAGTCTCAAACCTAGGGATTTGGCACACATGGATTGTGTTTCATGCAAGAAATATGACATTTGGGGTCATATAGCATGATAATTGGTTTTGGATGTATAGATGCCATATAAACCAATGCTAGGGATGCATTGTGGGTTGGTATGGGCAAATACATCAACAGGAAGCCAAAACTAGGACTTTAGGTCAAGGTTCAATTGAACCATTTAGCTAGTTTTGGATTTTGTGTCAATCTTGGGATTGGTGATAAGTATATTGATATATGTATTTTTCCCAAGTAGACATTGGTACAATAGACCTCTCCACAAAATTTGAAAATTTTTGGAGGTCTAAGGAATTTCTGGTGCATTTCTGAAGTTGGTTCGAAAATGTTGATTTTTTCAGAAATAACGTACCAGTCGACTGGTAACAGTATTTTTGAGAACAAAATGTCTCTGTAAGCTCATTTCGATAAGGACAGTCGATTGGTACTTCTAGCAGTCGACTGATACCAGTCTGAAACTGTTTTCAGCATTGGTTTGTGACCATGTCAACTCGCTTAGATGTATGGGATCCAAGGGGGATTAATACATGAGTTTAGGGTTAGTTTGGATGATAAGTTTTCAACAATTGGGATATTGTTGGAGAACTTTTTGGATGTTAGGCAAAGGGGGAGAATTAAGGTTTAAATTGGGAAAACCTTAAGTGCCTTTGCTTAGGGGGAGCCTTGGGATAGGTTCTTAAAAAGCCCGTGGTAAAATCCTAGCTCAATGGGGAGCGTAGGTGTAGGGGGAGCCTTGTGATAGGTCCCAATACTTGTTTCGACAGTTGCCAAGTGTGTAGCCTTGGCAATGTAAGTCCATTCGGCGGTTGCCAAGTGTGTAGCCTTGGCAATGTAAGTCCATTCGGCGGTTGCCAAGTGTGTAGCCTTGGCAACGTAAGTCCATTCGGCATTATAAGTCCAAGTGTGTAGCCTTGGCATCGTAAGTCCATTCGGCGGAGTAAGTCCAAGTGTGTAGCCTTGGCATTGTAAGTCCATTGTATTAGCATGTTTATTTGCTATTTGTTTTCCGTAACTTAAACGTATTGCCAAACACCAAAAAGGGGGAGATTGTTGGAGCAATCCCAATGGTCCGCGGGACCATGAGTTTTGGTGTTTGGGCAAAGGGTTTAAGTTAGGTTTACCCTCGTTATTTGATATGTGTACTTGAGTTGTGCAGGACTCCAGGTGACACATGTGACTCAGGTTGACGGCTTTGGATCCGATGAAGGATGACATTGAGGACAAGCCGCGGGCTTGAATGCATCTGAGGGATCGTGGACAAGACAGCAAGGACAAGGGCCGAGGGAATCGACTTCGAGGCATACGCGAAGGATGGCATTGGAGACAAGCCGCGGGCTTGGATCCATCCGAGGGACGAGAGCCAAAGGAAGTAGGCTTGAAGGAAAGAGGTCAAGGCTGCAAAGAAGAGTCAAGTGAGTCGTGAGGGTCCGAGTGCGAGTGAAATGTACTCAGGATGGGAAACCCTAAGTTTAGGGTTGTACAATCGACTCCGGGACCGCCGTGGTGAGTAGTATGACATTCTGCATCAGTGGGATCACAGTGGGTCATGGGACCAATCGACCGATAGATAGCCGTTGGAGTGTCGTTGAGTGGCACACCGGTCGGGTGCATGGACCAGTCGACTGGTAACGGGCAAATCAGGTTCTGATTTGTTCCAAGCTCTATAAGAAGGAGCTTGGTATTGCCGGCCAAGGCGACGAAATTAGACTTGGTTAAAGCCTAATTAGTAGTCACAAGAGTTCTCAAGTGCTTGTGTAATCCAAGAGGTCTTGGTGTGTTTGTGGTGAGGTTTCTCCACCCACAAGGAGCGACTTGAGATAGCCGGAGGTTGCCGGGGGCTAATCCATCGACGGATAGGGATCGTCCACCTTACGGACAGCCGTGGAGTAGGAGCATCATCTCCGAACCACGTTACATCGACGTGTATTGGTTTGCTTGTCCTTTTCTTTGTCTTTAGCTTTCGTATTCGTAATTAGTATTTGTATTTCCGCTTGCGCACTAACGAATACGTAGGAAGCGAGTTATTGGGGGCGCCGTCCATTCAACCCCCCTTCTAGCCGGCCACCGATCCTCCAACATTTCCTTATACTTTATTTTGTTGGAAACAATTCAGCATGTGTAGATCTATTGTAGTGCAGAATATTAGTGTAGATCTTCTTATAGTGCAGAATTTTGGTGTGCAGGCTTTTATTAAGTGTTAATATGCAGATTTTAGTTAAGCTTAATATGCAGATTTTAGTTAAGCTTAATATGCAGATTTTGGTTTAAGCATTTCGAGGTTAGAAGTTGTTTAAACATTTCAGTTTTGTTTTAAGAAGCATTCCTTTATTAGAAGTGTTAACAAGTTTAAGCAAGATAAAGAAAAGAAAGAAAAAGGCCAAGGCCTTAAGTAGATCCCAAAGTCAAGACTTTAGGGATTTTGGCACACAAGCTGCTAAAAAAAATACCGAGGCATTATATAGAAGTATTAAAAATTACTGGAGCACCTTTATCGCTGCACTATTGTTCAGGGGCTAGAATTTGCATATGAAGTTGTAATTAGATAACCAGTAAATTCTAGATCATGTACAGGATTTTTAATAATGGATGAAAGCTTAGTTCGACAAAAGTAAAAGCAAGTACAGTTGTCGGGCCCAAGAGAAGTTGATTACTATTTTGAAGTATTATAAGTATAAGTTTTTGAACAAGTAAAGCAAGTTTTACATAAGTATAAAGTATTAAAGAATAAGTTTTAAACAAGTGAATTAAAGAATAAGTTTAGAACAGATGAATTAAGTTTCACTTTGTTATAAAATCAGCAAGTTGAGTTTTCTTTTATGCTAGCATGTTATTTAGATTAGCTTACTGTTCTGTAACACCCCTAGAAAGCCTAGAAGGGTAATGGGAGTACGAATGAAAAGAGGATGTAAATACTCTATGTTAAATATTAAGATGGATTTAGATGATTAAAACTTTATGAAAGAAAAATAAAGTTGAGAATATAATCATCTATACATGATTTAAAATGTATGGAATTAATGTGGACAAAAGAAAGAAATAAGAGATAATATGTACATGTATGAAATATTTATGCATAATGCATAATATATATGAATTATTATGTGTAAAAGAAAATAAAATGTTAGAAGAGAGATTGAACCTTGGATCTCTTGTAGGGAACATGTATAGGATACCAAAGGGGATAGGAGAATTATTAGTAAAGAGAGGAAGGATTAAGTAGTTAAGAATAAGAAAGGATTCTTCCTACTTAAAAAGAAAAAGAAGTAAAAATATGCATAACCAAGTTTTGAACCTTGGTTCTCTTGTGGATGCATGCATGTGTTAACCAATTGGGATAAGAGAGGATATTGTAAGAGGAGAGATAGAAAATTTTATTAAAGGAGAGAAAAGAGAGAGATTAAGAGAGAACTCACAAGGTATATCTCTAGAATATTCCTATCATAAAGAAGAGGAATAAATGGGGAGGATGAATCAAGTCAAATTTCCTCCCCTCATTTTAGTATAAATAGGTATGGAGGGGTGACTTCAAATTCATCCTCCACTCCTCTCCCTCTCCTCCTCCCTCTTGTGCCGAGACCCCCTCTCTTCTTCTTCTTGTTGCCAAGCAACACAAGAGGAAGGAAGCTCCTCTTCCTCCTCACACCCTCCCTCTTCTTTCTTCCTTGTTGTTGCCGAGCAACACAAGAGGGAGAAGCTTCTTCTTCCTCCCCTCTCCACCAAAAGACCTAGCCACTCCTTTCCCTCCATTGGTGCCGAACCTAGCAAGCAAGAAGAAAGGTCCAAGCAAGTTCTCAATTCTAGGAAACTTAAGCGAAGAAGGTAAGCTTCCCCTCACCTGTGGTACAAGGCTTTTTATATGTTTTTATGTGAAATTTATGTAATGCCATGATATGTGATAGCATATGAAATGCTATACATAATGAGAAGAATGAAATATATGTAATTGTCATGATATGTGATAGCATATGAAATGCTATACATAATGAGAAGAATGAAATTATGTGAATGCCATGATATGTAATAGCATATGAAATGCTATACATAATGAGAAGAATGAAAAATGAAATGCATGAAAGATTGTTAAGGATATGATATGATAGTTATGCATGATAAATTACTTTGTATGGTTTGTACCAAGGGTGGGCTCCGTAAACGCCCCGGGGTCGATGGAATAAGACTCGGGCCTCGTCAGTAATGGGCTTCGATGCCCTAGGTCGATGGAGTAAGACTCGGCCTAGTATGTATGTATGGTAGGGTTCAAGACTTGCTACCTTGGACCTACGTATGATGTATGTGGTACAAACCGGGATCCCCAATGATGATGATATTAATTTCAAGTACTTACAAGTATAAGTTTTCAAATTCATAATGCATTGCCTGCATATGTGCTTGAATTAGCTAATGATTTGATATGATGCCATGATGATATGAATATGATACCTTTGTATGTTATATGCTTATGATATTACGCATGATATTAATATACGATGACTTTCGATTTTAGTGAGTAGGAAAGGAACTTACTGAGCCATGAGTGCTCACAGCTTACTTTCCTTGTACCGCAGATCAAAGAACTGGATGAACTAGAGGAGCAACAGGAGGAGCGGATAAGGATGTGTGTGGTGGTGACTCGGCAAAGAACGATTCGGACAGATTAATATGATTAGTTATAGAATCAATATATGCATATTTCATCTGTGATATCATGCTTAATAAATTAAATTCTTTAAAGTTTTTTTTTCTTCCGCTGCTATAGTATAACCAAAGCATGTACGTAAGTAGTATAAGAACGTAGCGCCGCCTTTGGTTGGGTAAGAAGGGCGGGCGTTACAGATGGTATCAGAGCGAAGTTTTGCCAGCTCACTACACACACATCAAGCTCCTTCCTGTCGCTCCAAGTAAGTACAGTTGCATAATTTATTTGTATGCAAAATAGTATGATACTCTAAGATACATGAATGGTAGCCTAGGAAGGATACCTTAAGCTATACCCTAGAGAATGGTGCATGATGATAAGTAGGATGCATGAATGGTAGCCTAGATACAAGTACCTTAGGCTATAACATAAGAGGAATAATGAATCGGAGCAGAAATTGTTATTCTAAGTTCGGGGACGAACTTTCAATAAGTAGGGGAGTTTGTAACACCCCTAGAAAGCCTAGAAGGGTAATGGGAGTACGAATGAAAAGAGGATGTAAATACTCTATGTTAAATATTAAGATGGATTTAGATGATTAAAACTTTATGAAAGAAAAATAAAGTTGAGAATATAATCATCTATACATGATTTAAAATGTATGGAATTAATGTGGACAAAAGAAAGAAATAAGAGATAATATGTACATGTATGAAATATTTATGCATAATGCATAATATATATGAATTATTATGTGTAAAAGAAAATAAAATGTTAGAAGAGAGATTGAACCTTGGATCTCTTGTAGGGAACATGTATAGGATACCAAAGGGGATAGGAGAATTATTAGTAAAGAGAGGAAGGATTAAGTAGTTAAGAATAAGAAAGGATTCTTCCTACTTAAAAAGAAAAAGAAGTAAAAATATGCATAACCAAGTTTTGAACCTTGGTTCTCTTGTGGATGCATGCATGTGTTAACCAATTGGGATAAGAGAGGATATTGTAAGAGGAGAGATAGAAAATTTTATTAAAGGAGAGAAAAGAGAGAGATTAAGAGAGAACTCACAAGGCATATCTCTAGAATATTCCTATCATAAAGAAGAGGAATAAATGGGGAGGATGAATCAAGTCAAATTTCCTCCCCTCATTTTAGTATAAATAGGTATGGAGGGGTGACTTCAAATTCATCCTCCACTCCTCTCCCTCTCCTCCTTCCCTCTTGTGCCGAGACCTCCCCCCCCCTCTCTTCTTCTTCTTGTTGCCAAGCAACACAAGAGGAAGGAAGCTCCTCTTCCTCCTCACACCCTCCCTCTTCTTTCTTCCTTGTTGTTGCCGAGCAACACAAGAGGGAGAAGCTTCTTCTTCCTCCCCTCTCCACCAAAAGACCTAGCCACTCCTTTCCCTCCATTGGTGCCGAACCTAGCAAGCAAGAAGAAAGGTCCAAGCAAGTTCTCAATTCTAGGAAACTTAAGCGAAGAAGGTAAGCTTCCCCTCACCTGTGGTACAAGGCTTTTTTTATATGTTTTTATGTGAAATTTATGTAATGCCATGATATGTGATAGCATATGAAATGCTATACATAATGAGAAGAATGAAATATATGTAATTGTCATGATATGTGATAGCATATGAAATGCTATACATAATGAGAAGAATGAAATTATGTGAATGCCATGATATGTAATAGCATATGAAATGCTATACATAATGAGAAGAATGAAAAATGAAATGCATGAAAGATTGTTAAGGATATGATATGATAGTTATGCATGATAAATTACTTTGTATGGTTTGTACCAAGGGTGGGCTCCGTAAACGCCCCGGGGTCGATGGAATAAGACTCGGGCCTCGTCAGTAATGGGCTTCTGATGCCCTAGGTCGATGGAGTAAGACTCGGGCCTAGTATGTATGTATGGTAGGGTTCAAGACTTGATACCTTGGACCTACGTATGATGTATGTGGTACAAACCGGGATCCCCAATGATGATGATATTAATTTCAAGTACTTACAAGTATAAGTTTTCAAATTCATAATGCATTGCCTGCATATGTGCTTGAATTAGCTAATGATTTGATATGATGCCATGATGATATGAATATGATACCTTTGTATGTTATATGCTTATGATATTACGCATGATATTAATATACGATGACTTTCGATTTTAGTGAGTAGGAAAGGAACTTACTGAGCCATGAGTGCTCACAGCTTACTTTCCTTGTACCGCAGATCAAAGAACTGGATGAACTAGAGGAGCAACAGGAGGAGCGGATAAGGATGTGTGTGGTGGTGACTCGGCAAAGAACGATTCGGACAGATTAATATGATTAGTTATAGAATCAATATATGCATATTTCATCTGTGATATCATGCTTAATAAATTAAATTCTTTAAAGTTTTTTTTCTTCCGCTGCTATAGTATAACCAAAGCATGTACGTAAGTAGTATAAGAACGTAGCGCCGCCTTTGGTTGGGTAAGAAGGGCGGGCGTTACATGTTCTTTGCTATTTTCTGAGCATGAGTAGCTTTACATGTTTAGCATTTCAGCATGTCTTGTTCTTTTATTAGTAGATGAGCATGAGTAGTCTTCAGTAAGTAATCAGTTAGATCATGTTATAGATAAATGTACATGCATATCGAGATTTTGTGAGTTAGATAGCGCTTACTAAGCATTTTGCTTATAATTTGCATTTCCTCTTACTGCAAATACAGGAAAAGAAAAGTGTTAGCAAAGGAAGGCGACAAGGAGGTGCGGATGGATGTGTGATGCCAGGACTATGGAGAGACCTGGGAAGTTTTGAGTTTTCATGTTTAGTGGATAGAAATAGTTGAGTTATACCTTATGGGTTATGTCTTTTTAGATTGTATTTTCATTCCGCATTGTTAGTTTGGTTATTTTCCACTGTTGGAGTTGTATTCATTTGTTATTGCTAGAATAGTTAATTTTTTTAGTTGTTGTGTCTTATAAACTGTGTGGTTGTTTGATAAATGTTCCAGCCGCCTGTGGCTGTGTATATTATGTTATGTATTAATGATTATGACCACCAGTACAGGGGAGACTTTGCCGAAATTTTTCGGTAGGGATTCCTCGTGGTTTTAATTATACCGGTTAAGTAGAGTTAGTAGTTAAGTAACGGTCACTCTTAGAGAGTAGTAGAGTATTAAGAATGGTGGTTGTTATAGTATGTGTACTAGATATCAAACTTATGCTAAGGAATCACATCTAAAAATTGTTAAAAGAATTTTCATATATCTAAAATGTGCACAAAATATAGGAATATGGTACCCTAAGATAACTAATTTTGACCTTTTAGGATATTCTAACTCAGACTTTATTAGCTCTAAGTTAGATAGAAAAAGTACAAGTGATGGATGTTAATTACTTAGACCATCACTTGTCAGCTGGTTTAGTAGAAAATAACATTGTGTTGTTTTATCTACAACTAAGGCAGAATATATAGCTATGGGTGAATGTGTAGCATAATTATTATGAATGATGCAGACATTGCAAGACATTAACTTAAATTATAAAAATATAAAAATCTTTATTGATAACATAAGCTCAATAAACTTAACCAAAAATTCAGTGCATCATTCAAGAATCAAACATATTGGTTGAACACCATTTTGAAAGAGATCATATAGCCAAAGATGATATTGAACTCAACTATGTTGAGTCAAAATCAAATTTGACTGACATATTTACTAAACCATTATTAGAACTCGAATTAGCAACTTACGATGAAAATTAGGAATGTGTGTGATAGACTAGAACTGCTTTTTTTAAAATAATTTTCAAATAATTTATAAATTTAGGAAAAATTCTTTACTTATATTTTCTAAAAATTCTCATTTTCTTAGTATTTTAAAATTAATTTTAGCTTTAGACTTGATCAAATCCATAGAAAGCGTGTTCCTATAGATCTAGGTATCGAGCATCTCACAAACATAATAGGTCTACCTTGATTATGTATTCAAAAACTTAGAATGATGTGAGATGCATAGGCCAATTGTCTGGACTTCAAATACTTATATCAGTACATCAAAACAAGTCTAAGCGGAAAATATCAAAATTATAGTGATCACGTTAAGTAATCCATTTTAGTCAAATACTAACTGAATGCATTTACTTAACTTGACTAACCAAGTGAACACTGCTATCTTTTAATAGTTAGTTAGTAATTAATGGTTAGATATTTAAGACTGAATTTTTTTAATATTTTTTATAATATATTAGGTTCAGGGGGAGGACATTAAAAACTACTTCAAAATGACTTAATTCTAGCCTTTTTTAACACAATTTTTTAAAATATCTTAGTTTATAATTTTAAAATTTACTTTAAAACCCCTTTTGTAAATTTTGTTTGAAAAATATTTAAAAATACTTTACAAAAGAGATTGGTTTGTAAAACTCTTTTCTTTGAAAACCTTACTTTCAAAACTACCTGACAAAACTTGCTTTGTGAATTTTTTTTTCAAAATATCTGTTTTGAAAATAAAAGTGTTTTGAAAAATCCTTGACAAACTTATTTGGCAGAAAATGTGCTACAAAAATAATTTGAAAAAGTATTTTATCCCTTTGAAAACTATTTTTAAAGTACTTTGAAAATCATATTTAAAAATATTTTTGGAAAATTATTTTGTTTCCAAATTGCTTTGAAAATATTAAATTAAAAAACTCTTTTCAAAAGTTTGGTTTACAAAATCATGCTTCACAAACAGTTTTTTGTGTTTTTGAAAAAGGTATTGAAAAAGTTTATTTGTAAACTTATTTCAAACTCATTTTTTGCTTGAATGTTATTTTGAAGATGTTTTCAAACTTATTTTCTTATCCAAATCTCCTTGAAAACACTTTAGGAAGGCCTGGTCCATTGTAGGGGCTCAAACCCTGGCCTTATTCGGTATATATGCAGCTCGATCGTGCCATATGGCATAGTCGTGCGTGTTAAGGCTAAGGGTTGAGCCCCTGCCTAAAAAGGACCCTTCTCCTCTTTTTCACTTATCCTTAGTTTGGGGCTCTGTCCCTTCCTTTAGGAAGGGTTTTTTGGAACTAAGAGACACTCCAAAGACATTGGCAATGCATCACAATGCATTTCTTCTCCTCATTTCTTGTATTTAGATTGTAAGAATGTTATTATTCATATCTTTAATTTATTATTCCTTCTCCATGGAGCAAACCTTTGGTTCTTAGGATATAGGAAGTAATTATGATGTGTTGTTGATGTATAAACTATATATTTACTTATTTCCTTATTCAATGAAGTATTTATGACTTATTTTATTTGTATTGTGCCTTGTACATGTTTGATAAAATGTGTATGTGGTGAATACATATAGATATATGGGATTTGTCTCTATGTTAAGGTTGATTGGACTGGATAACCAGGAGATCCTTAGTGACAAAGAATACTCATTCAACCAGACATACTGTGACAAAAGACATCGATATTACCCCACTTTATGGATGCTTTGATATAGGGACCAATCATTTGCTAGAGAGGTTAATTAAAGTTTTAGAAGTTTTTTTCCAAATTAATATTAGAAAGTGACTTGTGTAATCTAGGGAATGTATGACCGGAAGGGCCTTGTGACAAAAGGTATCCCTTTAACCGGACTTTCTAGATTATCTCTTATACTTACTATCATTAATCTACCATTAGAAAGTATGTTAGACAACTCTAGTGAGTGTATGATTGGGGAGCCCTAGGGTATCCCTTTAACCAGACTTTCTAGAGTTACTTCTTTACTTAATGACATTAAAACTAGTGTTAACTATGTGGTGTTACCTGCATGGGGTTAAGCCAAACTTTAGCTAGAATCCCAACATGAGTGTAATCATAGAGTCAGGTAGATGAATAATTCATAGGGACATTAACTAGCATCATAATGAAATAGAAACCCTAGAATCACCCCCATAACAATCTTCACCTTCACTCACTTACATTCTGTAATGACCACCCTTCTTACAACTCTACTATTCTCTAAGGTGACCATTACTTAACTATTAACTCTACTTAACCAGTGTGATCAAAATCAAGAGGAATCCCTACTGAAAAATTTTGGCAGTCTCCCCTGTACCGGTGACCATGAACATCAATACATTCACAGTATACACAGCCACAGGCGACTGGAAATATATCAAACACCCACGCAATTTAATAAGTGACAAAAACTAATCACAACCACGCAGTAATATGACACAACAACTTAAAAAAAACTAATCTAGCAATGGTAAATGAATAAAACTCCAACAGTGGAAACAACCAAACAAACAATGCGGAATAGACTCAATAGCAACATCAGAAAAATAGAAACAACTCTTTATCAATCTCTATTGACATAAAACATAAAGTTTGACTCAATTCCCCTGATCTCTCCCATAGTCCACGCATCACACACCATCCACACCACCTTGTTGCCTTCCTTGCTAAATCTTTTCCTTTCCTTTATCTGCAGTAAGAGGAAATGTAGTCTATAAGCAAAATTTGCTTAGTAAGCGCTATCTAACTCACAAAAACACGAATATGCATGTATACAGAAAAAACTAGAAACTATATGCTCTAAAAGAAAGTAAAGCATAAACATATCTGCTCATGTCAAACTAATAGCAAAGAAAAGCTAAGAAATCTACTCATGTAATTCTAATAGCTAATCATGCTATACAAGGATAAAACTGCATGCTGGTAGATAATGTTAATCATGCTAAATATCAAATCAGGAAACAAACAAAACTAATATTGCATGCTAGAATTCAAAAGAACTAAACTTACTGATTCTAAGCATATGTGAAACTTGTTTCATTTGTTCCAAATCTTATACTTTATTACTTCAAAACAATAATAAAGTTCTTCTTGGTTAAAAACTTATACTTTAATACTTAAAAATAATAATCAACTTCTCTTGGGCTCGGCATTGTACCAATTTGCGCGCATCCTTAATATGAGTTGAGGTAACTAATCCTGAAACTACTAAGGTACTTCTAGGCGATCTTGTGCCTAGGGGCGATCTAGGAGCCCACCCAATGGACCTTGTGTCCGGTACATGCCATTAAAAAGGTAAAATACTTATTTTCTTTTTAACTATAACTTCCTTACACTTGTTATTCTTTAATTCTCTTATAACAAAATGCCTTGGCAATTCTTTGAGCACTTGGTATGCTGCTGATCCCAATACTTAAAATTTAGGGATCCTAGCAAGACCTTGGTCTTTTCTTACTTATAGCTACTCATGTTCAACTAATAACAATGAAAGCTGTACATGCTCAATTAATAGCAAATGAATATAACTGATGTTCAACTAATAGCAATGAAGACTGTTAAGGCTACTGGTGTTCAAACGAAGCTATTGTTAAGACTGTCCATGTTCACATGATAACAAACAAAGCTACTGTTGTTCAGTAATAGCATGGAAGGGCTGTACACATACATGTGATAACAAATAAAAGCTACTGTTAAAAGACTTAAACTGCAATGCTATATATGTGATTCACGCCTATTGCAATTTAAAAGAAAAGTGCATTCTTAATGAAATAAAACTATTCCGCTACATATAACTTTCACATCTACTGCATATACTAAAAGAGTGCATTATTCTAAGCCACAAATGGGGGTGTTCGACCTGTAGAAATGCAAAGAAACTAGTTGGAATAAGCTCCACAGGAGCTGTCCGTGCCCTGCAGAAATGCAAAGAGGCAAAGACTGTTCTAGGCTCTATTAGAGCTGTCCGTGCTTGCTGCAACACAAAAGAAATGGGGTTGTTCGCGCCCCTTTCTCAGCGCAAAACAAATTAAAACTTGTTGGCATTTAGAACCTATGTAAAGCTTGTTCTGTTTGTTCAAAATCTATACTTTATAAAGCTACTAATTTCTCATGCTTATAAACAGCAAGGAACAATAACTTCATAAATGGCACGAAAGATACAATCAACAATCTTAAGATAAAATCATCAAGGAAATCCAAACCTAATCCAACCAAAACCCCTTCTATCTTCTTTATGTGTTTCACAACAACAAAACCCTAAGACACTCTTTACAGCATACTAGATAAGGAAAAAAACAAGATATTAAACCTTAACTCACGATAGCCAACCCTAAGCAACAACCTGGATTCTATACAGCCTTCCAAAAACAAAGGAAGGGTTTCAAAAACTCTTAGTAAACTCGAATTCCTGAACAGCATTCATGCAAGGAAGAAAACCAATCCCGAAACCTCAATTCACGGCAGGATTTCAAAGTTCAATCCTTTCTCACGGCATACCCATAAAAACACAAGGAAAACACCAAAAACTCGATAGCTACTCCTACTACAGGTGAGTAAGCAACTTACATTGATTTCTTGGACTTACAACCGAGGAAGCCAGCTAGGGCTTCGGGGAGATGAAGACTTCGGCTTCTCTTCCGTGCTCACGCGTTCTCTTCAACGAGAGGAGCTCGGATCCGCAAGGTTCGCCGAAAGAAGGCCTTCGCCAGCCGCCGGAGATGAAGCTAGGGCTTCATATTCCTTCGCTCGGGCAGAAACGGCGCCGTCGCACGCGAGAAGCAGAGGAGAAAAGGTTCGGGTGGGAAAAAGTTTAGGTTTCGAGAAAAAAAACTTAAACCTTTTCTTATAACTAAGATTTTTATTAATTACTATACCTTAAATATTATTCATTCTTTCCTTAATTAACACCGCCCGCCAGCACAGCTGGTCAGGCAAGTTTTGCTTGGGTCAAAGGCGTCGGCTTCGATCCCTCAGCCGTGCACTTTTTATTTCAATGTTTATTTTCGGTTTCTAAAATATCGCTTAACTACTATTGGTTTCGATTTTCTTCAAGAAACAATTGCTTTCTCACTTGGTCAGCCTGGGCAGATAAAGGCTTGGCTGAGCCGGAGATCGTTAGTTCGAATCTTGCCTCAGCCCCTTATTTTGGTATTTCTATTTCCTTTTATGGCTTAAGGTTAATTCTGACTTAAGATCAATTGAGTTCCTATTTGTTCACAAAAAGGTCGTGGACCAGTTGGTTGGCCGGATTCAGTTAAGGTTCGGTTCAGGTCCGAGGTCCACGGTTCAAATCTTGGCTTTGATAATTGTTTTTGTCAAAACTTCTTTCGTTTAGTAAAAATACCAAACGACCTCCAAAAATTACATAAAAATACTCTAAAAATTTCTAAAAATCTCTAGAATATTTTAAAAGTATTTCCAAATATTTTTAAGGACATTTAGAACTCGAAATAGGGAAAATTAGGTCGTTACAATCCCCCATATGTTATAAAAAGTTCGTCCTCGAACTTATAATAGTTCTGGATATTTCTATCTCATACTATCCTCACGCTCCCAAGTGACTTTCTCGTGCTTCTGGTTCTGTCAGATAACCTTCACTAGTGGCACTTCTTTGTTTCTTAATCTCTTGACTGCTCTGTCCACTATCTGTGTAGGTATGCTCTCGTAGCTATGATCCTCGTGGATCTGCACTGACTAGGCTGAATCACTTGGTTATGGTCATGGAGACACTTCTTTAGCATTGAGACATGAAATACATTATGTATTGCTGACATGTCTTGTGGTAAATCCAGCTTGTAAGCTACTTTCCCAATCCTTTCTGTGATCAGGTAGGGTCCTACATAGCGAGGACTTAATTTGCCCTTCTTGTTAAATCTCATCACTCCCTTCATAGGAGCAACCTGGAGAAAGACTGAATCCCCTACTTGGAATTCAAGTGGCCTACGGCGTATGTCTACATAACTCTTCTGTCTACTCTGGGCAGTGTCAATTCTCTGTCTGATCTTCTGAATAGCCTGAGTAGTCTCATCTATCATCTCTGTCTGAATGCCCAGTTCCACTTCCATCTCTCTTCTTTCACCTTCTTCTTGCCAACAAATGGGTGATCTGCACTTCCTACTATACAACGCCTCATAAGGTGTCATCTTGATGGTGGCCTGATAGCTATTGTTATAGGCAAACTCAGCTAAGCATAGATACTTGCACCAACTCCCCTTGAAATCTAGTGCACAAGCTCTGAGCATATCTTCTAGAATCTGATTTACTCGCTCTGTCTGTCCATCGGTCTAAGGATGAAAGGCTGTGCTGAACTTGAGTTTGGTGCCTAGTGCATTCTGAACACACTCCCAAAAGTGTGAGGTGAAGCGTCCATCTCTATCAGATACAATAGATTTAGGAACTCTGTGATGTCTGATCACCTCTTTAACATATAGCTGTGCTAACTGCTCTATAGAATGAGACACCTTGATGGCTAAAAAATGAGCAGACTTGGTCAATCTGTCCACTATCACCCATATCGCATCATATCCATTTGTGGTTCTTGGGAGACCTGTTATGAAGTCCATGGATATATCTTCCCACTTCCACTCTGGTATAGGAAGAGGCTGTAGAACTCCTCCTGGTCTCTGGTGTTCTGCTTTGACCCTCTGACATGTCAGGTAGGTACTGACATATTTAGCTACATCTCTTTTGAGTCCAGACCACCAGAATCTCTATTTCACGTCTTGATACATCTTGGTAGAACCAGGATGCATGGAGTAAGGTGTACTATGAGCTTCCTCTAAAATTTTCTTTCTCATCTCTTCATCATTGGGGACACAAAGGCGGCTCCCCTGATAAAGAATTCCACTGTCTGATACTCGAAACTCTGAATTTTCTTCTTTCTGTATTCCTTGCTTGATCTTCTGGATATCTGGATCTTCACTTTGCTTTCTCTGTATATCCTCAAGCAAGGTAGACTCTAAGGTCAATGCAGAGAGTTTCCCTTCAACAATCTCGATTCCAAAGTCTGACAACTCCTTCTGCAGTGGTAGGGCTAATGATGACAAAGACATCAAGGATGCACTGGATTTTCTGCTTAGTGCATCTGCCACATTATTAGCTTTGCCTGGGTGGTAGAGGATTTCACAGTCATAATCTTTGACCAACTCTAGCCACCTGTGCTGTCTCATGTTTAAGTCCTTCTGAGTGAAGAAGTACTTAAGACTCTGATGGTCTGTGAAGATTCTGCACTGAACTCCATACAAGTGGTGTCGCCAGAGTTTCAGTGCAAAGACCACAGCTGCCAACTCAAGATCATGAGTGGGGTAGTTCTTCTCGTAGTCTTTGAGTTGCCTGGAAGCATAAGCTATAACTTTTCCTTCTTGCATGAGCACAGCTCCTAGTCCCATCTTGGAAGCATCAATGTAGATGTCAAAACTCTTGTCACTTTCTGGAACAGTCAGAATAGGAGCACTGGTCAGTCTCTTCTTGAGCTCTTGGAAACTCTACTCACATTTATCTGACCATTCAAACTTCTTGTTCTTCCTAGTGAGGGTTGTTAGTGGAGAGGCTATCCTGGAAAAGTCCTCCATGAATTTCCTATAGTACCCAGCTAAACCAAGGAAGCTTCTGGTCTCCCTGGCATTTTTGGGTCTACTCCAGTTGTTGACCGCTTCTATTTTGGCTGGATCCACTTGGATGCCTTCTCTAGAAATAATGTGGCCTAGAAACGCCACCTGCTCTAACCAAAACTCGCACTTTGAGAACTTAGCATAAAGTTGCTTTTGCTGAAGAGTCTGCAGTACTATCCTCAAGTGCGTGTCATGCTCCTCTGAGATTTTGAAATAGACTAGAATGTCGTCGATGAACACAATGACAAACTTATCAAGGTATTCTCTGAACACTCTGTTCATCAGGTCCATGAAGACTGCAGGTGCATTGGTCACACCAAAAGGCATGACTACAAACTCGTAGTGTCCGTATCTGGTCCTGAAAGTCGTTCTAGGTATATCCCTTTCTTTCACTTTCAGCTTATGGTACCCAGAGCGCAGGTCTATCTTTGAGAACACTGTTGCCCTCTTTAGCTGATCAAATAGATCATCTATTTTGAAAAGAGGGTACTTGTCCTTAACTGTTACTTTGCTCAGCGCTCTAAAATCTATGCACATCCGCATAGACCATCTTTCTTTTAACGAACAACTCTGAAGCTTCCCGGGGTGAATGACTAGGGCGGATGAAACCCTTGTCAAGTAGCTCCTGAAATTGTTTTTGTAACTCTTTTAGCTTTGCTAGAGAAATTTGGTATAGAGCTTTTGAAATTGGGCTGCCGTCAGGAACCAATTCAATTTCAAGCTCCGCTTCTCTGTTGGAAGGTAGTCCAAGTAGCTCTTCTAGAAATACCTCTGGATATTCACAGACTACTCATACGTATTCCTGCATGGGTCTTTCTTGTTATCTTTGTCCTTCCAGTTCTGATTACTTGACTGGGGTCCCTGTTTCCCCACTGTCTTGTCTTCGATCTTGACTGACTTGTGTTGCGTTTGTTGTGTCTTGATGATGTTCAGATAGTGCTCACTAATACCCTGCTGACCAGCACTTCACCAATCTATGGTCGGTGAGTTTCATTACTCACATTAAGTGTTATTTCTGGTCTCAGCCTTCGGAGCATCAGTCTGACTTGTTCTTTCTCTGTACTTACTAACTCTAGGCAAAGACGAGCTAGCCTGTTGAATCTTTTAACCGCTTCTTCTACTGATAGGTCACCTGGTCTAAATTCTATAAACTCCTCATAATGTTCATTGGTGATTCATTGGCGGAAGAACTCTTTGTAAAACTCTATCTCGAAGTCAACCCAGCTCATATGGTTGACTGCTCTCTTACTCTTAACTTTCTCCCACTACATACGAGCATCTCCAGATAGGCAGAAAGAGGCACACTTAACCTTCTCGACTTCTGGCCAGTCAAGAAGCTCCATTGTGCTCTCCAGTGTTTTGAACCAAACCTGGGCATCCCAGGGCTCAGTCGTGCCTGAGAAGCTTTCTGGTTTCAGCTTCAGCCATTGGATGAGTTATGCTTCTTGTCTTCTAGGTGTTGTGGTGACTCCCAGGTCAACTGATGGGACTTCAGTCACCACTGGGGTCTCCATATTAATGGTTGGGGGGAGTGGGAGGAACTGGCTGTTGATTAGTCATCAAGTTAGCAATCACATGTTGCTGCTCTACTACTTGTCTCTGGAGTTGGGCAACAACTTCAGAGAGATTGGGCTCAGTTGATCTAAGCTCTTCATTCTCCTGATCTTAGTTCTTAGTACGAACAGTACGAGGACGTCCTTTTTCTTGACATCTAATTATGCAAAGAAAAAGACTTGGTATATTCTCTATCCTTTCTAAACATACTTAGGTATATAGATAAAAGAGAAACAAAACTTCTATCTTACTAAAGCGCATATAAGCAAATACTCTATACTGCAAATAATAAAGAAAGCATAAAAGGAAACTTAAATACTTTCTTACTTGAAGACGGCAAAGCTGGTGCTGATGTGTGATGCTGGAGAATGAGAACTGCTCTGATACCAACTGTAATGACCACCCTTCTTACAACTCTACTACTCTCTAAAGTGACCGTTACTTAACTATTAACTCTACTTAACCGGTGTGATCGAAACCACGAGGAATCCCTATCGAAAAATTTTGGCAGAGTCTCCCCTGTACCGGTGACCATGAACATCAATACATTCACAGTATACACAGCCACAGGCGGCTAGAAATATATCAAGCACCCACGCAGTTTAATAAGTGACAAAAAACTAATCACAACCACGCAGTAATATGACACAACAACTTTAAAGAAAAACTAATCTAGCAATGGTAAATGAATAAAGCTCCAACAGTGGAAACAACCAAACAAACAATGCGGAATAGACTCAATAGCAACATCAGAAAAATAGAAACAACTCTTTATCAATCTCTATTGACATAAAACATAAAGTGTGACTCAATTTCCCTGATCTCTCCCACAGTCCACGCATCACACACCATCCGCACCGCCTTGTCGCCTTCCTTGCTAAATCTTTTCCTTTCCTTTATCTGCAGTAAGAGGAAATGCAGTCTATAAGCAAAATTTGCTTAGTAAGCGCTATCTAACTCATAAAAACATGAATATGCATGTATACAGAAAAAACTAGAAACTATATGCTCTAAAAGAAAGTAAAGCATAAACATATCTGCTCATGTCAAACTAATAGCAAAGAAAAGCTAAGAAATCTACTCATGTAATTCTAATAGCTAATCATGCTATACAAGGATAAAACTGCATGCTGGTAGATAAAGCTAATCATGCTAAATATCAAATCAGGAAACAAACAAAACTAATACTGCATGCTAGAATTCAAAAGAACTAAACTTACTGATTCTAAGCATATGTGAAACTTGTTTCATTTGTTCCAAATCTTATACTTTATTACTTCAAAACAATAATAAAGTTCTTCTTGGTTAAAAACTTATACTTTAATACTTAAAAATAATAATCAACTTCTCTTGGGCCCGACATTGTACCAATTTACGCGCATCTTTAATATGAGTCGAGGTAGCTAATCCTGAAACTACTAAGGTACTTCTAGGTGATCTTGTGCCTAGGGGCGATCTAGGAGCCCACCCAATGGACCTTGTGTCCGGTACATGCCATTAAAAAGGTAAAATACTTATTTTCTTTTTAACTATAACTTCCTTACACTTGTTATTCTTTAATTCTCTTATAACAAAATGCCTAGGCAATTCTTTGAGCACTTGGTATGCTACTGATCCCAATACTTAAAATTTAGGGATCCTAGCAAGACCTTGGTCTTTTCTTACTTATAGCTACTCATGTTCAACTAATAACAATGAAAGTTGTACATGCTCAATTAATAGCAAATGAATACTACTGATGTTCAACTAATAGCAATGAAGACTGTTAAGGCTACTGGTGTTCAAACGAAGCTATTGTTAAGACTGCCCATGTTCACATGATAACAAACAAAGCTACAGTTGTTCAGTAATAGCATGGAAGGGTTGTACACATGCATGTGATAACAAATAAAAGCTACTGTTAAAAGACTTAAACTGCAATGCTATGTATGTGATTCACGTCTATTGCAATTTAAAAGAAAAGTGCATTCTTAATGAAATAAAACTATTCCGCTACATATAACTTTCACATCTACTACATATACTAAAAGAGTGCATTATTCTAAGCCCCAAATGGGGTTGTTCGGCCTGTAGAAATACAAAGAAACTAGCTGGAATAAGCTCCACAGGAGCTGTCCGTGCCCTGTAGAAATGCAAAGAGGCAAAGACTGTTCTAGGCTCTATTAGAGCTGTCCGTGCTTGCTGCAACACAAAATAAATGGGGATGTTCGTGCCCCTTTCTCAGCGCAAAACAAATTAAAACTTGCTGGCATTTAGAACCTATGTAAAGCTTGTTCTGTTTGTTCAAAATCTATAATTTATAAAGCTACTAATTTCTCATGCTTATAAACAGCAAGGAACAATAACTTCATAAATGGCACGAAAGATACAATCAACAAGCTTAAGGTAAAATCATCAAGGAAATCCAAACCAAATCCAACCAAAACCCCTTCTATCTTCTTTATGTGTTTCACAACAGCAAAACCCTAAGACACTCTTTACAGCATACTAGATAAGGAAAAAAAACAAGATATTGTTGGATCAAGACCGCACTAGAGGGGGGTGAATAGCGCTCGTGGCTATTTCGTTCGATTATCGAAAAACTATCGGAGTAATTAAAACCTCGTTCAGAAATAATGCAACAGAAATGAAATAGAGAAACACACACAGAAGAACACGGAGGATTTACTTCGTTCGGAGCCTAAGGCGACTCCTACTCGAAGGCCTGCGATCCTTGATTACTTCTGGTGGGCAACAACTATAAGCTCAATAAGAATTACAAATTACAATAAAAGTATTAAAACAACTTTGTACCGACAACTTAAAGAAGAGAAAAACAGAGCTCCGGGTCGTCGGAATGTTGCAGCAGCACTTCGGAATGATTTTGTTAGTAGCACGTTGAAGAAAGAAAGTCTGGAACTTGATTGTTTGAAGTGCTGGTCGAAACCCCCTTATAAAGGGTGTTCAAGGCGCCTTGAAGGTTGTTCAAGGTGCCTCCATGCTGCCAAGTCCTCCGCGTAGATGAAACTTGAACTGGTTGAACTTCATCTATTTAAGGCGCCTTATACCCTGCTCAAGGCGCCTTCCAAGGTGCCTTAAACCCCCTTCAAGGCGCCTCCATTGAAGCTTCGCAGCTAGGTCAGCTTTTGCACTCGAGGCGCCTCCAAGCTCTATGGAGGCACCTCGGACACTGTTCATCCGAGGGAAAACTTCCTTATTTTGTACCTGCAAGACATGTTAGTCCCAAACAATATCTTGCAGCACAGAGTTAGCACATAAAAACTACAAATATAATGAATATATATTTGATAGTTGTCAGACTATCCGGGTCTGACTTCGAATTTCCAACCGGAAACCCTAGGTCGACCCGATGCCTACTGTTCCCTCTACGGGGAACGCGTCCTCACCTACTCCACTCAGGAGATTTACTTATTGCCAGTCGATCCTCCAGATCGATTAGACTTTTGCTCAGCACTCGATGCTTCCGGACTTTCTGCTGGACATCCGCTTCCCGGCTAGTCCAATCTTTCACTGGTTCGCGACACCAGGACTTTCCACCTAGCGTTACCACCCCCTAGGACTTTTGCATTAAGTCATCGACCTGCCAAGACTTTCCGCATAGGGTTACCACTTCCTATGACCTAGGGTTACTGTAACGACCCAATTTTCCTTACTTTGAGTTCTAAATATCTTTGAAAATGTCTGAAAATACTTTTAAAATATTCTAGGGATTTTTAGGAATTTTTAGAGTATTTTTATGCAATTTTTGGAGTCCGTTTGGCATTTTTACCGGGAGGAGGAAGTTTAAAAAAAAAAACACACAAAGTGCAAGAGCTAGGATTCGAACCCAACTTCTCGGGCCCAAGCAGTAATCAACCCAACCAACCGAGCTGAGCTCGTTTTATTAACTAAGTGTGTGAACAAATATATTTAAGTTATAGGTGGAACCGAGTCACCTAGGTTATTAAAGGAGGTTAATTTCTTTCCCGAAACCTAAAAACCCAAACCTCTCTCCCTTCTCACCCACGCGGCGCCATCTTCTCCTCTCGGGCGAAACCGCAGCCAAGGCTAGGGTTTCCTCCTCTCGACGTTGGCGAGGTGTTTTCCGGCCGGTCTCCACTCGTGGGTGATCATTCCGGCAAGGGGAGCTCGGGAAATACAAGGAAAAAGGTGGAATCGAAGCTCCACCGAAACCCTAGAGCATTTCTCTTCGGTTGTAAGTCCAAGAACCCGATGTAAGTGCTTCTCACCTGCGGTAGGAGTAGCTCTCGGGGTTTTGTTTTGCATTTTGTTGTGAAATGAACGAAAGTAACCTTTTCATGCTAGCATATGGTTCGGATTTTGACCCTTGTTCTAGCAAATTGGATTAAGTTTTGGTTTAAATCTTTTGATGTGTTTTTAGTGCACGGACAGAAATTTTTGAGGGTTTTCCTTGATTACCACAGCATGCTAATTAGATGTATTTACCTCACACTTCAAGCATGATTAAGTAGTTAAACTTCCTTCAAATTACAGCATGATCAAGGGACTGTTAAGATTCGAAATAAGGTAGTTTTACAAGCTTGTTGTGGGGAAACTATTACTGTCGTGAGCCTGATTAAGGTTATTCCTTATGACCATGTGTTTATTTTATTGGCTGTTGAATTCGGTTTGAACATATCATGTTACATTCCAGTGGTATAGTTGTTCTTTTTAAATTTCTGTGGAATTTAGTTTAAATATGTACTAGTTCATATTTTTATATCAGTGACATATGGTTTAGAATCTCTTGTATACTGAATAAAGGAGAGAAGTGCAAGTAAAGCAAGACTAAGTCACCATCTGATCCTAAATTTCAGAATTTAGAATCAAAGCACGCTAAGTGCTTAAATCAATGCCAAGGCATTTTATTACAAGAAGTATTTAAAGAAGGATATAAGGAAAAGTATTTTACTTTTAAAGGGCATGTACCGGACACAAGGTCCAAGGGATTGGCTCCAAGTTGCCCCTAGGCACAAGGTCTAGAAGTGTCTTAATGGTTTCGGGATTAGCTACCTCTATTCTCATTAAGAAATGCGCGCAAAGTGGTACAATGTCGGGCCCAAGAAAAGTTGAATATTATTTTAAAGTATAAAAGTATTAATTTGGGAACAAATGGAACAAGTTCTTTTATCTAAGTTACAAATTCTAGCAAGTTAAATTTGTTGTTCCTTTAGAGATGCATGATGTAGTTTTAGTTGCTATTTTCATGTGGAGCATTCACTTTCTGCGTTCTTTTATGTTTATGCATTCCGTATCGGATTTTGTGAGTAGAAAGCACTTACTAAGCTTTTAGCTTATAGATACTACCTTCCTCCTACTGCAGACATAGATAAAAGTAAAGGAAAAGCTAAAGTGGTATAGAAGAAGGCGACAAGGAGACGTTGATGATATGTGTGTGTGGTGGATGATAATGGAAGCTTGGGACCTTGTTGGAAGATTTTGGAAATGTTACTGCTAGTGTTCTTTTGATTACTGCAAAAAGGGAATTATTTTTCAATGCTAAGGATCTGTTTTAAATTGCTTCATTTATGTGTTAGAATCAAATAAATGGTAAATACTTATGCTTAGTACTTCCTTATAATCTGCTGGAATGTTAAATCTGCTGGAATATTAAATTTGCTGGAATTATTCGGATGGTTAAATGCTTGGTTAAATGCTCAGAAGTTTTTATGCATGCTGGAATTTTTATATGAGTTGTTTTATGGAAAAAAAATGCATATGAAAATTCGGTTTTGACTGCTCAGTAGCCTTATGTGAATGCTGGTATGCTATATGAGTTTTGCTCTATGGAGGAAATTGCATGGGAGGTTCGGTTTGTTATATGCTCAGTATCCTTATGTACATGCTAGTTTTTGGTTACTGCTAGTTGGGAGTTATTCTCTTGATGACTGCTTTGCATGCTAGTAATCTGCATTCTTGTAGAAGTATTTATTTTATGGAAGGAAAACATGTGATGTTCAGATTTGTGTGCAATAAATGAGCAGTAGGTTTAATTGACTTCCTTTTATTTCTGTTCGGTTGTAGAATAAAATGAATGCAAGATAACAAGTGATGTAGTAAGCAGTAGAGGTATTTAAGCTTTATAGATCTGCATGTTATACTGGTTGTTACACTTAATTGCATGTTCAATCTTGTATATAAAAAAAAGGAGATAAACAAGAAAGAAATATAAAAAAAAAGTATCAAGAAATTTTATGCTATTATTTAGAGGCATGTTCTGATATATGATATGTTTTCCAATAGTTTAAAATATCTCTGGTCTTAAAGCAAGTAGTACAGTAGTTAGTAGAATCAGTAGCGGTCACCCTCAGAGTAGTAGTAAGGAGGGTGGCCGTTACAGTTACCACCCCCTAGGGATTTTCCCTTTGCCTAACCGCAGCTAGGACTTTCCTGAAATCCTCAAGTAGACTTGTTAGAATACAAAACACCTTAACTTTGAATCCTTTGCCATTATCAAAACACGAGTTCGATCGTCGGATGCTTCCCGCACCAACAATCTCTCCCTTTTTTATTATGACAACTCAAATTCAAAGTTAAGTAAATAAACGAATAGATGAACACTTTTCGTACAGGCAAATTTGCTAGAATAGATGAACACATTTAACAAAGCAAATTTGCTAAAGTAAACCCTACGAATTTAAAGTTTTAGCATAAACTATATGCTCCCCCTTAACTGTTGCTCCCCCTTTACTATTGCTCCCCCTTTTATATTAATTTAAATTTGAATTTTACATTTACATTTTTGCTACTCTCCCCCTTTGCCATATATCAAAAATAAGCAATAATTGACATTTGAATAACTAGATTTTGAGACCACTTAACAGTCATTTCCTATTTTTAGCTAAGTGAAAAGATGATGTTAGCTCTTTGGAAACATTATAAAACTGTTAGGAAGTGTATCTTTTTGATAGTTAAAATATAATTCTTATTTAGGAGAAAAGTTGCTTTTTAATCTTTGAAGATACTGAGTTAAGTTTTGGAAAACTGTGCAGGAATTTACAAAGTTAGATTTCAAAGTTAGCTAAGTTCAACAAGTTTTGAAAATTAAGATTGGAACTTAGCTTAGCTCTTTACATGTATTGAATTTTGAAAACTTAGGTTAACAGTAAACTTAGCTTAAGTTTGAACAATATTTAAATTTTAGGACAAGGAGGGAGTAATGTTGCTAAAATTTTGATTATTCATTCAAAGTCAGTTGGTCCTTAAGTCCAAGCATGAGTCATGTTCAATAGATTAACTTACTAGGTATCAGAGCCCTAAAGCTCACACATGCTTAACTAGAAATTTGAGTATCCTTTACCAATTGTCTAACCTTTAGCTACTTGCTGATTGTTTACAGGGCAACATCTTTCATATGGTTAGTCAAGTTAAGTCACTTTGGTCCAGATAGATTTGACTAGAGCTGGAAGACTTAACTTGATTGATGTATATTGTGTATTTAACGCCCAGACTCATATCGATGCACAGATATAAGCATTCTTGAGTCCAGGCTTTACCCTATGCATCTCACACCATTCTATGTTTTCAATCACAATCAAGGTATGCCTAGGTGTTTGTGAGATGCTCTGGCTTAAATCTAGGGGAACATGATTTCTAGGGGGTAAACTTAGGCTAGGTCCAGCTTTTTGAAAAGTCTAAAAAAAAGTGGAATTTTGAAAGCAATTTTTTCTTAGAATTTGAAAAATAATAATAAAAACAAGATGAGACACCTACTCTACCCAACACATTCCTATTTACCTTCTAAGTGCACTGAACTCAAGTTCAGGTAAGGGTTTTATAAAGATGTCAGCTAATTTTGATTTGGACTCAACATGGTTGAGTGTCATTTCACCTTTAGCTACGTGATCCCTTACAAAGTGGTGTTTTACCTCTATGTGTTTAGTCCTAGAATGGTGAATAGGATTTTTGGTCAGATTAATTGAGCTGATATTATCAATAAAGATTTTTGTATTTTTATATTCTAGTTGATAGTCTTTTAATGTATGCATCATCCATAACAATTGAGATGCACATTTCCTAGAGCTATGTATTCAGCTTCTGTAGTGGATAGAGCAACACAATGTTGCTTTCTGCTTGACCAACTTACTAGGCACTGTCCTAGAATCTAGCAGCTACCACTTGTACTTTTCCTATCTAATATGCACCCAGCATAGTCTGAATCAGAATAGTCATAAAGGTCAAAGGTGCAAGTTCTTGGGTACCAGAGTCCTATATTTAGAGTTCCTTTAATATACCTAAGTATTCTTTTAACATATGTTAGGTGTGACTCTTTTGCACAGGATTGGTATCTTGCGCACATACCTACTGCAAACAATATGTCAGGTTGACTTGCAGTTAGGTAAAGTAAACTACCTATGGCACTCCTATAGTATTTTAGGTCTACTGGTTTTCCTTCAGGGTCAGAGTCAATGTTTATGTTGGTTGTCATTGGAGTATTTATAATTTTTGAATTTTCCATGCAGAATTTTTTAATTAACTCCTTAGCATATTTAGTTTGATAAATGTAGATTCCATCTTTGGTTTGTTTTATTTGTAAGCCTAAGAAAAAGTTGAGTTCCCCAACCATACTCATTTTAAATTCACTTTCCATTAATTTAACAAATTCTTTTAAAAATTTTGAGTTAGTTGAGCCAAAAATTATGTCGTCAACATAGATTTGGGCTATAAAGATGTCTTTTTCTATAGTTTTCACGAACAAGGTCGGATCGATTTGTCCTTGGTTAAAGTCTTTGGATATTAAGTAATTAGATAATCTTTCATACCATGCTCTAGGGGCTTGTTTTAGTCCATATAACGCCTTTTTTAATTTAAATACATGGTTTGGGTAGTCTATGTCTTCAAACCCTGGAGGTTGGCTTACGTAGACCTCTTCCTTGATAAATCCATTTTAAAAGGCTGACTTAACGTCCATTTGGTACAATTTGAACCCTTTATTTGCTGCATAGGCTAATAACATCCTAATGGACTCGAGTCTAGCTACCGGAGCATAGGTTTCATCATAGTCTAAGCCTTCGACTTGACTAAACCCTTTAGCTACTAGCCTAGCTTTGTTTCTTACTATATCACCGTGATCATCCAACTTGTTCCTAAAAACCCATTTGGTGTCTATTATTGATTTATCTATGGGTTTAGGTACAAAGTCCCAGACTTGGTTTCTCTCAAATTATGCTAATTCTTCCTGCATTGCAATGATCCAGTCTGGGTCAGGTAGGGCTTCTTCTACAGTCTTAGGTTCAATTTTAGAAATAAGGGCAATCTGACTAAGGTTTCTATAGGATGATCTAGTTCTGACTCCTAGGTTTGGGTCACCCAAAATTTGGTCAGGTGGGTGAGAGGTACTTACTCTAGTTGGTCTCGTCTGTGTGTCAGAAACTGGTTCTTCTGACTCATTAAGGTTAGGTTGAATTTCATCATCTTCTATAGCTCTTGGGGTGATGTCAATATTTTCATTTATATTGGATAGGTTGTTTTCTTCATCAAATATTACATTAGTTGTTTCTTCAATCTTCAAGGTATTTTGATTATATACTCTAAAGGCCCTACTGGAGGAGGAGTATCCTAAAAATATTCCTTGGTTAGACTTGGGTGTAAATTTTCCTAAGTAATCTTTGGTATTTAAAATGTGAACTTTACAACCAAATACTTTTAAATAGTTTATGTTGGGAATTTTATGATAGTAAAGTTCATAAGGTGTTTTATTGTGAAGTTTGTTAATTAAAATTCTGTTTTGAATATAATTTACAGTATTTATTGCTTCAGCCCAAAATTGATTATTTAAGTTATATTCGTTTAGCATAGTCCTAGCGGCTTCTTGTAGTGTTCTATTCTTACGTTCCACTAGACCATTTTGTTTGGGGGGTTCTAGGACATGAAAATTCATGTTGGTATCCATTTATTTTACAAAATTGGGTAAACCTATGATTTTCAAATCCTCCCGGTGATCACTTCTTATTCTTTTGATTTTAGTATCTTTTTCATTTTTCGTTAATTTGCAAAAATTACTAAATATTTCATAGGTTTCATCTTTTGTTTTTAGGAATTTTACCCATGTGTATCTAGAGTAGTCATCAATTATTACTAAGCAATATTGGTTCTTGCTTAGTGATTTGGCTCCATGTGAATCAAATAGGTCAAGGTGAAGGAGCTCAAGTACGGTGTTAGTTCTTTCTAGGTTGGTTAACTTGTGGGTTGACTTGGTTTATTTTCCTTTTTGACACGCATCACAGATTGAGTTTTCAATAAATTTTAATTTGGGCAAACCTCTAACTAGACCATTTTGACTCATTTTTGAAACGAGTCTAGTGTGTGTGTGACCCAGTCTTCTGTGCCACAGTTGGGTTTCCTCTTGTTGTGTCAAGAGACACTTTATTGAGGATATTGATAAGTCAATTGTGTAGATGTTATTCTTCCTAAGTCCCTTAAGTCTAATCTCAGGGTTTTCGATGTTTTTAACTAGACATCCAGATTTATCAAAATTAACTAGATATCCGCTGTCGCATAATTGACTTATACTTAGTAAATTAAAGTTAAAATTTTCAACCAATAAAACATTTCGAATAATGAAATCGGAACTAAGTTCAATATTACCTTTTCCAATTACTTTAAGTTTACCGTCGTTGCCGAATGCAACTGATCCTAACTTCTTCTACTTGAGTTTAATAAACTTCAACTTATCTCCAGTCATATGTCTGGAGCATCCACTATCCAATATCCATTGATCCAATTCCTTCACATGAAGTAGTTTGAATTGGTTTTTAAAGGATTTAAAGATAGCTTAATTGAAGTAGAATCCTTAGATTTTCTATCTCAACTATATTCGAAGTAATTTTAGCAAACACTTAATCCTATGGTTATTTTCAATTGACGTTTTTTTAAAAAGATTTTATAGTTAATTAATTTTAAAATTTGAGTTTGTTTTAAGATAATTTTGAAATTGAGTTTTAAAATAGTTTTGAATTTAAGTTTTTAAAATAATTTTGAAATTTAAGTTTTTAAAATAATTTTGAAATTTAAGTTTTTAAAATAATTTTGAAATTTAAGGTTTTTAAAATAATTTTGAAATTTAAGGTTTTTAAAATAATTTTGAAATTTAAGTTTTTAAAATAATTTTGGAATTTAAGTTTTTTAAAATAATTTTGGAATTTAAGTTTTTAAAATAATTTTGAAATTTAAGTTTTTAAAATAATTTTGAAATTTAAGATTTTTAAAATAATTTTGAAATTTAAGTTTTTAAAATAATTTTGAAATTTAAGTTTTTAAAATAATTTTGAAATTTAAGTTTTTAAAATAATTTTGAAATTTAAGTTTTTTAAAATAATTTTAAAATTTAAGTTTTTAAAATAATTTTGAAATTTAAATTTTTTAAAATAATTTTGAAATTTAAGTTTTTTAAAATAATTTTGAAATTTAAGTTTTTAAAATAATTTTGAAATTTAAGTTTTTAAAATAATTTTGAAATTAAAGATAATTTAATTGTTGATTAATTTGATTTAAGTTTAAGTCAATTTTCATAGTTTAATTTCTTAGCCATCTCACCCGATCTAAATTGTCAATCAGGGAATCCTATAATTGTTGTGAGATGAATTATTGTTGAATTTAAGGGGCTGGTTTAACTTTGTGTTAGATTCAGGTTTAGCTTTGGGTTCAACAAGTAAGTTTTTTTTGGATAAACTTCTGGGCTATGGTGAGTCACAAGGAGCTCATTAAAGTAACCATGCCTTCGAGGTTTCCCCAATAGTCCTACCCATTGAATTTAATACTAATTCTTGGTCTAACTAGTTAGGATCCATTTAAGGGTAGCTTCGGTCAGTTCCACTTGGCCAAATGCACCAGGTCGAAGCCATATCTTCCTAGACATGCGTTGCCCAAGCTTCCCTAACGTACTATTATCCAAAAACTTCACCAGTACTGTGGGTCAAGTTAAACTTAGCCCGTTTTAATTTAACCTTAATTACCCTGCCGGGTAATCTACTCTTGTTTTACCCATTTCGGGTAGATTAGGTTCAGTTACCCTATCGGGTAGTTCAGTTGGGGGTGCCAGCTAGTCTGGATCCTCCATCTATCTTTGATTTTGATTTTTAAATTTTGAATTTTGAATTTTATTTAATTTTGAATTTTATTTAATTTTGAATTTTAAATTTGATTTAATTTCGAATTTTTAAATTAATTTTGAATTTTGAATTTTGAATTTATAATTTATAATTTAATTTCGACTTTTTAATTTGATTTTGAATTTTGAATTTTGAATTTATAATTTAATTTCGAATTTTTAATTTGATTTTGAATTTTGAATTTTGAATTTTGAATTTTTTATTTGATTTTGAATTTTGAATTTATAATTTAATTTCGAATTTTTAATTTGATTTTGAATTTTGAATTTATAATTAAATTTCGAATTTTTAATTTGATTTTGAATTTATAATTTAATTTCGAATTTTTTATTTGATTTTGAATTTTGAATTTTTAAATTGATTTTGAATTTTGAATTTTAAATTTTTAAGATCGTTTTTCTTTTAGCTCCCCCTGGATCATAGCCTCGATATGGTCTATCGAGGTAGTGTATTTGATCCTTCGGAACCCAGTATTGGCCAAGTCCAACTTGATTGATCAACTTGGACTTGGGGACCCATGCTTAGACTGATTTACTACTTTGTTTGTTTATTAGGGATAAATAAGATTTATATTTCTTTTTACTCTTATATCCTAGCCCAGTTCTATTGTAGACGGCTCTTTGTGTCCCAAGAATTAGGTCCAGATTCTTGGAGCCCAAAGAAAATCGTTCTAAGGTATTTTTTAAATCCTTGACCTGATTTTTCAAACTCAAATTTTCTTCCTCAAGTTTTTGAACTTGAGTTGAATCTTCAGTCTGAACTTGATCAGGTAAGGATTTTGAGTTAGTTACTTCTTTAAGGACAGCTACTTCCTTTAGAAGTGACTTTATTTTAAGATTTGACTTAGCTAATTTGCGAAGTAAATAATTGACTAAATTATTAAGCCTCGGAATACTTACAGCGGAGTCTGGCCTTTCGGAAACGGATGCGGATCTGTGGCTTTGTTCGGAGTCGGCCTCTGACTCGCTCTCGCTCTCGGATTCGATGATTTGGTCCCGGGCCATCAGTGCGAGTAAACTCGTCTGATCGAGTTCGTCGTCGTTGTCCTCTGAAGAAGATTCGTCCCAGGTTGCCTTCAGGGCCTTCTTTCTTCTTTACTTCTTGGCTTCCTTTTGGTTGGGGCAGTTGGCTTTGATATGCCCCTTCTGGTTGCACCCGTAGCAAGTGACTTCAAACTTTACCTTCGAGTTCGGTTGGGCCTCCTTGGATTGAACTACTTTCTTCAGATCTTTCTTGTTGAAGCCCTTCTTCTTCTTGTAGAGCTTCTTCACAAGATTCACTAGTTCGCTGGTTAGTTCATCTTTTGAATCTTCTGAGTCGGGTTCGTCTTCTGATTCCGGTTCAAATTTTCGTCGGGATCTTGGTTCGCGTGTTCGACTAGTACCTGTAACCAAAGCGATACTCTTCTCGGTCGGCTGTGTATTAGTTTGTTCATGAAGTTCAAATTCACTAAATAATTCATCTAATTTTAAGGAAGACAAATCCTTGGAGACTTTGTAGGCATCTACCATCGATGCCCACAATGTACTCCTAGGAAACGAGTTAAGAGCATACCTTATAATGTCCCTATTTTCTACCTTCTGCCCGATTCCATGAAGAGAGTTCAGAATATCTTGAATTCGAGCGTGTAACGAGCTTGCCGTCTCGCCTTCCTGCATTTTTAAGTTGTATATTTTATTAAGTAATAAATCACGCTTACTTACCTTTGTTGGTGCGGGAAGCATCCGACGATCAAACCCGAGTTTTGATAATGGCAAAGGATTCAAAGTTAAGGGGTTTTGTGATCTGACAGCTTTGTTGAGTGTTTCAGGAAAGTCCTAACTGCGGTTAGGCAGGTGAAAACCCTAGGGGGTGGTAACCCTAGGTCCTAGGGGGTGGTAACCCTAGGTCCTAGGGGGTGGTAACCCTAGGTCCTAGGGGGTGGTAACCCTAGGTAGAGAAAAGTCCTAGCTGCAGTTAGGCAAAGGGAAAACCCTAGGGGGCGGTAACCCTAGGTCATAGGGGGTGGTAACCCTATGCGGAAAGTCTTGGCAGGTCGGGGGCTAAAAGTCCTAGGGATGGTAACCCTAGGTGGAAAGTCCCGGTGTCGAACCAGGTGAAAGACTGGACTAGCCGGGAAGCGGATGTCCGCAGAAAGTCGAGCGTCAGTCTTGAGCAAAGTCCGGTCGATCCGGAGGATCGCACCGGCAATGTAAATCTCACAGTGGAGTAGGTGAGGACGCGTTCCCCGTAGAGGGAACAGTAGGCGTCGAGTCGACCTAGGGTTTCCGGTTGGAAACCCGAAGTCAGGCTCGGATAGTCCGGAGACTATCATTATCACTTCTATTATTCTTTATGTGCTAACTTTGTGTTGCAGGGTATATTTGGGATTAATGTATCTTGCAGGGACCAAAGTGCAAAGATTAACCTCGGATGAACAGTGTCCGAGGCGCCTCCATGGAGCTTGGAGGCGCCTTGGGTGCAAAAGCTGACCAGGCTGCGAAGCAGGGCTGAAGGCGCCTCGGTTGGCTACGGAGGCGCCTTGGAAGGCGCCTTGGAAGGCGCCTTGGAAGGCGCCTTGAAGACCCATGAAGGCGCCTTGAAGGTGATAAGGCGCAGAATGGTCAGTGCTCATCTGCACGGTGGACTCGGAGCTATGGAGGCGCCTTTGGAGGCTTTCAAGGCGCCTTGGATGCCCTTTATAAGGGGTCTTCGAGCAGCAGTGAAGAATAACGAACTCCAAGCAATCCTTACGCTACAAGCTGCTCTAGAAACACCCAGAAGTGCTGTTACAAGTCCCCGACAACCCGGAGCTTCAGATTCTGCTACCTTATTGTTGTCGGTATAATTTGTTTTAGTTCTTTCAATTGTAATATCTTATTGTACATTTTACGAGCTTATAGTTGTTGCCCACGGAAAGCGATCAAGGATCGCGGGCCTTCGAGTAGGAGTCGCCTTAGGCTCCGAACGAAGTAAAACTTCTTGTGTCCCTCTGTGATTGCATTCATTATTTCCGCTGCGTATATTTACTTTGATAGTTTTACGATTCCGATACGATCAAAATAGCCACGAGCGCTATTCACCCCCCCCTCTAGCGCGTCTCGATCCAACAACCTTGGTTTCCGAGGTGCCTTCGTGAAGTTCGATCAGTTTCTCCCACAGCTCCTTTGCGGAAGAGAACGGACCGACTCTGTTGAGCTCTTCCTTGGTAAGACCGCACTGGATGGTGCAGGTGGCTTTGGCGTCGGCTTCCACTTTTTTGATAAAGGCTGGCTCCCAGTTCTCACAGGATGTAGGCTTGCCGTCTGCATCAGTTGGTAGTTGCAGTCCTGTCTTGACTATCATCCAGGTGTCGAACTGGATCTTCAGATATATCTCCATTCGCCCCTTCCAATATCCGAAGTCTTCTCCGGAAAATAGTGGGGGACGAACAGTGCTATATCCTTCTTGTTGGGCCATTTAGATCTAAATAAAACACAAACAAGAGGATCTATTCCAAGACTGAGTCTTGGATTAGTAGTGCGGGAAGAAGAAGAAAAAAATAACGAGCTCAAGTGGTATTGGCCAACTTTGAGCAACACCGATTTGAAAAGAATTAGAATTTTAGCTACTTAGCTAATTTCTAATTGACTCCGAAAAAAAATAAACAAAATACCACGAAAAAAAACTGTTTTGAATGATGGTTGCACCAATTCAAAACAACCCCGCTCTGATACCAATTGTTGGATCGAGACCGTGCTAGAGGGGGGGTGAATAGCGCTCGTGGCTATTTCGTTCGATTATCGGAAAACTATCGGAGTAATTAAAATCTCGTTCAGAAATTAATGCAGCGGAAATGAAATAGAGAAACACACACAGAAGAACATGGAGGATTTACTTCGTTCGGAGCCTAAGGCGACTCCTACTCGAAGGCCCGCGATCCTTGATCACTTCCGGTGGGCAACAACTATAAGCTCGATAAGAATTACAAATTACAATGAAAGTATTAAAATAACTTTGTACCGACAACTTAAAGAAGAGAAAAACAGAGCTCCGGGTCGTCGGAATGTTGCAGCAGCACTTCGGAATGATTTTGTTAGCAGCACGTTGAAGAAAGAAAGCCTGGAACTTGATTGTTTGAAGTGCTGGTCGAAACCCCCTTATAAAGGGTGTTCAAGGCGCCTTGAAGGCTGTTCAAGGCGCCTCCATGCTGCCGAGTCCTCCGCGTGGATGAAACTTAAATTGGTCGAACTTCATCTGTTTAAGGCGCCTTATACCCTGCTCAAGGCGCCTTCCAAGGCGCCTTAAACCCCCTTCAAGGCGCCTCCATTGAAGCTTCGCAGCCAGGTCGGCTTTTGCACCCGAGGCGCCTCCAAGCTCCATGGAGGCGCCTCGGACACTGTTCATCCAAGGGAAAACTTCCTTATTTTGTACCTGCAAGACATGTTAGTCCCAAACAATATCCTACAACACAGAGTTAGCACATAAAAACTACAAATATAATGAATATATATTTGATAGTCGTCAGACTATCCGGGTCTGACTTCGGATTTCCAACCGGAAACCCTAGGTCGACCCGACGCCTACTGTTCCCTCTCACCTACTCCACTCAGGAGATTTACCTATTGCCAGTCGATCCTCCAGATTGACTGGACTTTTGCTCAGCACTCGACGCTTCCAGACTTTCTGCTGGACATCCGCTTCCCGGCTAGTCCAGTCTTTCACCTGGTTCACGACACCAGGACTTTCCACCTAGGGTTACCACCCCCTAGGATTTTTGCCTGAAGTCATCGACCTGCCAAGACTTTCCGCATAGGGTTACCACTCCCTATGACCTAGGGTTACCACCCCCTAGGGTTTTTCCCTTTGCCTAACCGCAGCTAGGACTTTCCTGAAATCCTCAAGTAGACTTGTTAGAATACAAAACACTTTAACTTTGAATCCTTTGCCATTATCAAAACACGAGTTCGATCGTCGGATGCTTCCCGCACCAACAGATATTAAACCTTAACTCACGGCAGCCAACCCTAAGCAACAACCTGGATTCTATACAGCCTTCCAAAAACAAAGGAAGGGTTTTAAAAACTCTTAGTAAACTCGAATTCCTGAACAACATTCATGCAAGGAAGAAAACCAATCCCGAAACCTCAATTCATGGCAGGATTTCAAAGTTCAATCCTTTCTCACGCATACCCATAAAAACACAAGGAAAACACCAAAAACTCGATAGCTACTCCTACTATAGGCGAGTAAGCAACTTACATTGATTTCTTAGACTTACAACCGAGGAAGGCAGCTAGGGCTTCAGGGAGATGAAGACTTCGTCTTCTCTTCCGTGCTCACGCGTTCTCTTCGACGAGAGGAGCTCGGATCCGCAAGGTTCGCCGGAAGAAGGCCTTTGCCAGCCACCTAAGACGAAGCTAGGGCTTCGTATTCCTTCGCTCGGGCAGAAACGGCGCCGTCGCACGCGAGAAGTAGAGGAGAAAAGGTTCGAGTGAGAAGAAGTTTAGGTTTCGGGAAAAAAAACTTAAACCTTTTCTTATAACTAAGATTTTTATTAATTACTATACCTTAAATATTATTCATTCTTTCCTTAATTAATATCGTCCGCCAGTACAGCTGGTCAGGCAGGTTTTGCTCGGGTTTTATTTTCGGTTTCTAAAATATCGCTTAACTACTATTGGTTTCTGTTTTCTTCAAGAAACAATTGCTTGCTCACTTGGTTAGCCTGGGTAGATAAAGGCTTGGTTGAGTCGGAGATCGTTAGTTCGAATCTTGCCTCAGCCCCTTATTTTGGTATTTTTGTTTCCTTTTATAGCTTAAGGTTAATTCTGACTTAAGATCAATTGAGCTCCTATTTGTTCACAAAAAGGTCGCGGACCAGTTGGCTTGCCGGATTCGGTTAAGGTTCGGTTCAGGTCCGAGGTTTACGGTTTGAATCTCGGCTTTAACAATTTTTTTTTTGTCAAAACTTCTTTCGTTTAGTAAAAATACCAAACGACCTCCAAAAATTACATAAAAATACTCTAAAAATTTCTAAAAATCTGTAGAATATTTTAAAAGTATTTCCAAATATTCTTAAGGACATTTAGAACTCGAAACAGGGAAAATTGGGTCATTACACGTTCCCTCTCTCTCTTTACTCTCTCTTTACTCTCTCTTTCCTTCTCTCTCTCTTCTCTCACTCTCTCTCAAGTGTTCGTGAACCACCTTTCGATTATCTAGATAATGTGTTGTGCGAAATCAACTAATGCTTAATCAACAGTCCCTATGAATCAATATTTTTATTACTTGACGATAAAACCGTATACTTATGGTTACACATCACATGACATGACAACTATAAAATGCAGATATCAATTTCTTACATTATAAATTCAAAAAATGGATAATCTAGTAAAACTTGAAATATCATGCAAATTCTAGTAATATGAAAAACATGATCATGTATAGCAAAAATTGAACATAATCATAGTAAACATGTATGACATGACATGACAAGTATCATCACAAGAAAAACATGGCAAGTATAGATAAAAATGATATTATAGTGTAAAAGTATCTAAATCTCCAATCTATGCGACATTATATAATGTTATGTCAAATACAAAATTGAACTAAACATGACTCTCTCAAATGTGCCAAAACTTTACACTCAACACACTATCAAACTCTATCCTAATGTTCTAATTTTAAGAAACTGAAGACTCAATTCCTATCAATACACTCTAGAATCTTCTAGAGTAAGATTTGAAGTTTCATTTTCATGCTATCTGGATATCTTGAAAATAATAAAAGTGTCTTGAAAATAATAAAAGTGTCGACTTTATCCTGGTTTAGTTCACTACTACCCTTCCAATTTAAGTTGACATATCCTATACTCATTTAGTATAAAGAGATTAAACTCTTAGTAACCCAAAACTTATTTGAGTTTCATGGGAGTAATAAGTATACACTGGGGATAACCTCCCTAGATACCTTCTTAATGACTCTCCTAATTTTTTTAGAAACCTTAGCATGGTAATCTTATCAAGGTCAACGCTAGAGATGGCCTCCCTTGTCACCTTTCTATCATTCTTAGAACAAGATTTGGTTCCATATTCAAATAGAACCATATGGTAAGTTGGTACACTCTCCTTGGACTTAGACTTGTAGCCTAAGTCTTGTTCTTGGATTGGTCATGCTTTACTAATCTTTGGTTTTATTTCTTTGATCTACTAAGTTTATATGTCATTTTTCTAAGATTCTTTTTAATGTATCAAGTCTTAACCACAAGGCATGATTTCTTTTTCTAATTGCCTAATCCTAAGTTGTTCATTATATGCATGAAATTTTCTAGAGTTAGCACTAGGGACATTTAATTTTCTATCTTCATGCTATATAGCACTAAGATCAATATGTTTAGTTTCAACATACTTTTTATCATGTTGAAATATGGTATTATAAATGGCAGGATAACTAAATGAAACCTTAGGTTTTACCTTAGGATCTCTCCCTTGATCTTCGTTCCTTCATTTTTGCACTATCTATTTGTAACACCCCACCCCCCTCACTACTAGTCTGTGAGGGCGGGACGCTATTGGACTACTAACTTTACTTAACTAACATTGCACACATATTGATAGTAATTCCTAAAACTCTCGAAGAACTCAAAACATACAATTAACTAGCAGCGGAAGACTAAATGACTCATCTAATACATGCTACTCAACTCTTTGTTAATAAATTCTTATGCTAAATCCCAAGGCTTCTATAGTCCAGGCATCACACATCCATCCGCACCTCCTTGTCGCCTTCCTTTGCTATAACTTTTTCTTTTCTTTATCTGTAGTAAGAGGAAATGCAACTATAAGCAAAATTGCTTAGTAAGCGCTTTGTAACTCACAAAACTCGATATGCATGTACATATATCTATAACATGAACTAACTGAATGCTTACTGAAGACTACTCATGTTCATCCAATAGTAAAGGAATCAAACAGGCTGAAATGCTAAACATGCTAGCATAAAAGATAACTAAACTTGCAGGATTTTAAACTTATGTGAAGCTTGTTTTACTTGTTTAAAAACTTATACTTTAATACTTCAAAATAATAATCAACTTTCTTCTTGGGCCCGACAACTGTACTTGCTATGCGCGCATCCCTAACTAGACCCGAGATAGCTGGTCCCGAATCTAGTAGGATTTACTAGGTTATCTAAATCTAGGGACGACTATGGGAGCCCAACCCAAGGACAACTGAGAGTCCAGCACAGTGCCACTGATAAAAGTAAAATACTGATTTATAAGCTGATTTATCTTAATTACTTCTTCTTTAAATGCCTTAGCATTTTAACGAGCACCTTGTGTGCCAAAATCCCTAAAGTCTTGACTTTGGGATCTACTTAAGGCCTTGGCCTTTTTCTTTCTTTTCTTTATCTTTCTTATACTTGTTAATACCTCTAATAAAAGAATGCTTCTTTAAAAACTGAAATGTTTAAACAAATTCTAACTTATAAACAAAAATCTGCATACTATGCTAATCAAAATTCTGCATACTATTCTAATCAAGATTCTGCATTCTATGCTACACTATTTCTGCATACTATGCAAACATAAATTCTGCACTATAATACTTAACCAAACTGCACTATAATCTTTTTCTTTAAAAATTATATTATAAGTTCCACCAAAAATCTGCACTACAAGTTCCACCAAAAATCTGCACTATAAACTTTAAAGAAATCTACACCATAAGCTCTTAAGAAATCTGTACTACAAGCTCTAAAGAAATCTTCATTTTAAGCTCTAAGAAATCTGCACTACAAGCTTAATTAAAATCTGCACTATAAGCTTACATAAAAATCTGCACTATAAGCTTGATTGAAATCTGCACTATAGGCTTAATTAAAATCTGCACCTATAAACTTAATTAAAATCTACACTATAAGCTTAATTAAAAATCTGCACTATAGGCTTAATTAAAATCTGCACTATAAGCTTACATAAAAATCTGCATTATAAGTTTAATTAAAATCTGCACTATAGACTTAATTAAAAATCTGCACTATAAACTTAATTAAAATCTGCACTATATGCCTACATAAAAATCTGCACTATAAGCTTAATTAAATCTGTACTATAGGCTTAATTAAAAATCTGCACTATAAGCGCTTAATTAAAATCTGCAATATAAGCTCTACATAAAAATCTACATTATAAGCTTAATTAAAATCTGCACTATAGGCTAAATTAAAAATCTGCACTATATGCTTAATTAAAATCTGTACTATATGCTTAATTAAAAATCTGCACTATAAGCGCTCCTCATGCTTCGAATTCAAGAAGAGCAAAAGTCCGAAACTACTCCTACTGCAGGTGAGAAGCACTTACCTTGCTTCTTGGACTCACAACCGAACAAAAAGGGCTTCTAGGACCTTGGCCGGCCGCCGGAGATGATGCCCTAACTCCCTTTCGTTTTCTGCCCGAGCTCCGCCATCATACGCAGAAGAGAAGGAGAGAATGGTTTAAGTCACCAGAAAACAGAGCATCAACTTATCCCTTTTTATAACTTAATATTTCTGTTAACTCCTTAAATAAATTCGCTATCTTTTCTAAACAGACAAATCCAACATCAACTTATCCCTTTTATAATCCAATATTCTATTAATTATCTTAAATAAATTCGCTACTTTTTCTAAACAAACAAATCCAACATCAGCTTATCCCTTTTATAATATTATGTTAACTATCTTAAATAAATTTGCTATCTTTTCTAAACAAACAAATCCAAGATCAACTTATCCCTTTTATAATATAATATTCTGTTAACTATCTTAAATAAATTTGCTACCTTTTCTAAACAGAAAAATCCGTTTGCACACCTGGTCAGCCGGGTTTTGACCGAGTCAAAGGTCATGGGTTCAATTCTCGGCTTGGACATTTTTTTTGTCGAAACTTCCTTCGTTTTGTAAAAATACCAAACGACCTCCAAAAATTACATAAAAATACTCTAAAAATTTCTAAAAATCCCTAGAATATTTCTATAGCATTTTTAAATATTTTTAAATTACTTTTAGGACTCGAATTGAGGAAATTTGGGTCGTTACAATTCCCCATATCTTATAAAAAGTTCGTCCTCGAACTTAGAATAATTCTATAGCATGTTCTCTACCTTGTACATGCATTAGTTAGCGTTCATAATCTAATGTACTAAGGAAAACCACATCAAAGGTATCTTAGGACCTCCTAACCTACATACAATGAACATAAGCATAGGCAGTGACATAAGCATGATAGCATAAATGTAAGCATGGTAGATGAACTAAACATAATGATAGACTCGATCACAAGCATGTCCATATGCATAGGCAAAAACATAACATGAACATAACGTAGACCTAAACATAAACGTAAATATAAACATAACATGACTTGAACATACTTGCATGCATACTTATAAACATACTATGGTGGTGGTCTGGTTGCACTTAGTAGTACCGTAACATAAGTTGTTGATCAGACAACTATTCTAGCGCTAGGTTGGTAGGGGTCCGAACTTAGGACCAGAGTTCCCCTTTATTCTGGCGTGCTCACCGGGCTTAGGTCCCCGGATCATACCACCATCCCAGAACATATCTTATTTGATTCTGGCGCGCTCACTGGGCTTAGGTCCCCAGATCATACCACCATCCCAGAACATATCTTGTTTGATTCTGGCGCGCTCACCGGGCTTAGGTCCCCGGATCATACCACCATCCCAGAACACATCTTGTTTGATTCTGGCGCGCTCACCGGGCTTAGGTCCCCGGATCATACCACCATCCCAGAACACATCTTGTTATGTAAAAGAAACTAAGCAGAATTCTTAACTTTATAAGCACTTCTAAACATCTCCCTATTCTGTACATATAATCTAATACTTCTAAGGATTTCTCTTTACTGTAAAGAATAAAGAAAAGCATACTAAAAATTAAATACTTTATTACTTGAAAATGGCAAGGTTGGTGCTGATGTGTGATGTTGGAGAATAGGAACTGCTCTGATACCAACTTGTAACACCCCACCCTCCTCACTACTAGTCTGTGAGGACGGGGCGCTACTGGACTACTAACTTTACTTAACTAACATTGCACACATATTGATAGTAATTCCTAAAACTCTCGGAGAACTCAAAACATACAATTAACTAGCAGCGGAAGACTAAATGACTCATCTAATACATGCTACTCAACTCTTTGTTAATAAATTCTTATGCTAAATCCCAAGGCTTCTATAGTCCAGGCATCACACATCCATCCGCACCTCCTTGTCGCCTTCCTTTGCTATAACTTTTTCTTTCCTTTATCTGCAGTAAGAGGAAATGCAACTATAAGCAAAATTGCTTAGTAAGCGCTTTGTAACTCACAAAACTCGATATGCATGTACATATATCTATAACATGAACTAACTGAATGCTTACTGAAGACTACTCATGTTCATCCAATAGTAAAGGAATCAAACAGGCTGAAATGCTAAACATGCTAGCATAAAAGAAAACTAAACTTGTAGGATTTTAAACTTATGTGAAGCTTGTTTTACTTGTTTAAAAACTTATACTTTAATACTTCAAAATAATAATCAACTTTCTTCTTGGGCCCGACAACTGTACTTGCTATGCGCGTCCCTAGCTAGCAAATTCCGAATCTAGTAGGGTTTACTAGGTTATCTAAATCTAGGGACGACTATGGGAGCCCAACCCAAGGACAACTGAGAGTCAAGCACAGTGCCACTGATAAAAGTAAAATACTGATTTATAAGCTGATTTATCTTAATTACTTCTTCTTTAAATGCCTTGGCATTTTAACGAGCACCTTGTGTGCCAAAATCCCTAAAGTCTTGACTTTGGGATCTACTTAAGGCCTTGGCCTTTTTCTTTCTTTTCTTTATCTTTCTTATACTTGTTAATACCTCTAATAAAAGAATGCTTCTTTAAAAACTGAAATGTTTAAACAAATTCTAACTTATAAATAAAAATCTGCATACTATACTAATCAAAATTCTGCATACTATTCTAATCAAGATTCTGCATTCTATGCTACACTATTTCTGCATACTATGCAAACATAAATTCTGCACTATAATACTTAACCAAACTGCACTATAATCTTTTTCTTTAAAAATTACATTATAAGTTCCACCAAAAATCTGCACTACAAGTTCCACCAAAAATCTGCACTATAAATTCCACCAAAAATCTGCACTACAAGTTCCACCAAAAATCTGCACTATAAACTTTAAAGAAATCTGCACCATAAGCTCTTAAGAAATCTGTACTACAAGCTCTAAAGAAATCTGCATTTTAAGCTCTAAGAAATCTGTATTACAAGCTTAATTAAAATCTGCACTATAAGCTTACATAAAAATCTGCACTATAAGATTGATTGAAATCTGCACTATAGGCTTAATTAAAATCTGCACCTATAAACTTAATTAAAATCTACACTATAAGCTTAATTAAAAATCTGCACTATAGGCTTAATTAAAATCTGCACTATAAGCTTACATAAAAATCTGCATTATAAGCTTAATTAAAATCTGCACTATAGGCTTAATTAAAAATCTGCACTATAAACTTAATTAAAATCTGCACTATATGCCTACATAAAAATCTGCACTATAAGCTTAATTAAATCTGTACTATAGGCTTAATTAAAAATCTGCACTATAAGCGCTTAATTAAAATCTGCAATATAAGCTCTACATAAAAATCTGCATTATAAGCTTAATTAAAATCTGCACTATAGGCTTAATTAAAAATCTGCACTATATGATTAATTAAAATCTGTACTATAGGCTTAATTAAAAATCTGCACTATAAGCGCTCCTCATGCTTCGAATTCAAGAAGAACAAAGGTCTGAAACTACTCCTACTGCAGGTGAGAAGCACTTACCTTGCTTCTTGGACTCACAACCGAACAAAAAGGGCTTCTAGGACCTTGGCCGGCCGCCGGAGATGATGCCCTAACTCCCTTTCGTTTTCTGCCCGAGCTCCGCCATCATACGCAGAAGAGAAGGAGAGAATGATTTAAGTCACCAGAAAACAGAGCATCAACTTATCCCTTTTTATAACTTAATATTTCTGTTAACTCCTTAAATAAATTCGCTATCTTTTCTAAACAGACAAATCCAACATCAACTTATCCCTTTTATAATCCAATATTCTATTAATTATCTTAAATAAATTCGCTACTTTTTCTAAACAAACAAATCCAACATCAACTTATCCCTTTTATAATATTCTATTAACTATCTTAAATAAATTCGCTACATTTTCTAAACAAACAAATCCAAGATCAACTTAAATCCCTAGAATATTTCTATAGCATTTTTAAATATTTTTAAATTACTTTTAGGACTCGAATTGAGGAAATTTGGGTCGTTACACTATTACCTTCCATTTAGACATTAATTTTAATAATACCCCTTTTGTTGTATGTGAATCACACTATGTGCTCCTTTTCTTTACCTACTATAGAAGTACTTTCTCAACCTATTCCTTGACCTCAGGTGCCAATTTACCCTTTTCCTTTGCTAAAGTTGCACAGTTATTTTTGTAGCATCCTCATTCCATACACTAGAAACACACAATGTGATATTTATTATATGAAATTTATATACCTTCAATTGTGGGTTCCTTAATGCTTGTAAGGTTAGAGCTTTCCTATTTAACTTTAGAGATCGATAGTTCTTCCCATTTTGGTCTCATAGGTCTCTCATTCCTTGATGAGGTGAAGACATGCAACCAAAGGATGTTGAACTTCTTGGCCACCCGTCACGTGTGCTTCCTAATTTACCCTAGTGACCGGTGGAAAATTTTCATGGGGTCCGGCTGGTCACCCCTAGGGTTAGCTGGGTTTATCATATTTTTTTTATGAGGTGAACAACTCATAGTCTTTAATTCCAATTGTCAAGAGTCTTTATGTTGGTCTGGGGTGTCTGACAAGAGGAGGTGAATTGCCCTATTAATCAAGTCAACACTTTCTTTTGCTTTTCATATTTAGCAAAGACAACACAGGTTTGTTGAACACAAATTAATTAACATGAAATGAAGAATATGAGGCAGAGGATTTATTTGGTTTCTAATCAGAAGATTGCTAGTCCAATATTTGATAGCTCTACTAAAAATCTCCTTCTAGCGGAGTAGCCTCTTACAATAATTAAGTACAGAAAAGACTAGGAAAGCAATAAACAGAATTAAGAATTTTGTATTCAAGTGTTGTTCTAATGAAGAGGACCGGGGCTCTATTTATAGTCCATTAGTCAAAAATAGTCATTTGTTGACATGGCAACTCCGAGCGCTTAGACTCGATTCAGGTGCCCAAGCGGTGCATTTTATCTGCTCACAACGACTATGCAACGGTCTAAGGATAAAACATTATCCTCGCCCGAGCACCTGGAATGGGTCCAGACACCTAGAGTGTTACTGACATGGACATACTACGTCATCCGTAGCAATGGCTCACCTAGGTGCCCCTGTTATGCCAGGGGAGTTCGGGCGCCTGGACATGGTCCAGACGCCTAGATAACTCAACAAGTGTTGACTTGTCCAATCTTCCAGTCTTGTCACTTGGGAGATGCTCCGACCATCCAAAGTTGAACTCATCCTAATCCAACTTTGACCTTCTCTCCTCTAGCAGTCTTCTGCTCCGGCTTCTAGTCTCTCAAAAGCATCGCACGCATCCTTCTCGCTCCACTGGCGTACTCTTCCGTAGCTTCTCACCCCTTGGATGAACTAAGCCCGCCAACTAGCTTCTTGTGTCATTCTTCTCGTCCATTACATCTTCTGCTTGACTTCTTGTGTTTTTAAGTTCTTGCACACTTAGACACAAGGCTCAAATACAACATGACCTAACTTAACCTATTTGATCACATCAAAACTTACCCAGAGTACTCACACTTGCTTCTTTTTTGCTCTCAAAAGAAGAGGGTATATTGTTCCTCAACCTTGACTTTGGATGTCCAAGTCCTCTTTGTTAGAGTGATGTCATGCATAATCTAGTGTTGGGATCATTAGAGGGAGAGGAGTAAATAACAACCCTACAATTAAATTATCTATCTTTCTCTTGTTAATTTATTATCAAGGATACACACACATTAAAGTAGAAACAAAATTAACATATGCAAGTAAAACATACCAAGATGGACACCAGTAGTCACTTGGTTCACAACCCTCATGTTACTACTCCAAAGCCTATGCACAACATTATCTAATAACTTTCTCCTCTTTGGCAAAAGACTAAAAGTTGAGAAACCTCTTATACAACTAAGTATTATAAGATTAAGGGAATAATTAAGTAAATGAAGAGGCAATAATTCAAAACTTGTTTATATGTGTTCTATATAGATCATAAGCCTTTGGTCCTCATTTTATCGCCTTCACCTAGAACTCATCAATATGATAGCATGGCACATCCTATCAATTGAAAAATATTAGTGCAATCGTCCTCTAAAATTTTGATGTTTGTTTGAGCAATATGTTTAAAGGGAGTTGGTCAAGGTTGAATAAGTTAGTGAAAGAATCCAAGCAAGTCTAGGTTTACTGGATGCTTAGAAGTGAGTTGGTGACAAGTCTAAGCAAGTCATGGTTGACCAAAAACTTTGTAGTTTGGTGAGAAGTTTTAACAAGTCAAAAATGACAGGCAAGTGAGAAGTTCAGTCAGATCAAGGTTGATCAGATATCTAGTAAAGAATAAGTCTAAGCAGATCAAGGGTGACCAGATGTTTGCAATGAGAAGTCTTGAAAGAGTAAACTCTAAAAGAAGAGATTCGGATGATCGACAAAGGTTTCAATCAATTGAATCTTCTAGTTGATCGAACTAGCATGTTCAGTCAACCAGATAGCTAAGTTGGTAAGAAGATGCTAAGATGGTGCCAGATATGCTTCAAGAAGCTGATGTGGCCAGGGATAAGCATCAAACAGCTGATGTGATAGAAGATAAGGTAAGAATAGATCCCGATAGGATTCGATCTAGATAAGATAAGAATAAATCTAAATAAGGCTAGATCAAGAACAGATTTAGATAAGGTTGAACGGATCAACGAATGAACTTGGATGGAAAATGGCATGGATGAGATCAGTTGACTAGAACTATTGATGATACAATCGGAAAACTAATCTAGATTAGCGATAAGAAGGAATAAGCTATGGATCCGTCGATGGCAAAACCAATCAGGATCAGCGACGAGAAGGGATAAGTTGTGGATTGGTATACCAGATATACTTGTTATGTTAATTGAAAAAGTCAATAAAAGCATATCGACTTCGATACTCAGAGAGCATCTCATTCACGTCAATCTAAGCATTCTTCAAGTGTTCAAAGTGATTTGCTCGTCTATGCTTCATTTCTCTCTGACGATCATTCCAAGCTTCGAAAGTCTAAAGTTGGTAATTTTATTATTGCATTAATTGTATTTGCATTACATTTCTAAAGAGATATAGTAAATTGCTATTGTACTCTCTTCATTTGTAAACCACTCCGCCTCTAAAAGATTTTCAAAATAAGAGGATTAGAGGTGTTTGTTCATTAAATGATCCATCTAATTGATCGTAGGTCTTAGAATATCAGGCGAATGTGAATCAAGTAAATAAATTTGTCTCATTTGTTTTTATTTTTTCCGCGACATTTTGATTTTGAAAAGAAAGGATAAAGTTTTAAAACTTTTGGGGAAGCAGATATGTACTACTAAATCCATGTTTGTACTGTTTATTAGTTTGGCTTCTCTTATGTAATGGTTTCTCTTTGTAGGACATGCTGAAGAAAGGTGTCCTGGCTCATGGCAGGCGAAATATGTAATGGTGTTTGCATAAGTTTTCTTAGGTTTGTATTTCCTTACGTGTCTATCTTTGTTTAAGTAGGGCTTCCTTTCAATACTTTTTCTGACAAAATATGTTTTCTTTGGTTTTCCCCTATGTCATGGTTGTATAATCGGTCTCTGATGTTGTCTTCTTTTTCTTTTATATTATTTATATGGATTGGCTCCGTATTGCTGTGGAGTATAAATTTGACTACAAAATCATAATATTGGCTCTTAAGTTGTTTTATATTTGTATGTATGTATATTTTTCTTTTAGTACTGCTATAATGTGTTGTATTCTTATTCCTATGTTATCATATTGTGGGGATACTTTCATGTCTTCCCATGCTTTGTGGATTTCTTTTCCTAAATCTCCTAGTAGTTTACTAAACAATTTTTCTCCTAATTCAGGGTTGCAATAATTTTCAGAGATTGTTATTAGGGCTAAAAAGTCATTACAAAATGGTTTGATCAAATTCCAATAGAGAAGCTACAATTGCTCTAAGTCACGCATTGCCTCTCGTTGTCTTAGGTCTAAGCCTATGTTAGCATCTTTAGCTGTTAATAGGCTGTGTATAGTATAACAAAAATTTAAGATATTATTCCCTTAGGTTACTATTCTAGCAATGTCTTTTGGGAATTTTTGTTTTTATGCTTCTCATACTGCTCTGGCTACATCTCCTAAGTAATTTTCTCCTATTCGCATCATAGCTTCTCCAGATTCAATGTCAAGTTCATGTTTGTCTTGATAGTCCCTTTGGACAAACAATCCATTGTTCTAGATATGTGTCATACATTTGGGGATCATCACATTCTGCTATATTTAATAGTACAGAGTTTTTTTCCAAAATAAGTAATTTATGGTGGCTTTCTTTTTCCTATTATTCTAAGTAATGGATTGTTATTGGTGTATAGAGCAATTCCAGCCCTAGGGGGATTCCCTTAGCATAGTCTCTTATTTCCATAGAACTTTCAGGATAATGTGTAGCTATTGGAGGTATGTTTAAAGGTATTGGTCCTGATGGTCTAGATGTCCCTATTGATTCTATTGGATTTATAAGGTTTATTTTTGGGAGTTGTTTTCTAGCAATATGTTCTGATCATCATCAAAATATAATTCTCAATCCCATTCAAGTCTATGTAGTTTCTTTTCTTTTTGTTTGAATTCCAATAGTTCTTCTGTATCTATATAGGATGTTTTTTCTGCTAGGCTATTCAAATATTCATCTAAGTCATCATAAAAACCCTGAAATTCTTGGTTCTAGTTTTCTTCGGGTAGGCTTTCAATGTTCATTAAATTAAAGTTTTCTTCCTCTTCTTATTTTCATTATGAGAAGTGGAGGGTTGGTAGTCGTTAAATCTGACTATTATTTTTCCATGCATATTTTGTACATAATTGATTCTTTTGGTCTTAGTGTTCTTTGTTGTATATTGAGGTCTAGATTTAAGTTCCAATCTAGTCCTGCTAGGTTTTCAGAAGAGAAATCTTTTGGTTCCAAAAAGGATATACCTTTTGATGTTAAGGATTTTATGATAGAGTTTATTTGGACTTTGTAACTATTATTAATTTGTGTCATTGTCTTTCCCAAAAAGACTATATTAATTTGGATGTTGTTCCTTAGAAAATTTTCATATCCTTTGGCTTGGACATTTATTTTGATATGTTTAATAAAATCTTCAATAGTCATATTAAAATTTGTACAAAAATATGTAATTCCAAGGTTGTTATTCATATATACTTCTATAAGTTCAATAATTGCCTATTCTGTTTCTGAAAAACGAGAATCGTAGAGGACTAGGAATACTTTAGCTCCTATTCTTTTTCTTGTTAGTCCTCTAAGCCTTATTACCAATAGTCCTAGATGGATATAGTTATTTCTCCTTTGTGAGAGTGTTCTTGTTTATTTTGTTGTCATGAAGGCCAAGTGTTCTTCTCTTTCATCTAGTAGGTGTAGTGGTTGTGTCCTATGATGCCTATAAAGTGCCATCGAAAAATTTAATAATGCTTGATTATATATTCGTCTTAGATTTAAAGTTGTTAGTTCTCTGTCCGAGAAAGCTAAGTAACCATATTACTATCAACATCTATCAAGTCTTCAAATTGATATGTACTTGTTGAGGTACTATTTCTTCCTTGTGTTATGATATTATCTAACCATGAATTATTTGTGTTTCCATTTGTCTTCTTATTGTTTGTGAGAGACCGGAAAAAGGTTCAATTATAGTTTGTGTCTGACTCATTGTAGGTTAAAAATTTATATTTTTTTTGGTTCCTTTCTAGAGATTATAGCTCCTATGGAGAGTTTACATAAATCTTTCATTATAGTGTTGATACTCTCATATAAATATGTGGTCTTAGGTGTATTCCTAATTTGCGCTTCTAGTTGTAGTAGTTTGTTATCTATTATTGTGAGTCTATGATGGAGAGATGAAAGTAAGGCTAATATGGTATTATTTTGTTGAATAAAGACTTGGTCACCTGTTCCTATGACTCCAAGTTTACAATATCCTGTTTTTGATGTTTTAGCAATTTTTTTAGAAAAATCTAAAGTCTCTTCATAGTAATTATTTTCAAAGTGCAATTTGCTCATTTATATTTAACTTCCTCAAGGGTTTATTGTAAGTTATCTAGTCTATTTGTGAGTAAATCTATGTTGGCTACAAATATCTCTTTAATTTGTACTAGTGTGTCTCGTGGTTCAAAACTACTTATTTCTTTGTTGCTCAAATGTCTTTCAAGTAAGGCATCTTGAGATTTTTTTAGAAAATCTAAGTTTTATCTGATATTGCTTATCTATTTATTTTGTTGTTTTACTTGTTATGTTATTGTTTCTAGGTGTAATTCTTGTTGTCTTAGCTGCTCTTGAAGAGTTAAGAGAAAATCTTTGATGATATTTAATTGTGGATTCGAATTGTCTAACAGGAAATGTTTTTGTCTGGGTTGTTGTTCTTTAGGCATAAAAAGTCCTTAAAAATCTTTAGGTTTTGATACCAATTGTGGAACAGTAATTGTGAACAGTAAACAGTAATTGTAAATAGTAAATGTAAACAATAATTGCGAACAATAAATGTGAACAATAAATGTAAATAGTAATTGTGAATGGTAAATATAAATAGTAATTATGAACAATAATTTAGAATAATAATAGTAATTATGATATTTTATGTTTTCGTTTCAGTTTTTCATCCTTCCAATGAGCCTCACCTATAGAGAAACATAAACTTGCAACCCTGACTTTCTGTTGGTATGTGAGAGACAAGCCCATTAACCTTAGATAGTCAGCACAGGTTTTACGCAAGACTTCTCATATAGTTATTGTTCACCCTTGATTACTTAGATAAGGACTGTGGAAGGAAAAAAAAATAGAAAATATAGGTCACTTTACTTACATGTTCATTGCAACCATAGATACAAACTGTTACTGAGACATTAACTTACTTTTAAACATAGAGTGCATACATGACGAAACAAGACTGAAAGGAATATTTACAGACTGTGACGACTTACATAAATACTTGAAAGGAAACACTCATACTAATAAACTGAAAAACTAGAGGTTTACTTGGAACTTGACGCTTTCTTCTAGGGGAGGGGGTAGTCTGCTCAGTAAAGGTTGGAGAAGGCTTTTTATAGAAGAGGGAGAGAGGAGGGTGTACCTTAGGGGAGAAGGAAACCTTCTCATGAGTGCATAGAGAAAAGCTAAGAGAACTATTCCTTCAGAGTAGAGGATAAGAGTAGGTAGCTGTAAAGTGGGAGAAAGACGAAGAGTAGTTGGAAAGTGAAGAGTAGTGATTGAGAAAAAGTGGTTGTAAAAAGAAGAAGGACGAAGAGTAGTTGTAAAGTTGAGAGTAGTGGCTGAGAAAGAATTGCTGTAAAGTGGAGAAGGATAATAAGGTGGGTCCCTATAGTTCCATCATGTTTGCGAGGTTTTGCTCACTGACAGAATCTAATGAAAAAGTAGAATTTGTTCCTTGGACTTCTTGAAAGTGGGCTAGAGATCTTGGGACAGGACTTTGGACCTCATGTCCTCTGGTAGAAGCATTTGCATATTGTTCATGGGTTGTGTATTATTGAGACCTGGCTAAAGATGCTCTGTAGACTTTGGAGGAGAGATAGGAACTTGCCAACCGTTTCGTGACCCATCTATCAGCCTTCCGTTGATAATGTTGAAGTAGAGTTGAGTGTTGTGTGGTAAAAAAAATTACAGGAATATGGTATTCATATCTCTTTGCTAGTAGATTTTCTCTTAAGATAAGTAGAAAAACGGGAAAAAACTAATTTATGAAATATAATCCCCAGAAGACGAACAGAATCCAGACTAGATAAAACCGGCCGGTTCCTTCGTATCATCAGCAATTCTATTTCTTGTGCACTTGGGCAGCAGCAGCATAAATTAAAGTTGCTTTCGGAACTCCTCAAAATCCAGCAACATCACGAGAAGAGCAGGCAGGAATTATCAACTTCAAATGAGAACAAAACCTAGCCAGCTCGATGTCAGTGTCCTCACCTGAAAACGTAGCGACCGCATCGAGACCGGCATGACAGTCTTATCTTCCTCATTTATTATATTTTCCATCTATGGGCCAACATAATAAACAAACAAACAAAACCAGTGGTTTGTTCTCAGCCACATCATGAGTTCTTTGCAAGACTAGGAACGATCCATGAATGCCACAATTAAGTAATTGCCGAACACAGTTGATCAATATTTAAAGAAGACCACGAGGCTGCTCATTTCCAAGCGTATTTGTCAATTGTTTCTTTTTTCTCATTTGGCACGCCCATGCCTGTGTAGGGCCTGAACAGTGGCACATACAGCGACTGCGGATGGCTCGCAGCTGCATCTTGTCTCACTCGAACCAACATGTCATCTCAGGGAAGATCTCGTAATTAAAGATGGAAATCTACAGTCGCTTTGTTCTGATCTCTGGCGTAGTAGGTTCCACTATATTACATCAGACAACTGGACGAGAAGAATGGAGCATTACATTGGATCTTCGCCTTTAAATAGGAAAGAAAAATAATATATTCAAGGAAAAAAATTTAATAAAAAATTTAAAGATAGACACATGGCCTCCCAAAAAATGAAATGATGGACCATGAATTTATATGTCTATCCTTGAACTTTTCTTTAAGATTTTTTCTTTGAGCATATCATTGCTCAATCTAAAATTAAGCTGCAGACTCGGTCTGTAGGATCCGGTCAAACAATTTGTTGCGTACTAAACATAGTAGTAGAACCGGAATTATAATCTTGTCGGATTAATATTTTTTTAATGAAAAATAACATAAAATGTCACTAGAATTTGATTTGAAATTTTAACAATGATATGGTAAACAATTACATATGATCCTGTCCGAGAATTGAGTCGACGGATGTCGGATGTGTGGCGCTCTCTGCTGACTTCGCATAGGCTCTGAGCTGATGTGGACTCCGGTGAACCTGCAGCAAAACCGAGCTGGGAGGGGGATCCCGGCGACGGTCCTCCGACGCTCAAGTTAGGCGAGAAGAAATCGAAACAGCGTAACGAGGCCAAAAGCTACAGTATGAGAATGCATACCTCCGTCGAAGGTTGGGGACCTTTATATAGGGCTCCCAGGAGGCGCGTGCATGCTCTTCGAAGCGTGTACGCTTCTCAAAGCATACCTAGGAATGGTCATGTCAGAAAAGTGCGTCTGACGTCATACCTCAACCGTCCGAGCATATCTCTGACATGACAGTGGAAACTTCCATCGTACGATTCTCTGTCCAGTCCGGCCGCCAACCATGTTGTTCGTCGGCGACACATGTCTCGAGAAGGATATCACCAGTTGTCCCCTTTGTCCTCTTCTGCTCATTTTGTCTGTTACTAGCTTGACCGGGAGAGATGCAAGGACTCATTGCTGTCCGGGAGGGGACGTGTATTGGTCCGAGGGGGAAGGCCGCTCAGCCACATACTCGGACGATAGTGTCTTCGTTGATTCGCAACTCGTCCGAGCGAACAGGTCGCTCGGCGCCTCAACTTTCCTAGGAGGACTCATGAGCGTCAGAAACCCGGCCCGCGGCCGAGCTGTTTCTGCGCCACATCGGGCGCGGTTGTGGCCGATCAGCCAAGTGGCCTTCCGATCGGCAACGCCTTTAGGTTGACTATCTTGGTTTTGACCTCAACGTGTCATCGACCTCTATCCCGCACGGGACTCCACTCTTACTACCGGATCACGTGCCTTCCCCTCAAGTCTAGTCAAAGGAGGCTGAAAGTCCAACTGACTGAACTGCTAGTCTGGTGGTGTATCGGCCGTTTGGCTACCATGCAGCCGCCCGGCGGCCTACCCGCTAGGCCTTTGGCAATTTTGCTTACCACTGATTGCCTCGCCGATCCGAGGATGATTAACACTGACATCTACCGGATCTCCTTGAAATTCGTGTCAATCCTTACCATTAAGGTTGAGCACGCGCCCACGCCCGAGTAATGACGTTCATTAAATGTCGCCCCCTAACTTGCCACCACGTGGCGCCGCCGCCATCATCGTACAATGAGGGTGTCAGCTCCAATGGGACAGGCGGCGGTTTAAATTCGACGGTCAGATGGCAACTTCGCTTCCGATGACCTGGATCGGACGGCTAAGGTTGACCGAGCCCCGGGTTTTTAAAGCACCGGCGCCGACTCCTATTCCATCGTCTGTGCCTCCGCGTACTTCTTCGACTTCCCTAGCCTCAGTGCTCCGGCGATCTTTTACCTCCCTTTAGGTTCTTTTGTAAGTTTTCAGACCCTCTCTTGTGTTCGTGTTTACTTCCCTTTGTTTTCCTCGATGTCTCCTCTATCGTTGCTCTTTCCGTCAACATTTTCGACGAACCTTTTGTGTTTTCATTCTCCGATTATGGCCAGTTCGTCTGCCCCCTCTCGCGGCCTTTGGTACCAAACCATGGAGAGTCGGTTTGATTCGAGGGATGCCTTTAAACTGATTAATGCGTATGACATCCCTGCTGACCACAAACTCACTCTAGCCAAGTCATCCGATCGGCCTTATGACCCGCCAGCCGGCACTGTTACCTTCTTCCGCGACCAATTCATAGGTGGCCTTAGGTTTCCAATCCACCCATTCATCATAAAAGTTTGCAACTACTTTCGTATTCCGCTCGACCAGCTCGTGCCCAACTCCTTTAGGTCGCTGTGCGGCGTAGTTGTGCTCTTCCGTGCACAACATTCCCCTTAAGCCTCAAATTTTTCATTATTTTTACTACCCCAAGCAGTCCGAGCTGGGCACCTTCTTAGTTCAAGCTCGGATCGGCTTAGTTTTCTTTGATAAAATGCCTACCTCCAACAAGCATTGGAAGGATCATTTCTTCTTTTAAAGTTTTCCCAAGCTACCACCCTTTCGAACCCAATGGCAAACTTTGCTGTCGACTCCCCCCGACCTGAAAAGGTACAAGACCAAGCCCGCTTTTCTACACATGACTAGCCTGCTGGCCGGGCTGAAGCTGGACATCCATAAGTTGCATCCCGAAGGGATGATGTATCTATTCGGTTTAAGCCCGATCCGAACGCGGCTTCCGAATGGCCCTGGTAAGAAATAAATTTCTCTCCTTTTCTTTTAGTCTAACTGATTTCTTTTCTCTTTCTTGCAGCTGAGACCATGATGAAATCGGTGGTGTACGACATGCTGAAATGCAAGGCCGCCGAGATAGAGGCGGTTGCAGCGCAGGAGGCGGAGAGACTTGGCATCACCCCGATCGGCTCGCATGAAGGCGAGAGTGAAGAGGTGCAGAAGGTGGGCAATGCATCTGCCGCTCGGACGGTCTGATGCAGCCGAGGAGACCGCTCCATCGACTACGCAACCGGCCACTCGGCCCGAGGAAGCCGAGTTTACTGATGACGAACTCTCGTTGGTTGGGCGCAAACGCCACCGAACGGTCACACCAACCCGCTCGGCCACCTCAGCTATTCATGTGTCCAAGCAGATGGGTGATCCTCCTCCATTGGCTCCAACGACTGTGGAAGTGCTGTCTTCTGACCGGACCCTATCTCAAGGAGATTGGCCTTCCGACCCCGTCGCTGCTCGGCCTCTTAACTCTCTCCCTCCGGCTCCAAGGGTAATCAAGCGATCTCTTATTCGCTCTGAGCCGGTCGGACAATCTTCTGCCCCTTCCGCGTCCGCTCAGTCTACTCAGGGCTGGCGCAGGACTATCAAAGCCTTGCTCCACCTACTGACAGAGGAATATATACAGGCGGCCGAACAGCTGACGAGCCCCGAACACTTAATAACCATCCGGGGACCCCTTGCGAAAGTTTGGGAGGACGCATGAGCGCACGTGGGTGTGATGCCCCCTGGGTTGCTCGGCAACAGCTATTTGCAACAAACCACCGGGTAACTTTTATTCCAAGCCTTCATTTCTTCTCCTTCGTTCGGTACTAACTGTTTTTCTTTTGACCGGGTTACAGCATTGGGTGGAAAGTATAGCGGTATGCCACCACTTAGCTTTCCCTGAAGAGGAGTTCAAAAAACTCAAGGTTTCTGGTGGGGCTCCCCTTCAAGGACCTTCTTACACCGAGCTGAAGGCCGACCTGGATAAGACTAATAAACTGCTAGAGGTCGAGCGGCACAAATCTTCGGGCTTGCAAACTATGGTGGACCGGCTCGAGACCCAGGTCAAAACATACGACAAGAAGATCACTTTGGCCACCAATAGGAAGAATGAAGCCATCACCGACCTGGAGGTGAAGAATATCGAGGCTCGAGGACTCGAGCTGAAGGTCAAGGAGTTGACTGATCTTCTCACCGCCGAGAAGGCAGGCCGCTCGGCGGAGGTGATTGCTCTCCAGGGCGATTTAAAGACCTTCAAGGATGCACTTGAGGCCTCCCGAGCCGCCCTCCAAGAATATTAGGAAGTCGAGCCGAGACGGTTTGCCGTCATGCAGCAGAACTACATCCGCTTGGAGAAATTTGTTGAGAAAGCCTGCTGATCCTGTCCGAACGCTGAGTCGACGGACTCTGGGGACGTGGCGCTCTCTCCTATCTCCGACTAGCTGCACAAATCTCCGGCGAACCTGCAAGGAAGTCGAGCCGGGAAAGGGTTCCTAGCAACGACCCTCCGACGCTCAAGTCAGGCAAGAGAAAAACGATGAAGTGGCTCCAAAGATGAGAGATCGCGTACCTCCGGCGAAGTCTGAGGGCTCTTATATAGAGCTGTAGGGAGGCTTATGCACACCTACCGAGGCGTACACGTGTCCTTTACCATACCTTAGTATGGGCTTACCAGAGGAGCATGCCTGACACCATACTGTTATAGTCCGAGCACCTCTCTGATGGGACAGCAGAACCTTCCGTCGTAGGATTCTGCGTATGGCTTGGTCATCGAACATGCCTGTTGTCAGAAGATGTTCCCCAATGTCCCCTTGTCCTTGTCTCTTTTTCCCCGAGTCGAGCATCCATTCGCACGGTAGGCATCTGTCTGACCGGGCGTAGGTATCGGTCCGACCGGGAAGATTCCCGGTCGCGTGCTCGGCTGAGACTGTTCCTTCACAGCATTGATACTTTACGCCTCGGCCGAGCGGGCTACCCACTCGGCCCGGTGACCCTGTTCACCCTGAGCGTCAGAAACCCAATTTCCCGTCGGGTTGTCTTTGATTCCGCCCGGACCCGTTCGACCGGTTGACCCGACCCTTCTCCGATCGGATGGACCTCATGCTGATCCTTTTGACTTTTGACCTTCACGTGTCATTGGCTCCCCACAAAGGGGGTCCCCCGTCCTTACTACCGGATCACTTGCCTCCCCTTCAAGTCTAGTCGAAGGAGGCGATTAGTCCGACTAACTGGACCGCCAGTCACGCCGAGCAGTGTCTCTGTGAAACTATCCTCCGCTCGACCCCCACGGGGGTAGCTATGACCTTAGTCAACGCCAACATTCCTCAAATCTCTTCGAAATTTACGCCAATCTTCGACATTAAGGCCGGGCATGCGCTCTGTGCCTCGTGAAGGTGCTCATTAAATGCACTCCAGTGGCCAAATGCCACATGGCGCTGCTGCCGTCATCGTACGGTGGCGGCGTCGCGAGTGATGAGACCGAGTCGGTTTAAAATGGATGGCCCGATGCCTGCTTCGGTTCCCGTGACCTGCATCCGACGGTGGAGGCCACTCGGGCTCAACCCTATAAAGCCTTCTCCTTCTCCCCCTCCTCGCCGCATTTGTGCCTTCTCGTGCTCCACAGCTTCCTCTGGCGTTTCAAACTTCCGGCGATCCCGCTTTTCCTTTTCCGGTGATCTCCAGCCTCCTCCTTTCGATCCTCAGCTTCTTTGTAAGGTCCTTACCCCTTCTCTGTTATCCTCGTGTTTTTTGCCGAGTTCTCGCTCTCTGGTTGCTGTATTGTTTGTCATCTTCTTCTTTCTATCATTTTCCTCTCCTCGCCTTTTGTGGTTTCGCCCGTTTGGACAATGGCCAGTTCTTCTCAACCTCAAGACCTAGCCCTCGGCCCGTGGTATAGCACCATGGAGTCGCGCTTCAATCAACGCGACGCCGAGATTCTGATGGACAATTTTGACATCCCCTCTGACTTTGAACTTGTCTTACCCTCCCCCTCCGCTCGGCCACACAAACCGCCGCGCGGAGCTATCTGTGTTTTCCGCGACCAGTTCATAGCCGGTCTGCGATTTCCACTCCATCCCTTTATCGTAGAAGTCTGTAATTTTTTCGGCATTCCGCTCGGAAGCTTAGTCCCTAACACCTTCCGCCTTTTATATGGCATTGTTGTCTTGTTCAAAATCCACAACATTCCCCTCCGATCGGAGGTCTTCTACTATTTTTATTATCCTAAATGTCTCCAAGTTTTACATGTTCCAGGCTTGGCCGGTTTAGTCTTCTTTAATAAACCGCCTCTCTTCCAATAAACCTCGGAAAGAGTACTACTTATCTTCGTCTTCGACGCCTCCTTCGAACCGGTGGCAGGTCGGACCAACCTCCACGATCTAAAGAGGTTCAAGACCCGACGACTATCTTCAGCTGCCAACATGCTAGCGGTTTGAAGTTCGACATCAACAAATTCTTACCGAAGAGGTGATGTACATATTTGGCCTGAGTCCGATCCCTGCTTCGGTAAGAATTTTACTTGTGCATTCGCCTTGATTGCTAACCGATTTTCTCCTTTTTCCTTTGCAGCAGACGTTGTCATGGAGTCCGTGATGGCGGGATTTTGAAGAGGGCGGGCGGCGCTCGAGGCCGCAGCCTACCAAGGAGATGGAGTCACTTGGCATTGAGTCGGTCGGCTCACATGAAGGAGCGGACTCACAGTCGTGGCTCAAGCCTCTCCGGATGTGGCAAGAGGCGCCACCGCGAGACCAGCCAGTCGGAGGAAGGCTCCGCTTAGGAGGAAGAGCGCCCTCTCCGACAAAAGAGGCGCCGAACGGAGACACCACTTTGATCGGCCACTCATGGGTCCACCGTCCGAACGCGGACCACCGATTCTCGATAAGCCCGATCTCACGGCAAGCATCTGATCGATCGGACCCCATCCCACTGGATGCATCGCGGACCCCTCGAGGCCATACCCGTCCGCCCTTCCGCCCTCTCCCCACCGAGCTCGGCTATTTTGTCCGTTTTTGCACCGGCCTCGATCCTTCCCCAACTTCCGCTCCGACTCGCCTCGGCTTCACCATCAGGTCTCCGCATCTCCCACCGAAGAGTTGATGCGAGTCCAATAGCCAACCGCGAGCACATGATCACCATGAAGGGCCCTTAGCCAAGATGTGGGCCGACGCTTGTCGGCGATAACCACATGCAGCAGGCCACTGGGGTAACTATGTTTTCTTTGGTCTTCTACGCGCTTTCTCTGATCGGCTATTAATGATTTTATTTATGTCAGAGATGGGTAGAGGAGATCGCTATCTCCAATCATCTGGCCATGGTGGACGAAGAGTTAAAGAGGCTAAGGAGTTCGGGTGGCGCGCCCTCCCAAGGTCCTTCATACGCCAAGCTGCAAAAAGAGCTCAAAAGACCCAAGATATGTTGGCGGCTGAGCAAAAGAGGACGGCCGACCAGGCCCATACCCTGGCCGAACTCGAACGACAGGTCAAATCACTGGATCGAAAAATAAGCCTGACAACCAATCGGAAGAAAACGGCTATCGCCGATCTGGAGAAGAAAAATGTCGAGGCTCGAGGCCTGGAGCAATGAGTAAAGAGCTGATGGAGCAGCTGGACGGTGAGAAGGCGAGCCGCTCGGCCGAGGCGATTAAACATAAGGATGAACTGAAGACTTTGCAGGAGTCTCTCGAAACTTCCCAAGTTGCCTTCAAGGAATATCAAGAGGTGGAACCCGGCCGAGTCGCAGCCCTGAGGCTGAAGCACATACGCTCGACCGAATTTTCAGAAAAAGTATGCGAGCGGATGTATACTGCTTTTGAGCTTGCCATCACCGCCATGACGGACTATCTGAAGTCCAAGGGTCAGCTCCCTGACTCCTCCAGCATCCCGGCCCAAGACTATGCGGTGCTCCTTAGCACCATCCCTAAGGACCTTTATGATTTTCTGGAATAGAAGTCTTTATGTAATTCGGTCGTTCGGCCAAAAACTTTCTTTTTTGTAATTCGGCTGCTCGGCCTTGATTTTTCTAATTTCAATGAAAAATATATCTTTGTGCAACTTCGTTTTTACTTTGCATGCTTGTGGGTGATTGGTCGGGGCCTATGACACACAACTTGGCCAACTAGTCCTCCCGAGCGGGCGTAGGTGGCATACGACTTGTCATTACTTTCCCTTGCTGCTTATCTTCAAGTGTCTTTCGTTCCGACCAAAGGGTTTATAGTCGCCGGTTCGACTCTCGATATTTAACGTCGGAGCTCGACGGTCTTCCGGCCGGAGGGTTTATAGTCGCCGGTTCGACCCTCGATATTTAACGTCGGAGCTGTCTCCGGTTTTAACTCGGCGGTCTTCCGACCTTCGTGTCGATATTTAACGCCCGGGCACGTCTTCCCGCGGAAGGTTTATAGTGCCGTGCACGACTCGACGTATTTAACGTCGGGCTCGGCGGTCTCACTCGATATTTAACCGGAGCTCGGCGGTCTTCGATCGGGTTTATAGTCATACGACTCTCGATATTTAACGCCTGAGCGTCTTCGGACTTCCGGTCCGGAGGGTTTAGTCGGGCGACTCGATATTTAACGTGGAGCTTCCGGCCCTGCATCGCCTATATCATGCTCCGATATTTAGTCGGGCGGGGATCCTGGGGGTTTATAGGTCGCCTCTCGCTCGACGGTCATATTTAGCCGTCGACTCCGAATATTACTTGCCGACGGTCCGATATTTGCGTCGGAGCTTCGCGGTCTTCGAGGGAGGGTTTATAGTCACTCCGACCTGATATTTAACGTCGGATCGCCTGTCTTAGGGGAGGGTTTATAGTCGCGTCCGACTCGATATTTAACGCTTGAGCTCGGCGGTCTTTTATAGTCACTTGTATCTGTCTCGATTTTGATATTGGTGACGATGCCCTATAATTGCGCTAATTTTCCAATTTTTTACTCCTGCATTTCAAGTATACAGCTGAGCGGAAAGTATACATCATTCATTACATTGGCGCACCTTTCACCCCGCCCGGTAAGGCTGGAGGTGGTTCGCGCTCCATGGTCGATCCAGTTGTCGTCCGTCTTCATCCTCCAGATAATAGGCACCCGAGCGGAGCTTTTCGATGACTTTGAAGGGGCCCGCCCAAGGAGCCTCCAGCTTGCCAACGTCCCCGACCGGCTTTACTTTCTTCCACACTAGGTCGCCAACCTAGAATGCTCTAGGGATCACGCGCCGGTTGTAGTTCTGCTTCATTCTCTGCTGGTACGCCATCAGCCGGACGGACGCCTTGGCTCGCTCTTCGTCGATCAGGTCCAACTCCATCTTCCTCCGCTCGGCATTGTCATCATCATAGTTCTGGATCCGGACGGACTCTACGCCGACTTCAATTGGGATAACTGCTTCGCCGCCGTACACTAAATGGAATGGCGTGACGCTCGTTCCCTCCTTTGGGGTCGTGCGGATAGCCCATAGGATGCCCGGCAGCTCGTCCACCCAGCTTCCTCCTATGTGGTTAAGTCGAGCCCGAAGAATTCTGAGGATTTCTCAGTTGGTTACTTCAACTTGGTCGTTGCTCTGGGGATACGCCACGGAAGTAAAGTGTTGTTCGATGTCATAACTTTTGCACCATTCTTCGAGCTGCTTCCCAACGAACTGTCATCCGTTATCAGATATGAGCCGGCGATGAATGCCGAACTGACAGATTATATGCTGCCAGATAAACCTTTTGACCATCTGCTCGGTGATCTTGGCCAGTGGCTCGGCCTCCACCCATTTGGAAAAGTAGTCGACCGCCACTAGAAGAAACTTCCGCTGACCGGTCGCCATAGGGAACGGACCTACGATATCCATTCCCCACTGATCGAATGGACGACACGATGATACTTTCATCTCCTCCGCCGGTCGGTGGAGACGTTGTGGTACTTCGGTAGGAGACCGTCGACGTCGGCGGCGAAATCGGCTCAGGCTTCGGGTTGGCCACAGCAGACCAGGTGTCTTCCTAGCCGGCGATCGCTCGCCTGGATGTCCTCCGTACGATCCTTGGTGCACTTCACGGAGGATGTACTCCACGTCCCTCCGAGCTCACACACTTCAAAAGTGGGCGAGAAAGCCTTCTTATAGAGTTGGTCTCCAAGTGTGTGAACCGACCCGCTCTCCTCCTCAATAGCTGGGCTTCCTCCGATTGACGTTGTCGCACCGAGAGAAACTCTATGATGGTTGTCCTCCAATCGCTCGGGAATGTGAGGCCCTCCATCCGGTCGATGTCGCCACTAAGGATACTTGCTCAATTGGTGCCGGATGGCCGTGATATTGAACTTGAGCTTGGCTAACTCATCTCTCCGCGTTCTCTGCCGGTATCTTGGATAATGACTTCTCCAAGTGGGCCTTGAGCTTCGAAGGCCTCAAGAGAGCTTGATCCGAGCGTTGTTAATCTCAAAATTGCACTGGAGTCATGGATGAGTGTCACCCGACCGCCTCCTACACGCTGCGCGCGCTCGCCGTCTATGAGGGTCTCATACTCCGCTCATTATTTGTGGCTGCATCTTGGACGGATAGGTGCATCTGTTCTTCTTGGGGTGAGAGTAATAGCACACCAATTCCGAGCCGAGTGGACGATCCATCCACAAATATTTTCCAGATAGCCGGGTTTAGGATTTTGCACTTCGGTAACAAAATATGCTAAGGATTGCGCCTTTATCGCCGAGCGTTGATATTGAATGTCAAATTCACTCAACTCCGTTGTCTATTTGATGAGCCGTCCGGACGCTCGGATTCAAGACACTCTTCCCAACGGGCTATTTGTCCGACGATGATGATGCAGTGGAAATAAGGACGAAGTCTTGACGAGGACCAAAGCAAAGCCAGCCTTCGAGCCTAGTGTAGCGAGATTCAGACATCTTTTAGAATATGGCTCAAGAAGTACACGGGTTGTTCTTCACCGCTCGTCCTCACTAATGCCGAGCCTATCGCCCGCTTGGTTGAAGATAAATAAATATAGAGCGGCTCACCTACTGGCTGGCGGCTAACTGGCAAGGAGTTCGGTATGTCTTCGACTCCTCAAGCCGGATCGCATTCCTCGTCCCAATGAAACTTAATAGCTTTGCGTAGGATCTTGAAAAGGGAGACTCGACAGTCTTAGAGATGAATCTTGACAATGCAGTTATCCGACCAGTCATTTTTTGGAGGCGACATATCTTGCAACGCTTTTACCTTCTTGGGATTTGCCTCTATTCGCTCGGTCACTATATAGCCCAAGAAATGCCCGCCTTTTACTCCGAACAAACATTTACGAGGGTTCACGACTCCATACTTCCTCGTTGGAAGGTCTCCTCCATGTCCATAAAAGATCGGGCTCGGACGGACTTGATGAGAATATCATCCACGTACACTTCTAAATTGCGTCCGATCTACTCCTTGAATACCTTGTTCATTAAGTCGTAGGTTGCTCTTCTTCATCCATCGGCATTACATACAGTAACGTAAGTCTTGTCGGATGGTGCTGACCTTTCTTGATCTTCTGCGGCGGTACCTAATGGTAGCCCCGATAGGCGTCTAGCATGCATATCAGCTCACACCTACTGTGGAGTCCATTGATCAATTGAGGAGGGTAGAAATCCTTTGGGCATACTTTGTTGAGATCCGGAAATCGATGCAAACCCTCCACTTATTGCCCGGCTTTGGAGACTAGCACTACATTTGTGAGCCAGTTGGGGCTGGACCTCCCCTTATATGGTCGGCCTCCGGAGCTTCTCGACCCTCCGGATGATGGCGTTTGTTCGGCGTTAAAAGTCCTCTTCCTTTGCTTCACCGAGCGTCCGGTCCGGGGACGTGAAGCTTATGCGCTATACTTGGCTCGAAATTCCGCATCATCATGTCGACCAAACGAAGACGTCGTAGTTTCTCTGGAGACATTTGATCACCTCCTTTTTCTGGCTTGCCTCCAGATCGGCCACAATGAATGTCGTGGCCTCCGATCGGGTCGGGTGGATCTGCACCTCCTCTTTTTCTTCATAAATCAAAGAGGGTGATTTTTCGGTTATGGCGTTCACCTCGATCCGTGGTGTCTTCCGAGCGGAATTAGCTTCGGCTCGGACCATTTCAACGTAGCATCGCTGAGCCGCCAGCTGGTCTCCTCGCACTTCTCCAACTTTATCTTCAACTGGGAACTTAATTTTCTGGTAGAAGGTGGAGACGGTCGCTCGGAACTCAACTGTCGCTAAGATAACATTGTAGTCGAGGAGAGTCGACCACAAGGTTGGCGTGTGTCCAGCTCTTCTCCCAATGAAATAGCTAGTCGGACTGTCCTGGCAGAGTTTCATTGCCGTAAACCAAGAGAGGGGTTGTCATGGCGCGAAACTCACCGATCAATTTGCGGGTCGAAAAGCCTTTTAAATATAATGTTGACCGAAGTATCAGATCGATGAAAGTAAATAGTATAGTTAGCTATTACCGCTGATGATGAGGGCATCGTCATGTGATACTTGACTCCCTCAAGGTCCCCAGCCGATTTCGGCTTGCTCGCCTGCTTGACCGCTGACCGCATGGATCTTGGCCGCGACACTCGCCTTCCTTGCTGTTGAGTCGCCTCCCGTCCGAGAGATGATGTTGATTTCACCCCGGACGTTGCTTCTATTTTCTTCCTCCCTGCGGACCCTAGCCGCGCCTTAGATACCGGATTGTCCTCGTGCCCTAAGGATGAAATCGCTGGAGACTTCTGATATCCGATCGGCTTCATGGTGTCAGTCGCTGGCCGGATGATGGCGATCGGCGACGGCCACTCCGGGCGGGGTGGGTGATCGAGGCTTGCAATCTCGTGTTATATGCGTGTCCGTGGAACGAAGAAAACATGGGGTCCATACCTTCTTTTTGGTTTAGGGTGCCTCGTGGCTACCTCTTGGATGGCGTGGGACCTTGCATGGTGTGAGGGCGGATCCTGCTCGGTGGTTCATGGTGGCCGGGGCAGGCGGCTGAGCGGGCTGGCCTGGCAGGCTAGCCGCTCAGGTTGGACTTCTTTCTTTCTCAGTGCTCCTCATTAATGTACTCATTGGGTGTAACATATGGTCATAGTCTTGGGGCGACTTTCAAGTGAGCGGAAGAAGTCACCATCCATCTGCGTGAACGCATTCATCATTGTTTCCGAGGTGGTTGGAATATCCATGGCCACCGGTTGAATCGTTTGATGTAAGCCTGGAGGCGACTCCGGCTCTTGCTTGATGGCAAATAGACTAACACCGTTTTCAGTAACGCTGTTGCTTTCAAATGATGGAGAAAGCGATCGCAACTCTTTAAAAGGGTGATGGATCCGTCCAGCCTCCCGAACCATCATTGCGCGATCCCGGAGGGTGGTAAGGAACACCTTTTCACTCCATCCTGTATTGATGTAGTGTAGCTGTGTTGTCGAACTTACCTAGATGGTCGTGGTCGGTGTTCCCAATGATTCCCCAATCGCCGGGCACATAATGCTTTAGCAGGGTCCGCGGATGGCCTCCTCAGCCGGCTTGATCCACTCGGTGAGGCGTCCGTCGGGAGCTTTGCCTTTTCGTAGTCTCGCTGGGCGCCTCGTGATGAAGATCCTCGATCAAGGTTAGCCAGTGCGACTTAAGTGGCGACTGAATAGGGCCCGATGAAATGGAATCGGGCGAAGCCGGTGCTCCGCCTCCTCGCCTCTAACGCCGCTTGTTGCTCCGCTCGGCCTACACCTTCGCTTCTATTGCTCCAGCTTGTCTCGCCTCGATTAGGCGTCGAGCTCCTCCGGGAGAGCATCACGGTGTGAGGTCGCCCGCTTTCCATCTCTTCGCGGATGCGTGCGTCCCGACAATTTGACACCAGATCTGTCAGCCGCCGGTCGACGGACACGGGCGTGGCACTCTCTCCATCTCCACGACTGCTCTCCGAACTCACATGAGAAGGAGTCGGAGGAAGGGTTCCGTGGACGACCCTCCGGCGCCAAGTCGTAAGATAAAACGATGAAGTGGCTCAAGATGAGATCGCGTACCTCCGGTAGTCGGGGCTCTTATGAATTGGGGAGGCTTATGCACACCTACAGAGGCGTACGCGTCCTTTACCATACCTTAGTATGGGCTTACGGAAGGAGCATGCCCGACACACTACTGCTACAGCACCTCTCGATGAGACAGTGAACCTTCGTCGGATTACGCATAGTGGCTTGTCATGAACATGCTGTTGTCAAAAATGTTCCCAATGTCCCCTGTCCTTGTCTCTTTTCCGAGAGCCATCCGCGGCCAGGCTCCGAGCGACCGCCGGGACCGGCACCGAGATTCTACGAGACTGCTCTTTCACAGCTGCCGAAGTTCCTCTCGCACCGACGTGATGCGAGGGCTACCCGCTTCGCCCGGTTCGTTCATTCAGTGATCAAAATCCGACTTCCGTCGGGTTGTCTTTGATGCCCGACTGACTCGCCGTTGCCGACCGCCTTCTTCCGATCGGATGGACCTCATGCTGACCCTTTTGACTTTTGACCTTCACGTGTCATTGGCTCCCCACAAAGGGGGTCCCCCGTCCTTACTGCCGGATCACCTGCGCTCAGCTCGTCCATGCTTTCAAGCTCGCCATCACTGCCACGGCTGATTATCTGAAGATAAAGGGTCGTGTTCTTGAGGATTTCACTATTCCTGTCCGTGATCATGCTGATCTTCTAACCATGCTTTCGGACAAGCTTTTCAATTATTTAGAGTGAAGTCGTGGTTGTGTATTGGCCGTTCGGTCTTTTTCATTTTATGTATTCGCCGTTCGGCTTATTTTGCTTAATGAATCTTTGGCCTTCCGCTGTTTGCTTTACGTGCTGTGTATATCCGAGTGAGTTGTCTGATTCGTGCAAGCCTTCACCCCCTACCCTTTGAGCTACCGCTCGGCAGTCGAATACATCACTCTTTCGTAATTCCCATTAGGTTTACGCGGTGACAAGGCTGAACTTTATGACCGGGGGACGGTCTTAGGGTCGGGAGGTTTATAGTCGCCGGTCTGACTCTAGAGTTTAACGTCGCCGCTCGACGGTCTTCCGAGCGGGATATTTATGGTCACCGTTTTGACCCTAGAGTTTAACGTCGCCGCTTGACGATTTTCCAAGCAGGATATTTATGGTCGCCGCTTCGACCCTAGAGTTTAACGTCGCCGCTCGACGGTCTTCAGGCCGGGGGGTTTATAGTCGCTGGTCCGACTCTAAAGTTTAATGTCGCCACTTGACGGTCTTCAGGCCGGGGGGTTTATAGTCGCCTGTCCCAACTCTAGAGTTTAACGTCGCCGCTCGACGGTCTTCAGGCCGGGGGGTTTATAGTCGCCGGTTCGACTCTAGAGTTTAACGTCGCCGCTCGATGGTCTTCAGGCCGGAGGTTTATAGTCACCGGTCCGACTCTAGAGTTTAACGTCGCCTGCCTGAGAGGGGTTTGAACCTGTGGTTTAACTCTAAGTGTTCGACTCGGTTCGGCGTCATCGCGAGGGTTTATAGTCTTGAGCGGTCCGCTCTAGAGTTTAACGTCGCCGACTCGACGGTTCTTCGTTTTCGCGGCTCGACTCTAGAGTTTAATGCGGCCGATGCCTTCGTGCTGGGTTTATAGTCGCCACTCGACTCTAGAGTTTAACGCCACCGACGAGATTCGGTCGAGGGTTTATAGTCCAAGACGACTTAAAGTTTAACATCACCTCGACGTCAGGTCGGGTTTATAGTCGTTGACTCTAGAGTTTAACGTCGCCGCTCGACGGTCTTCAGGCCAGGGGGTTTATAGTCGCCGGTTCGACTCTAGAGTTTAACATCGCCGCTCGATGGTCTTCATGGAGCCTAGTTGTTCGGCGTATTCTTTTCTTTTTAATATCATTCCTGCATTCGAAGGAAGCCAAGGAACGGAAAGTACATATAAAGAATTACATGGGCACACCTTTCATCCAACTCGGTACGGCTGGAGATATTTAGCGTTCCATGGTCGTTCTAGCTGTCGTCCATCTTCATCTTCGAGGTAATAGGCACCCAATCGGAGCTTCTCGATGACCTTAAAGGGCCCAGCCCAGGGTGCCTCCAGCTTGCTCACATCTCCGACCGGCTTCACCTTTTTCCATACAAAGTCACCGACTTGGAATGCCCTGGGAATCACTCGCCTGTTGTAATTCTGCTTCATTCTTTGTCGGTATACCATTAGCCGAACGGCTGCTTTGGCTCGCGCCTCGTCTACCATGTCCAGCTCCAGCTGCCTCCACTCGGCGTTACTCGCGTCGTACTGTTGTACCCGATCAGATTCTACTCCGACCTCCATGGGAACGACAACCTCTCCTCCGTACACCAAGTGAAAAGGCGTGACCCCCGTCCGTGGGGGTAGTGCGAATCGCCCATAACACGCCCAGGAGCTCATCCACCTAGCTGCCACCAATATGGTCGAGCTGAACTCGAAGAATCCGCAGGATCTCCCGATTGACGACCTTAGCCTGCCCGTTGCTCTGTGGATAAGCCACGGAGGTGAAGTGTTGTTGAATGTCATACCCCTCACACCATTCTCGGAGCTGTTGTCCGACAAATTATCGCCCATTGTCGGATACGAGCCGTCGTGGAATGCCGAACCGGTATATTATGTGCTGCCAGATGAACTTCTTGACTATATACACGGTAATTTTCACGAGCGGCTCAGCTTCCACCCACTTTGAGAAATAGTCTACCGCTACTAGTAAAGACTTCCGCTGTCCGGTCGCCATTGGAAATGGTCCTACAATGTCCATGCCCCATTGATCGAAAGGGCAGGACACTGTGGATGTCTGTAACTCCTCCGTGGGACAATGTGAGAAATTATGGTACTTTTGGCAAGATAAGCACGTGGCGACTGTCCGAGCGGTGTCCTCCTTTAAAGTTGGCCAAAAGTAGCTGGCCAAAAGAATCTTTCTCGCTAACGAGCGGCCGCCCGGATGCCCGCCGCATGAGCCTTGGTGTACCTCTTGCAGAATATAGTCCACATCTTCCGGACCAACACATTTGAGCAGAGGTCTGGAGAACGCTTTTTTGTAGAGCTGGTCACCAATGAGGACGAACCGACCAGCTCTCTTCCTGAGCATATGCGCTTCCTCCCGATCGGAAGGTGTTACCCCTGACTTCATAAACTCTACTATAGTTGTCCGCCAGTCATTTGGAAATGTGAGCCCCTCCATCCGGTCGATGTGGGCGACCAGAGATACTTGCTCGACTGACTGTTTGATGACAATTGGTGATATCGAGCTGGCTAGCTTAGCCAGCTCATCTGCAGCCTGATTCTCCACTCGTGGGATCTTTTGGATAAGCACCTCTTGAAAACTGGCCTTCAGTTTTTCGAAGGCTCCCACATAAAGCTTGAGCCTGACGTTGCTTATCTCGAATGCTCCCGAGAGTTGCTGAGCCGCCAACTGTGAATCTGAATGAATCAAGACCTTGCTGGCTCCCACATGTCGAGTGGTCTGCAGGCCCGCTATCAACGCCTCATACTCTGCTTCATTATTGGTCGCACAATAATCCAGCCGTACGGACAAATGCATCCGTTCCCCGTGGGGGGAGATTAACAGCACACCGATCCCAATCCCTTGCCGAGTGGACGGTCCGTCCACGTACACCCTCCAGGTGGCTTCGGGCTCGGGATCTGGTACCTTAGTGACAAAACTGCTAACGACTGCGCCTTGATGGCCATCCGAGGATGATACCGTATGTCGAATTCACTAAGTTATGTGGTCCATTTGATTAGCTGACCGGACGCCTCTGGATTGAGAAGGACCCTCCCCAGGAGGCTGTTCGTCATCACCACGATCGGGTGCACCAGAAAATAAGGCTGGAGCCTTCGAGCGGTGAGTACCAGAGCAAAGGCTAACTTCTCGAGACCAGTGTAGCGAGACTCAGCATCCTTTAGTATGTGGCTTAAGAAGTACACATGATGTTCTTCATCGTCCGACCTGACCCGACGGCATATTCAGTCGAGGACAAGTAAACTCTAAGGGCTTCCTCGGCGACCGGCTTGGCTAACATAGGTAAGGAATTGAGGTATACTTTGAGCTCTTCGAAGGCTTTATCGTACTCTACGTCCCATTGGAACTTAGTGGCTCGGCGCAGAATCTTAAAAAAGGGAAAGCTCCGGTCGGCGGTCTTTCAGATGAATCTGGACAACGCGGTTATTCGTCCCATAAGGCGTTGAGCTTCCTTCAAATTTCTGGGAGGCGGCATGTCTTACAGCGCTTTTACTTTACTGGGATTTACCTCTATGCCCCGCTCGGTCACGATGTATCCTAGGAAGCGCCCACTCTTTGCTCCGAACAAACACTTCTGGAGATTTAGCTTGACCCCGTCTGTCAATAAAGATGCGATAAATAGTGTAGTTTGCTATTACCGCTCGGATAATGAGGGTGTCGTCGTGAGGCATTTCAACTCCCTCGAGGTCGACAGGACCGAAGCTGATCTCGGGCCCGTTCGCCTTCTCTCGGCTGCATCCTACGACATGGATCTCCAACCGTTGGGCGTACGACTTGCGGGCTTGGTTGGAGTCTCCGCTGGTTGGCCCTCCAGCGATAATGTTGATCTCCCCCCGGGCGGTGTTGCTTCTATTTTCTTCCTCCCAAGCAGACGATCTGGCCCGCTCATGGGAGGCTCGAGGGTTGCTTCTTGGTTGGTGCGGGTGTCGCTGCTTGGGTGACTGTCTGACCTCTCATCGTCCGAAATTTTGGTGATTATGTCGTCAGTCAGGGGAAGGCGATCAGCGGCGATAGCTTCAATAGCTTCTCGGCTCTAGGTGAGCGATCGGGCCGAGACTTCGATAATCACGGGTATTGTGAGTTGCTGACTGGTGAAGCGAACAAAACATGGGGGGTCCATACCTTGCCTTTTGGCTTGGGCCGATCGGCTGCCACATGTTGGACGGCGTGCAGCCTTGCCTCTTGATGAGGGTGTGCTCCTTCAGCGCGGGGTCCCCTTGGGGGTTGATGACTGGTCGGTGGTCTACGCTCGGTCGACGCTGAAGGCTCGGGTGGTGCTTCCTTCCTCCGGGCTGCCTGAGCCTCCTCCACATTAATGTATTCATTCGCCTTCTTCAACATGTGATCGTAGTCGCGGGATGGCTTTCGGATGAGCGAGCGGAAGAAATCCCCATCGACTAGGCCCTGAGTGAAGGCATGCATCATGGTCTCGGATGAGACCGTGGGGATATCCATGGCCGCCTGGTTGAAACGCTGGATATAAGCTCGGAGGCTTTCTCTCGACCCTTACTTCATAGTAAATAACCTGATGCTGGTTTTCTGGTAGTGTCGGCTGCTGGCAAAGTCCTGGAGAAATGCCGTTCGGAAGTCCTTGAAGCTCCGTACCGATCCATCCGACAACCTCCTGAACCAGCGTTGTGCGGAGCCGGACAAGGTGGTGAGGAAGACCCTGCATTTAACTCCGTCGGTGTATTGATGTAGAGTGGCGGCGTTATCGAACTTACCGAGGTGGTCGTCCGGGTCGGTTGTACCGTTGTACTCTCCGATCGTTAGGGGGCGCAATGCTTTGGAAGTGGATCTTGCAAAATCGCCTCAGAGAACTGACGATTGATCCGCTTGGGGGATGACTCGGTTTGAGGCACCTTCCCCTTCCTGGCGTCCCGCACGGGCACTTCGTCGGATGACCCGTGGTTTGCTTGAGCTAGCTCGGACGGAGTCTGGAACAAGGCTAGGTGGAACGGAATGGGAGCGGACGACACATCTCCTGGTGTGCCAGTCTAACCTTTATTCTGCGCCCAAGTGGAGTGTTGCTCCGGTCGATCTTCTTGGGCCGCTCGGCCACCTGACGCCGAAGTTGCATGTTACGCCATCCGCTCGGCTAATGCCTTTTGCTGTTGCTACTCCACTATTTTTGTTGCTGCTACTCCACTATTTTTGCTGCTCTTGCCTCGATAAGAGCGTCGAGCTCATCTTGAGAAAGCGTCACGGTATACGATCGTCCAGCTCCTTCCATCTTCTCCTCTCGGATTCAGGTGTGTTCCCACAGACGGCGCCAATTAGATCATGTCCAAGAATTAAGTCGACGGATGCTGGGGGCGTGGCGCTCTCTACTGACTCCGCGTAGGCTCTGAGTTGATGTGGGCTCTGGTGAACCTGCAGCAAAATCGAGCCGAGAGGGGGATCCTGGCGACGGTCCTCCGATGCTCAAGTCAGGCGAGCAGAAATCGAAACAGCGTAACGAGGCCAAAAGCTACAGTAGATGAGAATGTATACCTCCGTCGAAGGTTGGGGACCCTTATATAGGGCTCCCAGGAGGCGCGTGCACGCTCTTCGAGGTGTGCACACTCCTCAAAACATACTTAGGAATGGTCGTGTCAAAAAAGTGTGTCTGACGTCATACCTCAACCGTTCGAGCATATCTCTGACATGACAGTGGAAACTTCCATCATACGATTCTCTGTCCGGTCCGACCGCCAACCATGTTGTTCGTCGGCGACACATGTCTCGAGAAGGATATCACTGGCTGTCCCCTTTGTCCTCTTCTGCTCCTTTTGTCTGTTACTAGCCTGACCGGGAGAGATGCAGGGACCCACTGTCGTCCAGGAGGGGACGTGTATTGGTCCGAGCGGGAAGGTCGCTCGGCCACATATTAGGACGGGAGTGCCTTCGTTGATTCGCAACTCATCCGAGCGAACAAGCCGCTCGGCGCCTCAACTTTCCTAGGCGGACTCATGAGCGTCAGAAACCCTGCCCGCGACCGAGCTATTTCTGCGCCACATTGGGCGCGGTCGTGGCCGATCAGCCAGATGGCCTTCCGATCGGCCACGCCTTTAGGTTGACTATCTTGGCTTTAACTTCTATGTGTCATTGACCTCTATCTCGCACGAAACTCCACTCTTACTACCGGATCAACATATATAAAAAAAATTAAAATGACCTCAGGATGAACTCCTAGGCTAAAGCCCAACATTTAAGTGCATCTTTACATTTGTATCGACACTCAACTCTAAGCAATTAGCCAATAAAACTTCCTTGAGTATAGTCTGAAAGTAAATTTCTACCCTTGGGTCGGTCAAATCAATGCCTATCCTCCCGTGTGTATATATATATATATATATATAGAGAGAGAGAGAGAGAGAGAGAGAGAGAGAGAGAAAAGTCCTTAGATCCCAAAATTTACATGAAAAATAACTTGGGGATCTTTATTGGGTTAGCAAGGATACAACTAGAGTTTTGATTAGGGGCGAACGTGATTAGATTTATTGTTTCAGTGAGGAGAATTAAAATTAAACTACACCATTTTGATTTAGACACATTTGAGCAATAACGTTTTTTAGTTTGATTTGAAACTAAATCAAAATATGTTTAGTTTTTCTCAATTTTGTTTGAAAAATAAAAGAATGAGGTCGAATCAAATGATCTTTCCAAACTGATATCAAATATTTCAAATGATCTGGATCGTTAATTTGAAGTTCTTGTAATTCCGACAATTAATATTATTTTTTTCAAACAAAATTTCAGATATCTCAAATATTAACAATTTTTTTATTTAAAAATGTATTGGTTTTATAAAACACAATTGCAAGATATACAAGTAATTATATATTATTATTATTTTTTAGTAATTTGATGGTTTCTAATTAGAAACCTTAAATAGGAGAGGTTTTGTTTTTACTTAAGGACAAGTTTGGACTTCTTTTCAAACAATTTTATTATATATAAAGGTTTGGAATCGATAGTTCGACAGTTTGAAATTGTCGGTTCGACGATTTCTAGTAGGACGACCATTAATCTTAATCGTCTAAGACGGTTACGGTTCATGGTTCGATTCACGGTTTGTCATGGTTCAAGATTATTATATTAAAAAATTAAAAATTAAAAATTATTTTTAAAAAGGACTTGCACTTATTTAAGTTGTCTATATATCCCCTTAGGGTATAAGGGAATCAAAGTCCACATTGTTCTTTTACATTTTTATTTTTTTTTCATTGTCACTCACTTTCGTTTTTCGTTCCTGTTGTATTCGTTCCTTTAGTACCAAAATCTTCAACTTCGTCATCTGAAAGTTGCGTTCCTTGGATTCTTTTCTCGACTCTGGTCCAATCGTCCAGTAATACTTGAGCTTTTAATGAGTCGGGAGACAAAATTGATCGTCATTCATTTAATATGTTGTCGTTGTCACTGAATGTCTACTCCATAGCAACAGTTGACACTGGACAGAGTAAAATTTCTTTGATGATCATGAACAGGACAAGAAATCTTTGAGCTTTCTATGACCACCACTTTAAGATATCAAATTTTTCGCTATCTACTTCATTAAAATCAAAAGAAGTCGTAAAATAATTCTCAATTTTTTATGTGGAACTTGAGGATCCTCGTAGATGTTTCGTTCATTCTTTTAATAAAAGTTGTGCTTTTGTAAGTTTTAAATTACTACTAGTAATTTGTTGTATTTCAGAAATATTAATTTGTGTTCCATATTTTACATAATATTGATTATAAATATCATATAAATAAATTCTAACATTATATATAGTATTAACTGGATCAAGAGGATAAAAATCTTTAATTAGACTTAAAGCATCATAATATAAAATTATGCAATTAAATAAATTTTAGAAATAAAATAAAAATATTTTTTCTCATTTAGTTTTCATAACTAAGATGCAAGAAGATAAAAATGCATTATTAATATTTTTATTTAAAATTGATACTATATTAGAAAAATTTTCTAAACCTAATTAAGCAATGGGATAATAGATACTGGAAAGTTGTTCGGTTGCATCATTAAATACTTTTAAAATTTCACAAATACTACTACAAATATTTCATTATTGAGAAAATAAATATATATTAGTATTAGTATTAGTATTTTATGTAAAAAATAAACATAATAATTCTTTATATTGAAATGAATCTTGTAATAATTGGTATGTTGAATTTCAACGTGTTGGTACATCACATAGAAATTTTTTAGGTCTCATTCCATTAGTTTTATAAAACTTACCTCATTATTTCATTATAGATGAATGAGATCATAAAAAAGAAATGACAATTCTAATTGATTTAATATAATTTTCTAAAATTTTTAATCCATCTTGAACACATAAATTTAAAATATAGCATACACAGCGAATATAAAAAAATAAACCACCAATAATAGGTTGATAAATAAATTTTAGATTATCTATATAAGCGATATTGGAATTAACATTATCTAATGATATTGAAAATACTTTATGAGTTAATCCATATTCTTCTAAAATTAAATATAATAATTGTACGATGTTATGAGCATTATGTAATTCATCAAAAACTCTAAAGCTAACAATCTTTTTTGGAGGTTCCAAGAGTTATTGATCGAATGGCAAGTCACACCATATACGAATGTGTTTGCTAATGATCACTCCAAATATCAAAACATAAAGAAACTTTATTATCTAATTTACTAAATTCATCAATTAAATTCTTTTTTCCTTGTTTTACTACTTTTTTAATTGTATAAGTAAGTGCAGTCCTAGGAACACATTTAGCACATGGATTAAGAGATTCTTTATAAAAATCTTCAAATGTGCATTTAGATCAAAAACTAAAAGGAAGATTTTCTGTGAAAACAAATTTAGCTAATAATTCTCTTAATTTATTATCTAAATATAAAAATAAATTAGAACCAGCACTACCGCTAGTTGAAGAAAATCTTGATAATTGTGATTGAGAACGGTCGAGTCCATATTCCATCGGATGCTTCAAATCTACATGTCATTTCAACGACCCATAGCCGCCGTCGGCTTGGAATTTATAGGAAGCATTGCAGTGCTTATATTTTGCACGCATTTCTCCCAACGAAAGAGTGACATTCTCAAAATATTTAGTGAAAATAGAAGACTTTAGAGGAGGAAATTCCTGAACCTTAGAAGTAATTGCATTGGTACTTCCTTATATTTCGAGTGTCAGATCAGAATGTATGTTAGTATCCCAAGGTAGTTTTGATGTGATAAACTAAGTCAGGTAAGTCCTGTTGATTTCTAACACTTGTGTCTAAGTGTACAGGACTTAAGAGTACAGGAAGTCGAGCAAAAAACGCATCTAGCGAGAAGAATGACATGGGAGAGAGTGGACGGGCTAGGTGCATCTGAGGCATGAGGTGCTGTGAAAGAGTATGCTGGCAGACGAGAATGAGGCGTGCAGCGTTTTCGAGGGACGAGAAGTTAGAGCAAAAGTTTACTCGAGAAGGTCGGAAGTTGGGTTCGAGTAAGCCCTATTCTGGATGGTAGAGATCACTCAAGCGAGCGAAGCTGGAGTGGAAGATCCGGACCAAGGCGAGCAAAGACGGAGCGGAAGACCGGGACTAAAAAATCAACAAAGGCTAATTTTTCGGTCTGAGGTGCCCCGAGCTATCCTAGACCCTGGACCTGTCCGAGGTGCCCAAACCTGGTCCAGGCGCCCAAACTTCAAGGGCCCGGAGCAGGTATTTATCCTAAACGTGATGTGGCATGTTCCGGTATGGCGAGGATAAAAGTTTATCCCTTCTCAGGCGTCTAGAACCCTTTCAAGCGCCCCGACCAGGGCTATAAATATAGCCCTAGTCCCAATAGTTTAGTACAACACTTGTAATCGATTCCTTTTGAGTTTAGCTTTCTATTTGTGAGATTTAATTGTTGTAAGAGGCTTCTCTGTCCAGAGAAATTTTTACTGAACTTTTCATCTTCCTTGAATTAACAATCTCCCTGGTTGTAACCAAGTAACTCTTTTTGAGCCTCTTCTTTTTTAAGTCTTTTAATATTTTTTATGCAAATGTTTATTTTGATAAAGCTATAAGTCAAGGAAGGTCTTTTCGTTTCATTGTATAGGCTATTCACCCTCCCTCTAACTGGTCGCTAAGGGACCAACAACTCGCATCAGAGCCTAACAGCTTCAAGAGGACTAATTGCCAGGGCGTAGCATAGACAGTGGGCGCATGACATCTCTGGCATAATGGCTAGGGGTTGATTCTCAAGAATTGATGACCTGGAGTTTACCCCACCATGCGCCTGATTCCTGTGTAACTACATGTACCTCCCTCCATATCTGAAGGGTTGGCACTAGGGGGCTATTAATATAGAGTATCTATATTTTTTTTAGGAGGACTAACCGCCGAACGAAACATTCGAGATGACCGGACCAAGCATTTTCCCACCAAAGTTCGAGGGAGAATTCATGAGTTGGAAGAAAAGGATGGAGGTATTCTTTAAGATAGATTTTGATTTACTCTTAATAATGAAATTTGGTTTTGTAGCACTCGAAGACAAAGAAAAATACCAATGGACTAAGAAGGAGCAAGCCGACTTTGTGGCAAATGGCAAAGCAGAGTTCCATCTGCTAAGCGTCTTACCGCCATAAGAAGTCAATCGGATCGGAGCCTACGAGTCTACTAAGGAGCTCTGGGAGAAATTCCTGGAACTACATGAAGGAACCTCAGAGGTGAAACTCACGAGACGGGATCTGCTCAGAAACCAGATCTGTAATATCAAACTAAAAGAAGGCAAAATCATTGCACACCTTCACTCAAAGATCAAGGAGCTCATCACCGGACTCATGAATGTCGGAGAAATGTAAGCAACTAAAATTCGCTATGGTACGTACTTAACTCATTCCCTAGAAATATTGAATGGGCATCATTAGTAGATGCTTATTATATATCTAAGGATCTAGAATTAACTACTTTAGAAGAATTATTTTTAACATTTGAAGTCCATGAAACAAAATGCATAGATCTAAAGAAGGAGCCAAAGTACAACATTGCCTTGAAGGTAAAGATGGATGAATGAGATTCTGAATAGTCTCTCGATGACAATGAAACATCGCTCATGGTAAGAAAATTTAAAAAATTATTTAAATCTAATAAATTTAATCAAGTGCAGGGTATAAAAAGAAAAAAAAAATAAGATACTACCACTGCAATGAAGAAGGATATGTCAAAGATAATTACCCAAAGTTGAAGAACAAGGATAAGGACAAGGAAAAGAACAAGAAGTCAGCCTGACCTAAGTATAATCTAAAGGCGACGTGGGATGACACATCATCCGAATCAGAGATAAAAGTCCTCGCCAGACTTGCGCTAGTAGCAAGTCACCAAGAAAATGAAGACGAAGCAAGCTCATTCAAAATGAACATCGAGAACATCAATGAAAGGGGAGCGACATCGGAAGAAAGTAGTACTTCATGGGAAGCTTCAGATTACGGAATCGACAAAATAAGTCAGGTACAATCTCTACCTTCAGATAAAATGTTTGAATTTATAAAACTATTATTGAAAAATTACTATAAATTAGAGAAAGAAAATAAGGATTTAAAATCAACCTTAGCTGGTTCTTGTCGATAGAAGATTTTGACAAACAAAATTTGAAAAAGGAAATAGAAAATTTGAAAAGTCATGGATACTCAAAGTTTATTCCTTATAATTTTAGAAATTATTCAGGACTTAACTGGTATCTCAAAAATTATAAGGGTTAAATTTGCAAATTATCTAAAAAGTATATTCCTCAAAAAATTTTAATTAACCCAGTAGGAAGGAACATATATTAGATGCCAAAAACATACTTAAGTTGATTGTTTTTTTGAACTTAGGGCTTTCAAAGAGAAAATTAAATATCAAATTTCTTTAAAAGGCTTTGTCTAGAAAGTAGTTGTTGTTCCAATATCCAAGAAGGCCTAGTGCCTCGCCACAGCTAGAAGCCGATTATTGAAATAAATATTTAATTGATTAACTGTTAAATATTTAGTAGTTATAAAAATACTTTAAACTATCTGTCAAAATTTCTTATCATTAAAAATTTAATTAATAAAAATTATATTTATTAGAGTTACTTTAGCAAATTTATTTTTTCTATGAAATCTTATATAAACAATTTTTTAAAAAAAAACATTTTCAAAATGTGAATTTCTTGAAATTTTACTTAAACTTCCAATTTTACTTAAGAGTTTTTGAAACTAAACCTTTCATAGCTTTTTGATTTCCCTTAGACTTTAAATTTAGATTTTCCAAAATCATTTTAAAGTACCCTATTTAATGTGATCAAAGGGGGAGAAGAGAAATTAAGTCTACGGGGAGGGTAATTTAATTTTTTTTTACAAATTATTAAGTTATAAATTTATTACCTTCTTATTTCTTTATAGTTGTTTACCCTAACTTAATTTGGGTTGCTCACATCAAAAATGGGGAGATTGTTAGTATCCCAAGGTAGTTTTTATGTAATCAACTAAGTTAGGTTAGGTCTTGTTGGTTTCTAACCCCTGTGTCTAAGTGTACAGAAACTTAGGAGCACAAAAAGTCGAACGAAAGATGTAGCTATCGAGAAGGACGGCATGGGAGAGAGTCGATGGGTTCGGTGCGTCCGAGACACGAGGTGCTGTGGAAGAGTATGCTAGTGAACTAGAAGGAGGCGTGCAACGTCTTCGAGGGACTAGAAGCCGGAGCGAAAGTTTACTCTAGAAGGCTGAAAGTAGGGTTCGGGTGAGCCCTATTCCGGATGGTCGAGATCCCCCAAGTGAGCGGAGCCAGAGCGAAAGACCAGGAATAAGGCGAGCAGAGATGGAGCGGAAGATCTGGACCGAAAAATCAACACAGACTGATTTTTCGGTCCGGGGTACCCCAAGTTGTCCAGGGCGCCTGGACCTGTTCAGGGTGCCCGAACTTGGTCCAGATACCCAGACCTAGTCTAGGCGCCCAGAACCCTTCCGAGCGCCCAAAGCAGGAATTTATCCTGAACGCGACGTGGCGTGTTCCGATACTGCGGGGATAAAAGTTTGTCCCCTCCTAGACACCTAATACCCTGCCAGGTGCCCCATCTAGGACTATAAATATAACACTAGTCCCAATAGTTCAGTAGAACACTTGTAATCGATTTCTTTTGAGTTTAGCTTTCTAATTGTGAGATTTAATTATTGTAAGAGGCTTCTCCGTCCAGAGGAGATTTTTACTGAGCTTTTCATCTTTCTTGAATTAACAACTTCTCTGATTGTAACTAAGTAACTCTTTCTGTGCCTCTACTTTTTTTAGTCTTTTAATACTTTTTATGCAAGTGTTTATTTTGATAAGGCTATAAGTCGAGGAAGGTCTTTCATTTCATTGTGCATGCTGTTCACCCTCCCTCTAGCTGGTCGCCAAGGAACCAATAAGGTGCTCGATCTCATCATCGGTGGATTGAATATTGGGGTCCTCCTCCTATGGATTCACTATTTCCTTTTCCTTTTGAGCTCGAGATGATACACCTCCATGGTCTCCTTCCATTATAATTGAAAATTGGAAACAAAAGTGTGTAGAAATGAAGACGCAAATGTATAGAGAATACGAAATTAAGATTAAGAGTAGAGAAAATGTGTGTGAAAATGATAAAATGAGCTCTTTATTTATAGAATTTTGAACAGACACTATATCATAACCATTGATTTAAAAATGATCAAATGATCTTAACTGTTAAAAAAAACCCCATCCCTCCCTCAACGGCTAGGAACTGCCAATTCTAATGGCTAAAAACCGTCGGTTAATCAGCTGTTCCAATGGCTAGGAACCACCAGTTAATCGGCGACTCCAACGGGCAAAAAAAGAAACTGGTTGAACCGGCGAGCTAAAACGACGGTCCACCAATTTTTCACTTAAGGAACCGGAACTGGCTCGACAACTTGCCAGACTGGTTCCAATTCGACCCGATGAACTGGGTCAACGAGCAATCGACCAGTTAACCCGGTTACAGGCTCGGGTCGAGTCCAATCCGGACCCAGCCTGAGGTCGAGTCTATATATATTCTTATATTTTGGTGTTGTCAATCAAAAGTTTTTTTTTATTTATTTCATTAGGAAATCACTATATCTATATCTATAATGTTTATATTTTTTTAAAAAAGAAAAAAATTCAAAGTAAAAAGAACAACAACATTAGATGTTAAAGTGGCAGAATTTGAATTTTTTTTTAATTATCGGCAAATCTTGAATTAAGGACTCCAATTTGTATTTATAATGCTAACATTAAGGATCATGTTTGGAAGATATATTTGTAAAAAAGTCCATGCGAAAATAAAAATTTAAAGTAAATCAATTTAGAAAGTTCAATTCTTCATAGTTTAAGAAATTAAATGATTGGTTGAAACATAGTGTAAAAAAGATATCGCGTATTGTTTGTATTGTTATATTTTCAAGATAATTAAGGGAAAACAAGCAATATTGTTTGTATTGTTATCTCTTCAAGATAATTAAGGGAAAATAAGAAAAAGGGAAGATTTTTTTTAGCGGCATATTCATAAATTGGAAGAGTAAAGATAGGTTAAGATTCATATTGACCAGCATGACAGTGAACATCATAAAGTTCTTATGAATTGTGAAATTTTGATGAATCAAGATAAACACATTTAATTAATTTTTCATCAACAATCAAAACAAATCCTGAATGATAATCATATCTGTCTCAATGTTTTGATTGATTGTATCATAGTTTTGTTGTGACAAGAGAATTCATTTTGGGGTCACAATGAAACTAGAGATTTTCTTAATTCAAGTAACTTTCTTATCCAACTGATATTTTTATATGCTCATAATAAAGAGATCAACGTTGTGATATTAAAAAATACTCCTAAAAATTATAAGTTAATATTACTTGATATTTAGAAGGATATTAAATATTTGTGCAACTAAAATGATTAATATTATCATCATCAGAGCTATTAGTGATTAATTGTTCTTTATTTTAGTTAATGAATCTCTGAATATGCCAATAAAGAAGTAAATATTAGTTGTTTTATCTTATGTGGATAATAGTGGACATGTAGAGCAGTGAAATTATATTGTGATTTGTTGCCTACTCTCTGCCTCTCCATATATATAGTCGACATACTAAATTGAACCTAACCGATAAATTAAGTTTTGATGTCAGTGGATCTGAAACCAACTCATCAAGAAAGGGTAAGCATGATGATGTGGTTTAAATTGGAATAAATTCAACTTATTCTTATCAATTTAGGACGGAACTAAATTCCCTATATGGGAATAATGCAGTATATCACTTGGAATGAGTTTTAGGATAAGTTATAAGAAAATAGGACTTATTATATATTTCATCTCTTCTATCTTACTCTCCTATAGTCCTAGCGGCTAGCACCATATACCACTTTCATCCTCCCTCTTCTAGCTCTCTTTATGCGATACCATTCAGTCGATGCTGTTGAAGTCGTGTTGACCGCTCTTTCTCATCTCTCTATCATTCTTGTTAGGATTGAATGGTGATGCGTTAAATAATTAGAAGGGAGGGGGTCGAATAGCACTTGACCTGAAAAATAAACTCTCTTTTCTTTGGTTAACTTAGCAAGGTCAATCAACCAAGTTACTCAAACTGATATATAAAACATTAAGAAAAGTACTAACAAATAAAATTTCACATGATTTGGAACCACCAATTGATACTCCATGACCCGGGGCGGATATACCGGGGGGGGCGGCGTCGGCGGTCGTCCCCCTTGCCGGTGGAACAAAAAAAAATTGGAGATAGTTCTCCTTCCTCTTTACTTAAGACAACCTTGTTGTGGATGGTTCTGATTTCCATTTCTACAAGCTCACTATTTTCCTTCTTCACTCGCAGGCTTGCAGCAGCTAGCAGCTGGAGAAAAAACCAAGGTAGGCGGAGTCGCGAAGAAAATGAAGAGTCGAAGTCAAAGTCGAAAGACGAAGACCCATTCACGTTTTAAATTGCTTTTTATAAAGGTTTACTTTTTTGACACGTTTCCATATAAAGCTTTACTTTTTATATTTTTCCAATTACTTTTTTCAATTTAATTGTGAATCACGTGTCCAACCAATTGCTTTTTTAATTGTGAACCAATTTCCCTGCTCTCCTCCGTTTTTTTTGTTTCCGCCGCTCACAAACTTGCCCTTTGTTTTTTCTCTGTGTCGAGCGCCGACCAAGGTGGCAAAGCCTTACGCCCAAAGATTTTTTTTTCTCTCTGCCAAGTACCAATCAAAGTGGCAAAGCACCAAAGCCCAAAGGTGAAGCCTTCAGAGTTCAGCCTTCGCCCTTCAGGTAAGTGGATTATTGGATTTTATTTTATTTTATTTTTTTAATAATTGTTTGATTGTTTCTTGATTATAATGTATGATACATTTAACAATTTAAAATTTTGATAGTTTAAATGTTTAGTTGTTTTTTATATTTGATTGTTGCATAATTGAAATTTTAGATTTTGCATATTTAATGGTTGGATAATTTGTAATTTAGTTTTTGTATAAACTCCGAATATGTAATTAGTTTTTTTATTAGCTGTTAGTTAATTGTAATTTGTGAATATTGATAATTTATGCTAAATTAATTTTATGTTTTTTAAAAGAATTGTTGATGAATGATGGTAAATAATTTAATTGTGTTATTGTTAAATTGTTCACATTACTTTATGTTGATAATTTTTTTCCATACATTATAATTTGTAAAAAATGTTGAAATATTTTGTAAAGAGGTCTAGGAGTTCAATTGAATCGTCTAGTATTCCGAATGAAGAGTCTACTCCTACACCACAACCACCACCACCTTCTCCTCCTCCTCCGTAAATTTTATTTGAAAATATTGAAAATCTGAGTAGTGAAGTAAAAATTGTTGTTGATCCTGGTTTACGAAAATTGATTGAAGAGTATGATGTTGGTGCTAGAGATCGTATTCGAAAAGAATATGTTGCTATGGGCCCTTGTCAACCTCGAGGCCATAATTTTCTAAGAAAAAAAATGGGTAAAGACAATAGATGTTTCAGAGAGGTTTGGTTTAAAGACCGTAATTGGTTGGAGTATAGTGTTTCAAAGGATACAGCATTTTGTTTCTGGTGTTATCTTTTTAGACCTAGTAATATAGGGTTTGGAGGAGATGATGTGTTTACGAGATCTGGTTTCATAAATTGGAAAAAAAACAATTGAAAAATTCAATGAGCATGTAGGTGGAGTTGGTAGTGCGCACAATGAGGCAAGAATACAGTTTGAGGGTTTCAAGAATCAAAAACAAAGTGTGGAGTATTCATTTTCATCGAGGAAACATGAGCTTGAAGTTGCTTATCGCAAACGCTTGACTTCCATTTTAAAAGTAATTCGATTTATGTTGTTACAAGGATTGCCTTTTCGAGGACATGATGAGTCTTCGACATCATCCAATAGAGGAAATTTTTTAGAATTGCTCAAATAGTATAGCTCAGAGTGTCCAGAAGTTGCGGCAGTTGTTGGAATGAATGCACCTGGAAATAATCAAATGATTGCCCCAAAAATTCAAAAGCAATTGGTGAATGCTTGTGCAGTTGAGACCACAAATGCTATTCTAGTTGATCTTGGAGATAGGTGATTCACTTTACTACTTGATGAGGCTCGTGACTGTTCAGTGAAAGAGCAAATGGAAGTTGTTATTAGATATGTGAACAAACATGGAGAGGTGATTGAACGATTTATGGCTGTAGTTCATGTTGCAACAACTACAGCTGCTTGTTTGAAGGAGGCAATCGACTCTTTATTTGCTAAGTATGGTTTATCAATGGCGAGATTGAGGGGTCAAGGATATGATGGTGCTTCAAATATGTCTGGAGAATTTAATGGCTTAAAGTCACTGATAATGAACGAAAAACCGTATGCATTGTATGTTCATTATTTTGCTCATCAACTCCAGCTCGTGGTTGTAGCTTGTTGACGAGTGGCTCATATTTGGATGAAGGGATGTCATGGAAGAAAAATCTGTTAAGATTTTTCGTAATAAAATTCTGTTAAGATTTTATATAACAGAATTTTGTTATGTTTTTCATAACAAATTCTGTTACATTTTTACCGGGTCTGGGGGTTTAGCAGTATTTATAGGGATCATTGTAAACCCATTGTAGATCAGACAACACAAGAATCATTAGATGTGATTCTCTTGTGTAGAAGAGAATTCTAATAAAACTTCGGCCGTTTTGTGGAGTAGGCAAGTCGCCGAACCACGGTAACTCTTTTTCTTTCTCTTCTTCTTCTCCTTCCTGGTGTTTTGCTCTCTTTTGTGCGTCTTTGTCTTGTTGTTCCGCGTGATCTCTTTTCTCTCTTCCTCTTCTTCCGCGGTTCAGAAAGGTTGAGAGGTATTGCCCTCTCTTTGCACAACAATTGGTATCAGAGCTCCAGGTTCTTGGCAGATTTCTTCAACATGTCGGGGACGACTTCTGCGAAGTTTGATATGGTGAAGTTTGACGGAACCGGAAACTTTGGATTATGGCAGAGAAGGGTCAAGGACTTGTTGGTGCAACAAGGCATGGTGAAGGCGCTAGGAGAAAGAAAATCGGAAAGCATGGAGAAATCAGATTGGGAAGAACTTCAGGCGAAGGCAGTAGCAACAATCAGGCTTTGTCTTACGGATGACGTGATGTACCATGTCATGGACGAGGAGTCACCGGTGACAGTTTGGCAAAAGCTGGAAAGCCGGTACATGTCAAAATCATTGACAAACAAGTTGTATCTCAAGCGAAATTATTCGGGCTGAAGATGACAGAAGGAACCGATCTGAGCCAGCACATCAACGTATTCAACCAGATTGTAAGTGATCGCGGATTGATGTGAAGATAGAAGACGAAGACAAGGCGCTGATGTTGTTGAATTCTCTACCTTCATCTCCTACGTACGAGAATTTGGTTACTACTTTGATGTGGGGTAAGGAAACTCTCAAATTGGAGGAGATCACAAGTGCGTTGCTAGGTTTTCACCAAAGGAAGAAAACAAGCGATGAAATTTCTCAAGGAGAAGGACTTGTGGTAAATAGCAACCAAGAGCGTGGTAGGAGCAAATCTCGACATGGATATGACAACAACAACAAGACTCGTTCTAAGTCGAGAAGGAAGAAGGTGATCACGTGCTACAAATGTGGAGGTAAAGGTCATATCAAGAGAAATTGTCCAGAGATAAAGAAATATGTTGCAAAGAACAAAAGTAGTTCGGCAAAGTTTGCAAACATAGTTGAAGAAGAAAATTTAGAAAGCGGTGATGGAGATATGCTATCAGTTATGTCAAGTTCGGAGCAGCTGACGGATGCATGGATTTTAGACTCTGCATGTTCATATCACATGACTCCAAACAAGGATTGGTTTGACACCTATAGGGCAGTGGATTCTGGTTCAGTGTTGATGGGAAACGATGCATCATGCAAGGTTATCGGCATAGGGAATGTCAGAATCAAGATGTTTGATAGTGTGATCAGAACTTTATGTGATGTCAGATATATACCAGAGCTAAGGAAGAACTTGATCTCACTAGGCACACTGGATGGTATTGGTTGTAATTATGTGATGAAAGTCGGCAAAGGAGCTCTGATGGTAATGAAAGGACAAAAGGTAGCAGGAAACATCTACAAGTTGATAGGGACTACGATTGTAGGTGGAGTCGCCTCGGTGGAGTCCGAATCAGATAGTACTGTCTTGTGGCATATGCGGCTAGGGTATATGGGTGAACGTGGGATGCTAGAACTTCACAAGAGAGATTTGTTGAAGGGTGTCAAAGCGTGCAAGCTTGAATTCGCAAATTCCGTGTTCTTGGGAAACAGAGCAAAGTGCAATTTAAGACGGCAACAAACAAGACGGAGGGGATTACGGACTACGTACATACGGATCTCTGGGGACCGCCAATGTAGCATCACGTGGAGGGCACTTGTATTTTGTGAGTTTTACCGATGATTTCTCACGAAAGGTATGGGTATACTTTATCGTCACAAGTCGAAACTTTGCAAAGTTTAAATTGTGGAAAACCGAAGTAGAGAACTAGACGGAAGGAAGATCAAATGCCTTAGGTCAGATAATGGGACTAAGTACACGTTCAAAGTTTAGGAATTCCGTGACAAACATGGGATAATGAGGCACTTCTCGGTTCGCAGGACACGCAGAATGGGGTGGCGGAAAGGTTGAATAGGACAATCATTGAGAAGGCAAGATGTCTCAGGTTGAATCAGGGCTTGCAAAGAATTTCGGGTGGAAGCAGTTAACATGACATGTTATCTCATTAATAGATCACCAAGGGCAGCACTAGAAGGCAAAGTATCAGAGGAAGTATGGACAGGAAATCAAGTAGAATACTCTCATCTTCGAGTTTTTGGATGTCCAACATATATGCACATATCTAGTGAGGAAAGATCAAAGCTGAGTGCGAAGTCAAAGCAGTGCATTTTTCTGGGGTATCAGAAAGAAGTTAAAGGCTTCAAGCTTTGGGATCCTAAGGCAAACAAGGTGGTGATCAGTAGAGATGTGGTGTTTGACGAGAAAGCTATGTTACAACGTACTCGGGAAGAAGGAAAGGAAACACCACAAAGCAACATGGAGAAAGATATTGTGCGAGTGGAGCTAGAGACTCATGACTCGATGATTCTAGCTCGGAGCACATGGAGCATCGCACTATAGCTAGTGGTAGAACGAGACGAGTCGTAAAACCACCCACTAGATACGGATTCGAAGACTTGGTATCTTATGCACTTACCACTAGTAGCGGAGACTCTACATCTTTTCAGGAGGCAATACATAGCTCCGAGAAGGACAGGTGGACGGGTGCTATGGCAGAGGAGATGGAGTCGTTGCATAAGAACCAAACGTGGGATCTAGTGGAACTTCCTGAAGGAGAGAAAGCTATAGGGTGCAAGTGGATATTCAAGAAGAAAGAAGCAATGTCGGAGGGAGAAGAAGTGAAGTTTAAGGCTCGGTTGGTAGCAAAGGGGTATTCACAAAGAAAGGGATTGACTATGAAGAAATTTTCTCTCCAGTGGTAAGACATACGTCAATTAGAGCGGTATTGGCTTTGGTGGCACATCACGATTTATATTTTGAGCAAATGGATGTGAAGACGGCATTTCTTCATGGAAATTTGGAGGAGCAGATTTTTATGTCACAACCTGAGGGATTTAGTCATCCCGGACAAGAGCAGTTGGTTTGTAAGTTGAAGAAATCGCTCTATGGACTGAAACAATCTCCTAGGCAATGGTACAAACGTTTTGATTCATACATGATTCAAAACGGATATAGGAGATGCGAGTATGATTGCTGCATATATGTAAAGGGCCTTGAAGATGAATCACTGATTTTCTTACTACTATACGTAGATGACATGCTCATTGTTGCGAAGAAGATGAGAGAGGTTGACAAATTGAAGAGGCTACTGAGCAAGGAATTTGACATGAAAGATTTGGGAGAGGCCAAGAAGATTCTTGGGATGGAGATTCACAGGAATAGAGCTGCAGGGAGATTATGGTTGTCTCAACGTAGCTATGTGGAGAAGGTGCTGGATAGGTTCAACATGAAGAATGCAAAGTCGGTGAGCACACCCCTGGCGCATCACTTCAAGTTATCCAGTACACAGTGTCCAAAGACGGATGACGAGATCCAAGAGATGTTAAAGGTTTCTTATGCCAGTGCAGTTGGTTGTCTGATGTATGCCATGATTTGCACGAGACCAGATTTGGCGCAAGCAGTTAGTATGGTAAGCAAGTTTCTCTCAAATCCTGGTCGACCACATTGGGATGCTGTGAAATGGATTTTCAGATACTTGAGAAATACAACTGATTATGGCATCATGTTCAGTAGACAACCGGAAGATCCTTTAGTTGCTGGGTACGTAGATGCAGACTATGCAGGAGATTTAGATAACAGGAGGTCTGCTACAGGATACGTATTCACTGTGGCAGGAGGACCTATTTGTTGGAAATCTATGATATAATCTATTGTTGCATTGTCTACTACGGAATCCGAGTACATGGCAACAGCTGAAGCAGCGAAGGAAGCTTTATGGCTTATAGGGTTGGTTAGAGAACTGGGTGTTCAGCAAGGTGGAGTCAAGTTGTTATGAGATAGTCAGAGTGCTATCTATTTGGCAAAGAATCAGGTGTATCATGTGAGAACCAAACACATTGATGTGAGGTTTCACAAGATCAGAGAGTTGATTGCTTCCGAGGAAATTCAACTTGAGAAGGTTCACACTGCAGACAATGCTGCAGATATGCTGACAAAGCCAGTGACCACAGAGAAGTTTAAGCATTGCTTGAACTTGATCCATATCTCTAGATGCTAGAGGAAGGAAGCCCAGACCCAGAGATCCAAATGGAGTTTTGTCCAGATATTCGTATTCTTCGAAGGGGTGAATATTCGCCAAGGTGGAGATTGTTGACGAGTGGCTCATATTTGGATGAAGGGATGTCATGGAAGAAAAATCTGTTAAGATTTTTCGTAATAAAATTCTGTTAAGATTTTATATAACATAATTTTGTTATGTTTTTCATAACAAATTCTGTTACATTTTTACCGGGTCTGGAGGTTTAGCAGTATTTATAGGGATCATTGTAAACCCATTGTAGATCAGACAACACAAGAATCATTAGATGTGATTCTCTTGTGTAGAAGAGAATTCTAATAAAACTTCGGCCGTTTTGTGGAGTAGGCAAGTCGCCGAACCACGGTAACTCTTTTTCTTTCTCTTCTTCTTCTCCTTCCTGGTGTTTTGCTCTCTTTTGTGCATCTTTGTCTTGTTGTTCCGCGCGATCTCTTTTCTCTCTTCCTCTTCTTCCGCGGTTCAGAAAGGTTGAGAGGTATTGCCCTCTCTTTGCACAACAGTTGCTCAAGCAAATCAATATGTTTGTGATTTCATGTGGATTGTTGGTTCGATTATGAACATATCTGCATCATCTTGCAAAAGGGCCGACAAACTTCGACAACTTGAACATGATAGAAAAGTTAAACTTCTTGAAAGAGGAGAGATTAGTTCTGGTAGAGGACTAAACCAAGAAACTAGTCTAGCTAGACCTGGAGATACACGATGGGGGTCTCATCATTCAACTTTATGTCATATTGAACAAATGTGGCCATCTGTTATAGAGGTTCTTCAAAATTTGATTGATGATGGTGATCGTTCTTCTAAGGGTTTAAGTAGAACTTTGGTTGAAAGAATGGAGAAGTATGAATTTGTGTTTATTCTACTATTGATGAAACGTATATTGACAATCACAAATCATTTGTCAACCATTCTACAAGAGAAAGATCAAAATATTGTGATTGTGATGCATTTGATCAATAATGTGAAATGCAAATTGCAAAAGTTGAGAGATTCTGGATGGGATATTTTACTTGAGGATGTGAAGAAGTTTTGTAACACTTATTCCATTGAAATAATTAATATGACAGATAACATCAACAGTTGTAGTCGTTTGAAGAGAGATGGAAAAAATGTTAATTTTTATCACTACTACCATGTTGAAATCTTTTGTGAGGTAACTTCATAATTCTTTTTTTGTTTACCGTCAATTAAATTCTTTTAAACAGTAACATATTTATTAAATTTTTGTTGTTGTTTGATTTTTAAATTGTAGGTTATCGATATTATTCTACAGGAGATGGATAGTCGTTTCTCTGAAACAACTACAGATTTGTTGATTTATATGTCATGCCTTGATCCTAGGAATTCGTTCTCTAGATTTGATGTACAGAAATTAGTACGTCTGGCTCATTTTTATGAGGATGATTTTTCTTGGAGTGAGCGTATATTGGTTGAACAAGAGCTTGAAATATATATTGATGACGTCAGATCAGATGAACGGTTTGAAGGCATTTCAGATTTGGGAGCTCTTGCAAAGAAAATGATTGAAACAATGAAGAATCGTGTGTTTCCTTTGGTTTATCAGATGATTGAGTTAGCCTTACTTCTTCCAGTTGCTACTGCAACCGTTGAAAGAGTGTTTTTGGCAATGAATATTGTCAAAACATATTTACAAAATAGGATTGGAGATGAATGGATGAATGATAGTTTGGTAGTCTATATCGAGAAAGATGTTTTTAATACTGTTGACAATGAGTCAATTTTACAACATTTCCAGAACATGGAGTCTCAAAGAATGTAATTGTCACGTATTCGTTAGTAGATTGCTTTAATATTTTAATATTACTGTACGAGTTTTTTTTTCATAATATTGTACCTTTTTCTCCTGTATGCCAAGTTATTTAAAAATATTTTTTAATTACATAGAAGTTATTATTCAAAAAAAATTCGCCACGTTCAGATCGAGCCGCCCCTCCATGATTGAATTCCTGGATCCACCACTATCCACGACCTATGACTCTTGTGGTAAATCATGATCAAATTTCACTAATTTTCTTCTTCCCAAAGGCAGAAATCACCTACAAGAAGTCTTACAATGAGGATAATATAATTTAGCTGGTAAGAAATCACCAGAGCTTTAAGGTAAATACCTTTATCAAAGGTAACACCATGAACCATCTGCACCAAATATATTGGAGTTTAGCTAAACACCTTTAGCTCATTTAGAAAGAGGATATAAGATATGACAAGAAAGCACAAGAATGTTGGAGTTTAGCTCAATTTTACCAACCTTACCTTTAGTCTTCTATACATAGCATCAAAGTCGCCTTTCAACAAGATTGACTTTTTGGTTTGCAACACTGCATTTTAGGACCCATGTAATTAAATAAGATGTGAATGGCAATTATAACTTAAAGTGTATTTCTAACTTGACAGTGAATATAAAATAAACATATAATCACACTTAGAATCACTAAAATGTTTATTTAACATGGTTCAATAGTTTCCATTTCATGACCTATGATCTATCGATAAATCACTAATAGAAAAACACCATAATCTTTCTCTTTCTCGGTCAACTACTGGGGAGATGGAGAAAGTTCTTACCAGTTGAAGAGAATACAAAAGATTACAAGAGGAATGTTGAAATGCAAGGCTTCTAACAAAATTTATCAAGTTCTATTTTGGCAACCTTCAAGCCACTCTGAAGTCTTCATTTTATTATACCCAAAGGATGTTCATATATTTTTACAATGATATGATAGTGTCCACTTTGGGCCTAAGCTCTCATGGCTTTACTCTTGGGCTTTTCCCAAAGGCCTCATGTCAATGGAGATATCTTAAATCCTTTTAAACTCATGATCTTTCCTAAATATTTCCAATGTGAAACTTTAATTGAACCCCAACAATCCTCCCCTCAAATGAAAGACTACAATTACTCTCATAGTCCGGGCCTCCCCGCGAGCATCCGATCACCTTGACATTCTCTGGCACTTCCCGCAAGCATCCGTATCTAGTCACCCTAGCCGGCTTCGGGTCTCTCCACAAGCATTCGGTCACACTGATCTGCTTCAGACCTTCCCACGAGCACCGATCACTCATAACCTGCTTCGGGCCTCGCCACGAGCATCTAGTCACTCTAATCTACTCACCTCCCGACAAGTATCTGGTCACCCTAACCTACTCCGGGACTACCCTTAATTTCGTTCAAGGCCATCCCATATGACATCTGGTCTAGACCATGACTTTAATACCATTTGTAGTGCCCAAAGGATGTCCGCATATCTCACAATGGCATGATATTGTCCACTTTGGGCCTAGGCCTTTATGACTTTGCTCTTGGGCTCTCCTCAAAAGGTCTCATGTCAATGAAGATATCTTACCTCCTTTTAAACTCATGATCTTTCCCAAATATTTCCAATATGAGACTTTGATTGAACCTCAACACATTCTATAACCTTTGAAACCTTACTATAAGTTTATTTATCACCCAGTAGTCTACTATGCTAGAGCAATCGGTCTATAGGATTTTGACGTTTGTTTAATCAATATGTTTAATGGGAGTCTTGTTGGGTTATCGGGCCGTAAAAATCGCATTTTCGCGTCGCGGAATCCCCGAATCACCCATGCCACTGGATCTCGTGCGAAGGATAGATTTCAAAAATTTAAATACGAGTACGAGTTTACTAAAACTTAGATCTACTCCTAGATCTACATGGAAGAGATCTATACCTTCGATGCGTGCCCTTTTTCGTATCCCGCTCGTCTAAGATTCTTCGGATCTTGAAAGTATCAAAGATAGATACTTCTCTATACGTATCCATACAAACACACTAGGTGGAGATGACCAAAACAAGGTGTGCTAGCACCTTATGGGATTCGGCCAAGGAAAGGAGAGGGAGAGCAAAAATGGCTAGAGGAAGGAGATGAAGTGAATGTACATGAATGAGAAAATGAATTCACATCCACAACAAAAGGTGGCCGGCCACTTTCCCAAGTGTAACCCCCATTTTTGCATTAAGTGTGGCCATTAAGAGATTTGTAACCTCCATGAGGTGGCACACACATGTGCTAAACATGATGATGTGACACCTCATCATTGGCCACTTAATGTCAACTCACCAATGAGGTGACATGAAGTCAAGTCAAACTTGACTCTTCATCTTCCTCTTAAGTCAAGTCAAACTTGACTTAATCTCTCTCATGGTTGATCTAATCCAACTATTTAATTCAAGCCAATTTAATATAATGAATCTAATTTATTTAATTAAATTGATTCAATGAGTCATAATCTAAATTAGACTCATTAAACATATGAATCAACTTGAGTCCAACTCAAGTTAGCCCAATTAGGATTACTCTTAATCCAATTTGATTCATCAAATGAATCTAATCGTCTTGGTTCATCATATGAACCTAATCTCCATCTAATTGTCCTTAGTGTGTGACCCTATAGGTTCTTGTAACGTTGGCAATGCCCCTAAACCTATTTAGGAGCATAAGTAATGAGTGGTATCTAGCAACACATCATTACTACCCAATGTTACAAGAATGTTGAGATCCAACATCACCTTGTGACTACTAATTGTGACTCCTCACAATATATAACAAATGTCCTTCTATCCTAGACATCTAGATTGATCAATATGAGGCATAGACCGTGTCATCCTCTAATCAATCTAAATCTTGAACTCCAAGTAGACTCACTAAATCAAATGAGCTCAATATCTCATATTGACTCATTTGGGCATGGCAATGCACTTCATGGTCTCACTCTATCAAGAATATCGATGTCTCTCCCGTCATATAGGAGGGATAGTGATGTGCATATATTATATACTCTTTTATGCATGTTTTTACGCACATTTACATATTTTGAGCATGCTTGATCTATGCATTTTTATACTTCCAGCTTTCCTTTTAGCATATTTACTCTTTTGGTTCGGAGATCTGTTTTTTGTGTATTTTCTGTACACAGGAGTCGATTTGGTGAAGAATCTACATCTTTGGACATGCATTGGAGGAAACAAAGGGAGAAAGCACCGGGCCGTGTACCTCACACGGCCATGCACTGGTATAGAGCTCGGGCCGTGTGGAGTTTGGCACCAACAGAAGAGGAAGATGACATGGCCGTGTGAACCTCGCACGGTCGTGTCAAGATTTGAAGCCAAACAGAGCAGAAGCCTTACATGGTCGATCTGGAGTCAACCAGAGCAGAAGCCTTACATGGCCGTGTGCACCACACGGCCGTGTGAGCATTTCCAGAGAGCAAGCAGGTTGTGGCCGTGTGCACCACACGGCCGTGTAGCATTTCCAGAGAGCAGAAGGGTTCTGTCACACGATCGTGCAGCTTTGGCAGAGAGGGAAATGGACATGGCCGTGTGAATCTCACACGGCCGTGTCACGGGGCCGTGTGGCGCCCGATTCCCTCCTCTATTTAAACCCTTCTTCATGAATTGAAAGGGGATCTCTCCCCCTTTGGGAGAAGGCAAGATTTGGTGGTTTCCTCCCATTCTTGGGAGGATTTCTGGGCGATTCTAAGGGAGATCTCGACGATTTCGACTCCGGAGCGAGGATTGGATCCGAAGACGAGGCTTCTTCGTAGATAAGTTTTCTCTTTCCCCCTCTTCTTGATTTCTTGGATTGGGGATTTAAGAAATGCTTGTATTCTCTATTTCTTCGGGTTTTCTTCCTCGATTCATGGAGTAGATCTTGTATTCTAGGATTAAGGGAGTATTTGTATGATGGATTGATGTAATCTCTAATGGATTTGCCATTTTCTTGTTTCAATGACATTGACTTGCTTGTATCAATTAGATCTTGAATGATTAATGGTGATTTGTGCTTAATTCTCATTCTTGATTGATTGTTTGGATTTCTTGTGGACTTTGTAAAGATAAACTCTCACTCGATCATCCGAGGGATCCACGTGACAGGTGCAAGCCCGTGTAAGGACGTTTGAGAGATAATCTTGAAGAGGAAATGGGAATATTCAAGAGAGTAGGATGGATCTTGTGATTAGTTTCTTGTATCTTGATAGATTAATGAGTTGTGGGCTTCTATGTTGATATCCGAGGAAGGCATAGTAATAGGTGCGCTTCTGTGTAAGGACAATGTAGGTTCATGTCTAATTAATCCTACTTAGATACATTTCTCAGTCCTTAGCCGGTTGTCTATTGCAAGAGAGAACCGGCAACTTTCTACATGTTTGGCAATTGAGGGATAAGAATTGGTGAACCATTTACATTCAAGAAATCTTACAAAGAAACCGAAACTCCTAGAATCTCCCTTTATCATAACCCAAAACACTAGACTCTTGTTTGTTGATCTTTAAGATTAGATTTGTTTACCTTTACTTTGCTTTTGAAACGATTGGATAGTTGTTTAGCTAATTCGCATTGAGACATTTCTAGTGCTTATTCCAGTCCCTGTGGATACGATAATCTTTTATATTACTTGCGACATTTCCGTACACTTGCGGAGCGTAACAAGTTTTTGGCGCCGTTGCCGGGGACTGCGCTATAACATTAGGAATTATCAATTGAGTTAGACTAAACATAACATTTGTTTTCCTTTCATATTGCATAGTTATAACTAATCAGTAGATTTCTGTTTTTACTTTCTTGTATAACTTTCACTTCTTGTTAATTCTTTTTGTACAAATTCAATTCTGCATTTTTGATCCTTCTATTTTTCTTTTTGTGTCGAATTGCCATCTGCTATCCTGTTCTTGTGTATGCGAAGATCTAACTTTGCAGGGGAATTCTTTCCTTTTGACCCTGAGATTGATAGAACTTTCCATAAAAGAAGAATTCTGCAAAGGCAAATTGAAGAACAGGAACATTTGAACATGGCGAATAGACCACTTAAGAATTATGCAACACCCTATGCGAGAGGTTTTCTATCTAGTATTTCAAGACCTTCAGTGGAAGCTAATAACTTTGAGATCAAACCCGCAATCATATCTATGGTGCAGCAGAACCAATTCGGTGGAGGACCTCATGAGGACCCTAATCAACACTTAGAGGTCTTTTATGAAATATGTGGTACCATGAAAATGAATGGAGTTCCTTCAGATGCAGTTAGATTATTGTTATTTGGGTTTTCTCTAAGAGATAGGGCAAAGCAATGGCTGAATTCTTTGGCCCCTAATAGCATCACCACTTGGGAGCAGTGTGAGCAATAGTTTCTTGATAAGTTCTATCCACCAAGAAAAACAGCTCATATGAGGAATTTAATTACAAGCTTCAAGCAAACTGACTCAGAATCTCTTTTTGAAGCATGGGATAGATATAATAGTATGCTCAGACAATGCCCACATCATGGGTTGGAAAGATGGTTAGTGTTGCATACTTTTTATAATGGTATCAATTATCATACCAAAGTGTCCCTTGATTCAGCTGCTGGAGGGGCACTTATGAACAAAAGCTTAGATGAAGCCGAAGAAATCATTGAAAGTGTAGCACAAAATCATCATCAATGGGCAAATGAAAGAAGTGGAGGCTATTCCTCTGTAAACCCAACAATTAAAGCATCAGGGAAGTTTGATGTAGATGCAGTCACTCTTTTGTCTGCAAAATTGGATGCTCTTACAAAGAAATTTGAGAATATGGGGACTAGTGCTAATATGGTCAATGCTATTAGTACATCTTGTGAAGTATGTGGGAGTTCAGAGCATTCAAATGACTCATGTCCATTGGGAGCTATCACTGCACAAATCAATCAACTTGAACAATGTGATGCAATCATGAGTTACAATCAAAGGCAGAACAACCCATACTCAAATACTTATAACCCTGGATGGAAGAGTCATCCAAATTTTTCTTACAGAAACAATCAAGATCAAGGACCATCCATGGGGGCAAGACCAAATTTTCAAGCTGGGCAACAAAATTTTCAACATCTATCTTCTCAAGGCTTACCAAAGTCAAATGTTGAAAAGATGCTTGAAGAAATTATCTCAAGTCAGAATGAAATGAAGCAAGATATAGCAAAGCTCATCCAGAGAATGGATAATTCTGAAAAGCATCAAAAGATCCAGGATAGTCAAATTGCCCAACTAGCTTCCTCATCATCCGAGCACCAGGACAACTTCCAGGAAAACCTGATGTGAATCCTATGGAGCATTGCAATAGGATTGAGCTTAGGAGCGGACGGACCTTGGGAGACTCCCAAGTGACTGCTTCAAAAGGGATACAAAAAGAAGAAGAGCTCTCTCCTCCTATATCAAATCAGATTCAAGCTAATGAGGAGAGTACCATTGAGGTTGAAGAAACTCTTCCACTGAACCATCAGAGCAAAGCTGTCCCTTTTTCTCAAAGACTTACAATGCTCAAGAAAGATGAAGAATTTGGCAAGTTTCTAGAAAAAGTTAAGGAAATTTGTGTAGAGGTACCTCTTATCGATGCTATTCTGCAAATGCCTAGATTTGCCAAATTCCTGAAGGATCTCATGTCAAACAAGAGAAGAAGAGGAGAGGTCGAGACCATTGCGCTTAGTGAGGAATGTAGTGCTATTTTTGAGAAGAACACTTCTCCAAAACTGAAGGACCCAGGGAGTTTTTATATCCCTTGCAACATAGGAAAAGAATTTTTTGAAAAAGCTTTCTGTGACTTGGGGGCGAGTGTTAGCCTCATTCCTTACTCAATTTGTAATAAATTAGGTCTCAAAAACATTAAACTTACTACTATGGCACTTCAACTTGCCGATCATTCCTGCAGGTACCCTTTGGGTATTATAGAAGATGTGCCAGTAGAGGTGGATGGGAATGTTATTCCCACAGATTTTGTCGTGTTGGACATGGAAGAGGACCCTAGGATTCCTATCATATTAGGAAGACCTTTCCTTGCTACAGCTGGAGCTATAATTGATGTCAAAAATCATAAGCTTTCTTTGGTAATTGGTAAGGAAAAGTTGGAATATGATTTATCTAATATCTCTAACCATGTCTCGTCTCTTTTAAATGCTTGTAGCAGGTCAAGCATTTATAAACTTGAGGAATGGAATTTCGATCCTCATGGAAGGCCACCAAATGAAGAAGACAATGAGGTGGAGGATGTTGGGAGAAGATCTCCCAACAAAAACGAAAAGTATATCTGTCCTCCAAGGGCGAGAAAAAGAAGCGAATGATAAAGTTTGGTCGAGCTAAAGACCTTAAACAAGCGCTTCTTGGGAGGCAACCCAAGGGTTCTTTTAGTTAGTTTTGATCTGCATCTAAATCTCTTTTAGTTTAATGCATTCTTTTGATTTTTGTTTTCAGGTTAGGTGCAAAACGGAGCTCGGCCGTGTGCTATACACGGCCAGGCAAAAGTTGCAGAGAAGGGAAGTGCTTAGGCCGTGTCATCCAGACACGGCCGTGTAGCATCTTCCGAGGAGAAAAGGATCTAGGCCGTGTCTAAAACACGGCCGTGTAAAGAATCCCGAGAGGAAGGATGGAGAGGCCGTGCCCCAGACACGGCCGTTCGAGGAATCTAGAGGAGGAAGAGGGGGGGCCGTGTGGATCTACACGGCCCGTGCAAAGAATCCCGAGAGGAAAGATGGGGAGGCCGTGTAGATCTACACGGCCCGTGTAGGAAAACTATGAAAGTCTTCTTCCTACCTCACACGTCCAGATCTTGGCCGTGTTCCGCACACCCCCGACTCTCCAAAACATATCTTTCTCTCCCAATTTCTTAAAAACCCCTCTCTAATCTCTCAAGATCTCTTAGATCCGATTCTCCTCCTCTCTAATACTTGGACCTTTTGTTCTCTTAACCTAAGATCTTTTGTTCTTTGAAGTTTTGTTCTTTGAGTTCCACAACTCTAGATAATTCTTCCCCTATCTAAACTCATCAAGATGTCCAATATTTTGAAGAGACTTCGCAAAGGAGGGGGTGGATCTAGTGGAGACAAAGAGAAGGAGCCATCAAGGGACAAAGGAAAACAACCAGTGAAGGGCAAAGGCAAAAGGACTTCACGCAACGAAGGTAATGACAATGAATTCAATATTGTGTTTAGAAATGATGATCAAGTAACTAGATTTGCAATTCTTGTCAATAGAAAGATAGTGTGTACTAGATATATGGACCCAACTGTTCTTGATATGCTTGGAATTAGGGAAGATGTAGATTTGATGATTGGGTTTTTGGATTGGAGTGATATTATGTACACACATTTGCCTACATATCCTCGTCTTTTTTTGGAATTTGGATGTCCATTTTACTAATGAAGATGATTATTATGGAAAAATCTCTTTTAGATTAATGAATCAAGAATTTCTATGGGCATTTAGTGACTTTAATTCTTGTTTTGGAATAACCACCGGTAGCCCTCGTAGGTTTGACCCAAGGTTTAATTGGAATCATTTTTGGAATGTAATAACTGGGTTAGATCAACCTTATGAGCCTTCAAGAGCTAAGGCCTCCCATATGCAAAACCCCATCTTTAGGTATCTACATAGAGTCATGAGTAAAACTATTTTTGGTAGGGGAGAGAGTGATGGGGTGGTTAAGAAGATAGAGCTTTATGCTTTATGGGCTATGCTTTATAAGGTTGAATTTGACTCTGGTTTTCATTTTGTTCAAACCTTATTGAGATCGGCTAGGGCATCATCGGAATCGATTGTTTTTGGTGGTTTGATTACCCGAATAGCTTATAATTTAAATCTTGATGTTGATGGGTTGGAAATAATTCATGGTAATGACATGATTGACATTGATACATGTCTTGCTATGAAAATAATCGTTCGGGATGAGAATGGTTTCGCGTTTCCTAGGAGGAGTGGTTCTCCTTTACCCCTTCCTTTTCCTGAACGAACTACTATTTGTAACCCGGCTAATTGGGTGATTTCTGAGTTAGATTTTGAGGATAACCCTTCTATACCTGGAGACACTGAGCCATATCATGAGCCCTCGTCATCTGGACACACGCAGCCTTCTAGCTTTATGGAGCCTGCTAGGCATTCTTTTGCATATGGCACGGGATCTTCTAGGTTTGATTTTTCGGATTTTCGTACGTCTCTAGAATCACTTCATGAGAAGCAAGATTCCCAACGAAAAATGTTGGAGGGGCGCTTCTCTTTATCTGATGATCAGTTTAGGGAGGTACAAAATCATTTTCAGTTTACGAGGAATTTTCAAGGTCAAGTGGCTGAGTTTGTGCAGGATTATGATACTGATCAGGCTAGGATGAGAGATTTTATGCAGAGTATGACGCTTACTAGCCAACAAGTAGATGCTTTATATGAGTATCATAGATCCTTGGGTGAGATTCCAGGTTTTCCTAGTTTTCCTATTGGCCAACCACGTCGTAGACCTCCTTTCCCTCGTCCACCTCCACCTCCTCCACCATATTGATTTCATCGGGACGATGAAAAGTTTAAGTCTGGGGGGGTGTCATGTACTGTTTAGTTTGGTTTTCAGTTTTTAGTTTTTGTTAGTTTTTCATGTTGGTTCTTATTTTCATTGCTTGTTGCTTTATTTTGCTTGTTTTTGAAATAATCATGGCAAAAAAATTTTTGAGAACATCAAATCTTCACTTATATGCTTTCTTGGATTCAAGTGAAATGTTAGCACGATTATTGTCTTGATTCATGATGTTCGAATGATGCTAGTAGTAAACTTTGTGTAGTTCTTTTTTCTATCTTGGGAAGCATTAATAAGCTAAGAATCTTATGGTGATGAGTTTTAGTTTTGGTTCAACCTTAAGGATTTTATCTTCACTACACTTGTGCTTGATGCTTGAATAGTTGATGTCATTGAAATAGTCATGATTCATCTTGTTTGCTTAGTACTTGGTTTCCATGGTGATTTCTCAACTTTCATTTTGGTTACTGGATGAGGCTCAAATCATTAAAGCTCATTTGGAAAAATCAAAATATCCCAACATGTGTGCTAAAAGTACATTTGTGAATAAGTTTTGCACAATGCAAACACTTATAAAAAAAGAGAAAAAAAAATGAACAATAAGGGATATAAAAAACAGTTGTCATGAGTGGAATCTAGCAAGTCACCCCTTTGAGACCGAGTTAGGTTACTGGGGAAATGACTGTTTAGCTTCTCTTGAGATTGAGCACACCTTTGAGACCTTGGGTTAGTTGAGAAATATGAACCAAGTGAATGGTGAGTAAGTGTCTATCACTGGTTACTTGTCGTTCACTGGGAACACTAGGAATTCAAATTTGATGACGACTTGACTAGGACATGGATTGAAACTTGAAGGGTGTTGAGTTACTTTTACACTGCGCACAAGATTCTTATGCTTGAATCATACTTTACTTGTTTCCATGATCATGCTTGTTAATGAAACTTTTTGATAGAGTTAGGAAAGTGCACTGTGTTTAATGAATGTATTGTAGAACATATGAATTTAGACTGCAGCATTTTGCTTGAGGACAAGCAAAGGTTTAAGTCTGGGGGTGTGATGTGCGTAGATTATATACTCTTTTATGCATGTTTTTACGCACATTTACATATTTTGAGCATGCTTGATCTATGCATTTTATACTTCCATTTCCTTTTAGCATATTTACTCTTTTGGTTCGGAGATCCGCTTTTGTGCATTACACAGGAGTCGATTTGGTGAAGAATCTACATCTTTGGGCATGCATTGGAGGAAACAAAGGGAGAAAGCACGGCCGTGTACCTCACACGGCCATGCACTGGTATGGAGCTCGGGCCTTGTGGAGTTTGGCACCAACGAAGAGGAAGATGACATGGTCGTGTGAACCTCGCCCGTTTCAAGTGAAGCCAACGGGCGAAGCCTTACATGGCGTGGATCTACTGCAGTAGTGTGAAATAGAGACCAGCGGTGTGGGTGTGCACCACTGCAGTGTATTTCCAGAGACTAAGTAGAGGTGTGGCAGTGTGCACCACTGCAGTAGTGTGCAAAGAGCGGAAGGGTTCTGGCGGTGTGGAGTCCTGCAGTAGTGCAGCTGGCGGAGAGGGGCGGACATGGCCGTGTGAATCTTACACGGTCGTGTCACGGGGCTGTGTGGCGCCCGATTCCCTCCTCTATTTAAACCCTTCTTCATGAATTGAAAGGGGATCTCTCCCCCTTTGGGAGAAGGCAAGATTTGGTGGTTTCCTCCTATTCTTGGGAGGATTTCTGGGCGATTCTAAGGGAGATCTCGACGATTTTGACTCCGGAGCGAGGATTGGATCCAAAGACGAGGCTTCTTCGTAGATAAGTTTTCTCTTTCCCCCTCTTCTTGATTTCTTGGATTGGGGATTTAAGAAATGCTTGTATTCTCTATTTCTTCGGGTTTTCTTCCTCGATTCATGGAGTAGATCTTGTATTCTAGGATTAAGGGAGTATTTGTATAATGGATTGATGTAATCTCTAATGGATTTGCCATTTTCTTGTTTCAATGACATTGACTTGCTTGTATCAATTAGATCTTGAATGATTAATGGTGATTTGTGCTTAATTCTCATTCTTGATTGATTGTTTGGATTTCTTGTGGACTTTGTAAAGATAAACTCTCACTCGATCATCCGAGGGATCTATGTGGCAGGTGCAAGCCCGTGTAAGGACGTTTGAGAGATAATCTTGAAGAGAAAATGGGAATATTCAAGAGAGTAGGATGGATCTTGTGATTAGTTTCTTGTATCTTGATAGATTAATGAGTTGTGGGCTTCTATGTTGATATCCGAGGAAGACATACTAATAGTTGCGCTTCTGTGTAAGGACAATGTCGGTTCATGTCTAATTAATCCTACTTAGATACATTTCTCAGTCCTTAGCCGGTTGTCTATTGCAAGAGAGAACCGGCAACTTTCTACATGTTTGGCAATTGAGGGATAAGAATTGGTGAACCATTTACATTCAAGAAATCTTACAAAGAAACCGAAACTCCTAGAATCTCCCTTTATCATAACCCAAAACACTAGATTCTTGTTTGTTGATCTTTAAGATTAGATTTGTTTACCTTTACTTTGCTTTTGAAACGATTGGATAGTTGTTTAGCTAATTCGCATTGAGACATTTCTAGTGCTTATTCCAGTCCCTGTGGATACGATAATCTTTTATATTACTTGCGACATTTCCGTATACTTGCGGAGCGTAACAGATAGATCCCATCTACATCACTCACATCCCTCCGCATAATTTGTTACATACCCAGTAATCGCCTTTATAGTCCACCCAGTTACGGGTGACGTTTGACGAAACCAAAGTACATAACTCCTTATGTAGGGAACCATGGTGACTTCAGGTCTAAGGACTAGTAGTCATACTAATACCGCATGAGAAAGTATATGACACTCATATAACGATCCATGATACTTTCTCATGGCGGGTCATTCAGTATACATTCTCCAATGCATACCCATGTGTCAACTTGATATCTCTATATCCATGACTTGTGAGATCAAGTCATCGAGTTGACCTACATGCTAGTCTTATTGCATTAACATTGTCCCTGAATGTTAATACTCGACTAGGAATGATTAAGAGTAGTGTTCCCTATATCATCTCACTATCAGTTCAACTAACCAATTGATATAGGTGAGAACCGTCTACTCAAGGACGTTATTATACTTAATTTATTTGGCACCAATACAAGTAAGTATAATAACCAAAAACCAAATGCCTTTATTTATATAGAATATGATACAACAAGTCTAAAATACAATCATCAAATGATTGGCTCTAGGGCTCTAGCTAACCATCTCCCACTTAGGCTCTAAGCCCAAATGACCTAGTGTGACCATCATGCTTCCTCTGTGCCAAAGCCTTGGTCAAGGGATCTGCGATGTTAGCCTCTGTAGGTACTCTGTAAATCTTCACATCTCCTCTCTCGATGATCTCTTGAATGAAATGGAAGCGCCGTAGTATGTGTTTGGTCCGCTGGTGTGAGCGAAGTTCCTTCGCCTGTGCTATAGCTCCATTGTTGTCACAATAGAACTCAATAGCAACAACGCTAGGAACCGCCCCAAGTTCAGTGATGAACTTGTGTAAAATACCAGAAAATGGCGAATAATAATAAGGAAATTTTCTGGAATTTTTAGAAATTTTTCAGAAATTTTTCGGAGCTCGTATGAGCGAGTTAACCGGGACAAAAATGGGGTCCGGAAAAGCCTGTTTTGGCTACCCATTTAAGCGAGGAAATGTTTTATTTCTTTTAGTTTTCTTTTCTCTTTTCTTTTATTTCTCTCCGCCGTTTCTGCCCCCGCCGCGACCCGAGCCCTAACCACCTTGCGCCGACGCCTTCCTTCTTCTTTTCTTCCTCTGCCGGCACAAACCACACGCAGAGCTTCTCATCGCCGGCCGACGAGAGCCAACCGAGGGCCTCCGTTCCTCTCTTCTGGCCGACTCTTAGCGTTTACCCTAGCGCCGGTCACTGACCTTGAGCCCTAGATCTGTCTCGGCCGTGGAGGTCAAGACGCGCCGCAGCCCTCTCGCGTCACTCCGGTCGCTACAGTTGGCGCCGACTCTTGCCGCCCTTCCGAGCCCCTTCCTTCGATCACTGAGCAGAGCCCCTTCTTCTCCTCTTCCGAGCACGGATTAGCCGACCAAGTTCCTTTGCCCTGGACCTGCCGAAGCCCTCCAAGCCGTGCCCTAGTTTTGTTTGGGGTGTTTCCGGCCAAGAGCAAGAAGGATTTAAATTCGATGTTTCTTCCTCATGCCCTAGCTATTTCCTGTGGATACCCATTACATTGCCTCCTCACCGGATCTTGGACCAGGGGAGGACTCTTTTCTCTACATGGCTACATTTCTAGGCATCAAATTAAGAGGAAGCAAGGGATCATTGCTTTGTGGACCTCCTCTGTTATCGATCACTATCTGCTACCAATTCTTGAAGCTGTGAAGGTTTTGGGGTGAGGAGGTAAGGTTCTGTTGAGTTGAGCTTTGGTATTTTGAATTAAAGTTTCAGTCAATCTTTTACTATATAATTGGATTTATGGATTGAGCTTCTCGGCAGGGATTGGTAGGGTTGCTGATCTACTGGAGTTGTGGTCATACCTCAAGGTCAGTGCTTTTCTAGTGATGTACCTTGGGTAATCTATTAGTATGTTGCTAAATTTAGTTTCTAAAGGATGGTAGAGTTTGTGATTGATGATATGGTTGATAGGTTGATTGGATTGAAGTGAAGGATTGTGGATTTAGTTAAACCTAATTAGATTATGAAATTAGGTTAATTGTTGCGATTAGGGTTTTCCCTAATTTGATTGGGGAGTTTATTTAGTTATTTACTGTATAAGTAATTAACTAAATACAGTATGTGATTTCAGGACTTTGTTTCAGGCGGCGTCCTGACGTGGAGACAGTTTATCACGACCGATCATTTAAAGCGGGTACCTCTTGACTTATCTTTTATGATATTGTCATTGGATATGCATAGTATTTTATAACTACATGCAATGAACATGTTTGCCTTTGGTATGTCACTGTTTGATATCCATAGCATGTTAGGTTTGTCACCTGTGATGTATCCGTGCTTATATCTCGTGATTTGTTGCCATGATTATCTTGTTACCATGAGTATCTTAGTTTCTAGAGTGACATACCATGCTTACTGAGGTTAGGACTAGGATTTGGATTGTTGTTTCTGGCCTGTGTATCTAGATTATCTGATACTTAGGTTTTTGTGCCATATCAGATTTGTGTACCTCTATTTGTATATCATATATGATTCGTGTTTAGACCCTGATTCTTTGATCCGTGTATATTGTTGGTACATATGCTATGGAAGAGGGATATGATTTGGGTCTAGGTTGTTATACCTTAGAGGACTTGTATACCCTAGATCCGTGGATTTGACTTACTGATACTGTGGTACCCATATTGTGTATATATGGATTTTTCTATGCTGATCAGGATATTCCATACTTATTATGTTCAGGACATAGGGTTATTGATATTCTATCTGACCTGTGTACTCTAGATCTTGGTATGTGACCATCGCTTTTACAGTAACCATTTTGTATGTATGGATATGGTTATGTTGATCAGTTTTTGCCATGCTTAGTGTCATGCATCATGATTGCATGCTGTGCGATAGTCGACTCCATTGTTGTTGAGCACATCGCCAGTTACATGGATCTGCACACACCACCACTCATGGGTTAGTGGTCGATTCAGGCAGTGTGTGTTGCAGCAGGGACTTTGTTTGGCTACGTTGGTCCGCTCATGGGTAGTGTGACACAACGTGTTAGCCGGCAGGGATTCCTCCCCGTCATCGTGTACCGGGAGTTGAGAGCATTGAGCTCCCCCATTTATGATTTGGGGTCACGGGACAGGAGCACTCCGACAGATCCGTCCACTCGGTCACTCATCGGGAGCAGTGACGACAGAGTGCACGGTTGTCACAGCCCTACCCACTCGGTCTCGCCATTTGTGTGTGAGATGGTGATGGCGTCGGGGTGACCAGACGCATCATTGACATCATATGCATTGATGCATTTATTTCTTGTGATTGTGTTTGCTGCATTTATTTCCTGCATTTGGTTGATTCATATGTTTGACATGCATACATGAGGACACTTCGGTTTGATGACCCTTTTGTTTGGATAGGAGTTCTGGTGAGTACGACTTCCTTAGTTACCTTTCGGTTTTGCATCTTTCCTAGATGTATGATTAGGAAGTCGTATTCTGTTTATGGTATTAGATATATCTTACTAGGCATGTCTATTGGTATTCACTGAGTTGTTGAACTCACCCGTGGACTCTATATTTTCGGTACCGGGTTATTTATGGTGTCGCTTGGAGCATCCTGCTGGTCCCCACGTCTCATCAGAAGACTTATCGGTTTCACGTATGTTTTGCTTGTTTATGTTTCATGTTTTATTCTATTCGGTTTTATTTTTGAGAGTTGATGTTGTTATGTGGTGTTTTGTATTTGTTATTGGTTGTGTAAGCCTACTGGCTAGCAGTTTTGTGTTTTGGTTTTGATACAGCCTAGTGGGTGCTTATTATTCTGCGTGGTTGTGTATGATTGATATTAAATGCGTGGTGTTTGTTTTCTTTATTGTTATTATTCCAGCATGTGGGTGAGGTATATAGTGCTTGTAGAAAGTTTGATTGTCGCGTGCGGAGATCTTTAGAAATTTCTTGAGACGGAGACTCCTCAGGCGTGACAATTAGTGTATCGAGCGGTATCGATACTTGCTATGTGTTACGGACTTCGAGATTTATCCGATATCAATTTATTTGGTATCGAGATCGACTTACGTGTCTTATTTTTCCTGTTTGGATTTTGTGTTTTGGTTTTCTCGATGTGACTTTTCGGGACCTGGCAGCAGCAGGACATCTCCAAGCTATAGAAGGTATGTTGGTATACTGTTATCCTATTATTTAGTTAGTGTATGCATTGTTGACTGTGATAGTTATGACACTTTGTATCTGGTATCTGTCTGATGTTGTAGCCATATTATATGTGATGGGATAGTCACTGATCTTGATCGACCTTAATAGAGATTAAGGAATATAATCTCTGTTGATTTTTCATATTTTACCATTAGTAGTATTAGCTTTAGTTAATACTAATTGGTTAGGAGATGGAGGCACATACCAGCCTCTGTTGTTATTAGTGTGTAGTAGATAGTACCTTCATATTCATGTTGACTAGTCAGTAGAATACCGATATACTTTAGTTAGTTTTCGTCGGTAGATGATTATTGTACTCTGGTTAGATCGGTCAATAGAAAACTGACTTACGCTTGTCGACTTGGGTAGTCGTAGATTGATATACCTTAGTAGCTTATGGAGGATTAAGGTATTCTTGATTAGTTAATAGATGACCGATTTAGCTTTATTGGTCCGATCTGAATCTTTGGGTAGTTTGTGCTTAGTTTGGTATCTAAAGTACATTTGAGTACATGTTTTGTACTGATGTGGAAAAGACAGAGTTGATCGTATATCATTGTCGATTTTGGTCAGTCTATGGAGGATCGATGTATCATATTCTATGGATACTTTAATTTTAGACTGTATGTACCTGATTGGATAACTTAGAAGGTGGCATATGATTTGTGTGATAGATTGGATTAAATATGTTGATTATGCATATATATGAAGTGTACATATGGTTGTTATGAGTTGAAGGAGTTCTATGATGGATAGTTCATTTGTGGATAGTGTGGGTATTCCCATCTAGATATGGTTATTGTAGGTTCCTTGTGGATTATAGCTATTTAGTTAGCTGTACGTGTCTGATTGACATATTGGAGGTATCTTGTTGATTATGTGTGATTTGTGAATGCACCTGGGTTTTAGTATGCCTTATTGGAAGTATATATTGATTATACTCTTGGCATATGTGTATATTTGTCATGTGAGTGTTGTTTGGGGGTATTGTTGATTTTACCTACGATGATATATGCACACGGGTTCGGTATGTATTGTTGGAGATATCACGGTGATTTACACCTATATTGTGAGTATGTTGGGTGTGCACTAATTAGAGGATTATGTTGATCATACCTATGTTGTGTGTGCACGTGTGTCAGATGTATGGTTGGTAGCATCATGATAATTCTACCTATGTTAAATGTAGAATATTAAATGTCTACATTATGATATTGGTCGTTATACCCTGTCAACTAATTCTCCCATTAGTGGGTGACCGACCCACTAGGAGGATGATAGAGTTGACTATGGATTAGATTTGCTTACTGGGTGGTTATACCCTAGGCTACCCACATTGATCTGTGGTAGAGAGATCTTGTACAGTCTCTAGCTAGATAGTTAGGTGCTTGGGCACTTATGTATTGTTGTGGTAGAGCGTAGCTCCCACATGTTATGGATCGTTTGTGGTAGAGCGTAGCTCCCACATATTCTGGATTGTTTGTGGTGGAGCGTTGCTCCCACATATTACGGATTTGTTTGTAGCAGAGCATTGCTCCCATATTTATTGTGGATATATATTCTGGATTATTTGTGGTGGAGCGTTGCTCCCACATATGGAGGATTTCTTGTGGTAGAGCGTTGCTCCCACATGTATGATATTTCGTGTGATAGAGCATTGCTCTCACACTGGAGGTTCTATTCTTTGATGATTATATATCGTTGGTGATTAGATCTATTTATTGTTGAGGATCTCATGGTTAGGAATGTCTGTGATACGGACATTTTGTGTCTTGGTTTTACCATTAGTGCTTGTGGTGCCCTAGATGTTATCATAGACTCGATGATATGGGTATTCCTAGGATGTTTAGATTGGTTTCCATTGTCTTTGTTGACGATGTGGTGATCTATGTCGGATCCAAGGTGAGTCACGTGCACCACCTTTGCATAGATCTAGAGATGATTCGACGAGAATATCTATATGTTATCAATAGTGCTGATTTGGATTGTCTTATGAGATGATGTTTGGGACACACGATCACCAGTGGGAGTGTACCGTGGTTCCACAGGAGATAGAGGTTGTTCTGGTTGGGGCGGCGAAATCGATCTGAGAGATCCAGATCCTTGGGGTGACGGTATGTCTGAGACCTTTCGTCGAGGTTTCTTTGCATAGTTATGCTACTTACGCTGACCTAGAAAGGCGTGAAGTTCACTGGACCGAGGATGACAAGAGCTCCTAGGAGCTGAAGTGGAGACTAGTGTCGGCTCGATTTTGGTTTACCTTTACGGAGGATATGTCCTCTACACCGGCACCTATTCGAGGGTTTGAAACTGATTACGATGCGACGATAGAGTAGTCTCCTATGCTTCTCGACAGTTGTAGGAGCATGAGTAGAACTACCCAATATGTGACTTGTGGCTGACCGTCATTATTTTGTGCCTTGAAGGTTTGACAGTCTTATCTATACAGTGTTACATTTGAGATTCTCACGGACCATAAGACTCAAATATTTGTTCACTTAGAAAGGAATCTAATCTCCGACAGGGAAGATGGATGGTGTTCCTAAAGGATTTTGATTGTACCATTAGCTATCACCCAGGAAAAGCTAATGTGGTTGTCAACGCACTTAGCCGGAAGTCTAGAGTGACTTTGGCTTGCCACCGAGTTGTGGCTATGGACAGAGCAGGGTATTTTTGTTACCATGGTTGCTCAGACGTTGGTCAGGACGAGGATCTGAGAGCCCTAGATTGGAGATCAGTGTTTACGGTCCATTGGCAGCTGGATAGCTTCCGGGCAGCAGGCTAAGTTTTCCCGAGATGAAGCGGGTATTATATACTTCCGAGGTAGATTATGCGCACCTCAGTCTCATCCGGTCTTATAAGAGTTACTTCCGGAGGCTCATCGCTCATGATTTGCTGTCCACCCATGTGGTACCCGTGTGTACCAAGATTTGAGGTGTTTCTATTGGTGGAACGACATGAAGGAAGACATCGCGGATTTTGTAGCTAGATGTCTCGTCTGTCAGCAAGTGAAAGCCGAGCATTAGAGATCTGTCGGCTTACTTCAGCAGATTTCTATTCCTGAGTGGAAATGAGAACATATTACTAAGGACCTTGTGGTGAGTTTGCCGAGGACACGACGAGGTCATGATGCGATTTGGGTAATCGTTGATCGATTAACCAAATCCACGCACTCGTTAGCTAATCGGAGGATGATTTCTTGGATCGATTGGTAGATCTGTTTTGCCGGGGATCATCGATCACGTGGTGTCCCGTTGATTATTATTTCGGATGGAGACCCCGATTCACGTCTCGTTTTTTTGACAGAGTCTGCAGTAGGCCTTTGGGCACGCAACTCTGTTTCAGTACAACTTTCCATCCGCAGACGGATGGACTGTTAGAGCGGACCATTCAGACTCTAGAGGACTTGCTGAGGTTTTGTGTATTGGATTTTAGGGGTAGTTGGGAGGACCATTTGCCATTGGTAGAGTTCGCCTACAACAACAGTTTTCATTCGCCTGTCTAGATGGCACCGTTTGAGGCGTTATATGGTAGACCTTGTCGGACACCCACCCTCTGGATGAGAGTGGGAAGGCCCAGTTGTTGGGACCTCATAGAGCTCAGCATGAGGCAGAGTTGGTCCGTATTATCAGACAGAGGATGTCAGAGGCGTAGGACCGGCAAAAGAGTTATGCAGACCGGAGTCAGAGACTCTTAGAGTTCTCTGCAGGCGACCATGTATTTCTGCGAGTTTCACCCACAAAAGGGGTGAAGAGATTTGACTTCAGAGATAAGTTAGCTCCGTGATACATTGTATCTTTCCAGATCTTGGAGAGGATTGGAGCGGTAGCTTTTCAGCTGGCACTATAGCCGTCCCTGGCAAGAGTTCACGACGTATCCCGCGTATCTATGCTGAGGAGATACATACCTGACCCGACACATGTGCTGGCAGATATCTCAGTTTCCGTACAGTCTGACGTGACCTACGAGGAGGTTCCGGTACGGATTTTTGACCGGAAGGAGTGTCAGTTGCGGAACAAGACTATCCGACTGGTTAAGTCGGATGGCAGCATAATACAGCCGAAGAGGCTACCTGGGAGCTCGAGGATACTATCCGAGCTCGATATCCCCATCTTTTCACTTGAGGTATGTGATTTAATTTACCGTTCAGCATTTATACTCGTTACCTGTTGTTAGTATTTGCTGATGGTAGATAACGAAATTTGGGGACCAAATTTTTATTAGTGGGGGAGAATGTAAAATACCGGAAAATGGCGAATAATAATAAGGAAATTTTCTGGAATTTTTAGAAATTTTTCAGAAATTTTTCGGAGCTCGTATGAGCGAGTTAACCGGGACAAAAATGGGGTCCGGAAAAGCCTGTTTTGGCTACCCATTTAAGCGAGGAAATGTTTTATTTCTTTTAGTTTTCTTTTCTCTTTTCTTTTATTTCTCTCCGCCGTTTCTGCCCCCGCCGCGACCCGAGCCCTAACCACCTTGCGCCGACGCCTTCCTTCTTCTTTTCTTCCTCTGCCGGCACAAACCACACGCAGAGCTTCTCATCGCCGGCCGACGAGAGCCAACCGAGGGCCTCCGTTCCTCTCTTCTGGCCGACTCTTAGCGTTTACCCTAGCGCCGGTCACTGACCTTGAGCCCTAGATCTGTCTCGGCCGTGGAGGTCAAGACGCGCCGCAGCCCTCTCGCGTCACTCCGGTCGCTACAGTTGGCGCCGACTCTTGCCGCCCTTCCGAGCCCCTTCCTTCGATCACTGAGCAGAGCCCCTTCTTCTCCTCTTCCGAGCACGGATTAGCCGACCAAGTTCCTTTGCCCTAGACCTGCCGAAGCCCTCCAAGCCGTGCCCTAGTTTTGTTTGGGGTGTTTCCGGCCAAGAGCAAGAAGGATTTAAATTCGATGTTTCTTCCTCATGCCCTAGCTATTTCCTGTGGATACCCATTACATTGCCTCCTCACCGGATCTTGGACCAGGGGAGGACTCTTTTCTCTACATGGCTACATTTCTAGGCATCAAATTAAGAGGAAGCAAGGGATCATTGCTTTGTGGACCTCCTCTGTTATCGATCACTATCTGCTACCAATTCTTGAAGCTGTGAAGGTTTTGGGGTGAGGAGGTAAGGTTCTGTTGAGTTGAGCTTTGGTATTTTGAATTAAAGTTTCATCAATCTTTACTATATAATTGGATTTATGGATTGAGCTTCTCAGGATTGGTAGGGTTGCTGATCTACTGGAGTTGTGGTCATACCTCAAGGTCAGTGCTTTTCTAGTGATGTACCTTGGGTAATCTATTAGTATGTTGCTAAATTTAGTTTCTAAAGGATGGTAGAGTTTGTGATTGATGATATGGTTGATAGGTTGATTGGATTGAAGTGAAGGATTGTGGATTTAGTTAAACCTAATTAGATTATGAAATTAGGTTAATTGTTGCGATTAGGGTTTTCCCTAATTTGATTGGGGAGTTTATTTAGTTATTTACTGTATAAGTAATTAACTAAATACAGTATGTGATTTCAGGACTTTGTTTCGAGGCGAGCGTCTCGACGCGGGATAGCTTATCACGATCGACAGATTTTAAGGTGGGTACCTCTTGACTTATCTTTTATGATATTGTCATTGGATATGCATAGTATTTTATAACTACATGCAATGAACATGTTTGTCTTTGGTATGTCACTGTTTGATATCCATAGCATGTTAGGTTTGTCACCTGTGATGTATCCGTGCTTATATCTCGTGATTTGTTGCCATGATTATCTTGTTACCATGAGTATCTTAGTTTCTAGAGTGACATACCATGCTTACTGAGGTTAGGACTAGGATTTGGATTGTTGTTTCCGGCCTGTGTATCTAGATTATCTGATACTTAGGTTTTTGTGCCATATCGGATTTGTGTACCTCTATTTGTATATCATATATGATTCGGGTGTTTAGACTCTGATTCTTTGATCTGTGTATATTGTTGGTACATATGCTATGGAAGAGGGATATGATTTGGGTCTAGGTTGTTATACCTTAGAGGACTTGTATACCCTAGATCCGTGGATTTGACTTACTGATACTGTGGTACCCATATTATGTATATATGGATTTTTCTATGATCGTGATATTCCATACTTATTATGTTCGGGACATAGGGTTATTGATATTCTATCGACTGTGTACTCTAGATCTTGGTATGTGACCATCGCTTTTCACAGTACCCATTTTGTATGTATGGATATGGTTATGTTGATCGGTTTTGCCATGTTTAGTGTCATGCATCATGATTGCATCTTTGTGCGATAGTCGACTCCATTGTTGTTGAGCACATCGCTAGGATCTACACACCACCACTCATGGGTTAGTGGTCGATTCAGGCGAGTGTGTTGCAGGACTTTGTTTGCTACGTTGGTCCGCTCATGGGTAGTGTGACACAACGTGTTAGCCGGCAGGGATTCCTCGTCATCGTGTACTGGGAGTTGAGAGCATTGAGCTCCCCATTTATGATTTGGGGTCACAAGGCAGAGTACTCCGACAAGATCCCGTCCTCGGTCACTCATCGGGAGGCGGTGACGAGTGCAGGTTGTCACACCCACTCGGTCTCGCCATTTGTGTGTGAGATGACTGACGGTGACCAGGACGCATCATTGACATCATATGCATTGATGCATTTATTTCTTGTGATTGTATTTGCTGCATTATTTGCTGCGTTTGGTTGGATGCATATGTTTGACATGCATAGTGAGGTTTAGGCACTTTCGGTTTGTGACGACCTTTGTTTGGATAGAGTTCTGGTGAGTCTGACTTCCTTAGTTACCTTTGGTTTGCATCTTTCCTAGATGTATGATTAGGAAGTCTGTTTATGGTATTAGATATATCTTACTAGGCATGTCTATTAGTATTCGCTGAGTTGTTGAACTCACCCCCGTGGACTCTATATTTTTCATGTACCAGGTTATTTATGGTGTCGCTTGGAGCATCCTGTCTGCTGGTCCCCACGTCTCATCAGAAGACTTATCGGTTTCACGTATGTTTTGCTTGTTTTATGTTTCAGTTTGTTTAGCTCTGTATTCTGGTTTTATTTTTTGAGAGTTGATGTTGTTATGTGGTGTTTTGTATTTGTTATTGGTTGTGTAAGCCTAGCCGGCTAGCAGTTTTGTGTTTTGGTTTTGGTACAGCCTAGTGGGCTGCTTTATATTTAACTGCGTGGTTGTGTCAGCCAGAGGCTGAATTTGATATTAACTGCGTGGTGTTTGTTTTCTTTTATTGTTATTATTCCAGCCGCATGTGGCTGAGGTATATAGTGCTTGTAGAAAAGTTTCAGATTGTCCGCCGTACAGGGGAGATGCTGCCGAAATTTCTTCGGACAGAGACTCCTCTGGGGCGTGATAACTTGCGAATCCAAACTGCATCCTTTACTGCCTCCGATGCAACAATATACTCGACCTCTGTCGTAGAATCAGCTACTGTGTCCTGCTTCGAACTCTTCCAGCTCACAGCACCACCATTAATGCAAAACACGAACCCCGACTGCGATCTATAGTCATCCTGGTCGGTCTGGAAGCTAGCATCACTGTAACCCTTTACAACTAGCTCATCATTGCCTCCATATATCAAGAAATATTCTTTAGTCCTTCTTATGTACTTAAGAATATTCTTGACCGTTATCCAGTGACTTTCACCTGGATCCGACTGGTATCTGCTCGTCATGCTCAAAGCATACGAGACATCAGGTCGAGTACATAATATGGCGTACATGATCGATCCTATGGCTGAGGTATAAGGGATCTGATTCATGCGGTCTCTCTCCTCTCTAGAAGAGGGACCTTGAGTCTTCGAAAGACTCACACCATGTGACAGGCAGAAATTCATTCTTGGAGTTCTGCAAGCAAACCGAAGGAGTACCTTGTCAATATATGTACTCTGACTTAGGCCAAGCAATCTCTTAGATCTATCTCTATAGATCTGTATCCCTAGAATGCGAGATGCCTCACCTAAGTCCTTCATTGAGAAGCAACTCCCTAGCCAGGTCTTGACAGACTGAAGCATAGGGATGTCCTTCCTAATGAGCAGTATGTCATCCACATATAATATGAGGAAGACAACTATGTCCCCTACAACCTTCTTGTAGACACAAGGTTCATCTTCATTCTTGATGAAACCAAACTGTTTGATTGCATCATCGAATCAAAGATTCCAGCTCCGAGAAGCTTGCTTTAGTCCATAAATGGACCTATGCAGCTTGCATACTTTGCTAGTATGTTGTGGATCTACAAAACCCTCAGGTTGTGTCATGTACACATCCTCGAGTAGGTTTCCATTCAGAAACACGATTTTGACGTCCATCTGCCAGATCTCGTAATCGTGGTAAGCTGCAATAGCAAGCATGATCCGAATGGACTTAAACATCGCTATTGGAGAAAAGGTTTCATCATAGTCAATACCATGAATCTGCTTGAAACCTTTAGCTACCAAGCGACCCTTATAGATAAGTCCATCCATGTCAGTTTTTCTGTTAAAGACCCACTTACACCCAATGGGTTTTACCCCTTCAGGTGGATCAACCAAAGTCCATACTTGGTTGGTGTACATGGATTCCATCTCGGATCTCATGGCCTCTAGCCATTTCTCGGAATCTGGTCTCATCACAGCTTCCTGATAGGTGGTAGGCTCATCCTCTATGAGCACAATGTCATCATGGTCAGACAAGAGAAATGAGTATCTCTCAGGTTGACGACGTACCCTATAAGACCTGCGAAGAGGTATATCTACTTGAACTGGTTGTTGTTCCTCAACTCCTTGTGGAACAACATTATCCACAACACTTTGTGGTTCCAGTTCAACTTCCATCGAGGCTTCAGTGTTATTGTTCGCATCTTGAACTTCTTCAAGATCAAACGCACTCCCACTTGTCTTTCTAGAAACAAAGTCCCTTTCTAGAAAGACTCCAGTCTTTGCCACAACTATAAGTAATATCCCTTAGTTTCTTTGGGATATCCAATAAAGTAGCACTTGTCGGATTTGGGTCCTAACTTGTCTGAGACTTGACGTCGAACGTAAGCCTCACAACCCCAAATCCTCATAAAAGACACCCGGGCATCCCTCCCAGTCCATATCTTATATGGTGTCTTTATCACGGCCTTGGATGGAACTCGGTTGAGTATAAAAGCCGTCGTGTCTAGAGCATAACCCCAAAGGTATGTCGGAAGATCTGTGTGACTTATCATAGATCGCACCATATCTAATAGGGTACGATTCCTCCTTTCGGATACACCATTCCACTGTGGTGTTCCAGGATGAGTGAGTTGGGATAGAATCCCACACTCAGCTAGATAGTCACGAAACTCATGGCTAAGGTATTCTCCACCTCGATCGGATCGAAGTATCTTAATACTCTTGCCAAGCTGGTTCTGTACTTCATTCTTGAATTCTTTGAACTTTTCAAAGGATTCAGACTTATGTGTCATCAAGTACACATAACCATATCTACTGAAGTCATCAGTAAATGTGATGAAGTATCTATAACCGCCTCTAGCAACAACATTGAAAGGGCCACATACATTACTATGTATGAGTCCTAACAAATCAGTTGCTCTCTCGCTGTGCCCACTAAAGGGAGTCTTGGTCATCTTGCCTCGTAGGCATGACTCGCATATCTCATATGATTCAAAATCAAATGAGTCCAACAAACCATCCTTATGGAGCTGGGATAAGCGCTTGTCATTTATATGACCTAAGCGACAGTGCCAGAGGTAGGTTTAGTTCATGTCATTTGACTTGAACCTCTTGGTATTTATGTTATAGATAGGGCTCTCAAGGTCTAGAATATAGAGTCCGTTTATCAGAGGTGCACTACAATAGAACATATCGTTTAAATAGACGGAACAACATTTGTTCTTTATTGTAAACGAGAAACCTTTCTTGTCCAAACAAGAAACTGATATAATGTTCTTAGTTAATGCAGACACATAACAACAATCGACTAACTCTAGTACAAGCCCAGAGGGCAAAGATAGAAAGTAAGTCCCTACAGCAATAGCAGCAACCCGTGCTCCATTGCCTACTCGTAGGTCCACCTCGCCCTTTGTCAAAGCCCTGCTATTTCTTCGGTACAAATGTGAGAAGCACATCCGATATCTAATACCCATGATGTAGAAATAGATAGATTGACTTCATAACATATATATCTAAGTTCGCTCCTTCTTAAGATCCTCCAAGTATACCTTGCAGTTCCTCTTCCAGTGCCCGGTCTGACCGCAGTGGAAGCAGGTAGCATCCTTGGCGACCCCTCCTTTAGGCTTCAGTGCCTTGCCTTTGCCCTTGGCTTGGGACTTTCCTTTGCCTTTGGGCTTGCCCTTGCCCTTATGTTTCTGAATCATCAGAAAAGTGTTGGGCTTAGCCTTCTTAAGGTTCAGCTCAGCAGTTCTTAACATGCTAAGCAGCTCGGGCAGTGGCTTGTCAATCTCGTTCATATTGTAGTTTAGAACGAATTGACTGTAGCTATCCGGTAAGGATTGCAAGATCAGGTCAGTGGCCAGCTCTTGGCCAAATGGGAACCCCAACCTTTGTAGGTTCTCTATGTACCCAATCATTTTGAGTACATATGGGCCTACAGGAGCCCCGTCTGACATCTTGCACTGAAATAGTGCCCTTGAGATCTCAAATCTCTCATGCCTCGCTTGACCTTGATACAGTTGACGAAGATGTTCGACCATATCGTAAGCACCCATTAACTCGTGTTGCTTCTAAAGCTCAGAGTTCATGGTCACGAGCATTAGACAAGACACATCTAATGCGTCATCTTGATGCTTCTTGAAAGCATCTCGGTCAGCTCGCGGGGCAGTGGCAGGAGGAGCCTCCGGAATGGGCTGCTCCAGAACGTACAGTTTACGTTCTTGGGTGAGAACTATTCTTAGGTTCCTGTACCAGTCCAGGAAGTTTGCTCCGTTGAGCTTGTCCTTCTCAAGGACAGATCGCAGGGAGAAGGTATCTACAACAGAAATAAAAAGCAGAAATAAATATCATATTCTTAATCATTTAATTAGGCCTTTAACTAAATGATGCTCCCACTGAATTCTATAATTCATGTGGGACAAGATCCACATCATACTAACCCTTGAGTTAGCTTTGGCTAATACGCCCAAGACTTAGTATGATCGGAAGGTAACGATTACCAATTACATCTCTATGCAACTCTTGTTTATAGGATCAAGATCCGCATTTATATTAAAACTCGAGTTAGTTTTGGCTAATACGCCCGAGAGTTAATATAAACGTGATTTTGACCTATCTACCAACCATTGGATAATGCTTATAGTTTAAACTCGATCCAATTGAGTTAACTAGTTACTCAATCTAATTGAGTTGTACTCACCCATGCGTTGATAGGCGGGACCAAAATTGTCCCTCCGTACCCTACCAAGATAGTATGTGTTGCTCTGCTTTGGCAGATTCAACAACAACATGCGATCGAGGTAGTGGTAGGTATCACGGCATGGTAGACATTACGAGTTGATGCGATTTAGATCTAATCTAAATGATGATGCATATCAAATACTTGATTTAGATCTAATCTAATCGTGGGGTGCATCATGTGCACGATTTAGATCTAATCTAATCGCTAGGCACTAATTAACTACTTAATTAAACATGCATCACATACATATAAGCAATTAATTAAATTATTTTGTGATTGTGTCATGACCCTACTATGATCTTCTCAAGCCAATGAGAAGATCGGATGGTCAACCTAAGGTCAACAGCTTCTCGAGCTCCTTCCTTTGACCACCTCGTGTTGCTCGTGCCCTCCTCGTAACTCCGTCTCGAGTGGACCTTCCACCGCTTCAAAATTTACATTATAATTTTGAAACTCGAGTTACATTCGAGTCTAAATCTAATTTACAACCAGAATATAAGAGAAAGGCACGACGCGCAGGTCGTGAAAATAAAATAAATACAGCACGCAGGCCGTATTATGAATTACAACACATTTCCAAATCCAATTTGGGTTGTTTGGGCCATGACTATCACAAAATTAATATATAATTCAAAATCATATATTTCTATAATTTTCTGTAATTTTTTTTTTATATAATTTTACAATTTTTACGAGTACAATTTTCCCGGCGGTTCCGTTTAGCGGTTTTCGGGCGCAATCGCGGAACGAATCCCCTTGCGGGGCCAGGGGCAGCGCCCTGCTGTCCCAAAAAGATTTGGGGCGAAACCAAGCCATTTTGAAAAAATCTTCCCGGTAGCAGAAGCCTACAAGTGCCGAAACACTTGTGCTTCGCTTCTACGAGAAAATTACCCATAAAAGCTATAAAAAACCTAAATTTACAGAAAATCACAGAAGCTATTTTTTCATAAAAAATCAAAAACAAACTCGTACACGCCTTCACACGTGGCTCTGATACCACTGTTGGGTTATCGGGCCGCGAAACCCCATTTTCGCGTCGCGGAAACCCCGAATCACCCATGCCACTGGATCTCGTGCGAAGGATAGATTTCAAAATTTTAAATACGAGTACGAGTTTACTAAAACTTAGATCTACTCCTAGATCTACATGGAAGAGATCTATACCTTCGATGCGTGCCCTTTTTCGTATCCCGCTCGTCCAAGATTCGTCGGATCTAGAAAGTATCAAAGATAGATACTTCTCTATACGTATCCACACGAACACACTAGGTGGAGATGACCAAAACAAGGTGTGCTAGCACCTTATGGGATTCGGCCAAGGAAAGGAGAGGGAGAGCAAAAATGGCTAGAGGAATGAGATGAAGTGAATGCACATGAATGAGAAAATGAATTCACATCCACAACAAAAGGTGGCCGGCCACTTTCCCAAGTGTAACCCCCATTTTTGCAGTAAGTGTGGCCATTAAGAGATTTGTAACCTCCATGAGGTGGCACACACATGTGCTAAACATGATGATGTGGCACCTCATCATTGGCCACTTAATGCCAACTCACCAATGAGGTGACATGAAGTCAAGTCAAACTTGACTCTTCATCTTCCTCTCAAGTCAAGTCAAACTTGACTTAATCTCTCTCATGGTTGATCTAATCCAACCATTTAATTCAAGCCAATTTAATATAATGAATCTAATTCATTTAATTAAATTGATTCAATGAGTCATAATCTAAATTAGACTCATTAAACATATGAATCAACTTGAGTTCAACTCAAGTTAGCCCAATTAGGATTACTCTTAATCCAATTTGATTCATCAAATGAATCTAATCCTCTTGGTTCATTATATGAACCTAATCTCCATCTAATTGTCCTTAGTGTGTGACCCTATAGGTTCTTGTAACGTTGGCAATGCCCCTAAACCATTTAGGAGCCTAAGTAATGAGCGGTATCTAGCAACACATCATTACTACCCAATGTTACAAGAATGTTGAGATCCAACATCACCTTGTGACTACTAATTGTGACTCCTCACAATATATAACAAATGTCCTTCTATCCTAGACATCTAAATTGATCAATATGAGGCATAGACTGTGTCATCCTCTAATCAATCTAAATCTTGAACTCCAAGTAGACTCACTAAATCAAATGAGCTCAATATCTCATATTGACTCATTTGGGCATGGTCATGCACTTCGTGGTCTCACTCTATCAAGAATATCGATGTCTCTCCCGTCATATAGGAGGGATAGATCCCATCTACATCACTCACATCCCTCCGCATAATTTGTTACATACCCAGTAATCGCCTTTATAGTCCACCCAATTACGGGAGACGTTTGACGAAACCAAAGTACATAACTCCTTATGTAGGGAAACATGGTGACTTCAGGTCTAAGGACTAGTAGTCATACTACTAGCCACATGAGAAAGTATATGACACTCATATAACGATCCATGATACTTTCTCATGGCGGGTCATTCAGTATACATTCTCCAATGCATACCCATGTGTCAACTTGATATCTCTATATCCATAACTTGTGAGATCAAGTCATCGAGTTGACCTACATGCTAGTCTTATTGCATTAACATTGTCCCTGAATGTTAATACTCGACTAGGAATGATTAAGAGTAGTGTTCCCTATATCATCTCACTATCAGTTCAACTAACTGATTGATATAGGTGAGAACCGTCTACTCAAGGACGTCATTATACTTAATTTATTTGGCACCAATACAAGTAAGTATAATAACCAAAAACCAAATGCCTTTATTTATATAGAATATGATACAACAAGTCCAAAATACAATCATCAAATGATTGGCTCTAGGGCTCTAGCTAACAAGTCTGGCCAAGGTTAGCCAAATAATTTGGTCAAAGTTAACCAAGTTAGTGTAAAGTCAAAGAAAATTCAAGGTGACCAGATGCTTAATAGTTAATGAGAAGTCCAAGCAGATCAAGGATAATTAGATACTTGGTAGTCAAGTGAGAAGTCCTGATAGGTCAATATTAACCTAGGCAAAGAAAAAGTTCAAGCAAATCAAAGGTGAACAAATACTTGGAAAAGAGAAAACTCTAGAGAGTGAATCTTAGGTAGTGAAAAGTTATGGAGAAGTGAACTCCAAGCAAGAGAGAAGTTTTTAAATAGTGAACTCTAAGCAAGTAAGTTAGCATGTCAAGTATACTAAGTAGTAGGCTTGTACTATGTATGTTATTTATGATTCTATCTTGCAGGAAGATGGAGTTGGATGAAGACTCAGAGAATCTAAAGACCAGAATGTGTCAGGAGGACCGAACTATGTCTGGGCTCCTAGAATAGGTCCAAGAATTTGGAACATGTTTGGGTAGTTTGGAACATGTCCGAGGGCTTGGGACAAGTTTGGGTGTCAAAACCATATCCAGGCAATTACAATTTCCAAGAGTGATTGGATCCGAGTGAGGTGCTGAATGAATGAGGTTTGACCAAGATCTAGAGGATTGAAGATGTTCTAGGCGATCGGAAGTCACCAAGTCAACCTAATCTAGAGTCGATGTGGATCGAACTTGTAACCGAGTTAGTGAAAGTATGGGCAATTGTAATGGTTGCAAAGCGACTAAACAAGTGTTGATCAAGGTCTATAAAAGGAAGTCATAGGTTTGGGTATTCATTAATCAAAGTAATCATTCACTCATTCTTGCTCTCAGATTTTAAGTTCTTCAAGCGATCTAAGAAGTGCTAAAACCAGTGTAGTTGCATTTAGGACTTCTAAAAGAGATAAGTAAATTGTTTTTTCATTATTTCATTATTTACATTATCATCTTGTGCTTATACTTTGATGTGTGTGACTCATGCATATATTTTTGATCTTATTTAGTATGAATTTGTTGTATTACATGAGCATATTTTGTGTAAATTTCTGGCATTTGTATTTATTTCATCTTTTTAGTTCAAATAACTATGGTTTTTGTTTTATATTGACAAGAAGTGAAGATCTTGGTGTAAAATTTGATAATTAAATAATAGGGGATATTAGAGAAATAACCTTAGTGGATTTTTTCGAAATTTTTAGAAATTTTCTGAGATTTAATCGGAGCTTGTATGATGTATTTAGAGGAGATGTATTTATGGGCTTGAGAAAAACCTATTTGGAATGCCCAAAGGTGGGAGTTGATTGAGCAATCGATCTAGGGTCTAATTTAAAATCCCTAAGTCCTAAGTTATAAAAGTACCTCCTTGTGCCCTAGCTCCCACGTCGTCGAAACCCATCTTCTCCCCCAGCCTCTCCTTGCGACACCGCTGACTTCATCCTTCCCCTCTCCCTCTCGTGAGATCCCACACCGCATCTGGCGATCTTTCTCCGTCACACGAGCACCACAAACCACAGTCGCCGGTCTTCTTCCCTCTCGAGCCACAGCCGCCTGCCCTCCTCCACATTCGAGCAACACAGCACCACCATCGTTGTCCCCGACGCCGACCGTAGTGAGCCCTAGCTCCACCAGCATCCTTCTTCAGCCATGAGCTATGGGTAGCAGACCCTTCCCTCTCCTCCCATCTCTCTCAGATCAGCTCAAACATAGCCCTGCCACCAATGCAGTCATGCCCTAACTCCTCTCCACCGTTTCTCCAGCACTCCTCTCTTGAAGCGGAATTTCTCCTCCAAATCATGAGAAAAGGGCAAGTAAATCTCCTTAGTAGGTATTAGTGCTTCTTATTGTGGGTTTGCAAATGTTCCAAATGATGTCTTTGTTTCGGCTTAATGTTGTCTTGATTTACTGCTCTAGATTTGTGAAATATTGTTCAGTTTTTGATGTTTGCATTGCCTCCTTGAAATGGTGTTGATTCACTACAACAAGAATTTGGGGTTATGTAAATTGATTGGTTGTTGGTTTGTTCTTCCCGAGCTAGCTACGATTTAGAGGACAAGTCCTTTAAATCCTACTTTGCTTTTCGTCGAATTTTAGGAGTTCTTGCCGTAAAGGGTTGTTGTGATTCTTCGATGTGATTTTTCCTGCATTGAGTGCAATGTGTAAGCATGCACAATCTAGTTAGAAGGGCAATACGAATTTGATTTTGTGATTTTTTTTTCTTGGTAACGAATCCAGTGTGTGCATGCTGAAAACTTGTGGGTTTGACATATTATAGTTGATTTAGGGAATTCCTGTTAAGAGTTCACGGAGGGTTTGTTTAATCATGCTAGCTTTGTTTTTCTAAGATGAAATTTCGGGTAGATTGTGCTTTGTTGTTTTCATTATAATGCCTTGCTTGGCACTCTGAATTAATTGAAACTGTAAATATGTTGATGCAGGACTTTGATTCGAGATGAACATCTCGACGTGGGGTTATTTATCACGATCGTCAGATAAAGACGGGTACTTCTTACTTTGATTCTGTAGTTCTTTGAACTTGGTCCATGAACTATTTGGATAAGAAACTATTTTTACCTTGACTCCACTCTTATTTTCTTGCTCTTGATACTTCCACTCGATCTTTGAGATATTCATCTCCATATCTATACAGTTTCTCGTTACTATCCATGATATGTAGCAGATACTAGAAACCATGTTTACATATTTTGATTTTGGTTTATTTATGTACTGTATTGAGCATGCTGACTTCATGTAGCATATCTGATTCCTATTTATATGTATATGATGATTGTTGTATGTTGCGCATCATATCATTGCATACATGTTAACGATAAATTCTCCCTTACGGTCGAGAGAGTCGTTGACCAGGGTTGCACGCTCGGCCACTCGAGAGAGTGGTAGCTGGAACAGATGCCACTTGTCTTGTCATGCCGCACTCAGCCACTCATGGGTGGTGGTACCTGGAGTGCGAGCAGCAAGGACCCCTGTCGCATATGTAGCTAGTTAGCTACTCTACAACTGTCCACTCGGTCACTCGAGAGAGTGGTAGCTGGAGTGTCGTACATTTTGTCACTGACCCGACCTCTCGACCATACAGGGGTCACGGTGCAGAGAGGTGGGTGGGAGTGACCATCTGTGGATACGCTGTTATTATTATACTGGCTGATGTTGTTGCTTACTTATCCTACTGTTGCTAGTTTATGCTACTGTTGCTTACTTATGCTGATATGCTTACATATGCTGATATGCTTACATATATTGAGATATATATATGTTGTATGTGTTTAGATTGACTTACCTATTGGTAATATGTATATACCTCACATGTTACCCTTATAGTTTTGAGTATGTCTGTAGCAGACTTATTCTACTCCTGATTTTACTAGCCTAGGATATGGTTACAAGTACGAACATTTATTGTGATTTTATTTTAGTATTTGCTAAAAAGTCAACATCCTGTTGACTTTTTGATCCGGATCTTCGGCTTCGGTTCAACACTCGCTTGGGTGATCTCGGCCATCCGGAATAGGGCTCACCCGAACCCAACTTCCAACCTTCTCGAGCAACCTTCTGCTCCTGGCTTCTCGTCCCTCGAAATCGCCGTGTGCTTCCTTCTCGTCCGCCGACGTACTCTTCCGCAGTGCCTCATCCCTTAGACGCACCGAGCTCGTCGGCTCTCTCCCATGTCATCCTTCTCGCTAGCTACGTCTTTTGCTTGTCTCCTCGATCAATCTTCCGCTTTGGCTTCTCACCCCTTGGAAACACCGTGCGCCTCCTTCTCATTCGCCCGCGTACTCTTCCGCAGCACCTCGTCCTTCGGACGCACCGAGCCCGTCGGCTCTCTCACGTGTTATCCTTCTCGCTAGCTACATCTTTCGTTCGACTTCTTGTGCTCCTAAGTTCCTGCACGCTTAGACACAGGGTTAAAAACCAATAGGACCTAACCTGACTTGGTTGATCACATCAAAACTTCCTTGGGGGTACTAATAGACTGAACACTCGATCAACCCAGAACTTCGTTTATCTGTAAAATAAAGTTAGCATAGCAATAATAATAATAGTAGTCCTGCAAAATAGAGTTAGATGAATATGCATGAACAGAATGACAGTTAGGACTATCTTGATTTCAACTTAGAAATCTCTTGATTTTTTTCAATTAGATCAATGCCTAAGGTTTGTCCTTACCGGGACACAATCTCATTACACTCACTCCAGGAGCTTACCTTAACTCACCTACCAAATATCGGGTATTCTAGATTTATTTGGACTTCACTTTCTCAACATCAGATCGACCTGTCAGGGCTTCCACTTGATTCGATATCGGATCCTCCAAACCCATCTAGACTTCATGTTTGGTTTTCACGATCTACTGAGACTTTCATTGCCTAGTATTATGTCCAACTAACCTACTAGGACTTTCCAAGTTGAGCATCTTCTACACTTGATCAGTTTATTAGATAACAACAAGACTTAATTTGAACAGTTGATAATATCAAAACATAAGTTTAATTCTGATACTCCCTGCACTAATATAGTTCACTTAACTCAGTTCACCAATTTACCTTATATGTACTTCCTCTTGGTTTTTTTATCCCATAAATGCACTGAACCTTTCTAGCTCACTCTCTGTGCATCCTTCTCATTCCACCATGTACTCTTTCGCCAAGCTCCTCATACCTTGGATTGAGCCCATCAATTTTCTTTCTGTGTCATACTTTTCGCTCACTTGCGTCTTCTACTTTAAGTCTCACTGTCTTCGATACTCCTTATCTTTTCTGATCTCTCAGATGCCCCATACCATCCTTTGCCCAACTTCACCAAATCCTAAATCATCAGATACTTATGTGTTCTCGTAAGTTTCTGCATATTTAAACACACATATAAAAAACATAGTAAGGTCGAACTTTAATTTACTTGACCAAATATCAAAATTATGGTATATATCACCTAGGGTTTAGCAATCTTCCCTTCAAGTATTCAACAAACTATGTGCACCAAATCAACTTTTTGTAAGTCAAACTAGCAAAGCTAACTTAACTTTTTTTTGTCAAACATATTAAAATAAGATAGTCGAACATGGCGACATATGACATGATGGCACTAATAATCCTCGCATATGGTAAATAGAGGTAAGTAGAGTTATGTTGATCCTGCTTCTTCCAAATGAAGGTATACAAACAACTTATACTGAAAGTTTAAATTCAAACTATAAACATAATTTTTTTATTAACATTTAAGTTTTAGGGGGTGTTTGGTTTAAGGTTTAGGAATGAGAGAATGAAATAATAGAAATATATGGTGTTTGGTTTGTTGGTGCGGGAAGCATCCAACGATCGAACTCAAGTTTTGATAATGGCAAAGGGATTCAAAGTTAAGTTTAATTGTTATCTAATGTGTATGATTGAGTGTTTCAGGAAAGTCCTAGCTGCAGTTAGGCAAGGAGAAAACCCTAGGAGGTGGTAATCCTAGGTCATAGGGGGTGGTAACCCTATGCGAGAAGTCTTGGCGGTTCGGAGCTTCGGGCAAAAATCCTAGGGGGTGGTAACCCTAGGTTAAAATCCTGGTGTCGCGAACCGGGTAGAAGTCTAGATGGGTCGAGGACCGGACATCCAGCATGAAGACTGGAAGCTTAGGACGCTGAGCAAAAGTCCAGTCGGTCTGGAGGATCGAACTAGCAAAAGGTGGAGTAGGTGAGAGCGCGTTCCCAGGAAGAGGGAACAGTATGCGTTGGTTCGACCTAGGATTTCCGATAGGAAATCCAAAGTCAGACCCGGACAGTCCGTTGACTGTCGATATTTCCTTAAGTATACCTATTTAGTGCTAACTTTGTTTTGCAGGGGATGTGTTTGGGACTAACACATTTTGCAGGAACAAAGAAGCAACTCACACCTCGGATGAACAGTGTCTAAGGCGCCTCCATGGAGCTTGGAGGCGCCTCGGGTACAAGCCGAAGCCAGCTATCCAAAGGAGCTGGAGGCGCCTTCATGGGGACTGAAGGCGCCTTAGACCGCAGCTTGGAGGCGCCTTGGAGTGGCGTTGGAGGTGCCTTGAGGTGGATAATGAGCAGCGGTCAAAGCTTGATCGACAGCAGATTAATCAGGATAAAACCTTGGGTTGGAGGCACCTTGGAGCTTAATGAAGGCGCCTTGAACACCCTTTATAAGGGTGTCTCGAAACAGCAGCCAATACATCACCTTTCAAGACATCTTTGAGTTGTATACTGCCAACGAGACAATCCGGCTAAGCTACGACGAGTCCCCGACGACCTGGAACTTCGAGATTTCTATTTTTGAGTTGTCGGTATAGTTTCTTTTATTGTATTTACTGTAATACTAAATTGTACACTTTACGATATTATAGTTGTTGTCTACCGAAAGCGATCAACGATCGCGGGCTTTGGAGTAGGAGTCGCTCAAGGCTCTGAACCAAGTAAACCCTTGGTGTCTTCTATGTTTGTTCTTATTTCTTTATTATTTCCGCTTCTTTATTTTGAACGTTTTACGATTACGAAACGAGCGAAAGCCACGAGCACTATTCACCCCCCTCTAGCGCGTCTCGATCCAACAATTAGTATCAGAGCCGGACTGCCAGAAGGACTAACCGCCGACTGTGCACAAGAGCCATGGTCCAATCGAACCATGTGGGTGGAATATTGACCTCGAACGAAGAAGTGGGGGCTCCCATGTCCGGATCAAGAGAACCAGACACTAGGCAATAAGTTCTAGTTGCGACTAGGCAAGGAAGTCCTAGTAGGTCGGGTGGGCCGCGGGCAAGAAGTCCTAGTGGGTTGAGGATTGGACGTTAGGGAGCCTGTGGTCCTTTGTTTGAGGGGGGATTGTTGGGGTTGCAAGGTTGCAAACATAGTCCTACATTGAAAACACATGGGAAAGATCATGAGTTTAAAATGATGTATGATATCTCCATTAGCATGAGGTCTTTTGAGGTGAGCCCAAGAGCAAAGCCATGAGGGCCTAGGCCTAAAGTGGGCAATATCATGTCATTGTGGAGATATCTAAATTCTTTTAAACCCATGATCTTTCCCATGTGTTTTCAATGTAGGACTATATTTGCAACCTTGCAACCCCAACATGGTTAATGGGTATAGGAATAAAAATTTGGGAATCATTCCTAAATAATTAGGAATGAACAAAACCCAATTGACTAGGTGGGTTTAGAATTCATTCCCGTTTGGATGACTTTTGTTCTCGATAAAATATTTTTTACTTTTTTTCTTTCATTTTTTTTGCCCTAACCTGACTTTGTGCGACAACACCATCACCGACCTCGTTCGACAATGGAACCCCACGACAACATTGCCCCCGACTTCATGTGACAACAGCGTCCTCTTCGGCGTAACTCATCGTAGGCTCTTTGAGTGCATCCGTCGTCGCCTCCTCTTTGACTCCAACTTCATCTTCCTCCCTTGCCGCCACACTCCACAACAAGCAGGTAATCCTTAACCCTAAACCCTCTGATGAATCGCTTGTTGTTTGTTTCACTATTTTTTTTTCTTTCATTTTTTTTTGCCCTAACCTGACTTCGTGCGACAACACCATCTCCGACCTCATGCGAAAACTGAACCCCGTGACAATAACACCCTCGACTTCATGTGACAACATCGTCCTCTTCAGCGTAACTCATTGTAGGCTCTTCGAGTGCGCCCGTCGTCGCCTCCTCTTCGACTCCAACTTCATCTTCCTCCCTTATCGCCACACTCCACAGCAAGCAGATAATCCTTAACCCTAAACCCTCTGATGAATCGCTTGCTGTTTATTTCACTATTTTTTTTAATTCTTGATTCTTTATACATATTTGTCAACAGAACTCAAATCTAATCATTCCTTACATGTAGTTTATATTTCTTATCCTAAGTTACTTCTGAATTTTTGTACCAAGATGAACTAATTAAGGCAATCATACTAGCATCTGAATCCTTAAGTCATTGTGGTAGAAAAACTGAAAAGAAGATGGGTTCGCATTAGACAAATTACAATTTTGTTATATATTTCCAATGATATTTCTATATAGGCCTTTTTGTATCAGTTACTCTTGAACTATAGAAAATCATGTCTTCTTCTATGTTCCTTCCTGATTCTAGATCCATTATTGATTTGAAATAGTCTTCACAAAATTGATCTAGATCAGGTGTACTTAAGCTTATGCTTTTCTTAGGGCTTAAATCTTCCCAGAAACTATCCTTCTTGGAATTTTTTGAATTCTTGATTCATTACCTATGATTCATTACTCAAGATGAGTGAAATTAGAATTAAGTGAGTTTTCTTATTTTGTATGTAACTATTAATTTCTCTTTATTGTTATGTAGAAGATAATGACCCGTATTCCTACTGCTAGTAGAAGACGTAAAATCATTCAAAAATATTCAGATTATAGCATCAATGGTGAACGTGTTCAGTATTGTATATGTTATGTGGTACCGATTGTTGTTGCTACATTTGTATATTATAAGGCCTCTGCTTAAAACCAAAAAAAGAAAAAACACTTGAGAAAATGAATTAGGTGTTTAGACTCACTCAAGACTTTGATACTGCTTGTATTAGCGAGCTTCGAATGGATAGACGCACTTTTGGAATATTATGTGACATGGTAAGAGATATTGGAGATTTAAAAGACACCAAAAATATGTCTCTACAAGAAGTAGTTGCTATTTTTGTGTATGTTTTGGCTCACCACAAAAAAATAGGACAATGAGTCTATTATTTTTACAAAGTGGAGAAACTATCAATCACCATTTTAATAGTTGCCTTCTAGCAATCTTGAAATTGCATTCCATTTTACTTAAAAAACCAGTTCATATTACTGAAGATTATCAAGACGATCATTACCGGTGTTTCAAGGTACTTTGCATTTGTATTTATTAAAATTATAACTTATTGGAAATAAAAAAACCATCTTATTTATTATTTTTTTTCAAAATATTTAAATGACAAGATTGTTTAGGTGCTTTGGATGGTACATTAATCAAAGTCACACCTCCTTTTGATCAAAGACCTCGATATCACACTAGAAAAGCAAATATAGCTTCAAATGTATTGGGTGTTTGCTGTCCAAACATACAATTTATATATGTTTACCTGGATGGGAGGGTTCTACGCATGATGGTCGTGTGATTAGATATGCTATGATTAGGTCTAATGGTCTTAAAGTTTCTCAAGGTACAATTGGTCTTGCACTAGTTAGTTAGCTTTTCAATATAAAACTTCATTCAAATTCATAATTAATGCGAAATATTTTTTTTGTGTTCTTGAAGGTTGTTATTATTTGGTGGATTCTGGATATTGTAATGCAGATGGATTTTTAGCTCCTTTTTTAGGGCAACGGTACCATCTAAATGAGTTTCACGGTCACCGACCACCTAAGCAAGATCCCTACTTTTACAAAACAAGTTACACCTCATCTTGAATCCAAAATCAAGTGGTTAAAGACAAGATTTCATATTATTAATGACATGTGTAGGCAAAGTGGATGTCAATGGAATGACGTGGAGAAAAAAATAGCATGTGAAAAGTAATGGTTTGATAGCTACTGTCAGGTAATTTTATATATTAGTGTCCGAAATTTTTTACTTTCTCAAATCTTTCATTTCATATTTTCTTAAGCTTTTTTCAATCATATATATTTTATATTTTGTAGACTCACAAAGAGGCAAAAGGAATGCGGGACTTCAAATTTCCATATTTAAATCAACTTGAATTAGTTTATGGAAGAGATAGAGTTATTGGTGCTATTGTTCAAGGGTATACAGATGTTATTTACAATTTAGAAGTTGATCAAAATGATGAAAGTGGAGGAGAAAATTGGGGGGCATTCTATCCTTCTTCAAATGAGTATGAAGAAGACAATAATGTGCATTTTGAATCAGAACCAACCCCCACTGCTTCACAAAACACTTATGTGATAAAGTTAGCGACAAAACGAAAACAACCATTAATAACTCGAGATAAAGTTGCAAAGAAAAAAAAACCAACAACACACTTGGATATTGGGACACAACTACAAGACATGAACAATGGATTTCGCACTTTTGTGGATGATTTTAATGCAAATTTTAAAACCTTTGCAAATGTCATGGCAGAAGAAAATTTGCAAGAAAAAATGGCTTCAGAAAGAATGAAAGATGTGATTGCTGAGCTAATGAACCTTAGTCTTCTTAGTGGTGATGTATTCAAAACAGCTAATATATTCACTACAGATAAGGACAAGATTGATGTGTCATTCAATCTTCCTTTAGAGTTGCGAAGGAACTATATGGTTAGCCTGCTCATTCCCTCCTCAAATATGTAGATAATGATGCAGAATTTTGTGAAGACTACTTGCGTTCCATGACTGTTATGTTGAGTTTTGTGATAACATTGCTAAGTTTTGTGATAACATTGATGGATTTTATGGAAACATGTTTTTTTTTTTTGTTTTAGAGACATTAATCGTTTTTGTTCCCTGCTAAATATATGAATATCAAATTGTGTGGGATTAAACAAGTGGGTGCTACTGTAAGACGATTCTTTTTCTTGATAGTTCAGTTAAAGTTATTCTATTTCTTGATATGGGTGAGTTATAGTAGCAAGATTGGAAAGTTTATATGTGAGTTATAGTAGAATTCTTCCATAAATTCTGTGATAACATTGGTAAACATAATTGCTCTACTCATTCTTTTATTTAGTTGTTAATATAATTTCATTTCATTACTTATTTCTCACATTATTTTTCCCTTCATTTACTTGCCAGTGCGGCATGGAATAGAAAGACAACTCGGAATGGATAGTAAGTAGTA